>NC_088392.1:955000-1555000 GCF_037993035.2 Macaca fascicularis | reverse complement strand
TCCCAGCAGGAAGATTTTCTCTCAGGGTCCTGAGACTGGAAGCCAAGATCGGGGCTTTCTTTTGGAGGCTGTGAGGGATCATCTGCCCAGCCTGTCTCCCTGGCTCGGAGCCGCCGTCTTCTCCCCATGACTCCTATCTTGCTGTCCCCCGTGCATGTCTGTTTCCAGATGTCCCCCTTCATGAGGATACTGGTCCTGCTGGGTTGGGGCCACCCTGGTAGCCTCATTTGAACTTCATTGCTCTGTAAGGACCATCTCCCAGACACAGTCCCACACTGGGCAGGACTCCATTATGTGAGTTTGCGGGGAACACCGTTTGGCCCTCAGCCCCAGTCTTACGGTCCCAGGAAAAATTGCAGGCAGCCTTTGAAAGCACAAGCTCGTCCTGGTTCCTTCTCCGTCTCCTGGGTGGCGAGGTGTCCACAAGGACTTCATGTTCTGGTGGGCACGGCCCCTCCTGCCCACCCTTGGGCCTGTGTTTGGTGTGGAGGTTGGAAAGCATAGGAGGCTGTTTTTTCCCTCTGCTTGGGAGTTTCAGCAAGAATTCCGTGGCCATGTGACCCTGTTAGCTTTATCTCCTGGCTGCAGAGTGCCTGGTTAGGTGTGATGCCTGAAACATTTCTGAGCGTTAACACAAACAAAGCTCAGTAAATATGTCCCACACTCGCTTCTGGGGTTTGCAGTTAACCTTTTCCCACTGTTCTGGTTCCACATCAAAATATGTTTCCTGGTTCCTTGTGCTCTGTTTCCAAGCGACCTCGTCAGCGGGTGCCCCGGGGCAGCTGGAAGCCACAGCAGAGATGAAATGTTAAGTTTTTTACCAGCAAGGTGGAGGGGCCAGACTTCCTTCCCCAGGAATGCCTCTCCGTTGGTCGCACGCAGCAACTCCGGCCAGCATGGAAAACGTCACCAGGATCTCGGGCTGTGCAACTAGAAAGTTGTATTTTTAATTATCTCCAAAGTTTGGGATGGAGAATGTACAACATGCCCATCTTCTCCCAGCCGTGGTAGAGAACTGCTGCTCCGTTAATCCTGTCCTTATGCCAGAAGGAGCTTTCTAGTGGAAAGTGTGCTGTGTGCATCCTTCCTGGGGACCTTCCAGGGTTGTTGTCCTTTGAGGCCTTTTGTTGCTTGTTGAGTACCTGTGGCCCCCAGTCCTATGCAGAGCCTCTGAGAGACCCACAGCGGTCAAAGAACAATGCTGAATTCTTGCTACAATTGAAGCAATGATAATGTTTGTGAAGTTAGTAAGAGTAGGTGATAGAACCTTGGTAGTTTTAGAGTTTGGAGCTATTTTGGAGCTCAGCGGAATGATGTGTCTGTTGTCAAAGCTTGGGAGGACTGGCACCGGAACCACAGGCCACCTGCCAGAGCCCTACAAATTAGAATCTTAAGCTGTGAATTCTGGCATCAGAAAGGAGTGGTTTTCTTCCCGCCTTGCTTCTTTCCAGGGATAATGACGGTGATCACAGCAAGTGCTCCCAGGGCACCTTTCCGTGTGCCATTGAGGGTGTAAGGAGGTGTTGCGGGGCTGCGTCTGGAGGAGGCCAGGGCGAGAGTGCATGTTGAATGCTGTGCTTGTTATTTATAAATAGTGGTTCTCAGATGGTGGCTTTTAAAGATTTCATATTGACCTACAGGAACTAAAGTCTACGTGATTGCTTCCTCATTGCTTCATTGTTCGGCCTCCTCCACCTGGGCACCTGCCACAGGCCATGTGCGTCCATGTCCAGGTCTGTCTGTGCCGACATCTTCTCCTCTTTGGGCATCAGCCTCTGGAAAGTGTCCCTGTCAGTGTCTCCACATGTCTCACTCTCTGCACCCAGTCTCCGGAGTTGCCTTTGTAGAAGCAAGGTTGTAGGGGAATTGGAAAGGCAGAGGTATTTTAACTGAATTTATTGGTAACTTTAACAGCACAATTCTTGAATTGAATTTCTTTTTATTTTATTTATTTATTTTAAGACGGAGTCTCGCTCTGTCGCCCAGGCTGGAGTGCAGTGGCGCGATCTCGGCTCACTATAAGCTCCGCCTCCCGGGTTCCCGCCATTCTCCTGCCTCAGCCTCCTGAGTAGCTGGGACTACAGGTGGCCGCCACCTCGCCTGGCTAGTTTTTTGTATTTTTAGTAGAGACGGGGTTTCAACATGTTAGCCAGGATGGTGTCGATCTCCTGACCTTGTGATCCGCCCGCCTCGGCCTCCCACAGTGCTGGGATTACAGGTGTGAACCACCACACCCAGCCCTTGAATTCAGTTTCTACACGTGAAACATTGCCTGTTAGAACTGAATGTTTAAAGAAAAAGAATTTCTAAGGGGCGAGATAGGCTAATGAACAGTGTTTACTTAGAACCTGCTCAGTTTCAATGATCAGAAATAGCTGTTAGGTTGGTACAATAACGTATATTCAAATCTCCTGACTGGGCGCAGTGGCTCACACCTGTAATCCCGGCACTTTGGGAGGCCAAGGCAGGTGGATCACCAGAGGTCAGAAGTTCAAGACCAACCTGGCCAAATTGGCAAAACTCCATCTCTACTAAAAGTACAAAAATTAGCCAGGCGTGGTGGTGGGCGCCTGTAATCCCAGCTACTCAGAAGGCTGAGGCAGGGGAATCGCTTGAACCCAGGAGGCCGAGGTTGCACTGAGCTGAGATCGCGCCACTGTATTCCAGCCTGGGTGAGAGGAGCGAGACTCTGTCTCAAAACAAACAAACAAAAACCTCTTTATTTCAGACATTGTTTAAGTTTTGGGCTGCAATATTGAAGATTTTAGCAATATCAGTCATTTTTCTGCTATGCATAGTATTAGTTTCAAAAGGCCTGAGAAAACTTTCACCCTTGCATTTCGTAAGTTATCTGAAAGTTTCAGAGTTTATCAGAATTTGGAAAAAGATCATATAAGCCCAGCGCAGTAACAGGTAGACTCTGTCTTCTCTTTCACAGACACGAGTCCTCTGCCAGGCTCAGTAGTGATTCCTACTGCATTTGAATGCCTTTGCTCTTGTGGCTCTGGTATCTGAGGGGTTCAGGCCCCGGCAGTGTTGGGGGAACAGTGCAGGCTTTTGAGAGCTCCCAGGCCCTGTAGTGGGGCTGTCTCTGGGCTCTGGTGCCGGACTGTCCAGACCTCCATGTCCCTGGGCACTGGTGGACCCTTTGGCGTGATGGTGAACATAGTCTCTAAGGCATTGTACCGAACCCCAGCATAGCAGGACATGTAAAGTGGTGGCTGTGGGGTCTTCCCCAAGCTTCCCGCTGCCATCACCTCCTGGGAAGACGGTTAGCAAAGAAGCCGAAGGTGTCCAGTTGCCCCATGGTTTGTAAAACGCTGGCATGGGCTGGAATGGCTCAGGACTGACTTCCACTGCATCTCTTTGTAAGCCCCTCCCTTTCTGGGAAGGGAAACCACCCCGCAGCCCACAGGCCACAGCCAGCCTCGAAGCCACGTCACCCTGGCTCTGGTTCCCACTACGCCTGGCTGGGGCATCCCCCCCAGCAACCTGCCCTGCAGTTTTGGGAACTGGACAGGCCTCAGCCAGCCTTCTGGCTCCCGGCATGCGTGTCAGGCCCTGGGGAGTCTCCAGTCCCTCCTGTGGGTACTGTGCTGGGCTGACTCTGAAGGGTCTTGAAGAACGTGGCCATGTGCCTCCCTGGCATTCACAGTGGTGGCTCTGGAGCTTGTGTTTGGCTGAGCAGACCAGCAGGTGACTCGCACAAGCCGGACAGTCCCCAGGAAGCCCTCAGCTGTGGTGGGAGATGGGTTGTGGCAGGAGATGGGAAATGGGCTATACCAGGAGATGGGCTGTGGTGGGAGATGGGAGATGGGCTATACCAGGAGATGGGCCGTGGCGGGAGATGGGCGATGGCTGGGCCTGTCCTCTGTGGTGCTGTGGATGCGTCCTGCTCCTACCCAGTTTCATTGCAATGTTGGAATCTGTCCTTGGTCCCTGCCACCATGGGATGGGAGGAGCCCCTGGCACCCTGCCTTCTTCCTACCCTTCCTGTGGGTCTGCAGGGCTCGGGGTGTTGATGGAGACTGTGGGGGTCAGGGGAGCCAGCAGTTTCTTTGTGTGATGGCGCGAAGAATCCGTGTGCTGCCCTGCCATGCCCCATGATGCTCTGTGGTGGGGAGCTGTCCGGCCATAGGCGCTGAATGGCCACCCGACCGTGGACACGGCTGAGGCCACTTGCCCGGGGCTGTCCAGTCACAACCAACAGGACTGGACTCTGTGCCGTGATGAGCAGACCCCACAGCCTGCATCCCAGACTCCACCCGTGCTGGGACCGCGACTCCCAGGAGACCTGGCGAGCTCAGCCCTCTTGTCGCGAGGCCTGTACGGGGTAGGGCAGGTGTCACGGGGACCCTCGGCCCGGACTGGCCTTCTGCTCTCATCACCAAGATGTGGAGCCTTCTGGGGTCAGAGCCCAGTCGAGGGCTTTACGCAGCCCGTGGTGTCCTTGGAGCCGCAGCTCCCTGGAGAAGGCACTGCGTCTGCCAGCCTCCGTGGGCGAGGGGCTCGGAGTTAAGAAGATCTTGCCTCCTGATTGCACGAGCACCCTGGCCTTAGCTCATTTGCTCCTTCTTGAGCCGCTTCGGTAGCATTTGGCGGCCCACGGCTTTCTACCTGCGTTGTTTAGTTTGTTTCTGCTGTTAAGGAGTTCACAGCTGACACTTGGAGGGCGGGGTTTGCAACAGCAGTTTCTGATGGGAAGGACTGGCGTGAGGGTGCGAGGAGGCTGCAGAAGCCAAGGGCCTGCGCGTTCTCCCAGAGCGTGTGTGGAAGGGCCAGGGCATCTTCTCCCTGGTCCTTCTCAGTGTTACTCTGTCGATGTCTGTTGTTAGCCATGAGGAGGAGAAGGCACTGTGTTCCTGGAAAGGGTAAAACAACGCGGCTTTGTGGCTTTGCGCTCAGATATATATACATACACACACATATATACACACACACACACACACACACACACATATACATACACACATACATATATACATACATACACACATATATATACACACATATATATACACATACATATATACACACATATACATACACATATATATACATACACACACATATATACACACACACACACATATACACATACATATGTACACACACATATATACACATACATATATACACACATATATACACATATATACATACACACATATACATATGTACATATATACATACATATATACACACATACACATACACACATATACACATATGGACATATATACTTACATATATACATATATACATACATATATACGTATATATACATATATACACAGATATATACACACTCATACATATATACATATATACACACACGCATATATACACATGTACACATACACATATATACATATATACACACATATACACACATACACATATGTACATATATACATACATATATACATATATACACACACATATATATACACATACATATATATAATTTTTTTATTTCTGAGCCAGGGTCTCGCTCTGTCGTCTAGGCTGGAGTGCAGGGCACCATCACAGCTCACTGCAGCCTCGACCTTCTGGGCTCAGGTGACCCTCCCACCTCAGCCTGCCAAGTAGCTGGGACCACAGATGTGTGGCACCGCACCTGGCTAATGGTTTATGTTTTGTAGAGACAGGGTCTTGCCATGTTGTCCAGGGCTGGTCTGGAACTCCTGGCCTGAAGCAATCCTCCCGACCTGTCCTCTCAAAGTGCTGGGATTGCAGGCATGAGCCAGAGTTTTAAAGTCAGATCATTGAGATCTGAAACGTTGCCCCATCTCACCGAAGACCGTGTGCCCAGAAGCTACCCTAGGAGGGTCAGCACCTGCCTGGTTGGTTCAGATGCCCCCGTGGAGACAGTGTGGGGACGGCAGGGAGCTGGAAGCCTTCACAGGTTCCCAATTTTGAGATTTCCTAAGCTGCCTATGGCCCCGCTGGGAGGAAGTGTCTGGTCCTGATGTGCATCGGTGACCACAGACAAAACAGGATTTGCTCCTGCGCCTGGCTTCTGAGCAGCGAGGAAGGTGGGCCTGGGGGTGGGTGCTCCGGCAGCTGGGCAGCCGCAGGAACTTCCTGCCTTGGGATTAAACTTGAGTCAAGAGTTGGAAGACAACAGTTACTCACATTCAAAACTAGACTCTTAGGTGCAAATTAATGTTTCTTGGATTCTTGAGCAAAACGTTTACTATATTATGATGGGATTTTCTTTTTTATAAGTGCTTCTAGAATATCTCTGGAAGTTGGGTTAGACACACAGGGATTAGTCGGCTTTTGGTAGAGACAGTAGAGGTAAAGGCCACACCAGACGCCGTGTGCACCCCCCAAGGTTTCCCGTGTGAGACCATGTGACCTGCACGCCGCGTCCCGTCGGCACCAGGCTGTGCGACAGATGCATTTCCAGGTGAGGTCGCTGCAGAGGGGAAGAGGGGGACGCGTTTCCAGGTGTTTCCAGGCGAGGTCGCTGCAGAGGGGAAGAGGGGGACGCGTTTCCGGGCGACGTCGCTGCAGAGGGGGAGGGGGGACGCATTTCCAGGTGTTTCCAGGCGAGGTCGCTGCAGAGGGGAAGAGGGGGACGCGTTTCCAGGCGAGGTCACTGCAGAGGGGAAGAGGGGGACGCATTTCTGGGCGACGTCGCTGCAGAGGGGGAGAGGGGGACGCGTTTCCGGGCGACGTCGCTGCAGAGGGGAAGGGGGGACGCGTTTCTGGGCGACATCGCTGCAGGGGGGAAGAGGGGGACGCGTTTCCAGGCGAGGTCGTCCCTGCAGGGGGGAAGAGGGGGACACGTTTCCGGGCGACGTCGCTGCAGGGGGGAAGAGGGGGACGCGTTTCCAGGCGACGTCACTGCAGAGGGGGAGAGGGGGACACGTTTCCGGGCAAGGTCACTGCAGGGGGGAAGAGGGGGACGCGTTTCCGGGTGATGTTGCTGCAGGGGGGAAGAGGGGGACGCGTTTCCGGGCGAGGTCGCTGCAGGGGGGAAGAGGGGGACGCGTTTCCAGGCGACGTCGCTGCAGAGGGGGAGGGGGGACGCGTTTCCGGGCGAGGTCGCTGCAGGGGGGAAGAGGGGGACGCGTTTCCTGGCGACGTCACTGCAGGGGGGAAGAGGGGGACGCGTTTCCGGGCGACGTCGCTGCAGGGGGGAAGAGGGAGGCCCCTCCAGGAGGGTCGCGTAGATGTTGACTTTGCCCCGCGGGGACTCATGTACCAGGAACCCCCAAAACCCATCCGCAGCTTGATTCTGCTTCCCAGGGCCAGAGGTTCTAGCTTATGGAAGGAGCGTTTTCTCGCCGGAAACATGGAGCCCACACACACGTGTACGCTGGAAGCCGTGATGTGTGTCAGGAATGTGGTCTGATGGCGTGCAGAATCAGTATTGTGCCTTCGCCACCTCTGACCCCCATCACAGCAGTTCTGAGGCTTGTGGGGCACCCCAGCTCCTCTCCCTCTGCACAGGCCGCTGTTCCTGGAACTCAAGGGTTCCCCAACACCAGGGTGACACGTGGCACAGACCAGGAATCGCGAGGCAATGCTGGCCTCCTCCCACGGGCAGACAGGCCGAGTGTGTTTCCAGAGACTGGGCCGTCCGCAATAGCGCCTGGATGACGTCTGCTTTCACCTGGAGCCCTGGCTGCGAGGGGCGGTGCGGGACAAGGGCCACCCCGGGGGCCTGGGAGCACAGTGTCGGGGCCTGTGGGGGTGGAGAGCAGGGATCAGCCTCTTTTTGTGGATGAGGAAATGGAGACTAGCCACGTGGAAACTTCTAGGCATCGAGGGAAGGGTAAGAAGCTGTCAAGCCTTCAGGTTTCGGTTCTGGCCAGGTGCAGTGCAGGTATTGGAGCACTTTGGGCTCTGAGGTCCACGTGGCCCAGCGGCCTCCAGGTGTCAGCTCCGAGGCAGGGTCACCGTCCACAAGCCGTGCTGCAGGCACAGAGACCAGGAGAGGGCTGTGAAGCGACTCCGTGTTTACTGGGCTGAAGCAGCGCGGTGCTGCCACCGCGGTGCCGCCACCGCGGGCTGCATCCTGTCCCCGTGGCAACCTCACAGCTGAGCGTGAAGCTGGAAGCTTGGGTGCCTCTTGCTGCTGGGTCTCCTCTGATCCCGAGGGCCAAGGGTGCTCTGTGGTTCCAGGCGTCAGAGTCTCAGCATCCTTTGTTTTGGCAACATTCACGACAGGAGTCCTTGGAGAGTGACACGTCCCTATTTTGAAAGATCCCGTAGGTGATTGGAGAAGCCACTGTATTTGTTGTAGCTCCACGTATTACCTGTGAATCACCTGGGCTGCTGTCCAGTGAACATCCAGAATGCGGTCATTTCTTGTGAAACCCCCAGGTTTCCCATAGGTCCAAGCTGAGGTTGAGTGAACTCTGAGCGCTGAGCCGGGCGGTTTTGGCACCACTAGAAACGGAATCAGTTCCATGACTGATCTGTGCCCCACCCCACATTAACTCGTGCAATATGACTTTTCTGGTTTTGGTTTTTGTTTTATAAGCCATCCATGGCAAGTGCAGTCTGAGGCCTCTCACTGCCAAAACTTCCTCTGAGTAATGGCAGATGGGCCCTGACCCTGGAGACCTCTGAGAAGGTGTTTGGGGTCTGGGAAGAGTCTGCGTGTGCAGTGACTAGAACCCGACCCTGGTGTGAACTTGGGGATGAGGGGATAGTGGGGGTGTGGCGGGGGCCCAGGGGACTTCCCCGCCCTCTGGACCACACTGTTGCTCTCCAGCCACGGAGTAAACCTGAGAAGATGCAACGGGCCCCGGCTCCAGCAGCTGCTGTCCCGGAGGGCAGGGGAGTGAGGGACAGGGAGGGTGTTCAGTGTGGGGCCTGCTGCTCGGGGCACTGGGATCCCACAGTGAGGCCCCGTTCCCGCTGCCCAGGGGTGCTGGGATCCCACAGTGAGGCACCATTCCTGCTGCCCGGGGTGCTGGGATCCCACAGTGAGGCCCCGTTCCCGCTGCCCGGGGCCCTGGGATCCCACAGTGAGGCCCCGTTCCCGCTGCCCGGGGCCCTGGGATCCCACAGCACGGTCCCGTTCCCGCTGCCCGGGGCCCTGGGATCCCACAGCACGGTCCCGTTCCCGCTGCCCGGGGCCCTGGGATCCCACAGCACAGTCCCGTTCCCGCTGCCCGGGGCCCTGGGATCCCACAGCACGGCCCCGTTCCCGCTGCCCAGGGGCGCTGGGATCCCACAGCACGGCCCCGTTCCCGCTGCCCAGGGGTGCTGGGATCCCACAGCACGGCCCCGTTCCCGCTGAGCTTGGGTTCCCAACGGGCTCCTTTTGCTCCCCAAATGTCCCCTCCCACCCTTGAGCTGCAAGGAATGTTTGGGAGCCATGGAAAGGTGCTTTCTCCCATCTGTGTAGTGTTTCTGGGAGGGAGAAAGGCTGACATTGGGGGCTTTGTAGAAAGCGTGCTCTGGCCCCCACGTTAACCTTTGGGAGGAGGCCCACAGGGAGCTCTTGGCTCTGGGCGAGGGCTGGGGGCTGCCTCGGGGGTGGGGGTTCAGGGTCTTGAGCTCAGCTTCTCACCCGTCCGGGGCAGGGCAGGGCAGATAGAGGGGTGGGGACGGTGTCGGGGGCTTCTGGGCCTGGGACGGCAGGTCCTGTGTCCAAAGCCGTTTCGAGGCTCACGAGATACAGGGGTGGGCCTGGGAGGGGTGGGGCCTGTAGAGAGGCGATGACTTTGATTTTCCAAAGAACAAGGAAGGGTCTGTGCCCTGGCCGTGCTCCAGTCCCATGTGGTGAAGCCGCAGGACGCCGTCAGTTTTTATGAAATCCTCAAATGTGCCCTTTAAAACAAAACCCTGACACTCTGGCCTCACAGCCCGGATCCTGCGTGCTCCCGGTCTGTGGCTTTGACTTTGGTTTGAGTCTGGGATCCACTTGCCCAGCCTGGGGGAGGACAGATGGGGACAGCAGGTCCTGCCCCAGGGACATTGCCCGTGGCCACCTCTGTCCTGGGAAGTGCGGGTGGGCCATGGGCTGTTGGTGCCTGCACCGCTGTCCTGGTGGAAGGGGCTGGACCTGGACTGCCTGGGACAAGAGGCCAAGGCACAGACAACTGGAGGGGCTGCCTCTGCATCCTGAACCTCACCTGGCGGGCAGGAGAGCCAGGCTGGGTGTCCCTGCCTTTCTGGTCCCTCCCTGGCCCATCACCTGCTTCTCGTCCACCAATCTCATCTTTCCTGCCGGCTTGTGAGGCCTGTGCCCCACTCTGGGCCGCCTTCATCCCACGGGCACAGAGCTTGGGTCTCATGTGGAGAGGAGGCTCCACCCACGGCCTCAGGGTCAGGCGGCCTTGGCTTCAGGGAGGGGTGCATGGGAGCCAGCCCATTGGACAGGAGGCCGGGGCCTCTGGGTAAACCCCCAGGGTGGGACAGCAGTGCCCCCATGCCCCCTCCGACTTCTGAAATCCTGAGGTTGCCTGGGCCGCCGAGCCCTCCCGCAACTCCCTGGCCTGCTGGGCGGGATTTTGTGAAAGGCTTTGCCTTGGGTCATGGAAGAAAACCACGTGGTCTGTGGGGTCATCCCTGGGGCAGGCTGTGGGAGGGTGAAGGCTGCGTCCAGTGGCCAGGCCCAGCCAGGGGTCGGGAATCATGTTGGGAGTGACGCACAGATGCCGCCACACTGCTACCACCGAGAAACGCGGCGTGTGCGGGCCCACCTGGCCTCTTTAGGCCCGGCTCTGGGCTGCCCTCCAGGAAGGCCGACCTCTCCTGGGCGGGCAACACTTTCTCAGGGCCGAGTTCTGCCGGCACAGGTCGGGGCGAGGCTGGCCTTCTTGGGGCCCCTGACCGCTGGCTGCTGTGTGGTCCTGGGGCAGCTCCAGAAACACAAGCCCAGAAGACCCAGAGGCTGCCTTACGTCGGGGAAATGCGCCGATCGTCTCTCTCTCTCTCTCTGTCTCTGTCTCTCCATCTCTGTCTCTCTCTGTCTGTCTTTGTCTCTCCGTGTCTCTCCATCTCTGTCTCTCTGTCTCTGTCTCTCCATCTGTGTCTCTCCATCTCTCTCCCTCCGTCTCTCTCCATGTCTCTCCATTTGTGTCTCTCTGTCTGTCCCTCTCTCTGTCTCTGTCTCTCCATCTCTGTCTCCATCTCTCTCTGTCTCTGTCTCTCTGCCTCTGTCTCTGCCTCTCTGTGTCTGTCTCTCTCTGTCTCTCCATCTCTGTCTATGTCTCTGTTTCTGTTTCTCTGTCTCCATCTGTGTCTGTCTCTGTCTCTCTCTCTCTCTTTCTCTCTCTCTCTCTTTCTCTCTCACTCTCTTTCCTTTTAATTAAGGGAAAAACCCCCACACAACCAAAGGGCTATGAGGCCTGTGGCTGCCGGCCGAGGAGAGGCTGCAAGGGGACCCTGGAACCCTCGCCCTCCCTAGGCTGCTCCTGTCGCGTCCTGTGGGCGGATGTGGCCCTGCTGAGTTCAGAGTCTGTCGTTTTGTCTGTCTAGAAACTGCAGGAGTCAGGAGCAGCCTTCGGTTTTCACCTAAGCAATGAGCATGTACAGGCTTTAACCCTTGGAAAATCAGAATTAAAGGATTTTACTCAAACTACTTAAACAAAGGAACTGCCTCGGCTCTGGGCTTCTGCCGCTGAGGGCGCGATTCCGGGATTCTCATCGTTCCCCGGCAGGGTGGGGGCCACTCACGAGGAGGGTGTTTTCAGATGCTGGGACATGGCCTTTCTAAGGGGGAGGGACCCGGCAGGGCCTCAGGCTCAGCTGTTTGGAAACTGAAGCCCATTCACCAGGCGGGCAGGGGATGAGCTGGGCAGAGGCCGAGACGCAAGACCTGAGAGCAAAGTTTCTCACTTTTTTGGTTGTACAAATAACAAACTGTAGAAGACTTAAACAGATAAACCACGATAAATGAGTCCTGTGCCGGCCTTTTAAACAGATAACCCACGTGCGTTGGCGTGGCAGCTCACGCCTGGAATCCCAGTGCTGTGGGAGGCCAAGGCGCCAGGATCGCTGGTGCCCAGGAGTTTGAGACCACCCTGGGCAACATGGGGAGGCCCCAACTCTACGAAAAATATAAAAATTAGCCAGGTGTGGTGGTGTGCCTGTGGTCCCAGCTACTAGGTGGGAGGATCCCGTGAGGCCACTGCACTCTAGCCTGGGTGACAGAGCAAGACCCTGTCTCAAAAAAAAAAAAAAAAAAGCAATCCTGCGATTTAGAATCAGACAGTGACCATTCCAGGGCATATCTTTGTCTCCCCGCCCCCCCACCCCAGCGATTTAGAATCAGACAGTGACCATTCCAGGGCATATCTTTGTCTCCCCGCCCCCCCCCACCCCAGCGATTTAGAATCAGACAGTGATCATTCCAGGGCATATCTTTGTCTCCCCGCCCCCCCACCCCAGCGCAGAGGGCATCTCTGTTGTGAGCTTTGGGCTGAAAAAAATCCCTCACGCCCCTCCCAGGTGAGGGAGACACAGGTTCAGGGGCGTGAACGGCTCCTCCCGTGGAAAGGACTGTGTGGCCGGCTCCCCGGGCCATGGGGGCCACTGTCCTCCACGCCACGTCCCACGCCACTTCCACCCCAGCGTGAGGACAGCAGGACCCAGGCTGCACTGCTGTGGGAGCCGTGTCGGGACTCGCAGGGCCTGGCAGGTGTTTCCCTTTGACCTGCAGGCTCAGACTTGGCAGCTCTGGGCCCCCTGGTGTCCACCTGAAGCCTCCGTGGCCGCACCGTCCCCGGACCCCCAGAGGGGCAGCAAACATAGGGGTCCTGGGGAGTGTTGCTGGGGCGGGAAGGCCGGACCCCCGCGACTTGGCTGCAGCCTCTCTGGGTGTTGCTGCGGGTGTGGAGCCTGCATCTGGCTCAGTGAGAAGCATTTTTAAACTTGATTCTGCAGCCATTGCAGATTCGTGGGAAGTTGGGGGAGGCAGTGCCCCACCTGGCCCCCAGGGCTGCCCCATGGCAGCCGCCATGCCCTGGCCCCAGGCCCCAGAGGGGCTCCCTGCTGCCTTGCATTCTGCCTAGTACCTTCTCAACTCTCCAGACTCATCAGGGAAGCCCTGCAGGAGCTCAGGACGAACAGGTCCTCGGCTTGAAGCCGGCATGGGCTGGGAATGGTGGGGGCTCCTGGAGGCTGAACCGTCTCCATGTCTGCAGGGGTCCCCCGGGCTGCGGCCCTTCGTGTACCCACATGTCTGGTGTCTCTGTGCTGTGCTGTGATGTTGTCCTTCACATAAAGTTTTCAAGACCCATGTCCCATTGTCTGTGAAATCACAAGGTTTTACTTTATGGATTGTATGGAATAGACCTAGGGAAGGGGGACCAGTATTTGCCCAATTTGTCAACATGCACAACAGTGAGCCTCCCTGGACAGCTGGCCTCTGTGCGGTGGTTGGGGGGGACTGGACAGCTGGCCTCTGTGCAGTGGTTGGGGGGGACTGGACTGCTGGCCTCTGTGCAGTGGGTGGGGGGGACTGGACTGCTGGCCTCTGTGCAGTGGGTGGGGGGTGGCTAGATGGCTGACTTCTGTGCAGTGGGGAGGCTGGACGGCTGACCTCTGTGTGGCAGGGGGACAGGACGGCTGGCCTCTGGTGGGTGGTGGGGGATGCTGGACGGCTGGCCTCTGTGCAGCGGGTTGTGGGGGCTGGACAGCTGGCCGCTATGCAGTGGGTGGTGCGGGGCACTGAATGGCTGACCTCTGTGCGGTGGGTTGCGGGGGGAGCTGGATGGCTGGCCTCTGTGCAGTGGGTGGTGGGGGCTGGACGGCTGGCCTCTGTGCAGCCGGGGGGGAACTGGACAACTGGCCTCTGTGCAGTGGGTGGTGGGGGCTGGACCGCTGGCCTCTGTGCAGTGGGTGGTGGGGGCTGGACCGCTGGCCTCTGTGCGGTGGGTGGTGGGGGCTGGACCGCTGGCCTCTGTGCAGTGGGTGGTGGGGGCTGGACGACTGGCCTCTGTGCAGTGGGTTGAAGGGGCTGGACGACTGGCCTCTGTGCAGTGGGTTGGAGGGCGCTGGATGGCTGGCCTTTGTGCAGTGGGTTGGGAAGGTTGGATGGCTGGTCTCTGTGCGGTGGGTTGTTGGGGCTGGACGGCTAGCCTCTGTGCAGTGGGTTGGAGGGCGCTGGATGGCTGGCCTTTGTGCAGTGGGTTGGGAAGGTTGGATGGCTGGTCTCTGTGCGGTGGGTTGTTGGGGCTGGACGGCTAGCCTCTGTGCAGTGGGTTGGAGGGCGCTGGATGGCTGGCCTTTGTGCAGTGGGTTGGGAAGGTTGGATGGCTGGTCTCTGTGCGGTGGGTTGTTGGGGCTGGACGGCTAGCCTCTGTGTGGTGGGGGGCGGGCCTCGGGCCGGCGGGCAGGCTGGAAGGTCAGCCAGGCCCTGTGGTGTCTTTAGTGAGAAACAGGAAATAAATCAAGGGGATATTCTAGAAGTTTTACCCTGGTGGTTTAGAAGTGTTTGTTTTTATTATTTGTACACAGTGTGGTGTTCTCAGTCTTGCACTCGTGTTTTTAACTGTCATGTAAAGATGCAAACAGCAGCCCAGAAAACTGCCTTGATGTAACACATCGGCAAAGACCAAGCACAGCCCCGGACTCCGGTGGGTGAGTCAGACCCACCAGCAGCGGCCTTGGTGGCGCCTGCAGGGAGCCTCGAGATGGTCACGCCTCTGATCCATGGGTCTGCACTCAGGGCGTGACCGGAGGTGTGGCCTGGGAGTTGGTTGTGTGGATGTTCGTGTCACCGACGTTTATAACAGCAGAGTCTGGCAGTACAGGGAGGATGGTCCTTGTGGTAAATGGGATGCTGTGATTAAATTGTTTCTGAATATGCTAAAGTGCTCAAAATGTGATCTATCTTTCATAAAAAGGCCAGGTATGGTGACACGTGCCTGTAACCCCAGCACTGTGGGAGGATCCCTTGAGCCCAGGAGTTGGAGAATTGCCCTCCAGCCTAGGCAGCAGAGCGAGACCTTGTTTCTAAGAAGTAAAAAGAGAAAAAGAAAAAGAAAAGACAGTACCAGATTATGTATCTCATTTTGTTAAGATGCATCATTTTGTAAAAATTCTTACAGAAATACACGCAGTGGGCCGGGCGCGGTGGCTCACGCCTGTAATCCCAGCACTTTGGGAGGCTGAAGCGGGCGGATCACCTGAGGTCAGGAGTTCGAGACCAGCCTGGCCAACATGGTGAAACTGTATCTCTACTAAAAATACAAAAAATTAGCTGGTGTGGTGGTGTGCACCTGTACTCACAGCTCCTCAGGAGGCTGAGGCAGGAGAATCGCTTGAACCTGGGACACAGAGGCTGCAGTGAGCCGAGATGGCGCCAGTGAACTCCAGCCTGAGCCACAGAGTGGGACTCCATCTCAAAAAAAAAAAGAGAGAGAGAGAGACACACCGTGGCTCTGTGAGCATCGGTTACCGTCCAGACCAGGTAGACGTTGGATGCAAATTTCACCGGAGTTTTTCTTTTTTTTTTTTGGTTGCGTTGAGTGTCACTTTTTAAAAAAATTGGCTTACGTCGAAGATGACTTTGAAGTTGTTGGAATTATTCTCAGTCCTGAGCTCAGGGCTTCAGCAAGCAAGTTGCAGTTCCCAGGGCTAGGCTGGTCAGAGACCCCCCCACTGAAGCACGCCTGCCCACGGGTGCCCCGGCTGTCATCCCCAGGAAGGAAGCACGTGGAGTGGAGTGGGGTGGAGCATAGGCAGCAGCGGCCCCGTTTCCACAGCAGTGCAGGCTCCCTTCCTGCTCATTTGGGCTCTTTTGTCTGAACCAGAGACACAAATTTGTAGAGCTGCCAAATTCATGCTGAAAATTTCCAACCAAAACCAATCATCTTAATTGTCTGGATTATGATATTTATTTTGTAAATCATTCTTGCTTTAAGCCGTGCACACACTGTGTTACTCAATCTGCAAATGATTCCAGAGCCAAATGCAGTCCTGCACCACGGTTCAGGTCAACGGCGGACTTCACGTATGAGGGTTCTCGTGAGATCATGAGACCATATTTTTACTGGACCTTTTCCGTGTTTAGATGTGTTTAGATTCACAAACCCTGACCACTGTGAGGCAGTCACCCACGGTGTTCCGCACAGCCACACGCCGTGCAGACATGTATTGGGGAGCCGTGAGCCACATGGCTGGGGTGTGCACTGGCCACACCGAGTCGGTTCACATGAGTTCCCACAACAACAAAATGGCCTAAGGACACGTTTCTCAGAGTGTGTCCCCGTCATAAAGTGACACATGGCTGTGTTTACACAAACTTATTCTTATGTAATAGTCAACTGCAGAGTGGTTTAGACTACCTCATCTTTAGGAAATGCATCTGCCTTTAAGCAGACCAGCAGTGGGGGAGGTGGCTTTTCTGTTTTTCTTCCCTCTTCTCTCCTCTCTCTTGCTCTGTCTCTTCTCTGTGTCTTAACTTTCCTGGGAATCCGGTGAGCCCAGTTTTTTTCACTGTGTATTTTGTTTTTTTGTTTGTTTGTTTTGAGACGGAGTCTGACTCTGTCACCCAGGCTGGAGTGCAGTGGCGTGATCTCGGCTCACTGCAAGCTCCGCCTCCCGGGTTCAAGCAATTCTGCCTCAGCCTCCAGTGTGGCTGGGACTACAGGCACCCGCCACTGCGCCCAGTTAATTTTTATATTTTTAGTGGAGATGGGGTTTCACCATGTTGGCCAGGATGGTCTTGATCTCCTGACCTCAGGTGATCTGTCTGCCTCGGCCTCCCAAAGTGCTGGGATTACAGGCGTGAGTCACCGCACCCGGCTGTGAATTTCGCGTTTTATTTGTTGCTTTTTCTTTTTTTTTTTTTTTTTTTTTTTTTGAGACGGAGTCTCGCTCTGTCGCCCAGGCTGGAGTGCAGTGGCGCGATCTCGGCTCACTGCAAGCTCCGCCTCCCGGGTTCACGCCATTCTCCTGCCTCAGCCTCCCGAGTAGCTGGGACTACAGGCGCCCACAACCGCGCCCGGCTAATTTTTTGTATTTTTAGTAGAGACGGGGTTTCACCGTGGTCTTGATCTCCTGACCTTGTGATCCGCCTGCCTCGGCCTCCCAAAGCGCTGGGATTACAGGCGTGAGCCACCGCGCCCGGCCTATTGCTTTTTCAATTCATAGAAAAAGATAGGTACAAGGCACCTGAGACAGGCGCCGCCTCGCACCATCCACGACTTTGTTTGGTGCCTGCCTGTCCAGGAGTGGGTGTGGCCGCTGCAGAGGGGCCCTTCGTTGCCCAGCCCTGCAGCTGCCCCCTTTCCCTTCCCCAGAGACTCACAGCTGGCCCCGAGCTCTGTGCAGGGAAGCCTTTCTCTAGAGGCTCTTGTCCTTCCTGTGCGGAGCCCTGGGTCCAGCCGCCTTTCCTTCCACCTGGCAGCGTTAGCAGATGCTGGGCGTCCGTGCTGATCACCTCCCGTGGGAAAGAGCTCGGACAGTGCAGCCCGCGAAGCTGCGTCTTGGAGATTCCTCTGTCAGGGAAGCGGTTGTGGCTGTCGGGGTCCACTGGGCACCCGCAGAGCCCAAAACCCCACAGAGCGGAGGTGGGTGGTGAGCCTGCCAGGTGCATCTTTGTATAAATCTATTTCTAAGTTTTCAAATTACTATGAAGCTTCCAATGTCACAAAATATGTAGTCTTGTTAAGGAACATTTTAGGTGTTCGTATTTTTTAAAATTATGTGTTTGATTCCATTCAAGCAGCCTCCTGGGCTTTTCTCTTTAAAGCAGTCTTTTCTGCCCATTGTTTTTATTTTGTTTGTTTTGAGTCAGAGTCTTGCCCTGTTGCCCAGGCTGAAGCCCATGCGATCTTGGCTCACCGCCATCTCAACCTCCCCCAGCTCAGGCAGTCCTTCCCGCTCAGCCTCCTGTGTGGCTGGGATCCTCCCCGCTCAGCCTCCTGTGTGGCTGGGACCACAGATGTGCACCACATCCTGCTCATGTTTTTATTTTTTGTTTGTTTTGTAGAGATGGGGTCTCGCCATGTTGCCCACGCTGGTCTTGAACTCCTGAGCTCAAGTGATCCGTCCCCCTTGGCCTCCCAAAGTTTTGGGATTACAGGCGTGAGCCACTGCGACTGGCCTTGGTTTTTGCTGCTGCTGCTGCTGCTGTTGTTGTTGTTGTTTTTAGATGGAGTCTCGCTTTGTCGCCCAGGCTGGAGTGCAGTAGCACGATCTCGGCTCACTGCAACCTCTGCCTCTTCGGTTCAAGCAATTCTCCTGCCTCAGCCTCCAAGCAGCTGGGACTACAGGCACCCGCCACCATGCCTGGCTAATTTTTGTATTTTTAGCAGAGATGGGGTTTCACCATGTTGGCCAGGATGGTCTCAATTTCTGACCTCGTGATCCCACCACCTCGACCTCCCAAAGTGCTGGGGTTACAGGTGTGAGCCACCGTGTCCCGCCCTTGTTTTGTTTGTAGGTCACTTTGGGTTCACAGTGTGTCCTGAGGTGTGGGGGCCTTCTGGGGGCTCGGGAGGCAATTTCCTTGAACTCGCAGATGCCCCTGCTCTGAGCCTGCATCGCACGGAACCTGCCCTTCCCAAGAAGCTGCCTGCGTGTCCCATGTCTCTGTGGCTTGTACTTAAAACGGACATAGAATGACGGTCAGCAGCTCTAGGCGATAATTGAGTCCTGGCAGAGGGGCTGGTTCTGAAGATGGGGGAGTCACAGGCCCTGTGTGGAGGGTGACCTCAGGGGCCACAGTCCACAATGCGGTCGGCGGGCCCTGGGTCTCTGCCCACATGGTGGTGAGGACAGTCGGCGGACCCTAGGTCTCTGCCCACATGGTGATGAGGACGGTCGGCAGGCCCTGGGTCTCTGCCCACATAGCCTTGAGGACGGTCGCTGGGCCTTGTGCTGGCTCTGCCCACGCGGTGGTGAAGACGGTCGGCGGGCCCTGGGTCTCTGCCCACATAGTGGTGAGGACAGTCGGTGGGCCCTGGGTCTCTGCCCACATAGCGGTGAGGAAGGTTGTTGGGCCCTGGGCTGGCTGTGCCCATATAGCGGTGAGGACGGTCAGCGGGCCCTGGGCTGGCTGTGCCCACACGGTGGTGAGGACGGTCGGTGGGCCCTGGGCTGGCTGTGCCCACACGGTGGTAAGGACGGTTTGCGGGCCCTGGGCTGGCTGTGCCCACACGGTGGTGAGGACGGTCGGTGGGCCCTGGGCTGGCTGTGCCTACACGGTGGTGAGGACGGTCGGTGGGCCCTGGGCTGGCTGTGCCCACACGGTGGTGAGGACGGTCGGTGGGCCCTGGGTCTCTGCCCACATAGCGGTGAGGATGGTCGTTGGGTCCTGGGCTGGCTGTGCCCACACGGTGGTGAGGACGGTCGGCGGGCCCTGGGTCTCTGCCCACATAGCGGTGAGGATGGTCGTTGGGTCCTGGGCTGGCTGTGCCCACACGGTGGTGAGGACGGTCGGCGGGCCCTGGGTCTCTGCCCACATAGCGGTGAGGACGGTCATTGGGCCCTGGGCTGGCTCTGCCCACGCAGGGTGTTGTACCTGATCTGTTGAGCAGTGTTGGTCCAGGGAGGGTCCCACCGCATCCTCCGCCTGCCTTGGCCCCTGCAGCAGGCAGTGCTGAGGAGACAGACTGAGTGGAAGAGGAGGCTGGGCCAGGGCTGCAGCGGCCACAGAGCCTTGGGCCTCCCAGAAACAGACTCTGATGGCAGAAGCGCCGGCTTCTTGCATGGGGTGGAAGGTGGTGCCTGCGTGGATGGTGCTGCGTGGGGGCAGGCCACTCCCTAGATGCGAGAACCCCTTGGGTGCACGGTGTGGCCCCCAGGAATGCTGAGACAGTCCACCTGGGCCTCCTACAGAACACAGTTGGGAAGACCCTCAGGCCGAGGTCACAGGCAGGACCTCACCTTAGCCTTTCACACCAAACATTCATCTCCTGAAAGGACAGGGGCCGTGGAGCCCCCAGCTGAGCCATGGGCTCTGAGGACAGACCCGGCACCTGTCACCCGCCGCGTCATGCGGCGCGTGTCCTCTGTGCACAGTAACCAGCAGGCTCCCAAAGCCCTCACTGTCGCACCCCGCCCTGCTGCGTTTTCTCTCACTGCCCTCCATGGACGCCCGGTTCCTCCTCCTGGCCCTCAGTCAGGCCCTTCTGTTCATCTTGCAGCAATCATGGAATCTGGGGGCTGGTGGTCTTTCACACACCATGTCTTCCAAACCCACCATTTTATAAAGGGCCCAGTTAGTCACCTGTCCAACAGCAGCCGCACAGCTGGTTCATAGCAAGGAGAGGTTTGAGCTTCCTTGTTCTTAGACCACAGCTTGTACCTCTTAGATTTTAAAAAAGATTTTCAATGAGTTCTAAAACCTGTCTTACTGGAGGGTTAAGTAACTGATAGAAGCCTGTCACGAAGGAAGAGAAGTGTGTTAAGGTTGTGCTTGGAAAATGTTTCCGTCTTAGAGAACTGGCCGGGCCATGGCCACGGGTCACGATGAGTAAGCATCGCGTCGACACGGGCTTGTCCATCTCCGTGTAGAATGTGCGCTCACTGAGGAAGTGTCCACCCAAGATGGTGATGGCTGAGCGCGGCACGTGTGGCCCGGGTGAGGTCCGTGTGGCGCTAAACGCCTCCTCTGCTCTGTTCCCTTCCAGCCCAACCCTGCCCGCCCTGGACTGGCAGCTGCCATCCCACTCGGGCCCGTACGAGCTTCGGATTGAGGTGCAGCCCAAGTCCCACCACCGAGCCCACTACGAGACGGAGGGCAGCCGGGGGGCCGTGAAGGCGTCGGCTGGAGGACACCCCATCGTGCAGGTAGGCACCGAGGCCAGACTCGCACGCCACTTGCTGTTTTGGTCCAAAAGTAACTTTAGAGCCACAGCTAACTGTGCTGAAACCACAGACTCTCCCAGCCAGGCCAGCTGAATGCTATGTCGTGGTTAGTCCTGGGCGGCTGCTCACCGCCCCTGAGCTGGAATGGGAGCGTGGCACAGCACCTCCTGCTTCCACACGTGCAGACCCTCCCTCTTTGTTTTCAGATTTGCCCAAAGCAGCTCTCGTGTCCACGGATGCTGCCTGTGGTGTGGATGTTTCAGGGGGTTGATTCTCCCCTCTCTAAAGCCTCTGAACTGCTGGGGTTCTCACCAGCAGCACCAGCCTCGCCTGGTGGGGGGCCCTGAGAAATGCAGGTTCTGTGGCCCACCAGCCCTGCAGAATCCCACACTCTGGGCTTGGGTGCTGGGGGCACCAGGGCTCAAGGTGCTTCCCGAGGAGAGGAGGAGTGGCTTTCAGAGTGGGCCTGGGGCTGGCAGCCGTGTCCCTGCCGGGGTAGGCCTGTCTCCCTGGGCTCTGTGTGGCTTCCTCACCTTGCTCTCACCTTGGGGGAAAGCCACATAGAGTTAGGCTGTCCAGGGAGGCGTGTAGTGACCGCACCGGGGATGGGCAGCGTCTGCACACAGAGCCATGCCCCCCTCTGCACCCCAGGTGTTGATGTGGGTCCCGGGTAGCCATGGGTGTTGGCATTTTCTTCAGTCTCACCTGTTACCTCATCAGCCCCAGGCCCTGGGTCCACTGCTTTGGCAGCCACAGAGCAGCAAGGGTGTCCGGCCCCAGGGCTCCAGGCCATGCAGCAATGCAGAGGACGTTTTCCCAGCACACACCAACAGCAGAAAACCGGGTGCCCCAGCCCCGTTACTTAGGAAATGATGCAAGCCGGAAGGGGTGCTCAGCAGGGTGGCCCGTGTTTTTATTTTTTTCCATTTAGATAAATAGTGGAGGGAAGGCGGCCACAGGGACAAATGGCTGTTTGCCAGCGCAACAGCCGGCAGCAGGGCATTAGCAGGCAGGGTGCTGGGCGAGGCGTTTCCACCAGCACTTGCAGATGCTGTTAACGTGATGTTTGTGGCCTGTGTGCTTGATGCCAATTAGTACCTACCTTGTTGGTGCTTGAAGCAAGGAAATGCGGGAGACACCTGAGTGCACAGCGGCCAGTTTGACATTTAAAGTCTCCACCCTCCCAAATGGGAAAGGTCAGACAGCGCTGCGCCATGCTTCGTCCCTGCAGGCCTGTACCTCCCCGTCCCTGCCTCGGTTTTCACTGACCAAAAGCCTGTTATTGCTCAGTGGAAAGGATATTAGAAGGGACAGGAAATGAGGCAGTGAAAGAAAGAGTGGAAATAAGGCAATAGAGAAATGATGGCCTCGTCCACCCCATTTGCTGTGAATTGTATCGGTGAGGGTCACCGGCCATCGCCCTTTTCACCATGTCCAGATGAGGGGCAGTTGTAGGAATCAGGTCTGTTATTTGGAGGGTAAAGTGGGACCAACAGTGTGGAGAGAGCTCTGAGGTTTTTGTCTGTCTGTTTTGTTTTTTTGTTTTTGTTTTTTTTTGAGACGGAGTCTCGCTGTCACCCAGGCTGGAGTGCAGTGGTGCGATCTCAGCTCACTGCGGCCTCTGCCTCCCGGGTTCAAGCGATTCTCCTGCTTCAGCCTCCCGAGTAGCCGGGACTACAGGCAGCCCTGGGTTTTAATGGATGTATTTTCACCTACCTGTGAGTAGCGCCGGTGCCTGGTGCCACCTGTCTCCGTGGACACGGCTCAGTGCTGGGCACTCCTCCCTGCATCTTCTGGAATCTTGTGGAATCCCATCTCTGTTCTACTGTCTGGGTGTCTTGGGCTTAGGGTGCTGAAATCTATCAATACAGATATGACTGAGAGGGTCGAGGTGTTCTGGAGGACTCAGGAAACTTGAAACAGTAATTTAAAATATCTTTAAAATGTACCCTCAAAAATTATTCCAAATCAAGTGGCCCATGTGTGAGCAGCAGCAGAATGGGAGAGGCTGGCCTTGTGTTTCCACAGAAGGAGACCTTTCCATTGAAACGCAGGAGAAAACAGTCCCCTACATGGAAAACGTCAGGCGCTATCAGCATATCTCATTGTGAGAAATTAGTAATTTAAGGAGTTTTCAGATGTATCTGTGGCATTTATGTCTATGCAAGTGTGAGGTAAAAGCAGCTAAAAAGAGGGGGTTTTGGGGGTTTGTTTTCTCTTTCAGTTGGTGGACCACAAATTGGATAAAAATAGAATTTGTGCATAATTATAAAACAAATGAGAATAGAAAGCTCTCAGTTGCCGTGGAAGCTCCTCGGAACCGCAGACGTGCACTCACTGCCGTTGGGTTATTTTAGCACATCCTTCGACACAGCCCCTTTCCCGCTGTTCAGAAACGAGGCTCATTGCACTGGCCTGGGGGCGCGGGGGCGAGGCCGTGGGTGGTGGGCGCTGCAGGTGGCTGGTCAGAGCCACTGGGAACCACTGACACAGGAGTTTCCTGCATTTGAGAAATGCTGTTCTCTTCATTGTGAATTGTCTGTCCACTATAGCTCAAAAAGCTGGTCCATAAAATCAAAGCCCGCTGTCTCCTGCAGCGCAGCTGAGCCCTGGAGGGTAGCGGGGGGTCTGGGGAGGTGGCTGTCAGCTCTCGCGGTCAGGAGAGCACTGTGCGCCCGCACCCGGCGTCCTCGTCCTCCCACACCCTGTGTCCTCGTCCTCCCGCACCCTGTGTCCTCGTCCTCCCGCACCCTGTGTCCCCGTCCTCCCGCGCACGGCCTCCCCATCCTCCCGCATTTGGCCTCCCCATCCTGCGCCCCCGCCCTCCCGCACCCTACGTCCTCGTCCTCCCCATCCTCCCGTGCCCAGCGTCCCCATTCTCCCACGCCCGGCCCCCTACTCCTCCCGCATCCTGTGTCCTCGTCCTCCCGCACCTGGCCTCCCCGTCCTGCGCCCTGCGTCCCCGTCCTCCCGTGCCCAGCCTCTCCGCCCTCCCACGCCCTACGTCCTGGTCCTCCCTATCTTCCTGCGCGCTACGTCACCGTCCTCCCGCGCCCTGCGTCGCCGTCCTCCCGCACCCGGCCTCCCGTGCCCAGCGTCCCCATTCTCCCGCGCCTGGCCCCCTACTCCTACCGCGCCCGGCCTCCCCGTCCCCCCCGTCCCCCACTTCCCCCCCGTCCCCCACTTCTCCCCGTTCCCATGTGTTTCGCAGCTGGGAAGCGAAGTGCATGAGTAGAACACAGCACCTTCTCTCCAGGAGGCATTCGGAGCATGGACCCCAGGTTAGGAAAGGGTGTTTGCTCCTCCGGGCAGGCGCTCGCTCTTACCTGTGGGCGCCGAGGGGCGCGAGGGACGGCCGGCATCCGGGGCTCCTCCTGTTTCGGGCCTTTCCTTCAGAGGGAAGGAGGCCAGCCCCCTCCAGTGAGCACTGAGCGTGCCGCCTGCCGTCTCTGTGGGGATGACATCGTTCCCACGCCGGGGAGAGACCACCCCAGGCCAGCCCCTACTCTTGTGGCCACATTGCCATGATCACGCCATCCGCACCCTGAGGCCACCCCTGTTATGGCTGCCATGGCGCCAGACACGCCAGCATCAAAGGAACAGGGCGTGGTTTAGCCTGGAAGAGTGGGGCCCTGGAGCCATCCGCGAGGGGGTCTGGGTGGTTCCGGACGGCCGGCAGCCCCTGGCGGATGTGGTCCCTGCAGCGTCTGGTGGGCCCTCGGCCGTGGTGATGGCTGCGCCCCCTCTGCAGGGTGCGGTTTGCGGGTAAGGACCGTTCTGCCCCCATGTGTGTGAGGGGGATGGTGGGGACGGGTCCGGAGGGCGGGGACGGGTCCGGAGGGCGGGGATGGGTCCGGATGGCGGGGACGGGTCCGGCATGGGCCTCAGTGCTCCTGGGAAACCAAGGATGAAGAGGCCCGTTTGGGGCTCACCTGGCCCTGGTAGAACACGTGACCTGGACAGAGCCTCTCGGAGGGAGTGACCAGCAGCCCGGCCAGCCTCGGCTGCTGCCCGCACAGCCCCCTTGTCACTGGCCCCTCCTGCCCCCCGCTCCAGCACCTTGGCCGCCAGTTCTCGGTGGGCCGGTCTGGATCTGCCCATGCTGGGACCTCGCCAGGCCGCTGGTTCCAGGGGAGGCTGAGGGGGCGTCCGCCTGCTGTCTGCTTCTCACCAGCATTTCCCGCCAGGCCTAAAAATGACACGTAGCGGGTGTTTCCCTCCAGCCTCGGCTTTCCCCCAAATCCCGGCTCACACTGAGTGTCCTGATGGTGGCACCTCGGGCAGCCGCCACCCTCTGCCCTCCACCCTCCGCCCTGACAGCAGGCTCTGCCTGAGGGTGAGGATCTCTCTGTACACACAGTCTCCTCACCGCAGAGGGCCTGTTCTGCTCTCAGCGAGCCTGGAACCGGGAGTTCACGAGTGCTGTGGGGGGCTGCTGGCTTTTCTTCTTGTCTCACCTCCTCATCCCCACACAGCCTGTGCCCTCAGTCCTGGTCACCTCGGTACGTGGGCAGCCGGCATCAGGCTGGTTCTTAGAGGTTTTCCACCAGGATGGTCTGGGGTGAGACAAGCAGTGTTCCTCCCCTTCTCTGGCCAGGGAGGGCAGAGAAGCACCTGGGTATAGCCGTTGAGGCCTTTTCACGTGACCCATTGCCTTTCCGGGCGTGAAGGTGAGGCTGGTCCTCCGCCTGCTTGTTGCCCATCGAGGGGGACCGTGGTCCCTGAGGAGACGTGGAGTCCGGCTCCCCTCTCCGTCCGAGGAGGACCTGAGCTGCGTGAGCAGCACCCGCCCTGGTCACTCTGCCTTGCTTTCCTCCTCTCTGTTTCTGGTCGCGCCTCCTTCCTTCCCTCCTGCCCTCTTCACCGTGGCCTGCAGGCCCCTCGCCCGATGTGTTCCTCACACGAGTCACCCCGTCCTCGGCCTGCGTCCTCCACTGCTCATCGCAGCTACACTCTCCTGGAGGCAGCCGGGAAGGGCCCAGGGCCCTGAGAAGATGTCTTTGCAACACGTCCCTGGCCCTCGGCTGCCACCTCCCTGGCACCCACCACTCTGTGGGGGCACGTGGACCTCTGTGGGATGTAGCCTGACCTCTGACCCAGGGGTCAAATAACTCAGGTCTGTTTACCAAGTCACCAAAATAACCTGCCCGATAGCATCTCACCCATCACACAGGAGGCCGGGTTTGTGTGAATAATTAATAGGTCACTGGAATGTGAAACGAGAAGCCTCGGCCCATTCTGAAACAGCATTTTAGGTTTGCAGCTTGTAATATCGTCAGTCAGGAGAGGGGCTGACTGAGTCCGCAAAGAGGTGAGGGCAGGTGGTCTGGGATCCTGCCTCAGCCGTGCAGTGAGAGGGCTGGCGGGTCAGGTGAGGACCCAGGGTCGGGAGGCCAGACTGGCCCCAGGGAGGGCTCCTGGCCGTACCCCAAGCTCAGGACGCAGGGTGGAGTGGGCCCGCTGGTGCCCACGGCGGCCTCGGTGGGCCTCTCCTCCCATTGTCTGGCTTATGGGTCAACTTTGCCCCCGTAGGTCCGGAACAGATATTTTTTCTGTCATGTGAGAAATTTGACAGCTGCAGACCAAGGAGTGGAGCCCCCTGCGAGGCAGCTCCTTTCTGCTTGTTAAAATGGGCATTGGGCCGGTGGTCCTGACTAATTCTCACTTTGTGTGGTGCCTTCCCCAGCTGGCAGGGGCTCAGGAAGTGTTCAGTACCGTGAGGAGCAGGTTCCTGAGAGCCCGTGAATACCGTGGACAGATGACCACGCACACACTATTCCACGCAGGGCCTCATCCACGCTTTCTTAAGTGGTCTGTCGCACACAGGAGCTCCTGGTTCTCCATGTCCCCTGCCAGGCAGGGCTGTTATATGGGAAAGCCCGGGAGGGTGGTTGCTGGGACACGCTGTTACCTGATCAGAGCTCCGAGGCCCCACCAGGAGCTGTGCTATTGCAGAGCCTCCAACAGCAGCCGTCTGGCCCTGCCCAGGGAGTCCCGCAGAGGCCCACGCATAGGGAGGACACCATGGGGTGGAAACTAAAGTGCAGGTCTGACCACAAAACCGCATGCCATGGCACTGCTGCTGCCAAACGCCGGAGGCCTGCAAGAGGCACGGATTAATTTTTTATGGGTCTGCCTTGAAACCTAGACAACAGCCCTCTCCTCTTTCAGCAAAATTTCAGGGCAAATGACTGTCCCTTCCCTGGACTGCCCAAGCACATAAACGCACAGGGAATTTCCTAGTTCCACATATGCCGTTGCTCCCGCAGCGCACGCGGCCAGGAGAGCAGACGTGGTTGCTGTCGGGCTGTGTGTGTGTGTTCCCAGGAGCAAGAACTCTCAGAAGCGCAGTGCTGAAGCCCGAGCCACCCTGAGATACGGTGTCAGCTTTTATGATGAACGAGGATTCACCATTTATTTCTTCCCTAAAGCAAAGCCCACGGGCTGTGTCTCGAGCGATGGGGACAGACGCGCGGTGCTGCTGGGAGGGTGTTCACGGGGCAGATTCGCTATGTCAGGAGAGCAACGTGGAATGAGGTCGGCCCAGCCATTCACTGCTTAAAACAGTCATGACAATATTTCAGAAAATGGGTGGAATTTTGTGGAGATTTACTGGCACAGGGAAGGCATGTGGCCTCTGGCAGGTCTGTGACACTGACTTCTAACTACCATTCCACAGCTGCGCCACCTGGAAAAAGTGGCAAAAATGTGGCCTGGGTCTCCTGACAGGCCTGGCCGCTGGAGTAGGGGGTGTGCAGCTGAGACAGGAAATACGAGACACATGAGCGTCCCTAAGCCCAGACCATCAGCCTCCTCAATCTTCTATTAGTAATTTCAGAGCTTTGGCTTCTTGGTGCTTTGGGGAAATTTAAGGTGACACGTGGGCTGTGGCACAGCTGCTACTAGTGACCACTCCTAGGAGCACAGAAGGGGCTCCCAGTGGTCTTTCCTAGGTAGAGAGGGGTCTGCGCACTCACTGGGACACACTGTATCCCAGCCTCAGAAAACCCACATTTGGTGCAGGTGGGTCAGGAGGGGTGGACACATCACCTGGAGACCACGTGAGAAGCGGCCACCTGTGGCAACCATCACCCGGTGGGGAGACGGCACCCTAGCGGCTCTCGTGTGGGGCCTGGTCCTTCCTCGCTGCCTGAGCAATGGGCCCTGCTTCCCCGTAGACACCATGGTGCCCCGGGGCCACACCCAGCAGGTGTCCAGTGACTGCAGGTGATGTTGGCCACGGAAGGTCCCTGCTCGTTTCTCCAAGGACCTGGGGCTGTGACCCAGCTGGGTTCTCCCGGGAAAGAGCAGCTGCTGGCTGCGCTGCCCAGTGCTGAGGGTGGCAGCCATTTCTGAAGCCTCCCAGGTTTGTGCCCTGCTGTGTCTGACTAGCTCTGGAGTCCAAGGTTTCTGTGTCAGTGTCGGTTCTAAGAGGAACGAGACATGGTTTCAGAGACACTCCTCTGAGGAGCTGCTGGGTGGGACGGCTGCTTGCTTTCTTTGTGATGTTGGTGGCTGTTCCTTGCCCGGGCCCTGCCCAGGCCAGATGTGGGAGTGGCGGCTGGGAGTGTCCGTGGATGTGTGCCCATCTGGGCCTGGCTCCTGTCCGTGGACCTGCCTCAAGCCATACCCCCCGCCTTCAGGGAGGACACTGGGCATTGTCTGTGGACAGAGGTGCTTTGCTGGGGACAGCACAGACGGCCCCTGGGCCCTGCAGAGCTGAGACACACCATCGTCCGCACTTGGAGCACATAGATTGGCCAGGTCTCACCCTGTGAGGCTCCCCGAGGCCATGTTCTAGGGAAATAGGTTTCACCCGGAGATTGGGGAGCGCAGGGCTGTGGCACTGTGGGGTGCGGGCCCCAGAGGAGGGGCAGGGGTGCTGCTGGATGGTGGCTCTTCCACCCCGGGATTCCTCGGGCCCTTCATCCCTGTGTGTCTGGACTGAGTGTCAGTGTAGCTCTTGGGCTCTGGAGGTGCACATGGCTGCTGGGCGGGCGGCGCTCCTGGGCCTCTCTCCCCCATGGTTTTAGTTTTGGTGTGTTTGAGCCACTGACCAGCAGGCTTGGGGGCCATTCTGGAGCTGGGAGGGCTTGTCGGGGAGGCAGGATGAACAGGGGCTGCTTGCCCGTCCTCAGGCCACCCTGCCAGCTCCTTGACATGTCTCCCTGAGATCAGCCAGGGCACCCCGGCTGTGGGTGGGCTGTGCCCAGAGCCCATCAGGCCCTGCCGGGGTAGAGTCGGAGGAGGCTCTGAGCGGAAACCACCTCGCTTCTGACAAAGGACAAGCTCTCCTGCCGCTTGGTGTCGGGCGACGCGACTCTCAGTGGCACGGATGTCTCTAGAAGGTTGCCATTTCTCCCTTCGTGGCCGTGGGCTGTGGATTCTATATGCTCCTGGCCTGGGGTCGCGGGGTCGCGGCATTTCCCACTTGCCTGTTTCAGGAGTTCCATTTTAGGTGATTCTTCCTCCATAGAAGGTCGAGGCTTCTCAGTGTGGATTGATTAGATTTAATTAAATCTAAATGTGGTATTTCGGGGCAGAATCTTCTTCAGCCGAAGTGAGCGTGGCTGTCTCTTCTCCGGGCGCTTCCAGGTGCGTTGGTGCCCTGCACCCTCCACCTCGGTGCCCTGGCCCCGCGGCCCTGTCGGCACTCTGGTGAGTCTGGGGTTCGCTCTGGTGAGTCTGGAGTTCGCTCTGGTGAGTCTGGGGTTCGTGCCGAGCGCCATTGCTGCCAGGTCCAGGCGGGAAGCACACTGGTGGGGCAGGGTGGTCCCTGCAAGGCACAGGTGGGGAGTGCGGTGGGCCAAGGCGGCGGGGCAGGGCACCAGCTCTCCACGGCAAGCACGGCCTCCGGGGCTGCTGTCCCAGAGAGACGTGGAGACCCGCGTGCATGTGTGGAGACTGGCGCGTCCAAGGGACCCGCAGGCGTGGCCGGGCGGCCTTACTCCTCCCCACCTCGTCCACCCTCGCCACGACGTCGGTCCTGCTTAGCAACCTCGGCTGCCTTTGTGCAGGTGACAGCGCACCTGCCATTCACGGGCACCACGTCTCCCAGAAGAGAGGCTCCTGCCGTGTCCATTCCGGGGGTGCCGCTCAACATCCTTCCAGCACCTTCTCTGGGCTTCTGGTTTGAATAATCTTTCTCCAAAGTCAGTGGAAGGGGCTAGAAAAGTAGGGACCTGGGAAGAAAGCCCAAGGCACCTTGGAGAGCCGGGTCCGGGAAACAGGCCCTTGCAGCTCAGCACTGCTTCTCTGGAGTGGGGATATGATGTTGGTTCACAGACGTGCGGTGGCAGCCGTGGGTGGTGGTTGCAGCAGCGTGCGGTTGTTGGTGCTCATGCTGGGCCCCTCCTGGGGAGCTTCTGCTCCGGTGGTCCGGGCCTTGCCGTAGCCTGCAGGTCATCTGGTTGGCGTCAGGTGGAGGTTTGGGGCCCCAGCCCGGAGCTCAGCTCTGAGCATCAAGAAACCCGAGTTTTCTCCCCACTCCCACCCAGACAGCAACAGCTATGTTTGGAAGGGGACACACCAGAGCTTCCCGTGTAGCGAGTGGGGCGCACTCAGCTAGAGCCTGGCAGGCCTGCAGCTCCGCCTGCCCCTTTTTGAAAACCGAAAACCCCAAGAGACTTTTTATGTTGAAACAGCCCTTCCCGGTCAAGACCAAGCCTGTGGCTGAGTGCACTTTTTCAATCACGGCTGGAAGGTCCCTATGCAGGGCTGTGAGTCCCTTTAGATTTGATTTACAGCCACAAATTCAGTTTTACCTATGGATCTGAACACGATCTATAAATCACTAGGAAAGCAACTGTGTTGACGGGAAGGATTCCCAGCATTAAGGTGACACTCCGTGGTGTGAACTCAGTATTGTTGGCTTGTGCACCCGCGCACATGGGCACACACCTGCACGCACACAGTCATGCACACGCTTGCTTTGGGCCCATGCACACATAGCCCTGAGAGCTGGGAAGACGAATCGGTCACTCAAGAGATTCTGCAGATAGATTCCTTTACCAGGCATGGTAGTGAGGGCAGCGCCCACTACTCACCCGGGGCCTCTCGTGCAGGAAACTGCACGGAGGCGTCGTCGCATCGTCGTATTCCCCTGTCATGGGAAGGGGCGTGGAGCTGTCCCTCAGGGATGGGGAGGGAGGAGCTAGTTTCCCAGCCGGTGCCTGTGCGTTCACCAGTGTGAGAATCCACTCAGCGGGCTTGCTATGTAGCCTCTGTTGTTCAGGCCTCAGCGTGCAGTAAGCCTGTGGGGTCAGGACTGCCCGGCCTCTGCCTCGGTTCCTGCCGGGCACGTGACACTTCCCTTGAATCCTCCTGCCGATGGTACCTGTGGGAGGGAAGGTACGATCGATCCTGGTCCTGTCCCCCCAGCCTTGGGCAGGTGTCCCGGCACTGCCAGGCACAAGGCCCCTTCCCCAGGCTGCCCACAGACCCCAGCCCTGAGGTGTTGGTCTGCCCACCCTCGCTGGGAAGGGCTGTGCCACATGGCGAAAGCTGCTGTGGGTCCTGGTACCTGGCGCCCCATGCCAGGGCTCATGATGCCAACGGCACCAGGTTTGTGGTACCTGGGGGTCAGGACGGCCTGGCCCTGCTCCTGCAAGGCCGAGATCTGTTCCCAGGAGGGTTGAGGGAGGGTTGGCTGTGGGGTTCCTGGAGGCCTCTCTCGTGCACTCTGGGTCTGCTAGGAGGCTGGCAACTGTGGCCAGACAGATAGAAATAAAACCTAAAAGGAGAAAAAAACTTTTTTCTAGAACTTCCCAGAGAGCAGTGAGCTGGTGCCAGTGGGTCAGAGGCTTGTCACGTGTAGGGGGTGTGTGTGTGCGCGCGCGTGCACGCTCTGTGGGGTGTGTGCACATTTCCCAGTGTGGCTGTGCATGTGTGTGTGGACACATGCACACGTGTGTTCAGAGAACACCACGCTTTGCCCCGACTCCTGGCTCAGGCCTGAGTCTCCAGCCATGGTGTCCGCGTTCCTCCCCTGGTCCTTCTCTGCTCTGCACACTGGGAACCAGGACGAGAGGCATGCGGGGCCAGGCTGTGTGCTTCCCCCACCCACCCTGAGCCCACACTGCTCTGGAGGGAGACCCCGGCTTCCCTCGCCCACCCCAAGCCCACACTGCTCTAGAGGGAGACCCCAGGCCCCTCAGTCCCTTTCCTGCATCTGAAAGGGCCAGGCCAGGGCGTCCGGCAGGTGAAGCTCCCCTTAAAGCCAGGTCTGGGCCGGTTTACAGGGAAGCACTGCTCATGGACCACCCGGTAGATCACACCGGCGCTGCACACACAGGCACCCCCGTGGCCACACATGCCTGCACACGCACACTTCTGGTTCACACGCCCACACTCACGCGGCTTCTGCACACCACACAGCCAGCAGGTGAGGAAGTGGATGCAGTGTGGCTGTCTCTTAGCGGCTTCACCTGGAATGTCACTGTGGACCCCAGAGCCCGAAGTCCTGGCAAGCACAGAAATCACACCGGCAGCCGTGCAGCCCCCGCCTGTCCTGCTTTTGGCAGGTGAGGCCTGGCTGAGAAAAGTGGGGAAGGAGAGGGAGGATGTGGGGGCCGCGTCCTGCTTCTCCACCGACCTCGGGTTTAGCCTGCTCCCTTCGACTACTGGCTCCATTTTTGATGTCTTTTACTTTTTGTTTGTATTTTTCCTGGTATCTTGAGTAAAGTCTCCCTGAAGCATCAAATTGGGTTTTTTTACAAGTACCCTGTGCTGTTGCCTCATCTGCTTTGGTGTGCCGTGGGTCACACGGGCCTGTGCCGTGGGTCACGCGGGCCTGTGCCATGGGTCAGGCGGGCCTGTGCCGTGGCCATAGGTCAGACGGGCGTGCTGTGGGTCAGGTGGGCCTCGTTCCCGCAGGAACACCTGGCTCTGCAGCAGTGGCCGCCATGTCATCCTGGCCAGGCCCCTGCACCGAGGGTGGAGCCACGGGGTCTCTGATGCCTTCCTTCTCGTGCTTTGGTGGATAATGTGGCTGGACGTCCTCCCATGAGGGACGTGTTCTCCGGCCTGGTTCGCTGGCCCCTGGCCCCAGGCCCAGCCCCGCAAGGCGCCCCGTGGGCTTCACCTGGAAGTGTCACCTCTGGCTGCTGTTGTGGGTGATGAGGATTCCAGGGCTGCAAAGAGGACCCTAGGCGCTGTCCACACAGCATGGCAATCTCTTAAATTAACGCAGCGTGGGGGGAATCGGGGTTGAAACCGGTTTGTGAGCCAGATTTTCTGTCCCTGTGGGGACTTCCTTGGGGCAATTTGAAAAATGCAGGTTTTACTTGTAGGCCCTAAATGCATAATTTCCCTTTAGGCTGACAGCTGCTCCTGTGCCCTGCCCGGAGAGGAGCCTGACTCCAGGTCGCCTTGGCTCCATTTCTGTGCAGCAGCTCAGACTATGGGGCGGAGGGTGAGACATTCCTAGTCGTGAGCTGCCTCTGTCCACCCCACACCTCCCTCCCCTGCGTGCGCACAGCTGAGTTCCGCATTGAATACATTTGGCCTCAATCATCCTCTACCCGTCATGTTACCTTGTAAGTGCTGAGGCCAGCACAGGAGCTAAAAACAAACATTTTAATGTGTAGGAAACTCAGAAACTCTTACACCTCAGCAGTAGAATAATACATTTTGTTTAGTTAAGGTTCAGGCAAAGGGAGGTCATTGTTGTGACAGGTAATTTTATAAATAGGATTCTGACAGGTTCTGTACTGTGCCAGAGGCAGAAAGCCCGTGCAGTGGGGCCCGTGACGTATTTAAATTACTTTTCTTAAAATGAACTTCATGTTTTAAATAATAGATGTTTACCTCCCAGGTTACACCTTAAATATTCCCATTTTCACTGAAATGGCATGTTTTTTAAAGGATACAGTCATACGCCAAATTCACAGCATTCCACACACCATCAGAGAACTGCCACGGGGATCCTGGGGGAATTTTAAATTGTAGTTTAAGACCACGTGACCCTGGCCAGGCCCTCGGAGCTGCCCAGGCGCCCCTCCCCCACCCCCAGAGGTGGTTTTGGTCAGAGACTCATTTACATTTTTTCTATGTAAATTAAATTTTTAGGTATTAAATCTCGGAAAATGGAATACTGTGTGGCAGAATCTGCCTCTTAATCTCTGCTTTTCTTCTTACATTTCCCATCATAAAGGTGTTTGAATCCTACAGAGAGTTAAGGTATCTCAGGAAGTTCATTAATTTGGCAAAAGGCTGGAGTCTCTCTTCCGAGGAACTAAGGGCTGGACAGGCAGGTCCCAGCGTCCCCCGTCCTGACTGTGGAGACACTTGTGTGTTCATGCGGGAAGAGGGGGCTGCAGTGGAAAGGGAAAGGCTTGTTCTGCGGAGTTACGTGGTCTTAGCTGTAATCACTTTGGAATGGGGTGCTGGTGGCTTTGGGTGCAGAGACTCCTGTGGGCATCTGACACATCGGGGCTGTGTCCTCGTCCCTGTCTGTGGCTTCCCCACTGTGTTCCCACGTGATGCCTTCATTCAGCCTCTGGCTTTTGTACTTCAGACCCCAAACGCCCCTTCGATGTCTCAGCCGGGGCCTGGGTCCCAGCTCGGCCTCACGCGGCGTCCCAGGCCCTGCCCATCAGTCTGGGCCTCACGGTCAGGCCCTTGGTGACAGCAGCCATCGCTTCACTGTGGCCTCCTCCCTGGGGGGCTCTGAGTTCAGCTACCAGTGAGGTTGGTTTGTTCTTTACTGTGGTGACCGCACGGAGGCTGAGGCTGAGGCTGAGCTGGAGCCACGGAGCAGGGGCCGCCTCTTTGCCTGCCCGGGCCCCTGCAGGCCCATCTCCCCTCTGCCCACTGACATCTGAGAATCCTCCGTACCCTGCAGTCTGAGGAGCAGCCCCCGGCTCGGGCTCCCCAACCTTCTCCCCCGCCTTGCTGGCCCTGAGTGGGCGGCAGGCATCTGCGTGGTGGGGGCAGATATCGCATTTTCCTGTGGCTGGAACGTGCCTGCAGGAGCCCGGGCTTGGAGCCTTCACATGGTGGTAGTGCTGCAGTTGCCATCGGTGGTCAAAGATTTTAAAGTTAGTTTAGTGAGAAAATCGACTCCAAACGTGATCAGAGGGGTTGACGCGTTCCAGGATGAGCGGTTCCCGGGGCTGGGTATTGCCACGGGCCTTGCACAGATTTTGCTGATTAATCTCAGGGCTCTGAGGCTGGTGCCCATCAGGCCCCACTTGGGGGATGCAGAAGGGAAGGCGCTCTGAACGAGGGGCCCTGTGGGAGGCCCCACTGTGCAAAGGGTTTGACTCCTGCGGCCTCCCTCTAGGCCTGTGTGCTTGCTTTGAGAATCAGACGTTCGTGTTCCAAACCAAATCGGCCTCTTTCAAATAGAATCACACTATAGTGATTGTAAATGGGAGCGTTAAAGATAAAAACAAACATTTCTAAAAACGACTCACTGCCGAAGGCAGAAGCACGCCTCCATGGTACGGAGAAGGAGGGTGAGAGGCAGCAGCACTGCACCTTGCATTTACCTCTCAGACACCGATGAGCAACTCATCCCTCAGAACAGCTGGTCCTGAACACGCGTGTGCCCCGCCGAAAGGCGCAGACCTTCCCAGAGGCGGGAGCGGGGCCCGGCCACCCATGTCCTGGCAGAAGCACGGGGGCTGCTCCATTTGGCCAGAGTCTTATCCCAGTGATGTGGGTTTTGAGTCTCACACACACGGCGCCGGCCGAGAAGCCATGAGCGGCTCTGCAGGGTGGTGCGGCCGATAGACACCTCCATGCACGGTTGCCCTGGGCAGTGTCTGCCGCCAGCGTCTGCCTCTGCTCAGCTGCCAGGACGGTGTTGAGCACTCCCCTACTCCCCTGCCTCTGCCGGAGGAGAGGTGCAGGGAGCCATCAGGAAGGGTGCTGGGGCCCGAGGCCCGTTGTGCCATGTGTGTGCACACAGTGTGGCATCCCTGGTCAGGAGTGGGAGCTGCACGCTGCCCAGTTCCAGGTTAATGGAACACAGGAAGATGGGTCGTGTCCTGCAGGGCCTCATCTGGATTTACTGGTGAAGCAAGCCTTGCCCGTGGCTCAGCGAGGGCTCAGCTTTCCTGGACAGCTTCACCGTGGCCTCGGCGTGGGCACACACAGTGAGCATGTGTGGATGCATACGTGTGCACATCCATGCCCACACGTGTGAGAGTGCAAGTATGTGTGCAGGTGTGTGCATACGTGTGTGTGTGTTTGAAAGTGGCCACAGGTGTGTTCAAAGCTTAACCCTCAGTGCCCAGGTCCATTAGGATAACAAAGCATTTTCTAATCTGCTTTACAAAGACACCAGTATGATATGGCAGAAAAATACAAAGTGGGTAGGACAGGGGGACGCAGGCCTCGAACCCACTGCAGGTTTTCTCTGCATTCGGTGGCTCCCAGGGGTCCGCACTCTGGGTTCTGAGTGGGTGCTTCCTCTTCTCTCGCCAGCTCCATGGCTACCTGGAGAGTGAGCCGCTGATGCTACAGCTTTTCATCGGGACGGCGGACGACCGCCTGCTGCGCCCGCACGCCTTCTACCAGGTGCACCGTATCACGGGGAAGACCGTGTCCACCACCAGCCACGAGGCCATCCTCTCCAACACCAAAGTCCTGGAGATCCCGCTCCTGCCGGAGAACAGCATGCGAGCCGTGTAAGCGCGGGGACCTTCGACCTTTGACCTCTGGCGGGGGCGGTGGGCGGGGTGTGCCTTCCTCCCGGCCCTGGGGGGGTCTGGCCGGCCCCCTGCACTTCCAAGCTCCGTGGCTAGGACACTCTTGGTTTAACAGCCAGTAAGTAAACCTCACTCTTGCTTTTGACAATGGATTTGCTTCTCTCTAGGGTTTCAGCTCTGTGTATGTTGCCACTTAAAATAATATCTCAGATACGCAGCTATAAATACCTTCCTCCGCATTTAGCTCCTAAACAGGACCCCTGTTTCTTTCTGAATACAGCAGTTTTGTAATGAGAAGGATGGTTAAAACGTGAGCATCAAAAAATTAAAGCAGTCAGCATATCCGGATCACGTTGAACTTTAGGAGGTTCGGACAACACGGATAGGCCTGCGCTGACGTTCTGAGTCTAATTTGGCACTGTAATTTGTTTAAAAGTGAATTTTTTAGTAAGCCGAGGACAAAACATGTAATTTCCAAATAAGGCCTTACTCGCTTAATCCCAGCTTGTGCTGGGCACGCTGGCCCTGACCTGTGAAGGCAGCCAGGAAAAAGGACTGCTGGTTCCTGAGAGATTCCCATGGTACCATGGTGGGAACAGATGACAAACACGTCTATGGGTGAATGAGCGCAGGTTGAGCTGGGATGGCTGGAACGTGCAGACCAGCAGGATAGAGCCGGGCCGAAGGGCAGGGACGGCGTCCTATGAGGGTGACCCGCAGGCCGGGAGCCCGTGTGATGGCGAAGCTGTAGGGGGGTGCCCCATCCAGGTGGAGCCCCGGGGGTGGGTGCAGAGGTCCTGGGGCTGCAGGAGTGGGGAGGAGCCCCACACGGGGAGGGACAGCATGTAGGGGATGGCGGCAGGGGCCACGTCAGGCATTTTAATAAGTGACTCAAAGCCTCTAAGTCAAAAACAAAGGGAACGCTTTCTCTCCACGTTGGCTTTTCAAGTGTTGGGGGAAATGTGTGCACCTGGGAGCTCATTCTGAATCCCTGGGTTTGCCTGGAGAGCTATAATCCAAGTTTCCTGCAGACAGGGCACAGTCAGGTGGTTTTCGAGAACAAACCTTGTGTTCCGCAGCTGCGGTAAATGTCCTGGCTTCGCTGGCGGCTGTGTTCACCCCACCATGATGTGGGGCAGCAAGGCTGGCCGGGAGACGCCCACAGCCAGGACCGCACGCCAGCCTGGTGCTCGCTGCCCACTCAAGGGTGGTCAGGGTGTCTCTGTTTATTCATTCTCTTAACTTAAAAATACTGCTTTTTAGTGCATTGAGAATATACACATGGAATGTTTTACTGGAGCCTGATTTTGAATGAAATTGTTAAGTTAAAAGAGATTATATGAAACCGTAGAAGAAACGGGTTTTACACACAAAAAATGAAGGCTTTTAAATATAGTGGAAATAATAGCATCTTCTGATAAATCAAGTTTTTTGGGAACTACTCCAAGATAAGAGAGAGCAGCAGGTGCCTCCGGCCCCTCCCTTGGGCTGCTCTCTGCCGCTCTGGTGACATCCCCGTGTACGTGGCCAGCGTGGGTGCTAGAGGCAGCCAGGACTTGGGACAGCTCTGACTGGACCCACTTGGTCAGGGCTGGAGGCTGGAGGGAAGGTGGGAAGGGAACGGTGGGAAGGGGAAGGTGGGAAGGGAATGGTGGGAAGGGGAAGGTGGGAAGGGGAAGGTGGAAGTCGCTTTTCCTGGGGCTGCCTCCGCTCGCCCCCTCTCACCTGTGCCGGCGTCGGATTCTGTTCTGCGCTAGGCAAGGGCCTCACGTTGGCGGCTTCAAGGTCTTGTTTTCCTCGGGGGAGGGACAGTGACCAGCTCCCTGGCATGAGCTCGCGGGGCTAGGGGGAGGGCCAGAGGGTCTGGGGGCCGGGCCTTTCTGCTCCCGTGTCAGCTAGTGAAGGAAAAGCTGTGGGCTTTTGTTTTGGGCAGCATTGACTGTGCTGGAATCCTGAAGCTCAGAAACTCCGACATTGAACTTCGGAAAGGAGAGACGGACATCGGGAGGAAGAACACACGGGTACGGCTGGTGTTCCGTGTTCACGTCCCGCAGCCCAGCGGCCGCACGCTGTCCCTGCAGGTGGCCTCCAACCCCATCGAATGTTGTAAGTGGACACCCGCGCGCTGCAGGGGAAGGAAACCGTCGGTGTCCCACATGCTGTCGCTGTCTTTCCCTCTCTCAGCTTCTCGTTTGTGTAGACTTGGTACTGAACTGTTCCCCCAAACCCACCACAGTGTGTGGCCATGTGGGGTCTGAGTTGATCACGGCTGAGTTACTGCCTGTGGCCCTCCCGGGGGCCCCTGGCTCTGGCTCCTCTAATGCTCGAGCGTGGCCAGGGAATGCGGTGTGGGCCAGGGCTTCCCCCACGCTGTGCTGACCTTTGCGTATTTGTGCGGTGACTGTGATTTGAGTGAAACTGGCTGAGTCTTAGGAGGATATTTCGATGCTGCCTTCAGCACGAGGTGGAGACCATGAGGATTCATGTGCATGGCTTCTCCCCTAGGAGTAATGGCGTCCGCAGGACTCAGCCCGCCGGCCGTGGCAGTGCTTGCCCTGGGTGGGTGGGCTCACACGTGACCTGCTGGGTGCCACGCGTGTGCCCTGGGCCGCCCACCCAGGACAGGCCCTCACTGCCCCTCTCCCCCTGACGCAGCCCAGCGCTCGGCCCAGGAGCTGCCTCTGGTGGAGAAGCAGAGCACGGACAGCTACCCGGTCATGGGCGGAAAGAAGATGGTCCTGTCCGGCCACAACTTCCTGCAGGACTCCAAGGTCATTTTCGTGGAGAAAGCGCCAGGTATGCTCTTCACCAGGGGTCATCTGCGGCCTGGGCTTCAGCGCTGGTGGGAACCGCTCCCGGTCGGTGGAGCAGGGCCCACCTGTGCATGGTCACCGGGACAGGCTTACGGGGTATGGCACAGAGCAGAGGCTCTGCGGGGCCTGTGGCTGCATCCGGCTGTGAGTTCTTGTGTGAGCTGACAGCTGTGCTGCTGAAGGGAGGAGGTAGATGCTGATTGCCGGGGCCACCACACACACATCGCCGCTGACACGGAGGGAGCCCGCGGGCTGAGGACGTGCGGAGGAGGGCGAAGGCGCTTGCTGGCTTTGCTGGGGTCCTCCGTCTGCAGGAAGTGGACACTTTGGGGGTCAGTTAGCAGCAGGGCAGGAGGGAGCTCCCCTCTGGGGCCTTCCCCTCCTGCCAGCATTCCTGGGGTCGGAGGCAGGGGTGGTGTGGGTGCCACAGATGGCGGGGGCTGGGGCGGTCTTTAATGCTACAGCCATGGTGTGTGTGAGGCCCTTGTGCCCCGAGGGCCCGGGTCACCCCTGCCTGTAGGTGTTGTGCCGGCCCAGCCTGGAAGCTCTGGGGCTGACCTCGGAACAGCTGCGGGGGCATCTTCTGAATGATGTTCCTCCTGGGGCCGTCACGCCTGTGGTTCTGTGCTGCCCACAGGAGACGCTGTCCTGCAGGGATAGGGCTCACAAAGTGGCTCCCGGCCCAGCTCAGTTATCTGCAGATGCTGGGCCCCAGCGCTCTCATCCCAGAGCAGGGCCTGGCCTGTGAACAGTGTGGGCTGCACTGACGGGAGACTGGCGTTGCAGGGAGAGTGAGCACCAGTGTGGCTGGGTGCAGGGACCCTAGCCCAGCCCTCGAGGGGGTTCAGGCAGAGTTGGCCTGGCTCTCCACAAAGCCTGCCATGAGCTCTCTGGTTTTGGGGCTTCCTGGTGCCTTGCTGGGCCTCTGCCCAGGGTGGGCCAGATGAGGGGCACACCCCTACAAGACCTGTTTTGTGATTTTTTTTTCTTTTTAACATTTACCAATTGGAATTTTTTTGCACTTACTCTGATCCCCGGAAACCGCGGAGGCATTCAGCCTTGATAATGGGGTCTTGATTTGTACAGTTTGCCGGAAACTTAAGTGCTTCAATCAAAATAGGCTTTAGAGGTCATTCACGTCTAACGTGGCTTTCTGTAGAATCAGGGCATAATTGGAAAACACGTTTTAAATTATAGAGAAAACCAACTAAGGCAGTGACCAGGAAGGCATTTGCATCCCCCGTGCCTTCTCAGGAGGAGGCTAATTTTGAAATAATTTGCCCTTCAGAGCTTTCAGTGTGTGTCCACGCGTTGGCAGAGAAACACTTTGCCCCCAGTGTAGGGAGCCAAGACTGGGCCAAGACTGGCCAGAACCATGGCTCCCAGGTTCTGCTTCTCAAAGCCCAGGCCTGAGCAGCCTCCTTGTGGTTTCTTCTGTGCAGAGAGGCCTGGGCACCTTGGCAGAGCCCCCCGCCCCCCAAACGCAGTCAGCAGAGGTGCCCCAGCTCCTGCCCTAGCCGAGTTATTGCACTAGCCGAATCGGTGCCACAGGGCCATGGGGAAGGGCAGCCACTGGCCTCCGAGGGCCGGAAGCCAAGGAGATGCAGGAGCAGCCCTGGTCTCATGCGGCCGCCCCCACGGGCAGCCCCTCCTGCCTTCGTCATCGCTGTGAGCTGTGCCGTCAGCAGGCCAGAGGTGCTGCCCTTAAGCTCGGCTGCCGCGGCCACACTTCTAGGCAATGCCAGTTTGTCTGCCCGTGTCCTTCTCTTGTCCCATGAGGTCAGGGCGGGTCTCTGACCCTCTCCCAGCATCAGCCGGTGTCTGGTATACAGCAGGCGAACAATAAATGAATAGGTGCTGCGCTCAAGAGCACGTGAAGCTGTGAATACTGCAGGGATGAAGCCAGACCACATTTGTGATTTTATTCTTTATAGTTAAATAAGATAATTTGCATATTCATACACACACAAGCACATCACATGTTTTCAAAAGCGGAGAACAAACATCCACGTAATTTTCTTTCTCTACTTTGGGCTTCTCAGGCGGGAGGTTGGAGCCGCAAAAGGCCCCACATCCTCATCCTGGCGACGAGTTCCTAGTTGTTTTTGGAGAAACCACTAAACTGAATATAAATTAAAAACACAATTGCCCTCTCGTCTTGTGATGGGATCGCCTGGTCTGTTTAAAGTTCTGTTTTCGACTGCTCTCGCGGATGGAACCAGGGCCGGACGTGAGCTCGGGAGGTTCGTGTCGAGGATCCGTCAGTCGGGCAGATGAAGTGGCTTCTCCAGGAAGGGCCGCTGTGTCTGTCGGCTGTCCTCGTTCTGAGGGTGCGGACGGTTGTAGCTGTTGTGAATGTTGGACACAGGCCGGGGTCGGCTCCGCCCTGTCCTTCTCTGGAGTACATAGGAAGCTCTTTGTCCAAGCCAGCTCAGCCTCTGTGTCTCGGCCAGGCCCCCTTCAGCTGCCGTGGGTTCACAGCACCTCTGAACTTTGAGAAGTGTCGGATGGAGCGGCTGCTCGGCCCTGGAAGGCTGGGAGAAGCTGGTGTTGGGCCTTCCTGAGGAAGGGAATCCCTGCAGCAGGGCTGCGCTGTGGGGAACCGACGGGCACGGGCATGGCTCGCCGTAGCGTGGGTGCTGGGTCCCTCCGGGATGCTCCAGCTCCAGCACCAGCAGGCGGGAGTGCGGTGGGTGTTTGGGTCTCAACCTGCACTCCACGGAGCTTCCTCCCAGGTCTCTCAGGGCGGCGCAAAAGGCCGGGGGCAGAATCAGCCTTTCTCTGGGGACTTAGTTTACTGCTTCCTCGGAAAACGACATTTTCTGATGATGAAAGCCTGTGCGGAATGTTTGTCCAGGAGGCAGGTTGGCTGTGGGGCGCCGAGGGCCGAGTGTCAGCTCAGAAGCCCCTTGTAGCATTACGGGAGCCTTTCAGTTTTCAAGGCTGCAGGGGTTCAGCTGCAGGAAGTGGGAACCACACCCCCTCCTCTCCCACCCACACCCCTCCGCTCCCCTCTCCCACCCGCACCCCTCCCCTCTTCCACCTTCACACCCGCACCCCTCCCCTCTTCCACCTTCACACCCGCACCCCTCCCCTCTCCCACCCGCACCCCTCCCCTCTCCCACCCGCACCCCTCCCCTCTTCCACCTTCACACCCGCACCCCTCCCCTCTTCCACCTTCACACCCGCACCCCTCCCCTCTCCCACCCGCACCCCTCCCCTCTCCCACCCGCACCCCTCCCCTCTCCCACCCACACCCCCTCTGCTCCCCTCTTCTCCCCTCTCCCACCCGCACCCCTCTTCTCCCCTCTCCCACCCGCGCCCCTCCTCTCTCCTCTCCCACCCGCACCCCTCCCCTCTCCCACCCGCACCCCTCTTCTCCCCTCTCCCACCCACACCCCCTCTGCTCCCCTCTCCCACCCGCGTCCTTCCCCTCCCCTCTCCCACCCGCACCCCTGCCCTCCCCACCTTCACACCCGCACCCCTCCCCTCCCCTCCCCCCCCCCCCCGTTAAAGATCACCGCTTCTCTCTTCCGACGTGTGATGTGAGGCACTTCTCTGCACACGCGTGAACGTCGAAGCGGCTGAGGGACACATAATGAAACATAAATGAAACGCCCGAAAAACGCCTGCGTGAAACGTGAGTTCAGGCTGTGTCTGGAGCTTGGCTGAGATGAGACAGAAGGCGCAAGTTTCTGAGATTTGGATGCATCAAACATGAGCCAGTTCTTAATGCTGGAGCTGAACAACCTCCTTTTCTTGAGTCACACGTCTGTTCTGGTGCCGTTTTTCAAAAACATCAGTGAAGCCTGTTTTGGTGTCGTTGCCGTGCAGAAGCCACGCTACAACGCCAGGGGTTAAAACACCCGCTCCGTTTGCTGGCGATCGCGCAGCGGGCGGGGCTCAGTACGCGGGGCCGTGCGGGTTGCGTCCGTGGTCGTTTCTGTGGCCGCCGTGACTGGCAGGCCAGCTGGGGCCTGGACTGCCAGCATCTCCAGGTAATCAGGGCCCCTCCACGTGGCCTCCCGGGTCCCCTCTGCGGAGGCAGCCTGGGGCCCCTGGGAAGCAGAGACAGGTTGTGCCAGAGCTCCGAGGCCCAGGCCTGAACCCAGTGCTGTGCCAGCCACCACACCGGGGGCCCTGCCCAGGTTCACAGGGAGACACACAGAAATGTGGGAGTCCAGGGGGCCTGCGTGGTAGGAGCGAGTAGCCAGAGTCCCACAGCTGCCCGGGCCCCTCCCAGAGGCCCCAGCCCAGCACATCCAGAGCCCTCCCCTGAGAAACCCCAGACAGCCAGGTTCGCCCCAAACCCCCAAACCCAACATGGTGGGACCCCAGCTCGCCCCCACCTCACGGCCGCCCCATCCTCTGGCCCTGGACGTTACCACATGGAGAAGACAGGCCTGTGGGCAGGCGCTGGCCATACTGCAGGAGACACAGGCCGGGTTTCCAGATTTCTCCACACAGCCGCAGGCGGAGCTTCTGCCTCCCACCTCACTGGGAGGGTCAGGACTCCAGATGTGGGTCAAATGTATGTTGTTATTTTTTAAATAAAGGGACCAAAGGTCCGGGCCTTTCCGAGGCTGCCCTGCCATGACCAGCATGGTTCCCGGGTCTTCCACAAGCTCTGACAGGCACCTGGCCATTGTTTTCAGAGGCTCCACCCAGCAGCCACCAAGCTCAGCTGGCAGCTGGCAGGACACTTGCAAGGACACAGAGCTGTCACAGAACCACCGTGGCCTTGGCAGCTGCTGGTCCTATGCCAGGACACACACGTTCACCACGGCGAGTGGGGGGTGCACGTCCCCAGGCAGAGGCCATGTCATCCAGGTGCAGGAAGCGCCAGGCAAGGACCCTCCTGTCTGCCCAGGGAGCCGGGTCAGAGGAGTCCCCAGGCCTGAAGCCACTCCCTCCGGGCTCACCTTCAGGTCCCTTCAAGGCCAGGGGGTGGTTCACTCACCCCGGGGTGTCGCGGAAGCCTTGAGGCCCCTGCAGGCCCCGATTTCCCCAGAGGGGCATCAGTGTCCGCTGGCCACCCTGCCTGCCCCCCCGCTTCAGCCACCCCTGCTCCTCGGTTTCCTAGGGTCTGGTTCTTTCTTGCAGGCGGGGAGGAGGTGAGGGCCAGGGCCCCCATAAGGCAGACCTAGTGGCACTACCCCTTTAGGCCTTGCTGTCCCTCCTCTGTCCGTCGTGGAAGGTCTTGGCCTGGGGCAGAGGAGCAGGCCGAGGTGGGAGGTGGAGTCCAGGCAGGTCTGTGGCCTGTCTGTTTTAGTTGTGCGGGGTGTAGGCTGAGGGAGATGGACCCGGGGGATGGCTGCCTCCATGGCATCTATCTCCATGGCATGTCCTCTGACGGGGCTGGATGAGCAAGGAGTCCCCAGCTCCAGCGTCTGCGGCGTGGGCAGTCCCCATACAGAGCAGCTCAGCCGTTGCCTCCTGAAGATGTTGGATGCCAGCCCCGGAGGCAGCATCATAATGACAAAATCTTCAGAGGTGTCTGGTCCAACAGTTTAAAGGCCAAATGCAGATCTTCCAGATTTGTGTTTTCAGGGAAGAGGTGACCCTGCTGGGTGCCTGTGAGTGTGGACAGACGTCACTGCCACTGCTGGCTCCAAGAGCAGAGCTGGGGCCGCTTCATCACCATACAGCATCTTTGGGAGGAGGGCAGGTGGCCGGGCTGACCCCTGGGCTTCTCTGTGTGCTCCCAGAGACCACACAGGGAAGGCATGGAGGGCACACCCTGGGAGGAGACATCTGCCCGTCTCTTCTTCATGCCCTGAGGACGGCTCAGTGGCCTGAGATGGCCCAGGACCCCTCGAACTGAGTGACGACCCACGGTTCTCATCAAGCCGCATTCTGAATAGCGTTAGGGGGACTCTCAGACGCCCCCTGCGTGGGCCCTGCTGGTGTGGGGAGGCCATGCATCGTGTCAGTTCCCACTACAGGAGGGGGCTGGGCTTCTGGCTGCTCGCCCTCCTCTTCCTCCTCGGGCCTTTTGGGATCACACGTGACAATATCACCCGTGATCATGTTGCCTAATTTCTTTATCAGCTTTATCGAGATGTGATCTATACACCATTTAAGTGTGTAATTCAGCGGGTTTTGGTAGCTTCACAGAATTACGCAGCCACCACCAATTTCAGAACATTTTCTTGTCCCCAGAAAGAAACCTTTGCTCGTGAGCGGCCACCCCTGCTCTCCCTTCCCCACCCCTGCTCTCCCTTCCCCACCCCCAGCCCCTACCACCCCAGAGCCCCCTCGCTTGGCCTTGCCTGGTCTGGCTGCTCCCTGCTGGGGAACCCCAACCTGCCGGCTGCGGTGCCTGGCAGCTTCCATGGAGGGTGGCATCCTCCATGTTCCCTCGTTGGCGCGGGCCAGGGCGTGGGGTCCTCGGGTCCCCTCGTTGGTGCGGATCGGGACGTGGGTCTTTCTGTGGCTGAGGGAAGCCCACCATGTGGCTGCCACACCCATCTGCCGATGGTGCTGGGCCACGTCCACCCTGTGGAGATGATCGTGGAAAAGCCGCTGTGAACCTCAGTGCGTGAGTCCCGTGTGGATGCCTGCTTGTCGCCTGAGCACATGCCTCGGCGTGAAAGGGCTGTGGGTCACAGGGTGGCTCCGTGTGAGGCCCTGCAGGCCGATGTGCAGTGCGGCCAGGTGGCTGTTTGCTCTCCAGAATCTCCTCTGGGAGCCAGGCTGGGACAGACTCCTGAGGGAGAGTCCCGGATGGATGACAGATGCCCTGGGGACGCTTGCTTCTGGGCGTGAGGACGCCACAGGGCACACGGCACGAGGACGCCACGGGGAGCAGGGCAGGAGGACGCCACAGGGTGCAGGACTCAAGGGCGCCGTGGGACCCAGGGGCGCTGCTTCCACCGGTGGCCCTTGTGGCTTTCTCTGTGGAAACAGTGGCTCAGCGTCAGCGCCAGCGTGGGGGTGGCCCGGCTCCAGACGGCGGGTCCTGGCGGGTCTGGGAGGCTCCTGGGCCCGCAGGCCTGCCTGTGTGGAAACCTCGCGGGTGTGGCAGGGAAGCCTCCCGATGACTCAGACTGCAGGGAATTCCCTAATGATCTGGAATATTTTTACTCCTGCACTCAGGCAGTTTCCTACTGAGGACTCGGAGCTCTGATAAGGCTGAACACAAAGGCCCTTTCAGGACCGGCTGCCTTCCTTCCTGCCAGGGGCTGGGTTTTGAACAGCGCGGGGGCCGGCCCTGCCCGCCTGGGCCTCCACGGAGCCGGGAGCCTCCATGGCAATGCTCTCGCCAGCGGGACGCGGCCCTGCGTCTCCTTTCCTGAGATGCGAGGTTATTTGCATCTTACGGCAGCCTCAGTGCTTTGTCTTGTTCTGGAAGCAATTGCTAGACAGACATTTCTGGCCGTGAATATATATTGCCTTGGAAAGAGTTACTTTATGAGCCTTGAGCAGAAACAGAAAGCCTGCCCTCACCCTCACCCTGGTCGACGGTGAAACAGCCACAGACGTCGGAGACCACGGGGAGAAGCCCTGCCTCCGAGGGGGAAGGCCACAGGCGCTGGCTCAGCCAGGGTCTTTGAGGACAGCGGGGATGTTTGTCGGTTCCCCACACTTTCAGGGGAAGTCTAAGCATATCTACTCCCACCTGTGCAGGGATTGCTGGGCAGGCGCTCCCAGGTGTGTGGTGGAGGCTGCTCCGTGGCAGGTGCTGAGCTGGGCCTGGCTGGCCACGCAGACGTGGCTCCCCTTGGGGCTGCTCCAGCAAGGCTGGTTCCCCACAGGCCCATGAGGCACTGGAGGAAAAAGACACCTTCATGCCGTCGTTCCATTTGCTTTTCATGGACTCACTGCTGTGGGGCAGCCGCCTGAAGGAGGCCATGGGGAGACGGCTGGAGTCCCTCTCCCTTCTCGGGACATAAAGAGAGGAACAGGCTGTGTTGCCTCGGCTGCAAAAATGGTGTCTCCTTGGGGTGTCATTAAACGCAGCGTCCTGGCCCTGTGCGCCTCAGTGTCCCTCCTGTCAGCACCATCAACCTCCCTCCCCTTCCTGGCGCCAAAGGCCTCCACAGCCTCAGGGAAATTCCTGGGGAAGCTGAAGCTGTGACTCTGAGCTTCTGGGCTGGGCAGAGAGCAAACCATAGCCTGTGGTGCCCCGGAGCTTCAGAGGACCACAGTCTTTTGTGGGGTGCAGACGGGGCTTCACCCCAAAGATGGGCTTTGTCATAAGAAAACTCCAAAAGTCGTTTTTAAAAGGTGCCAAACAGCCCGAAGACTTAGCTGCACACAGAGAGGTTTCGATTGTTATGAAGTGGGGGTGGGGGGCTTCTGAGCTGCCGGGTGCATCTGGGCTGGGGGCTTCTGGGAATCCGCCGTCACCAGCACCTGTGCTGGGGTGAACACGCCTTTCTTCCCAGCTCCTTGCTGCTTCGTGAAACTCAGATGCCTTCAGGCGCAACTGAGTGTATGTTTTAGTTCCCTGTTATTTTTTCCCAGAGGAGAGATGGATGCCAGGCTCTGTCGAGTGGGCTCATCTGGTGGGTGATTTGCGTGGGGACCTCGGGCGTCCCGGGCTGGCGTGGCCGGGGCTCGGCTGGGCGGCTCTGGGGTCCTGTGTGACTCACATTTCCTCTCTCCACCCTCCACGCAGACAGCAGCCCGGCACTGGAACAGAGAAAAAGGAGATTTTGTCTGATTTGTCAGTAATTGAGAGTTTGTAACAGACACGTTTTCTTCTTTGGAGAGAGAGCATAAGGATAAACTTAAGTGTGTATACCTGTAACTGTTCATTTTGGGAGCGGACTTTATTTTGGAGAAGATAAAAGAGAGGAAGAGACTGTGGGAGATTGACATCTGTTAGTTTGAGATAATTGCCCCAAACTCAGCCCATCTGAGGGGCCAGGCTGTGGTGCGGCCGCCTTTGTCCGTGTGCGCCTGGAGTCCCCACTCTGCCGGGCGTGGAGCAGAGAGAACAACGCGTCCTTTCACTGCACCTCTGGGAGCCTTTTCATTTTTTAAAAACATGCAAATGGCCTCTGGGGAAAGGCTAAAAATACCTGTGTTTTCATTTCTGTCTCCTGACGGGCAAGAAGTTGTCAGAGGAAGGCTCTTCACATTTACCCAGTGGTTCCTTTGCACAGAGGCAGGGCCAGCGGCCAGGCCCTCTTCCACCAGCGTGGACCCCAGCACGGGCAGGCATCGCACCCTGGCGTGGAGCCCCCGGCCCCCCTGGCGCCACTCTCACACCTCCTGCATCCCTGGAGGCTGGGCCGGGGACTGCAGAGCCGGGCCCCAGGTCCACGCACAGATGCCCTGCACGCGCTCTGATGATGGGGTACCTGCTCCCCCTCACACCTGCTCTCCCTGGAGAGGACGGGGGCATAGAAACCCTCCCGTGACCTGTCCTGAGGCTGTGAGAGGCCAGCAGATGCAGGCCCAGGACAGATTCCTGAGGATACCCCTGCCCTGTAGTCCTTCCCGCCCAGGGCTGGGGTCAGAACAAGCCCTGAGCCACGTGTCCTCAGCTTCCCCAGGCTCCCAGGGGAACTCTGGCGTTGAGCTTGGGGCCCCACCTGGGTACGTGGGTCCTGAGGCGCTGCCCTCAACAAAAGCCCTGGGATGGGCCTACGTGGGTCTCCCGGGGTCTCTCTCCGGGCTCAGGGCCCTGGGTCTGGATCACATGGGGGCTTCGGGGAGGGGGCTCCCCGCCACACAAAGTCACAGACGTTTCCTGCTCCTTTCTTCCAGATGGCCACCACGTCTGGGAGATGGAAGCGAAAACCGATCGTGACCTATGCAAGCCGGTGAGTGCCTTTGGCGCAGCTTGGGCCACTGCGGGTCCCCAGGGCTTGGGAGGCTGGGGTCTGCTGGAGCCACTGCGGGTCCCCAGGGCTTGGGAGGCTGGGGTTCCTGTTTGTTAAAATGAAACAAATAAAAATAATGCATAGAGTAACAGAACCAGTAACAAACAGAATCGCCAAGTACTTGCCGAAGCACCATGTACTGCACCCAACCTGTCAGGGTCAGGTCAGAGCCCTGGCGGCTGGGGACGGTGCCGGGCAGGCCAAGGGCTGCCTCCCACATCCTGGTGCTGAGACAGCCCAGGGAAGGACATCTCACACGGACCCTCCCGCCCTTTGCTGTCCCCTTGCTGTCACCGTCACCTGGCACAGAGCAGGCCCCTGGGAGTCGGTGCTGTGCTGAGTTCCCGGGGCGTGGCCAGCACCTGCCCAGACCCAGAGCACCGAGGGCAGGGCTCTGCGGCATCCCCATGGGGACTCCTCACCCCATCCTCTGAGGCCGCCGATTGCACCAACCTCTCCTGTGATGGTGACTCAGGCACAAAAGCCTGGGCGTGGCTCCCGGACTCGCGACTGGCCACAGCCTGTTAGCGGGTGGTGCACGTGTATGGGGCCGTGGCAGACGCATGGCCGGGTCACGCTTCTGCTGTCACCGGGCCGTTTCCAGCACCCCTAGTCACCTGCCACAGCTTCCCTGGCACCATGTGCATGTGGTGGGTGCCTGAAGATAATGACTGTCCTCAGATTGGCTAGTCATGGAGATGACCTTTTGTCTGGACGGTTGTCGCTGCTCCCACATCTCCCATGAGGTGCTGGCTGCTGCGTGTGTCTCTCATAATCCAAGTGTTCATGTTTAAAGTGGTTTCTTGGAGGCAACATCTTCTTGGTGGTGTCTTGGATCCTCTCTGATGCTGTCTTGTAATTGGCACATGTAGACCATTGATGTTTCATTGTTTGTTTTTGTTTGTTTGTTTTTGTTTTGTGAAACGGAGTTTCGCTCTTGTTGCCCAGGCTGGAGTGCAGTGGCGTGATCTCGGCTCACTGCAACCTCCACCTCCCGGGTTCGAGCGATTCTCCTGCCTCAGCCTCCCGAGTAGCTGGGATTACAGGCATGCACCACCACACCTGGCTAATTTTGTATTTTTAGTAGAGACGGGGTTTCTCCATGTTGGTCAGGCAGGTCTCGAACTCCCAACCTCAGGTGATCCACCTGCCTCGGCCTCACAAAGTGCTGGGATTACAGGCGTGAGCCACTGTGCCCGACCTGATGTTTACTTATTATTGATACAGTTGGATTGATCCCTACACTGGATTCTTTGAGTGTTCTATTTAGTCGTATAAAAGCAGTAGAAATCTTTAGGCCAACATAAGATACCACATGGCTCACAAGGGGGTTTTGAAGACATGAACGTGCTTCCAAGCTCAGCAATGTGTGTCCCTAGGGGTCGGGGAAGTCTTGTGCACCCACTCAGTGTGTGCAGGTGGAAGCTGATCCGTTCAGAAACCGCAGGGAAGAGCCGATCTCGGGCAGCTGGAGGCAGGTGGACAGGACACTGGGGAGGGACCTTCAGGCGGCTGGAGGCAGGTGGACAGGACACCGGGGAGGGACCTTCAGGCGGCTGGAGGCAGGTGGACAGGACACTGGGGAGGGACCTTCAGGCGGCTGGAGGCAGGTGGACAGGACACCGGGGAGGGGCCTTGAGGTCATCTCCTGTTGGTGGGAGGGTCGGTGGCCTCCATGGAGAGTGGTGCTGGCACCTTCACTCCCTGTCCCGAGAGGCAGCTCTGTCAGAAAGCCGCGTCTTCCACCCTGCGACTTCAGCGCCTTCCCCCGAGGGCCCATCCCCTTCCCAGAACCCTTTCCAAGTGGTTATCAGATGGAAGAGGTTCCTCCCTGGCCCTGGGTGAAGTGAGCTCACCTGCAGCTTCAGTGGTGCTCAGGCCTCCCCTGAAGCTTAGGGCTCTGGTTCAATGCTGTCGCTTTTCTTGCCTTCACCTGAGAAGCCCCTCGAGGAAAGCTGGAGGCCCCAGGGCAGGCCGGCGTTCAGAGGAAGGAGTCTCGGCCTACCCCGCAGCCAGTGGGTCGGGGTGCTCAGAAGCATCCTGGGAATGGCCGGACACAGGCAGAAGCAGCCTGAGCTGCTGTACCAGCCTCTCCTCCCCACCGCCCATTCCCGTGTCCGTACTGGCCTCCTTACCGCAGCCCGTCGCCGTGTCCATACCGGCCTCTCCTGCCCACAGCCATTTCCTGTGCCCAGAAGGTCTGTGGCTCCCCGCTGGCCGGGGGTTTGCAGCTGCCCAGGGGGCTGGCAGCCTCTGCTCACGGGGTTGTCGCCGGGCCTCCCCGCCCACCAGGTGTCTGGTTCATTCCTCCCACTGGGCTGCCCTTGCTCTGCTCTGAGCCTGTGCTGGGTACACTGACCTCCTGGCTCTCCGTCCCTCTGCCTGTGGGCATCGTAGCCTGGTGCCTGGCCTCATGCTACCCACCTTCCCTGGCCCTGGCTCTGTCAGGGTCTCCACAGGCTTCGCCAGCCCCGCACATGCACGCGGGATGTGGGACACAGGATGTGGGACACAGGACGCTGGAGCCGGCCTGCCCTGTCCCCCTAGGCAGGGAGAGCAGTCTGGAGGAGCTGTGAGCCTTTCCGCATTGAAAACAATCCCAGCCAAGCCGACATCCACATTCTCTGTGATTTTCTGTTTTACTTTTGACACCAGCATATTTCGAAGAAAGCTTAACAGTTGTATGTTTTAAAAGAAATTTAAGAGCACATGTGAAAAATTATGTACTTCATGTTTACTGGTTTGTTTTTTTTTTTTTTTTTTTTTTGAGACAGTCTCGCTCTGTCACCTAGATTGGAGTGCGGTGGTTCCATCTCGGCTCATTGCAGCCTCTGCCTCCTGGGTTCCAGTGATTCTCGTGCCTCAGTCTCCCAAGTAGCTAGGACTACAGGCGCCAGCCACCATGCCTGGCTAATGTTTTTGTATTTTTTTCAGTAGAGACAGGGTTTCACCATGTTGTCCAGGCTGATCTTGAACTCCTGACCTCAAGTGATCCACCTGCCTCGGCCTCCTAAAGTGCTGGGATTACAGGCGTGAGCCACCACACCTGGCCTCCTGTTTCATTTTTAATCTGTTAAATGGAGTTTGCTTTAATATATATTTTTTCTCATCATAAAGGAACTTCATACTCATTGTGGACATTTGGACAATATAAAAAAGGAAATAAAACCTAGTGTAGTCTCATCAACTTAGACATAACCACTGCTGGCATTGGGCATGCGTCCTGCTCCATTTGCTGCTTTGTGTATAGATGTTCATGCACACACACACATACACACATTACATACATTATATTGTGTACATACGTGTTTCTGTGTGTGTGTGTGTGTATATTTTTTTTTTTTGAGACAGAGTCTTGCTCTGTCATCCAAGCTGGAGTACAGTGACTTGATCACAGCTCACTGCAGCCTCAACCTCCCGTGCTGAAGCAATTCTTATGCCTCAGCCTCACCAGTAGCTGGGAACACGGGTGTGCCCTATCCTGCTCAGCTAATTTTTAAATTTTTGTAGACATGGGGCCTCGCAGTGTTGCCCGGGCTGGTCCTGAACTCCTGGGCTCAAGCAATCCTCCCGCCTGGGCCTCCCAAAGTGCTGGGATGACAGGTGTGAGCCACCGTGCTGCCTGTGTGTAAACAAAATAGGATGTGCTGTGTCTTACGGTTTTTGTACTTTCTATAAGTAAGTGTATGAGCCTCATCTCAACAGTGGAGTTTTAAAGCAGGTTGCGTGGGTGCTGGTGCCGTTTGGAGCCTGTATTTTTTCCGGTACGGACGAGTTTCCCTCTCCCTTCCTGCTCTTCCGTGTTGCTTCTTTATCGCTTCCTTCTCTGTGTATTTAAGTGGCAGTGCTCCCACGGTGATAGTATTTTTGTCATATAATTTATCTATTTAGAGAGATGAAGTGGGTTGGCCTGTGCCCACATCAACACAGGCCCTTCCAGTCAGGTAGGACCTAGGAAAACTGGTATGCACCATCCAGCCTGCCCCACAGGGTCCCGCCTCCGCCCATCCAACCCGCCTCATGGGGTCCCCGCCTCCACCCCAGCCTGGCCCACAGGTTCCCGCCTCTGCCCATCCAGCCTGGCCCACAGGTTCCTGCCTCCGCCCATCCAGCCTGGCCCACGGGGTCCCCGCCTCCGCCCATCCAGCCTGGCCCACGGGGTCCCCGCCTCCGCCCATCCAGCCTGGCCCACGGGGTCCCCGCCTCCGCCCATCCAGCCTGGCCCACGGGGTCCTCACCTCCACCCCAGCCTGGCCCATGGGGTCCCCGCCTCCGCCCATCCAGCCTGGCCCACAGGTTCCCGCCTCTGCCCATCCAGCCTGGCCCACAGGTTCCCGCCTCCGCCCATCCAGCCTGGCTCACGGGGTCCTCACCTCCACCCCAGCCTGTCCCATGGGGTCCCCGCCTCCACTCCTCTCGCCACTGCCTCTGAGCGCTTCCCGGCCCGTTTTTATTTCAGTCTCGTGAGAGGTTTCCTTCTTGTCTCTTCCCTCAGCTGCTTCTGCTCTAACGACCCTCCTGCTGTAGCAGCTGCCCTGAGCGCTGCTGAATTCAGAAAACAGCCCTGGAGGAAGCGTCTCTTTATCCCCCATACAAATGCCAAGACAGGCTCCGGGCGGCCAGAGCTTCCCAGGTCAGCCTAGGAGATGGCCAGGCCAGGCGAAGCCCAGACCCACAGTGCTCTGGGGGCAGCCCAGGCTCCGTGGGCATTGACAGAACTTGCGGTCCTTCCAGCGTCAGCTTCAGCTCTCCTGGGGCAGCTCTGATGAGGGGCAGAGGCAGGAAGACGCCCATGTGCCCTGGCTTCTGCTTCTTCCCAATGAACTGCAGTTAATTAAACAACACAGTCCTGCTGCCAGGAGAAAGCGTGGCCCCAAGGCACAGGGCCCCGGGGGGGGGCACAGGCGGGCATGGCCCCTCTGCATCGGTGTCTGGGCCTCAGCTCTTTCATTATTTGTAAATGAGAGAACCTGGACCTGAAGTTATCTTCAGTTTTCTGTCTTTAACACTCACAAGATTTTGTTGTTAACATGATTCAATCAATTTAGCTATTAAGCTAGGTGCTGTGCTATAATTAATTATTTTAACAAAAGAAGTAATACAATGGATTTTTCTCCTGCTTGTTAAACTAAGTCATATGATTATAAAAATTAAACTTTATAGACGCGACTCACACCAAGCCTCTCCCCAGATACCAAGTGTCGCCCTCGGCAGGGATGCCCGCATCACCCCAGTCATTTAGGGTCATTAGAGCCCCGAGTAACGCTGGGGCCTGAGCAAGCGGTCGGGATGTCTGTGTCCCAGTCCCGCACCCAGCCCCGAGCTCTGCGAACAGCGCCACACCCCATGGCTTGTGTTTCGTGTGTGTACTTGAGAGAGCATGAGTTTTGTAAACGTGCTGCTGACTCATATTAAAAACATGAAATGGTAACGGCAGCCTCCACATGCCGTCCTCTGCTGTCTGTGCCTCCGTGCCCTTGGCTGTTCCCACCCCGGGGTCTGCGGGGGTCAGGGTCCACCTCCTCTTCTTCAGTTGGAGTGAATTTGGGGTCTGGTTGAGGGCCTCGGCCATCATCAAATGTGACAAACACAGGCCCTCCCCTGAGACCGCGTGTCCAGGATGCACCTGCTCCTCCGGGGTTCACTGCAGTCGTCTGAGCGGTGCTGGGCCACCAACCACTTCTATCACACAGCGGCCAGCGATGGGGCCTTGGGTCGTTTTCTGAAGGCCACCAACCCTTTGGCATCGGAGTAGGCAGAGCCTTTTGCATCCCCACCAGGCCCCTTGCCCAGGTGGCCCCGGGCAACCTCCACCCTCAGGCACCTCAGGTCCCAGTTCTGTTCACAGCTTCTCTTTTCCTGGCTTCTTTCTCTCTATTGACAAGATTTCAGTCTTGAGGTTGGTCCTGTTTGCTCCACTGCTCTAAGGAAGCCTCTCGGCTCCTAGGTGTGCAAGAAGCCAAGGGCATCCCTTCCCTGTGAGTGTCCACACACAAGTGCAGGTGGCACAGAGCGTCCGGGGCTGTCGTCGGCTGCTTCTGGACACCCAGGTGGCCAGTCAGGAGTTTGCCGTCACAGCGTCCCGCGCCGCCATGGAAACGCAGGGTTGCTGTGTGGCCGCCGTGGTGCGGCAGCCGTCGCCTGCCGGGTGCTAATTGTGCCTCCTGTGTGCCCTTCTCCTCTAGAATTCTCTGGTGGTTGAGATCCCGCCGTTTCGGAATCAGAGGATAACCAGCCCTGTTCACGTCAGTTTCTACGTCTGCAACGGGAAGAGAAAGCGAAGCCAGTACCAGCGTTTCACCTACCTTCCCGCCAACGGTAACGCCATCTTTCTAACCTTAAGCAGTGAAAATGAGCGCGTGGGGTGCTTTTTCTAAAGACGCAGAAACGACGTCGCCGTAAAGCAGCATGGCGTGTTGCACGTTTAACTGTGTGATGTCCCGTTAGTGACGCTGAGTCATCGATTCCCTGAGAAGGAAAGGAAAAGGGAAGCTTTTTTCGGATGCATTTTCCTTGGTCCCTGTTGGGGTTTGGTCGGGGGGTTGCATACTCAGATAGTCACGGTTATTCTGCTTCTTGCGAATGTATAACAGCCCAGGGGAAAACATGGCTCTTCTGCTCCAAAAAACTGAGGGGGTCCTGGTGTGCATTTGCATCCTAAAGCTGCTTCAGGTGAGAAGGCAAATAGGTACAGCTATTTTGCAGGCAACTTTAGGAATAAACTTTGCTTTTAAGCATATAGTCCTGATGTGGTCTTTAAGGATGGTGAATGAGCTTTGTGCTGGGCGGACGTCCCCAACACACTTCTCCAAGGGTAATTTCATCTCCTGGGACCATGGGCATCCACGCTGGGGCACCTTCTCCTCAACCTGCCTGTCCCTTAACTGCCGTGGGAATGGCTCCTTTTCACTAAAAAAAAAAAAAAAAAAAAAAAAAAAAAAAAAAAAATCAGCTTCTGTTTTTAACCTTTAGGGTGTTTTCTTAAAGAAAATACCATTGAGTTTGTTTTTTCAGTCCCTGAACCAGTAGAAGAGAAGGGTGTCCCCCACGCCATCCTGGGCTTCCTTTGTGGGTACAGGCCACACCCCCCAGCTCGGAGAGGACAGAGTTAGCTGTCATCCTGAGTTTTACTGTATTTTGGGTAAGCCTAGCTAACATCAACAATCTTTTTATATCGCTTTTTTTCTAAAAACTGCAGAGATTTCTATCATCAAGAGGGAAATTACACACTGCAAACTGATTGCAAAAGCAGCCGCGTTTTCTTAGCAAAATCGAGGTGTTTTGAAGGTTTCCATTTTCTCTGAACGTAAACAGCATTTGTAATAGACCAGATTCTAAGAAAGCCCTCGAATCCCCACGTTCACACTGAACTGTTGGGACTCCCCGTTTTGTCAGGCAAGCTCTAGAAACGCCTCTCAACAGGTGGAAAATGGGGTTTCGCCGTAAAGTCGCTGTCCCCTGAGAGTGTCTGTGAGACAAGCTGTAGCAGGGACGGGCAGCCCCCAGCCCAGCCCTCGCGGGGAAGAGCCTCACAGTCTGGGACCCCCTGGGATTGTGGGGAAGAGCCTCACGTTCTGGGACCCCCCTCGGGTTTACATGATCTGTGCCACCCACACTTGGTGAGCCCGACCCGTTCTTGGAACAAAGTACAATATATCTTACAGAAGAAAATATTTCATCTTTTTCTGAAAATATAATGATTGTGTCCTAATTAAACTTCAAGCGTGGTTGACCAGAAATTGAATGTTTTAAAGAAAACCTAGGCCTTACAGAGAAGGACTGCTTTCCAGAGCAGTGCATTAATTTTTTTCTTATTTGCTCGGCACCCGGCAGTCCCCACCGTGGGTTTGAGCAGCACCAAGTTTAGCACAGATCACGCGTCTCAGAGGCAGAAGAAGGGGTGTGTGGGGAGCATGCCTGCCCTTCACAGGCGGGAGGTGGAGGCCCCCAGGACCATGGCCACAGCATGAAGCCGGTGGGGTTGAGCCGCTCCTGCTACCTCCTGTCCACACCCCACCTGGCAGCCGGCCGTCCTGTCCTACCAGCCGCGCCTCTGCCTCGGTCAGCCTCAGCTCCCCTCTCAGCTCCGTGCCCGGCGTGGACGTCTCTCCTGGACCCCCGCCCAGTGTCTCGGCTGCACCCTCCACCCGCCATCTGCCCCAGCATGGCTCAACACAGGCCAGGTTCCCCAGGCTCGCCCTGGGCACCAGCCTTCGCCCGTCCTCCCTCTCTTTGCCTCTGTCGTCTCTCCTCTCCTGGACGTAGCGCCATAGTCCCTGGGTGACCATCCCAGGCCCCCACGAGTACACTGACCAGGCCCCCAGGGGCTCCCCGGCTCCCTGTCACCCCACCTGGTCCTGAGGGGTATGACCACAACTTGCACCAGACTGTGAGCCCCTCAGGCAGAGCCCCCAGGCTGCCGCAGGGCGAGATCCCCGGTGTTGACACTGTGCCTACCTCGAGGCCACTGTCATTGTGGTTCTTAAATAAATAAACGAATGAATGGAAACCAGCACCCAGGTATCCCTGTTCCGTCCCGCGTCCCCGCTGCACCTCCTGCTCCTGCAACCCCGGCTTGGTCTGAGGACGCCAAGGCCACTCCAGGACCTTCATCCTCCGTGCTGTTCATCTGTGTCTTGGGGTCCAGCTCAGATGGCTTCTTCCACGGGGTCTGAGAGATAGTTGCCAGCTCTGCTTCCGCAGGACCTGGAGTGTAGGCAGGACGGGTGGGTGTGGGTGGAGGACAGCAGGTTAGCAAGCCCCGGCCGGACTCAAAGCTTCTCTTGGTTTACTTTTTCCCTTTTCCACACTGTTGTGTGGGGGGTTGTTCGCATTCTACATTTCCACTGTGCCAGTGAGCTTTGGGTCTGTGCGCCCGGGGGTCACGGTGGTGAGGGGCAGACTCTTGGGGTCGTGAAATGTGCTGTTGAAATGCACAAGATGACAAAAATGAACCCACTTAAACTCCAGCTGTGGAATTCCTTTTATGTACACATTTGTAAAATCAAGTCTCATTTTAGGTTTTCCTTCAAAATTGCCGTCCCCACAGGCAGGACAGGGAGGCAGCGCGGGGAGGCGGCCCAGGGAGGCCGTGGCCTGGCGTCTCTCCTTTCAAGTCAGAAGGTCTCAGTGGTCAGCCTCCGGGAATCACGCATCTGAGTGCAGAGGGCCCCGGGCTCAGGTGGGGCTGAGCCTTTGGTTGATGGTCTGTGATGGGGCCCAGGGGGAGAGTTCTCTTCACCCTCCCTAGTGGGGCCAGGCGTTAAATGGGGAAGAGTTCCCACCAGAATGTATCAGCTCCATGAACGGAGCAGGCACAGACCTCGAGGAGTCCTGCCGGCCGCCCCTCCTGACATCCCGGGGTGCTGCCCGGTGAGCAAAGTGAAAAGATCGTCTGCAATTAAAGAGGCTGGAACACGCGCGCCCACAGAGAGGCTCCCTGAGCGGCTTGTCTGTCACTGTTTTTGTTTAACTGCGGCCTGAATGTAATCTCCCGGAAGGCGTGTTAGGAGGGCTGAGGGATGATCTGGTACCAGGAAGGTTTGCAGTTCCAAGAGGTGATTCCAAAATGTCAGCATTGTAGGTGGAGAGAGGCGAGCCCGGAACGTGGGGACCCTGCCCAGGTCTGGTTAGAAGGCGGCGTCCGCGTGGCCTGGAGCTTGCGTGAGGGGTGCACTTACACCCCCAGATAGGAGCAGGCAGTGTGGGACCACGGGCACTTTGGAGAAAGAAAACCAAGTTACAAACTCCAAATTACCTGCCAAAGTCAGTACTTTTTTAAACAAGAAAATAAAACATGACAAATCACTGGGTCTTGTCAGGTCTTTTTGTCTGAAGTCGTTTTAGTCAGTTACCTGGAAATGCTTCCAGGGCCCCAGGGCTGGGGACATGGAGCTCTTCCCCCATCAGTGCCGAGGAGAAGCTGCTCCCAGCCCCAGGTCCCCGTGGGAACACACAGCCAGCCCTGCCTCTGTGGGGGTCCCTTTGGTGGCCAGAGCCCCCTTCCTCGGGTACGCGGTCCAGCTGAGGGTCATCCGGTGACAGGGAGTGGCTGCTGTGATAATCCAGGCACAGAAACATCTTTGACCACAGAATGCGATGTCCGGGGTGCGAGGGCGTCGGGACGGATCTGCCTCGGGATCTGGGGGTCTCTCACGGGGGGTGGGCATGGGCCCCAAGACCAGACAGGAGCCAGCTGGAGACTCAAATGTCACAAAGAAGGGTAGATGCGCTTCCCGCCCCCGTTACTCACCAGCCGCTCTGCTGGCCCTGCCACGATGACCTAGGCCTGAGAATCTCTTTCTGCCTCAAGGGGTAGAAAGGGGAATAGATTCCATTACTTCCCTGTTTGCAATGGATTATTAAATCTAGCAATAGCTGTGGCATCGGCGAGGTGTTGGTACAAAGGGAGCCAGGGTCCTGTGGCCTTGGGTCCACCCCAGTGAAGGTCACTGGAGGGAGCTGCTCAGGGAGTGAGCCATGGGGTGGGGGAGGCTGTGAAACTGAGGTCCCCGTGCACAGAGCGCACCACCCAGGGTCAACAGCTGGGGGCGTGTCTCCGCTGGCACTTCCCAGGCCACAGAACTGGCCACTCTAGGAAGCCTCCTCCAGATGGCGTGGCCCAGGCCCTCAGTAAGCTCAGCTGGGGCTGCGTGAGCTGAGGGGCTCAGAGCACCCTGCAAGGGATCCTCCTGGTTGCAGACAAGCAGTCTTGGGCCACCGCCCGACCTCCACGCCCTCCTGCTCAGCCCAGCAGCCTCCCCTTCCCAGGGGTTTCCCATTCTGCCTTTTCCCTGGACTTCCCGGCTCACTTTGTCCAAGTCCACTGCATGTAAAGCTTGATCCTGAGACAGTGAAGTTCGTGAGGTCTCTGCAGATGCTCAGCGGCCCCAAATCACGCTTTCGTTGCCACTGGCCAACAGCACAGCCTGGGTGGGCCTTGAACACCTGTGGCCTCTTCCTCTCCCCTCCCCTCACTTGTAGGCACCCTGGGGCTGGGCCTGAGCTCGGCTCTCACTGCAAAGTGAACCTGCCCATTTCAGACACCCAGGCATGGCTCCCATGTTCCCTCATCTGATCCCGCCATCATGGCAGCTGCCTCCCAGCTCCTGACAACGTCAGGTCAGCCCTGGCCTCGCGGTGCTCTGGGTTTCAGCCTTAAGATGCTTTCCATGTGTCGGCTGTGGGCGCCTCGATGCACCAGGGCCTGGTCACAGGTTCTTAAAGCAGAGATTCTCCTGGCACCCCTTGTGCGCCCTCCAAGGGCCTAAAACGCAGACGACCCACACTCCATGCCCCGTCCTGCGCAGGAACCAGGGTGGCCTCCCCTTTCTGCCGCGTGTAGGGGTCAAGCCGGGCCCCCCACACTGATGTTTCAGCCCAGCTCTGCCCCAGCTTAGAAGTCCTACCTGATTTCAAACAGAGCAGATGATGCTGACATTTCCAGCCCGCGGTGTGGCCTGCGCCGCGCTCCAGGTGGCCACGGGGCGAGGAGTCTGGGAGCCCAGCTGCCGAGTGTGTCTGTGGCGGGAGCTGAGCTGGCCCCGCCTGTGAGCAGTGGCCTGTGGGCTCCTCATCCCTGTTCTACTGAGAGCCCCACAACCACCCGAGGGAGGGAGGCAGCTTTTATTAAATTTCAGTTTTGTCGGTTGCCTCACGCTTCAGACAGCGAGTGAGGGAGGGGTGTTCTGATGCTCACTGTTGATGCTGTAAACCTGAGGGAAGGGAATTCTGTCACATGCTGTGGGATGCCGGCCCCACCAGGCCTCCCAGGAGACCTCCCCAAATGTCCAGAGAAGGGCTCCAATTAAAAGGGGAGCCGGAGATGTGCTCGCCAAAACCCCTACCAGCTAGACGCCAGGCATCCCAGCCACCCGACACTCAGGCCGTGCGTGTCCTCAGAGCCTGTTTTAAAGCAGGAGGGATTTGGGTGGAAGACGGCTCCTTCAGAAATCAGAGATGAGGGGAATAAATTAGGGAACTAGCGTCGGGATCCAGACTGGTGTGGAAGAGTCCACAGGACTCTGCATCCGACGGGCGCGCCTGGGGCTGGGCGAGTCTGGCTGCAGAAGGAGGATGGGGCCGGGAGCCTGAGACAGGACGAGAGGGCGGGAAGGGGCTTGTTTAGAAATCTAAGGGCCATGGGCCACCAAAAACAAACCAGGAGGTGTGAGTCAGCGGGGAGGCTGGGCGCCAGGAAGCCCGCGCCCCGGGACATGCATGGGGCAAGAGGAGCACCCTGAGCTTGGCGACGTTGGCCGCGCACCTGGGAGGGACCCGCCTGTCCACGCGGAGACGCTCCCGGACCGATGCATCGGCCATGCTGCTGCCCCACTGTGGCTCCATGGCTCCAGCCGGAATGGGAAAGCCTGGCCCCGCAGAACACGGAGGGCCACCCAGGCGAGGATTGGCGAGAGCCGACCAGTGTGCGTTTCGGCTTACGTGGTCTGTGGGAGCGTCCTCTGTCATCAGCCTAGTTGGGCAACTGATCCTCCTCGCCGTGCCCTGGAGCAGCATGGGGCCGCCCCACGGCCCAAGGCCCCCTCACGCTTTCCCTCGCCGCGGCCGTGTCGTCCTGGCTCCGTCGCTGCCACCCGAGACCCCCGTCAAGTCACTGAGCCCTGCGCCTGTTTTCACACTTCTGTGTGTGTAGGAAGCCCCCCACCGATGTTGCTTGGGGTCGACGTGATAAACCTGAGGGAAAGGGAATTCTCTTACCCCCACCGACACGCAGGATGGGTGTGAAGGCAAAGTGAGATCATGAACAAAAGCACTCGGGCCCGTCCTGGGCTCCTCGCCGGGGTTAGCCGCGGTTGTCGGCCGCCACGGAGCTGCGGTTTCAGCCTGGAGGTCTGTGGCGTGCGTGGTTGGAAACAACTCACGTGGCTGTGGCTCCGGAAGAGTGTGCCTTCCCGGAAACCTTGGAACATGCTTCGTCAGGAACGCCAGTGAAGAGTCGGGGAGAGAGCACGAATTCCCAAAGGCAGATGGAGTTCGGAAGGACCCTTCTCTGTCTCCCGTCGGGCGGTGCCTGGTTGGTGCAGATTCACCCCCTGGTGGGCCGTGGGTCCCTCACCTGCTCTGGAAACTGATCTTGGCTCTGAACATGAAGAAATGATGCCCGCTCAGCCTCGAGGGACGGGCGAGAGGACAGCTCCATCCGCTGTTTTCCTTCATTATTTGAGAAAAGTTATGCCCTGGAGGAGTCATTCCTGGTTGTTTATGTTGATGGCAAAACTTGGACTTTATTGTCGTACAGCAAACAGAAGACAATCTGATCTTTGTTTTCCAGGGGTTTAGGCTTTGAACAAAACCCCTTTTGTCCAGTACTGTAGCACGTACGTCGTAGAGTAATTCAAGCTAAACACTTGAGGTTGCGTAAAAATGTGGGCCTGGGGGAGAAGGGAGCTGTCTTGGGATCGTTCCTTGCTGTGCATGGCACCTGCAGCATGCAGGCAGCTCGGTGTTGGATCTCCCCGCCCCCAACGCCACCTGGGGACCAGATGTTACTGTGGATGCAGGAGGGGGGTCCGGGGAACCGTCTCAGCCTTCAGGGCTTCCGTAGTGAGCACCACCGGCTGGGTGCCTTGTAAACAACAGACATTCATTTCTCATAGCTCTGGGGGCTGGAAGTCTGAGGTCGGGCTGGTATAGTCAGGTTCTGGTGAGGACCTTTCCAGGTTGCAGACAGCCAAAATCCTGCCATATCCTCACATGGCAGGACAGGCAATTTGTCTCTTCTTCTTCATGGGATGACAGTCCCATTGGATCAGGGCCCCGCCCTGATGATATTGTTTAACCCCCAGTTACCTCCTGCAAACCCTATTCTCAGGTAGAGTCACACGGACGGGGGTTAAGGCCTCAACATGAGGTTGAGGGGACATGATTCCGTCCATAGCAGTGACCCCACTTGTCTAAAGCCAAAGGGCTGGGCCTGCCCCTTGCCCCCCTGCCTACCCATCCCCAGGTCCCCGTTCTTGTCCCCAGGCCCCCCCGCCCACCCCCAGGTGCTCCCTGTGCTGCAGACAGAGTCCCTGAGGAGCCAGGAGCTGCTGGTCACCAACTGCACAGGAAGCCGACGGGTGGGGCAGGCTCGTGCCGATTTTCATTCTCAGATCTTGTCACCTCTGTCTTATAGCAGAAGGGGGCCCTGATCTGGGAGCCATGAAGACCCCAGCTGTTCCCCCAGGAGCCCGGTCACACCAAGGCAGCCAAGGGGACTACGTTGGGAGGAGGATGCGGTCGGGGCCATTAGGAGCTGTGAGGGGCCCCCAGGTCTGCCCTAGGTGAGGGGCTCTGCCTGCCCTGGGGCTGCATAGATCCAGCTGGGGCTTTAGAACTGGAACCGTTCGAGGAGCTGCAGCGGGTGAAGCCCACTTACGTCCTGGCTTCTGTTGCCATGTAGAGATGGAAGCCCATTTTCCAGGCTTGGGGTTCTTTAAAGAGAGGCTGGGATTGTGCTGAATGCTCTCTGGCCGTGGTGGGGGCTTTGGGAGGGAGGCCCTGGGGGAGAGGCTCTCCCAGCTCACTGCCTGCGTCTTTGGCCAGAACTGGCACCTGCACGGGGCCTGGAAACGTTGTGCTCACCTGGGGCAGAAGCCTCCCTCCAGGATTTAGCTCCCGACGTCACTGCTATTGAGGCAGAGACTCTGCAGTGGCGTCAGGGAAAAGCTGGGCCCCAGAACAGCACCAGGGACGGGACAGGCCCTCAGTGCCTTCCACGGAGGATGCAGTGTGAGGCCTGGGTCTGCGGGGACAGTTTACCTGTCAGCTCTGCACACCGCTGACCGCTGTGCACCGCCTCCACAGACAGTCCCCGTGAGCGATGGGGCTGCCGTGGACAATGGGGCTGCTGTGGACGCTGGGGCTGTCATGGATAATGGGGTAGCCACCATGGACAATGGGGCTGCTGTGGATGCTGGGGCTGCCATGGACGCTGGGGCTGTCATGGACAATGGGGTAGCCACCGTGGACAATGGGGCTGCCGTGGACACTGCAGCCAGCCTGCCCCATGGGTATATGGTTTGTAAAGCCGGCAGGCGCTGAGGCTAGCACTCGCCTTCCACACTCTGCTCTTTGTAACGAGTTTCATAAACTCACCCTCAGGTGATTGGCGTTTCTGGTGCGCCGTTGCTTAGCCTGAAAGTGAGCTGCCCTTCTTCTGAGCCCATCCGTTTGCCGCCTCCACCCCAGCCCCACGTGGTTGATGCTCCACCCCAGCCCCACGTGGCTGACGTCATCAGGAGGCAGCCAGAGGCCGCCTGGCGCAGGGTGAGCCCAGAACACGTGCTGTCCGCGTGAACGGGGCCCGTGCGGCTCCCTCCACGGGCGAGACTCCCAGGCTGTTGTGCAGACGCTCGCTCGTTTCCTCGCTGATAGGATGCGTCTCACGAGGCTCTGATTTACAGCGCAGGTGTACATCTTCCCTGAAACCCACACACAAAGCACAGCTTAGGCCAAGCGCAGGTGCAGTATGTTCGTGCATTTAAGCGTCTTAGATGCTGGGATGTGGAAGCAGCCGTGTGGCTTTCCTTTGCTTGTGAAGGTGAGTTTGCGCTTTCCAGCTTCTCTGTATTGAGAAGGCCACAGCTCTCTGGCGCTTGACTGAGCAGAGAACATCCCGCTACATCCTCATGGGCCAGCGGGTCAGGCGGGGCCATCCAGAAACATCCTCCGCGGGTGCCGGGTGCCAGGTGCCTCACGCGTCCCTGCCGTCCACGGCCCTTTGTCCCTGGCTGTGCTTCACGTCAGTGCCCCTTGGGGCAAGGACAGGGAGATGGGGGAGTCACCTGGGGAAGGCCCGGCCCTGGTGGGCGGCAACTTTGGAGCAGCTGGGATGGCACAAGACGCTGCTGCCAGGGCCGAGAAACCATCCGGCCAACCCCAGACTTGAGCCGGACCTCATGGGCAAGGCTGAGAGAAACCGCCTGGGGACCCCAGCCCAGGGAGGGGCACTGCAGCAGGAACAGGAGCAGACACCTGCAGGGTCAGCCTGGGCCACCTTCCAGCGCGGTGACCACACCCACAGCTCACACTGCCAAGGGACCGGGACTGGCTCTCCAGACTCACAAGATGCCATCATGGGTGGGGCACATGCAGCGACCCCAGGTTTCAAGTCACTGCCCCCAGCTCCCTGCAAATAGCTGTGGGCGGGAGAGGGGCAGCGGGCAGGCACACGAGCTTATTCCTGTGAGGAGCGTGTTGCCACAGCCTCTGTGGGCTGGAGCCCCGGGCCTCAGGGAGCGCCTGCCTGTGGGTGGGGGGACGGGAGCTGCCAACCTGGTGGGGTCCCAGTGAAGCGTCCACTTGGCCTTCTGCCTGCCCCTGGGGGTGGTGGACACATCAGTGCCGGGCCTGCTTCGAACCCACAGGGCAAGCGGCCGGGGCATCCCGACACCACTGCCGGCCGCCAGCATCCTGGGGAGGTGGGTCGTATGTCCCAGGGCCGTGTGTCCCTCGCCACCACGATCCTTGGTCAGGACTTCCCCAGGAAGAATCCAGTGGCTGGAGAGATGCGGGGGTTAATGCCGGTGCCACCGCGGTTTTAGACGGGCGGCGTCTGCACCGTGTTCTTGGCATTCTCCGGCCAGCAGCAGCAGACGCCACCCGGTTGCCCTGGCCCGATGGCTCTCTGGCATCACTGGCCTTGGCCCGTGGGGCGGCTGATTTATGGCCACTGCTGTTTATGGGACAGCTGTGCTCGGGGCCTTTAGTGTCGGGCAGAGCTGGCAGGTACCAGTTTTTAAAGCGCTTGGGGGACATTTCACAGAAGAGGCGCGCTGGCCCCCGTGCCTGGCCACGTTTCTGGGCCCTGGCTGAAAATCCCGTGCAGCGGAGAGAGGATCCCAACAGGGTATTAATTTAACCTTCCAGCCATGTGCTTTTGCTAAAGATCATAAACTCTGAAAATTACCGGCCGAATTTAGAATGGAGGCTTGGCTGTTGGGGACATCAGCCTCTTCTGAGCGGGAGAGACGTGGGTGCCCACCAGCGTCTCACTCCCACGTCTGGGCCTGTTTCCAGCGACCCCCGTGCCTCTCAAAGGCACAGGCCTGAGTTCACAGAGACCACTGGCCGAGCCCTGCCTCTGGGGCTCCCCACCGTCTGGCTTTGTCGTGGACTCGTCATCTGTGGATTTACCACATGCTTGAAGCTGGAACGGCAGGAAGGGGCAGTTCCTGAGGCCCAGCTGCCTCCGCAGAGTTGGTGGGGAGGCCATGGCCTGAGGCCAAAATGCGTCCCCTGGATGAAAATGACCCCAGCCCTGTGGTCTCCAGACAGTGGCTAGAGCCCCACCCTCCACAGGCACCGCCTCCCGCCGCCCCTTCAAAAAGGTGTTGCAGCCCACGGCCCAGATATTCGACTTTCTAATATAAAGTGAGGCCTGTAGGGTTTCCCAATCAACATGAGGGCGCCTTCTCCTCCACAGCCCCCCGACTTGCACAGGCAGTCCTGGGGCTCTGCCCCATCCATGACCCCTCAGCTGAAGAGGATAGCCCCAGAGGCGGCCACATTCAGGTGGCTGGAGGCAGGAACTTCCCCCAGCGCTGCCAGGGTCTGTGCACCTCCTTCAGCCCCAACTAAGGAGAGCGTGCGGGGCTGAGAGCACGCAGACCCTCGTGCGCCAGGCGTGAGCGTTGTCTTCAGATGGGACCAAGCGGGCCTCACTGTTGTGACAACTGAATGTGACATCTGGGGTGTAATTCCAGCCCTGACCTGGTTCCGGGGTGTAATTCCAGCGTGCCCTGGTTCCTGGGGTGTAATTCCAGCGTGCCCTGGTTCCTGGGGTGTAATTCCAGCCCTGACCTGGTTCCGGGGTGTAATTCCAGCGTGCCCCGGTTCCGGGGGTGTAATTCCAGCGTGCCCCGGTTCCGGGGGTGTAATTCCAGCGTGCCCCGGTTCCTGGGGTGTAATTCCAGCCCTGACCTGGTTCGGGGGTGTAATTCCAGCGTGCCCTGGTTCCTGGGGTGTAATTCCAGCCCTGACCTGGTTCCGGGGTATAATTCCAGCGTGCCCCGGTTCCAGGGGTGTAATTCCAGCATAACCCGGTTCCGGGGGTGTAATTCCAGCATAACCCGGTTCCGGGGGTGTAATTCCAGCGTGCCCCGGTTCCGGGGGTGTAATTCCAGCGTGACCCGGTTCCTGGGGTGTAATTCCAGCGTGCCCCGGTTCCGGGGGTGTAATTCCAGCGTGCCCCGGTTCCTGGGGTGTAATTCCAGCGTGACCCGGTTCCGGGGGTGTAATTCCAGTCCTGACCCGGTTCCGGGGTGTAATTCCAGCGTGACCCCAGCGGCGATTGCAGGACGGGGTGGCTGACGAGGCTGGGGGAGCGCACCTGTTCCCCCTCCCCTGCCCTGGGCACCACTGTAGAGGCAGCCCCTGGCCTCTTCCTCCAAGCTTGACAGCTCAGGCCGCACTCCCCGCATTCTCTGTGGCTGGACGTGCCCCGGGCCAAAGGCTGGGGACGCCTGGGCTATGGAGCCCCAGGAAGGCCTGGCAGGACCCTCAGCAGAGTGTGGCTTTATGGGCCCTGGTCAGTGAGCTGCAGGCTCTGTCCTGGGAAGGCCTTGTAATCACGATTACCCTGTGATTTTCTTCCTGCCTCCTGGACGTCAGCACCTCCTGGTCACCCACCCCATCTAAAACCTCAGCCTCCCTACTCAGTGTGCAGGGCGGACACTTTAAACCTCAGCCTCCCTACTCAGTGTGCAGGGTGGACGCTTTAAACCTCGGCCTCCCTACGCAGTGTGCAGGGAGGACAGTTTAAACCTCGGTCTCCCTACTCAGTGTGCAGGGCGGACACTTTAAACCTGGGCCTCCCTACTCAGTATGCAGGGCGGACAGTTTAAACCTGGGCCTCCCTAGGCAGTGTGCAGGGCAGATGATAGAAAGATTTGAATGAGTGAATGAAAGTAGGGACTTGAAAAGTGAGCACAAAAGCAACAAAATGCAGCAACTCCACTGGGAATCCCTGGGTGGAAAGCTCTGGTTGACTTCCTTCGGACTCAGAGGCTGGTGAGGTTCTACAGCCGGGAACGGCCCATATGGGTCAGTTCCTGTGATGCCTGCAGTGTGGCGGGAAGGTGCCTTGGCTGCACAGATGACTCGCCCCTGGGCTAATCAACCGCCGGGACCTGTGGTGGGAGCTGCAGGGGAGGCTGCACTAGCACAGGTGCTCCCATATCCCGAGCTGCCGGAAAATGCCGTCTCCATCGGTTGTAGCTGCTGGTGGACTCGTGGGCACCCAGCTGTGGTGGGGAACAGCTGCATGGACTCGCAGGCTCAAGCCCGGGGCTAAATATTTTCTCTCGAATTGGAGATGCTTTTGTTTACTGCAGGAGGCTGCTGGACCCTCTGCAGCGGCAAGTGTTGGCACCAGGAGCCTGTGTGCCGGTTTTGGGGGCCACACATAGGCCCCAGGTGGTGATGGGAGGGGAGTTTCCCTCCCTGTGGCCGACCCTGCTGCCAAACAGGATCCACACAGCATTTGCCCAGAGCAGCGCTGCACGTCTGTTAGGAATTTGCGTGCACCATTGCGAGAGCTTTAGAGCCACTGAGCCGTCTGATGTCTCCTCTAAGTAGCACGAGAGACCTAAGACCAGCAGAAAAACAGCAACCGCAGGAATGCCGGCCAGGACCGCCTCGCTGCTCCCGCTGACTGCACGCCTGCCTGCTTTCTTCCCAACACCCCTGCAGAAGCAGGCACAAAGGCTGGGGTGGGCGCAGGCCGGGAGCCGGTGTCGGCTCTGGCCCAGGCCTGGCGGAGTGACCTTGGGGACCCGGTGCCTGACCTGTAGGCTCCTCCCCACAGCCCTAGACTTCTAGGGAGGGCTGGGTGGGAGAAAGCTCTAGAAACTCAGGAGCCCCCTGTTTCGTCCAAGGCTGCCAGGTCACGGCCTCCGCACAGCCCATCGCTTTAGAAGGGGAATCCGGAGGACCGTGGAGGCGGTCCAGCCTCCACGACAGTGTTTTTCTTTCGCAGTGACGGACGGCTTCTCTCCTGGAGCAGTCATTCCCTTTTGCAGTTGGATTTTTACTGACTCCTGAAAGCCGTCTTGTGTATTCGAGTTTACCAAATGTGCAGACATTTATCAAACCGAGTGTTGGGAGCAGAAATGCCGTCGTGCCTCCAAGTTGAAATTTTCGCTTTGATTCCTGCGAATCCACAGGCCCCTGGGTCCAGGGCTCCCACCGCAGTTTGCAAGTGGACTTTCATAGCACATTAGTGCTGCGGGAGAGTCCAAGGAAAACAGTCCTCGCCAGTATTAGAAGCAGCTGCGACTCTCGGCCGATGACTCACACCTTTTTTTTTAATGGGGTGGGAGAACCAGGCAGGAGACAGAGGGACCCAGTCAGGGCCCTGTCGGTTTTGCGGAGGGTGTCCCAGCCACAAGCCTGCCTGATCATACTCATCTGCAAATCTGCAACTGGTGTTTATTTAACTTCTCTTTTCCTTCTCACAGTTCCAATGATAAAAACAGAACCCACGGATGATTATGAGCCTGCTCCAAACTGTGGGCCGGTGAGCCAGGGGTTAAGTCCTCTCCCAAGACCATACTACAGCCAGCAGCTCGCGATGCCACCTGACCCCAGCTCCTGCCTCGTGGCCGGCTTCCCGCCCTGTCCGCAGAGAAGCACCCTGATGCCAGCAGCCCCCGGCGCGAGCCCCAAGCTCCACGACCTTTCTCCCGCCGCCTACACCAAGGGCGTCACCAGCCCGGGCCACTGCCACCTCGGACTCCCGCAGCCGGCCGGAGAGGCCCCCGCCGTCCAGGACGTGCCCAGGCCAGTGGCCACGCACCCCGGCTCGCCCGGGCAGCCGCCCCCGGCCCTGCTGCCGCAGCAGGTGAGTGTGCCTCCGAGCAGTAGCTGCCCCCCCGGTCTCGAACACTCACTCTGCCCCAGCAGCCCCTCTCCTCCACTCCCGCCCGCCGCCCAAGAGCTGACCTGCCTGCAGCCCTGCAGCCCAGCGTGCCCGCCCGCCACGGGCCGCCCGCAGCACCCGCCGCCCACGGTCCGCAGGGATGAGTCTCCGGCCGCCCAGCCACGGCTGCTGCCCGAGGCGTGTGAGGACAGTAGTCCTAATTTGGCCCCTATTCCTGTAACGGTCAAGCAAGAGCCTGAAGAGTTGGACCAGTTGTACCTGGATGACGGTGAGTGCCCGTGGCCATGCAGATGTGGTCTCGGCCCGGCATGGCGGCGTGAGCTCACGGAGGGGCCGTGTGCGTGCTGCAAGTGTGGCACGTGTGGAAGTGCACCGAGGCCCTGGGCTGGGTGTGGGGTGCGTCCTCCTGATATAAAGTGCCCCCGTGTGGTGCCATGGCATCAGCGCCAACTGGGGTGCCCGCCGTGAGATCGGCTCCAGTGATCACGCGTGGGGCCCCTGGCGGGTCCCGGGCTGCAGACCCTCCTACAAGACTGTCCCGGGGTCTAAGGCTCACGTTGGGTGCCCAGGTTTGCTTCTGCAGCTGAACGTGGAGCCACGCGGCTCAGGCTCAAAGCCCTGACCTGGAGGGGGTGGAGGGGGACCGGCCCTGACCTGGAGGGGTGGAGGGGGACCGGCGTGCATGGTCGGGGCATCCTGGGTGCTGCCTGGGTCCTGTGAACGGCTTGTAGACAACAGCTTAGCCGAAGCGATGAGCACGTTACCCTGTGCCGTTCTGTAAACACTTCTAACTGCCGCGGCATCCTTGCCAGGAGCTCGGGGGACGGCCGTGACACCGGGGGCCCTAGACTGTGCCTTCAGGCCCCAGGCGCAGGGTCTTCCCCGTCCAGCCCCTGGGCTCGCACGGCGCGGAGACGCACCCAACACCGCGCACCCGGGCTTGTTTGGGAAGGAAGTGGCCTCACGTCTGTAGCCAGGCGGGTGGTGTGGGGAGCCCTGAGCGCTCAGGCCTTTCTGTGAGGGGTGGTGACCGAAGGCGCCGTGGCGTTCTTGGCGAGTGACCGAAGGCGCCGTGGCATTCTTGGCGAGTGTTTACATCTCAAGGCGCAGCCCGACTTGCTTGCTCTGTGATCAGGGACACGCCCGCGGCCGTGGGGACCACGCGTTAGAGGGCGGTTCAGCTCATGTTTTCTGGCCCACTCCCTGCCCCGTGGTTTGGGGTCCAGGTGAGCCTTGGCCTTCTGGGGAGGGGGCGGCATCAGCCCCTCCTGACCTGGGGGCAGGGACTCCCGGGCGTCGGGGGCTCAGTTTCCATCTGCTGGGAAGGGAGTGAGGCCTCCCTGCTGTTTCCTGACGGGAGGCTACAAGCTTTTTGAGGAGAATGCATGCAAATATTTTAGCCCCCAAAGCATGAAGCTCTTGAGTCCGCAGCCCTGGTGCGTGTGTGTGTGTGTGTGTGTGTGTATGTGTGTGTGTGTTGAGCTTGCGGTCGTGTGTTCCATGGAGCCCGAGCCCTCATCGTCCGTTTTTGCGGGAGTGTGTCCCATCAGATCAGGAGGCTGTTGCCTCCCTGGGGCTGTCCCTCGGAGCCACACACTGGAGGCCTGTGGCTGCCCCCGGCCACTCTCTGGAGGTTTATGATGACTGTGGGGCGGGGCCAGGACAATGTTCCGTGTCCTGTGCCGATGTCGTTCTGAAGTTCTGTCTGACCTGCCTGCTGTCCTCGTCCCCCGCGAGGTCAGCTGGAGCTCCGCGTGGGGCCCGTGTCCCTGCTCTGCTGCCTGTGTCCCTGCTCTGCTGCCTCCTGGGCACAGATGGACTCTGCCTTCCTCCCCAGCCCCTGCGCAAGGTGGACGCTGGCATCCATGCGTCCAGCCCCTCACCTGTGTCCGTGCCTCCAGCCCCTCACCCCTGCGTCCGTGCCTCCAGCCCCTCACCCCTGCGTCCGTGCCTCCAGCCCCTCACCCCTGCGTCCGTGCCTCCAGCCCCTCACCCCTGCGTCCGTGCCTCCAGCCCCTCACCCCTGCATCCGTGCCTCCAGCCCCTCACCCCTGCTTTGTCTCACGTGGTGCCACGTGGTCCGAAGGTGGCTGGGAGATGCTGAGAAGTTCTCTTCCCACCCCCCACGCCTTGTCCCAGCTGTGACCCCCGGCCCTGGGCTCCCACATCTGGGCAGTTCCCGCAGGCCCAGGTGGGAAGCAGGTGCCCTGGGGCTCACGTGTGGCTTTATGGCAAGGGGAGAGTTTGGGGTGGGACTTGGGGTGGGTGAGCCAGGGAAGTGCTGGGGACTGGGACGTATTCTGCATCAACACAGCAGGCAGGGGACTGTTGACCCACATGGTGCTCAGGCGAGATCATCCCTTTACCCAACCCGTGACTGCCAAAGCCTCACCAGGTCACCCGGGCCCCTCTGGCCGTGGTCCTAGAGGTCAAAGCTACGTGAGCCAGGCCTCGCCTTGGGCCTGGCGGGCCACAGAGGGTGGGCTGCTGTGTTGCTGCGTGCACAGGCTGGGGATGTTGGAGCCGCATGGGTGAGGGTGTGACCCCGCCCTGGCCTACCTGACCGTGCGTGGAAATGGAGGGGTCGGGACGGGGGAGGGGGTTGCATGGACGACTCCCCGATACATGGAAGGGCTGAGGCCAGAGTGCATCTGCCGTGCCGCTGGGCCTGGCCTGCGGCTCCTCTGAGGGTGCCCGATGCCACATTCCCGTTGGGGCCTCTCCTGACCGCCAGTGGGACCCTGGAGCCCAAGATTCGCCAGCTGTAAAGCAGTTGCTCACGCCCCTTTTAAGAAAGTTTCTGTCCCGGAGTCCTGCCGTCGGGACGCTTGAGGACAGCCTCTCCCCGCAGGGTGAGCTCAGTTCCCAGCAGGCCTCTCTCCCCATTTTCCCCACTCTATTGCCGTGGTGATCGTCCCCAAACTCGGATCTAAATGGGTCACGTCCTGTTCAAAAGACCCAGGGGTTTCTGTGTTGCCAGAGCAGAGATGGCCTTGGAGTCTGGCTCCAGCCTCCCCCACCCCAGCCCACGAACCACAGTCATCTCGTACACGCACGTCTCATCAGGCTCAAGGCTGGTCCTGGGACCTTGAGCACAGTCCCCGAGTGCCAGCCCTGCACGCTGTTCTGGGCACAATTTATGAGTCCTGCGTTCATTCTGTTTCCATAACCCGGGACCAGCCACACACAAGCTTTTGGGGTTAGCCTATGGCGCTAGGCGGTGCTACTTTGGGCGTCAGGGTTGGGATGGCGGTTCAGATACCTGTGCAGACACCTCCCTATGATGTGGCAAATGTGTGCAGGTAACGTCGTCCATTTCATCTCCACCTGTGAGGTCCCTTCATGCCCAGCCAGGACCACAGCAGTTAAGGCTTTGGGCAGCTGGAAGCAGTGTCAGCCGTGGCCTGATCTGCCCCCGCGGGCAGACAGCCCCTCTCAGTCCTTCACAGGCGGGCAGGGCGCGTGGCAGAGGAAGTCCACGGGCAGGCGGGCGGGGCGCGTGGCAGAGGAAGTCCACAGGCGGGCGGGGCGTGTGGCAGAGGAAGTTCTGCTCACAGTGTATGTCAAGGGAAGAGGAGGGGAGAGTCCTGGGGGCTGAGGGGGTGCAGGCGGGTGGTCCCTGGTGCAGGCCTGACATTGCTGCCGCCCTGGGAGACAGGCACCAGGCCGTGGGCTCCAGGTTCCTCCTGAGCACCCAGGGGCAGGTCCACCCACTCTAGACACCTGCCCCTCCCCAGTGAGAAGAGTAGATTCAAATGTTTATTGCTCTGTCGGAGTGGATGGAGCCTTCACTGAGAATGACACAGGCCAAGCTGTTTCCCGTGTCCTGGGTGGACGGGGCTGTGGACAGGGCACTTCCTGTCCTTGTGAGAAGATGGCTGGAGCGTCCCCCCAAGATGGCCGGGAAGGGTCCCGGGTCAAGGTTGAGTCTGGGTCGGTCACTCCCCTGCAGATGACCTCCGGCTTGCCCTCGGTCCCTGGAACCTGGAACCCACACCCCAGGCTCACAAACACCATGACATAAACGAGGTCGGGGCCCAGGTTGTGTCGGGAAAGCCTCACGCAGGGCGAAGACCTGAATTGTGAGGTGAAACCCTGAGTCCCCCAGACCCCAGGAAGCTCCACGGAAATGCAGGGGTCCACGTAGGGGCCATCTCGATGGGGGACAGTGGGAGAGGGAGGCGGGCTGGGGTGAATGTGGGTAGTGCTGGTTTAGTATTAATATATATTTTGTCTAATTTCACGTCCCCTAAGAGAATCGGGCACCTCAGCAGCCACCCTGGGGCTCAGTCACTGGCTTAGAAAGCAGGCAAGCGTGACCTGGAGTTGGGGGGCAGAGAAGGGTGGGGAGCACAGGGCCCCCCGACCAAGGGACGATCTCAGCACCCGGAGAAGGAGCAGAGACGGGAGACAGGAACAACCACGAACCCAGGTCAGAAGTCGGTGCCGTGCGCGCCAGGCGTCCTCAGCAGGTGCCGTGCGCGGCAGGCGTCCTCAGCACGTGCCGTGCGCGCCAGGCGTCCTCAGCACGTGCCGTGCGCGCCAGGCGTCCTCAGCAGGTGGAAATTGTCTCTTTGTTCGTTTACACAACAGGGAGGGAGCGAAAAGCTGGGGTTGGAGCAAACTGGAGAGAAATAAGACTGTGTGGTGGGGACGAGACTCAGACACCTCTATCTGTAAATGGGCCTATGGGACAGAAGGCAGGGGACCTCCTGGCCAGCCCCAAGCCCTGTGGAGTGCCTGTGGCAGGACGTGGGCATGGCAGGTGCCAGAAGCAGTGCCGGGTCCACGTCTCCAGCCTCCCTGGCTTCCCTTCTGCGTTCCGCCGGCCTCGCCGCCGCCTCCAGAGCCAACAGCCTGGCGTGGGGCGCCGATTGAGTCTCCAGCCCTCTGTGAACGAAGCCGTGGTGGGTCGCAGAGCTGCGTGCAGGGCTTAGAAAGCGGGGAGACAGGCCAGCGCCTGGGATGTCCTCGTGGGGCCGGGGACCCAGCCCTGGCCCCTGGGCGCCCAGCCGTGGTTGAGAGGCTTCCCTCTGCCTGACCAGAATCAGAGCTGTGGGTCCGTGAACTGAGTCACTTTAGGGTTTTGCTGCTTCACGTGAACAGCTGTGCAGAGGCAGCCAGGCGCAATCCAGGCTTCTCACACACCGTGACGCTGACGAGGGCCTGCCCCTGGGGACGTAGAAAGAACTTATTCTGTGTGTACGGGTTTTGCGTTTGTTTTGTTTGGGTTTTGATTTTGTTTAAATAATAGAATAGCGTCCAGTTGCAGAGTCTGGGTGGAGGGGGTCCACAGTGTCCTCATTTGCATCCCTGAGGGGTCTGAGGAGGGCAGTTCACAACGGACCCTCCTCCGTGGCAGCCTCTGCTTGGCCGCAGGAACCTGAGGGTCATGCACAGCCCACGTCCTGTGTGTCTCAAGGAATTCAAGCCTCAAAATGACAAATTAGGCTGGGCGTAGCGGCTCACACCTGTAATCCCAGCACTTTGGGAGACCGAGATGGGTGGATCACCTGAGATCAGGAGTTCAAGACCAGCCTGGTCAACATGGTAGAACCCTGTCTCTACTAAAAATACACAAATTAGCTGGGTGTGGTGGTGCACACCTGTAATCCCGGCTACTTGGGAGACTGAGGCAGGAGAATCACTCAAACCCGGGAGATGGAGGTTGCAGTGAGCTCTCACCACTGCACTCCAGCCTGGGTGACAGAGCGAGACACTATTAAAAAAAAACAAAACAGGCCAGGCATGGTGGCTCACGCCTGTAATCCCAGCACTTTGGGAGGCCGAGGCAGGCGGATCACGAGGTCAGGAGATCGAGACCATCCTGGCTAACACAGTGAAACCCCGTCTCTACTAAAAATACAAAAAATTAGCCGGGCGTGGTGGCGGGCTCCTGTAGTCCCAGCTACTCAGGAGGCTGAGGCAGGAGAATGGCGTGAACCCGGGAGGCAGAGCTTGCAGTGAGCCGAGATCACGCCTCTGTACTCCAGCCTGGGCAACAGAGCAAGACTTTGTCTCAAAAAAAAAAAAAAAAAGAAAAATGAATCCAACTTTTTTTTTTTTTAATATATATATATAGGATTTCTTTGCTTTCCAGTCCTTTCTACTCACAAGTTTTGTTTCAGAAGTGCTTGACCGTAAATAAATTCCAATAATGAGGTCGTCTTTGTGTCTTCCCAAGATTGAGCTTTCCCCTCAGACTTCTCAAGCATGGCCGAGCCACAGAGCTTCATTTTTTAAACAGTAGTTTTCTGTATCTTGCATTATTTTAAATGTAGATTTGAAAAAATGCCACAGAGCTCTGTGTGGCTCCTTTTCCAATGTGATTTCCACGCATTCCGCGTCATGGAGAAGGGCCGTGAGGAGGCTCCACGGGGAACGGACTCTCGGTGAATTACACATTAGCGTGGGCAGCTCTGTGTCACACGCTGCAGCATTGAGAGCATCTGTGGGGCCCATCTTCTGAAACGGAGGCGCTCGGGGTTCACTGTGGTGCCCACGGGTCTGTGCCGCTGAAGTGGGCACCCTCCCTCGAGCCTCGTGAGGGAAGCGGCCGTCCCTCGGTGTGGGGCTGGTCTGCCGCAGGCGCCTCCCTGTGTCACCTGGACGGCCACACGGCCTCTGCCACAATCGGCCCTTTCAGTCCCTCAGAAGCACTTGGGTTTAAAAAGTCTCGATGTCATTAAAACAACAAGCAGGTAGACGAGGCGGCCGGAGCGTGTCTGCCGCAGTCTGGGCTGTGAACTGGCCCCTCACCTGCCCCTCCTCCTGAGCCCGAGCTGCTCCAGAGAGAACAAAAAGCTCTCCTCATGGAAAGTTTTACTAACCTGGCCCAGCGCCCAGGTCTGAGGCCTTCCCCGCGGCTGAGGATGATTGAAAGGGTCTGTGTGCCGCGATCAAACACGCAGCGTCGTTAACGTTGCAGACGTCGGCTACCGCGTGATGGATGGAGCAGTGAACTCAGCCGTGCAAATCATTCATTAGGGTCAGTGCCTGGTGCCTTGGGACTGCTGCGTGGGGGTTTCGAGGCATAAAAATCGCACCGCACACCCCCCAGAGACGGAGCCTGCTGTCAGCGGGGCGGGCCGGGCCAGGCTGCGGAACGGGCTCTCCAGAGGCCGCTGAAGAGGCAGCTCCCCAACGCCAGGAGCCTGTCCAGCCCCAGGCCCAGAGCTGCTTCCTCAGGGAGCCGACCCTGTGACGTGCCCGAGGTGAGGCAGCCACCAGAGGCCGCATCCAAACCTGTGCGCCAGGCAGCGTGTGGTCCAAGGCACAGAGGTTGACTCACGTGTTTCAGTTCCTCTCTAGAAAACTTGCTCCCACCTGGTCTCAGCCAGCAAGCGCGAGGGATGGTGAGAAAGTTGAGAGCGGGCACACGCCCCCCATTAACCTGGTACAGCCAGGGGAAGGCAAGAGCGGGCACACGCCCCCCATGAACCTGGTACAGCCAGGGGAAGGCGAGAGCGGGCACACGCCCCCCATGAACCTGGTACGGCCGGGGGAAGGCGAGAGCAGGCACATGCCCCGCATTACCCTGGCACGGCCAGGGGAGCACGGAGCCCATGGCTGGAGAACCCTGGGGCAGCTGCAGTGGCAAGTGTGCCCTTTCAGGAAACGGGGGCAAGGATGGTGCTGAGATGGGCACTGAACAAAGCTCTAAAAACGGGCTGAGTGGGCCGTGCTCATACTGTGTGGGTGCTGCCACAGGTCTCCCGCCCTGGTGTGCAGGCTGTGAGGCCGCAGTGCCTCCGTCCTTCCCTGAGGTGGGCACGGGAGAGAAGAGAGGTGCACACTCCTGTGAGCTGCCCACAGGCTGCTCCTCGGGGCCTGTGAGGTTCTGGGCACTTTTTAAAATTGCCTGAAGATACTCACTGTGGACACAGAATGCTTTGAATTCTACACTGTTTAGAATGGAAATATCAGTCTACGGTCCAATTATGTATACTTGGAAGGGAAATTTGGCGGTATCGTTTTCAGCTATTAACCTTCTGCCTTTGACTTCTCGAAAGTGGGTCTTAGCTTGTTTCGGCGTTAAGCGGAGAGCTGTCTGAAGTCAGTAACCGGAGGGAGGGACATAGGGACGAGGTGGAAGGAAGCAAGAGGGAAGAGCTGGGAAGATTTCATGGAACTTGGATGATGAGCGCTGTTTAGATCTATTTTGTGCCAAAGAAAATGCACGGCCAGTGGCAGCAAAGAGACCAAGCCCTGATGTTGAGCCGCGACTGCACGTCTGGGCGGCGTGGGGCGTGTTTGCGACGTCTCTGTCATCTTGCTTAGGCAAAGCCGTGAACGGTAGTAAGGCTTTTGCGAGTGTGCCGTGAACGGTAGTAAGGTGTTCGCGAGTGTGTTATTGTAACGCTGTGTTTTTCTTGTGTAGATGCACTGTTTTCCTCCTACAAATGGGGCCAAACTTTACAGAAACATTTTAAGTGTCATTGTCACCATTTCAAATCAAGTTGCCTGGCCTCCTGCTACTGCCGTACGTTCTCTCTTCCTACTGCGTAGACATTTCAAAGAGCTTCCTTATTTAAGAATCAGTGTTCTTTATAGACACGCTTAGATCTGAGCCAGCACGTCACACTGCTGTGCTGTGGCACCACAGCGTGAAGCCATGAGCAAGGTATTTAAAAGCATAACAGCCACGTTGAGCGCCCAGAGGCCAACAGCCCGTCAGAGGGAGAGAGGTGGCCGGGGCAGTGGAGGGCTCTGCCCATGGCTATCAGACAGCCGTGTTCTTGCCAGAGCAGCCAGGGCCAGGCCGCTAAGCTGGGCACTTGGCTCTCCCTGGAGCTCGAGCACGGGCACGTTCAGGTGATCTTCCTGATAGCGAAGTGTGTTTCTGCACGTGGACTCCTGAGGAGCAGCGAGGAACTGACTCACACATTCCACCAAGCCCAGGCTAGAAAGAGAGGACGGTCGGAACCATAGTGTTCTCTTCCTATCGATGCTGAGAGAGTCACTCCTGAGGTCACACATCCTTGCCAGCAAACAGAAGACCCGGATAGCAATCCTAGGGCTTGTCCTGGATGTGTAGCCTTTGTACATTCCAAAGTGACCTTTTACACATCTTCTCCTGTGCGTGTTCAGCCTTAGAACGGCCCTGTGGGCAGGCAGAAATGCCGGTACTCACCACCCCCCTTCCCCAGGGGGAAACCGAGGTCAGAGAGATGCCGCTGGACTTGCTCCAAGCCAGTCGATGAGGCCGAACCAGGAGTGCCCCAACCCCAGCACCAAGGCCCACATGCTGTCATGGGTCCCAGTTCTGCCGTTGAGTATTTTCTTCCCACTAGAGAGAGGTGATGAGCAAAGATTTCTGCTCAGAACTCCTAACATCCAAGTATGAGTTGGCTTTGCAAGCCAAACGGGAGCATGGTGTCTGCTTTTCTTCAGAGAATTTGACTGTTCTCTAAGGCGTGTTTCCGTAAGAAGGACTGGAGAGGAGCAGGCCTTCTGAACTGCTGGAGAGCATCTTGAATCAGCTCTTGCCCAAAGCAACAAAAATACAGCAACACTGTCAAATCAACCAAGAGGACAGAACAAATGCAGACGTTCACTCAAGGAACGTGGCCCCAGGGGGAAGAAAAGGATGGCGGTGTCTTCACCTGGGGCCGCTCCACCCCTGCTCCAGCCCCGAGGCGCACAGCCGTGGAAAGCCAGTGACAGCACAGACCTTGGAGGAACTGGGCTCTGTTGAAAACCCATCCCAGGATGCAGTCCACATGTGGACTGGCCACGGAGCTCCTGGAAAAGGCCCGTACCCAGGCACAATCACCGTTGGCTGCAGTCGGGATCGTGGGAGCTGCCCCAAGGCTGTGATCACCATTGAAGCAAACGAGCCTGACCAGACCAGGTGGCCCCCGGGGACTTTGAAAAACCTTGGAGATTCCCAGGGACCTGGAAGACGGCACGTATGAAAATGGAGGTGTGAAGGCTTCACAACAGAGATAGCCATGGCCACTCTCCTCCGGCTGATCTCAAAACTCCACCAAGCAGAAGTGAAAGCTAAAGCTACCTGTGGCTGGGAGGCAGGTCCTGGCACACAGGTTTCATGACTAGAGGGAGGAGACTGGTTTCGTGGCTCAAGGATTTAAGGAAACCTCCTGTCTGGTAACAGCAGGCCATTAAACGCTGCTAACCTGAGGGTGATCCCTAGGCAGCCTGGCTTAAAGACAGAGACAAGATTTAAAAACAGAACAGAAAACTCAGTGTCCGCATACTACAAGGAATACAACATCTAGATAACTAGTCTGGGAAACTCATGAATCACATAAGCAACAACAAGGAGACGGGGAAGCCAAGAAACAATTCCTATTTGGAGGGGGATGGGGGGAATCTTATTTCAGAGTCGCTGCAATGCATTGCCTGTCATCTGCAGTTATAAACCAGAAAATTACAGTACATGCAAAGAAACATGAAAACATGTCCCATCCACAGGAAGAAAAATCCGTAGCCCCTAAGAGGGCTCAAGTATTAAACCAGCAAAGCTTTTAAATCAGCTGCAATGAATACGCTGAAAGAACTAAAAGAAATTATATTTAAAGAATTACAGGGAAGTATGGCAAATATGTCTCACCAGATAGAGAATATCAATAATGAGACCTTTTATTTTAAAAAGAGCCAAATAGAAATTACAGGGTTGAAAATTATAAGAACTGAAATGAAAAATGCATTAGAGAGGCTGAACAACATATATGAACTGGCAGAGAAGAAGAATCAACAAACTTAAAAATCAACAGATGATTTAGACTGAGGAACAGAAGAAAGAATCAATAACAATGAACAAAGCCTCAGAGCGTGTGGGACACCATAAACACTCGTGGTAATGAGTTACAGAAAAAGAGAGACGATTAGAAAAAATACATGAAGAAATAATGGCCCCAAACTTCCTAAATTTGATAGAAAACATTATTCAGTGCATCTAGAAGGTTCACAAAATTCAAGTAGGATAAATTAAAAGCATTTAATTTAATTTGAATAAATTAAAAGCAGTTCACTCATAGAAACAAACCAAACTGTTGAAAGTCAGAGAGAGACAATCCCAAAAGCAGTCAGAGAAAAACAGCTTCTCGGTACATGGAATGCTGAGTAAGATTAACAGCTAGCTTACCATTCCAAATCGTGGATGTCAGAGGACAGTGGCATAGCGTATTCAAAATGCTGAAAGAAAACAACTGTCAACCAAGAATTCTATGTCTAGTAAAAATCACCTTTCGAGATGAGAAACAAAGCTGTGCTCAGATAAACAAGACACACAGAATTGTTGCCAATAGTCCTGAACTACAGCAAATATTAAAGGGAGTCCTTCAGGGTGAGGTAAAAAGCACTGGTGAGAGTAATTACATAGGTTAATTAAAAAGACAGTACAAACATGTTTTAAACTTTTCTTCTCTGAACTGATTTAAAAGGAAACTGCATAAGACACAATTGCAAACCTGTGCTGATAATAATGTGCTTATAACCATTTGTGTGACAGTAGCACAAAGGAAGGGGTGGGGAAGGAAGTTAGAGCAAAGCACAGTTTTTATGTATTATTAGAACTCAGTATTAATCTGAAATAGACTGTTTTGAGTAAGATGCTTATTGTAATCTCCAGAGGAACCACTAAGAAAATAATATATATGTGTGTGAGTGTATCTCTCACACACACACACACAATAAAATATCAAAAAATGCACTTAAGTGATACACTAGAAAATATGTGTGTAACACAAAATAAGCCAGTAATGAAGGAACATAGAAACAATGACAACAGCAAAAATTACACAAGACATGTATAGAACAAAGAGCAAAATGGAAAACATCCTACTGTATCAATAATCACGTTAAATGTCAATGGAATAAACACGCCAATAAAAAGGTAGACGTTGTCAGACTGAATTTTGAAGACAGAATGAAACAGGATACAACCATATGCTGTCTAAAAAATACATATTTTAGATGTAAAGACACAAATAGGTTGAAAGTAAAATGAAAAAGATATTGTACAAATAGTAATCAAAAGAGATATAGAGATAATGGAAAATAAACATACTTCAGATTTAAAGACACAAATAGGTTGAAAGTAAAAGGATGAAAAAGATATGCAGAGTTAATGAAGAGATTTGGAGTTAGCTACACTAATCAGACAAATTAAACTCTAAGATGAAAATATTACTAGAAACAATGAACTGTCAGTAGTAATGTTCTATTTTATCATAAAACTGATACATTGAACAGGAAGGTATAATAATTATAAACACATTTGTACATAACAGAGCTCCATAGTACATGAAACAAGAACTGACAGTTAAAGGGAGAAATACATAGTTGAAAAATAATAGCTGGAGACTTCAATATATCACTCTTAATGGGTAGAAAAACTAGACAGAAGGCCGGGCGCGGTGGCTCACGCCTGTAATCCCAGCGCTTTGGGAGGCCGAGGCGGGCAGATCACAAGGTCAGAAGATCGAGACCACGGTGAAACCCCGTCTCTACTAAAAATACAAAAAATTAGCCAGGCGTGGTTGTGGGCGCCTGTAGTCCCAGCTACTCGGGAGGCTGAGGCAGGAGAATGGCGTGAACCCGAGAGGCGGAGCTTGCAGTGAGCCGAGATTGCGCCACTGCACTCCAGCCTGGGCGACAGAGCGAGACTCTGTCTCAAAAAAAAAAAAAAAAAAAAAAAAAAAAAAAACTAGACAGAAAATCAAAAGGATATAAAACACTTAAGACTATCAACGAACTTTACAAGACATCTGTAGGACACTCTACAGAGTGGAGTGCACCTAGGATAGACTTCCTACTATGCCATAAAACAAGCCTTAATAAATATCAGAATATTCTGATTGCAATGGATATCAATTGAAAATCAACAGCAGATATTTCCACAAATATTTGGAAACTAAACAACACATTTCTAAATTCATTATGAAGTTAGAAAGTATAAGGGAAATTGAAAAATATTTTGAACTAAATGCAAATGAAAACACAACATATCAAAATTTGTGGGATGCAGGTAAGGCAGTGCTTAGAGGGAAATTTATACCTCTAAATGCCTATATGAGGAATAAGATGGATTTCAAATCAATAATCTAAGCTTTTCCCTTAAAAATGTTGAAAAAGGAGAGGAAACTAAACCCAAGGCAAGTGGAAAAAAGGAAATGCCGAGGATGAGAAGAAAAAGCAAAGAAATAGAAACATGAGAAAAATCAATAAAACCAAAGTTAGTTATTCGAAAGAAACAACAAAATTGACAAAACCTTAATGAGTTTCTCTAAGGAGAAAAATTAGGAATGAAAGAGGGGACATTACTACTTACCCCTCCAAAATCAAAAGGTTATGAGGGAATACTATAACCTTATGCCAACAGATTAAACAACCTAGATAAAATGGAAACATTCTTAGACATGAATTACCTAAACTGACTCAGGAAGAAATAGAAAAGTATAATAGACCTATAGCAGGGAAATAAAATAAAGTAATAATTTAACATATTCTCACAAAGAAAAGCCCAGACCCAGAGAGCCTTACTGGTTAATTTTATTAAACATTACAAGAATAATACCAGTGCCAGTACTCCACAAACTCTTCAGAAAATAAAGAAGGAACACTTCTAATACTGAGGCCAGTATAGCCCTAATACCAAAATCAAAAAAATCATAAGAAAATAAACTATAGAAAAATATTCTTTATGAACACAAGAGCAAAAATCCACAACCAAATATTATCAAACTGAATCCAACAACATAAAGATTTTACACCATGACCAAGTGGGATTTATCCCATCAATGCAAGGTTGGTTTAGCATCAGAAAATGAAGTCATGTGATATACCATATTAATAGAAAAAGGACAGAAACCACATGATCATTTCAATAAATGTAAGGAAAAAAGCATTTAACAAAATCCAACACCAACTTATGATAAAATCGCTTGACAAACTTAGAATACAAGGGAACTTCTTAACCTAATCAAAGTCATGCACAAAAACCAACTGCAACCATCACACTGAATCATCCAAGCCTGAGGACCTTCTTTTCCCCTATGATGAGGAAGGATTCAGAGATGGTCACTTTCACTGTTACTACTCAGCCTTGTACTGGAGGTTCCAGCCAGTGCAGCCAGGTAACAAACAGAAATAAAAGGCATTCAGAATGGACAGGAAGAAGTAAAACTGTCTTTATTGGAAGACAACATGATTCTATATGTACAAAATCCTGAGAAATCTGCCTACCCCCCAAAAAAAGGTAAAGAAAAACCCACCATTACAACTACCAAACAAGTACAGCAAGGTTATAGGATGTGAGACCAGGGTACAAATAAATTGTATTTCCATACACAAGGAATAATAAAAAAATGAAATCAAGGAAAAATTTCTACAATAGCATTAAAAAGAATAAAATATGAATAGCTTTAAAGAAATTAAGGACTTACACTCTGAAAATTGCAGAATGTTGCTGAGGGAAAGTTAAGATCTAAATATATGGGAGAACATTGCATGTTAATGGAACAGAAGACTCAATATTGTGAAGATGGCAACTTTCTCCAGATTGATCTGTAGAATCAGTGCAATCTCCATCAAAATTCCAGCAATTTTTCTTCTAAAATTCACAAAATGATCCTAAAATCTATATGGAGTTACAAAGACCCAGAATAGCCAAAACAATTTTGAAATCAGAGAACAAAGTTGGATGAGTTACACTTCCCAATTTCAGAACTTACTATGAAGCTATAATAATCAAGACAGTGTGGTATTGGCATAGGACACATAGATCAGTGACGCAGAATTAAAAGCCCCAAAATAATTCTTACATCTGTGGTAAATTGATTTTTTGACAAAGGCACAAAGCCCATTTCATTGGAGTAAACGACAGCCTTTTTAACAAGCGGTGCCGGGACATTTGCCACATGCAAAAAAGCACACACCATGCACTGAAAATGAACTTGATCTTGGACTAGTACGAGGCGAAACAGTCAAACGTTTTTTGAGACAGCACGTGAGGAACTCTTCAAGACTTTGGATTAGGTAGAGGTTTCTTAGATACGACATCAAAAGCACAGCTCATAAAACAAAAACTTGATACATGGAACCTCATCAAAATTTACATTTTTTATGCTTCAAAAATACTATTAAGAAAATGAAAAGATAAGCAGTAGACTGGAGGAATATGTTTGCAAAACAGCCATCTGATAAAGGGCTTATATCCAGAATATACAAAGAACACTTACAGCTCCATGATAAGACAGAAAGCCTAATCAAAAACTGGGCAAAAGATCTGAATAGACATTTCTCCAGACAAGATATAGGAACGGATAATAAGCACGTGAAAAAATACCCAACATCAGTAGTTACTAGGGAATGCACATTTTAAATTTCAATAAGATACCATTTTATATCCATTCGAGTGGCTTTAGGAGATAAGATAGACAATAGCAAATTTTAGAGACCAGGAGAAATTGGACCCCTGAAGCCTCACTGGCAGGAATGTAACGCGGTCCGGCCACTTAGGCAGTTTCTTAAAGAAATTTGTTAGAAGAAACTTGCCACGTGACTCAGCAATTCCTCTCCTAGGTATGTATCCAAGGAAACAGACACACATCCACACAAAGGCTTGCAACAACTGTTCTTCGCAGCGTTCTGCCGCCAAATATCTGAAACAACCAGGATGCCCGACACGTGGGCAAGAGAGAGGAAAGGTGGGGCTCATCCTCACCCGAGAGAGTTATTCATTCCCAAAAGGAAGGAGTCCTGAACACGCCAGGACACAGATGAACCTGGAAACCCTCGTGCTCCATGAAAAAAGCCACACACGAGACCACAGACTCAGTGGCTCCCTTGCACACACACCTCAGAGACGTCGCAGGTTCAGCCTCAGACCACTGGGATACAGCCAGTATGGCAAAAGAAAGCCGCTGGAGTATGTGGCTTCCAGGGCATGTAAAAGTGACGTTCACACTGTACTGAGTCCGTTAAGTGTGCACCAGCATCACGTCTTAAAAAAGTGTTCGTCCCTGCGTGGGGTGACCAGGTGCATTGTCAGTGAGCAGTAATATTGTTACAGGAATCTTTTTCTGAGCAGTAAGTCTCAATAGTGGGCTTAAAACCTTCAGTAAACCATGCTGTGAACAGAGGTGCTGTCATCCAGGCTTTGTCGTTCCATGGGTGGTGCCCGGGCAGAGGAGATTTAGCATCATCCTTAGGGGCCTTGGGATTTTCAGGGTGGCAGATGGACACTGGATTCAACTTAAAGTCACCAGCTACATTAGCCCCTACCAGGGGGGTCAGCCTGTCCTTGGAGCTTTGTCTCCAGCTGTGGAAGTCCTAAATGGCATCTTCCAATAGAAGGCTGTTTGGTCTGCACGGAAAATCTATTGTCTAGTGTGGCCACCTTCACCGATGGTCTCAGCCAGATCCCCTGGAGAACTTGCTGCAGCTTCTCCATCAGCACCTGCTGCTTCGCCTTCGCTTTTATGGTATGGAGACAGCTTCTTGCCTTCAACCTCATGAACCAGCCTCTGCTGGCTTCAAACTTTTTTTTTCTGCAGCTTCCTCATCTCTCAGCCTTCGTAGGGCAGAGAGAGTGAGGGTCTTGGTCTGGATTAGGCTTCGGCTTAAGGGAATGTTGTGGCTGGTTTGGTCTTCTGTCCAGATCACTCGGACTTTCTCCATATCAGCAATAAGGCTGTTCTGCCCTCCTATCATCAGTGTGCTCACTGGGGCAGCGGTTTTCATTTCTGTCTGTCTACAGTTTTCCTTTGCATTCACAGTTGGACTGGCATGGGAGGCTGAGCTGTCAGCCTGTCTCAGCTTTCGACGGGTGTTCCTCACCAAATTTAATCATTCCTACTTTTGAAGTGAGAGACGTGTGACCCTTCCTTGCCCTTGAACTTTTACTTGAACACTTGGAGGCTGTGGGTAGGGTTCTTAATTGGCCTAATGTCAGTATGGTTGTGTCTCAGGGAATAGGGAGGCCTGAGCCCTGAGAGAGAGATGGAGAATGGCTGGTCGGTGGAGTAGTCAGGACACACCCAGCTCTTATCCGTTCACTTCATCTTAGATGGGCACAGTTTGTGGCACCCCAAAACAATGACAGCAGTGACCCCCAAAGATCACAGATCCCCACAGCAGATATGAGAGCGATGAGAAAGCTTGGCACTTCATGAGAATTATTAAAACATGACACAGAGACACAAAGTGGGCACCTGCTGTTGGAGACGGGGTGCCCGGAGACGTGCCTGGTGCAGGGTTCCCAGAGACCTCCCGTTTGTGAAAAGCAGTGTCTGAAGCGCAGTGAAGCCAGGCATGCCTGTATGTGAGACGTCCACAAAAGGCGCAGCTCTGGAGGCAGGAGACGGCTGCGTGGGAGGAGGTGTGGGCGAGACCCTTGGGTGATAGAATAATTCTGGCACCTGTGGTGATGGTGGCACGACTGGGCACCTTTACGAAAAATCACTGAATTTTGTGCCCTTCTCAAGGGTGCATTCCCTGTGCGAAATGTACCTCCGTAGAATGCTGTGTGTTTAGGGAGGGGCTGGGAGACCCTCAGAACGCCATGTGCTTTTAGCTTTTCTTCAAATGAGTTTTAAGCGTTTTGTTAATGCAAGAAAATGAACTCCTTATAAAGAGTGGTTCGCTGTGGGGTCCGAGCCTGTGGCTGGTTTCAATCGCCTTCTCAGCCGCAGCGTGGTGTGGGGCAGTGGCCTCGGCCGGGCAGCGGCCGTGGGCACCTGTGTGTCTGTCCCTCCCTCCATGGACAGATACTCCTGAGCTTCCCCAGCAAAGACGCTGGGACCGTGCGCCTCGTCCCCCGCATTGTCCCAACTCCGGTGACCAGGCCTCTCCCAGGGGCCCTCTGTGCCGGCCCGGCACTTGCTCTGATGTGCCCTCCCTGGGGGTGTGGGTCCGTCTGCCCTCCATGCAGCCCCTGGAGTCTCCCTTCACAGGGCTTGAGAGCTGAGTGCAGTTTCATAACGTGGTTCATCGGCCTCTGAAGATGCTCGGTGCCGGGGAACCGGGCTTGAAGCCATCATGTCCACACTCGGTCCCTGGACCACGTCCTATAGGGAGTGTTCGGAGGAGTCTAGCTCTATTTTCAAATGGCAGTGCTCATGACAGAATTCCTCATGGGGAAGAAAAACATGTGTGCTTCCCAGTTACTTGCTGTGTTGCTTAATTAAGGCATCTCTTTAGAAACACAGACGGGAGCATGAACTTCTCAGCCACTTCCTGCCTGGCTTCTGGGTGGGTCTGTGTTGTATTACTGGAGGCCTGGGTGTGGAATTTTGAGAATCTTTTGATCCTTTTCAGTTTTAATTTTGAAACAGGGTTCTTCCTTCCTTCCAGATTACAGTGGGGACACTCACACACCGTAAGGGACAAAGAAATGTGTCCCCTTCCAAAGATCCGCCCACCAGGCCCAGACCCCTAATCAAAGCCTGATACTGGGACAATGGCCCCAGCGGCTAGGCCAGCCCTCCCCTGGTTATCACCCCGGAGCTGCGGCTGGGCTGTCTTTGTTCCCAGACGGAGCTGGTGGAGCAGGACGCTGTCGCCAGGCGCTGCGGGGAGGGGTTATCAGCCGCTGGCCCGCTTCCCACCCCAGAGGTGAAGCCTTCGCCCCAGACAGGCCCTATCAGGCCCTCCCAGCTGCTGTTATTTTAGATATGGCAGGAAGTAGGTCCTGGAAACCGCACAGCTCCCAGCCCTTGGCAGCAGCTCGGTTCCCGAGACTGCACTCAGAGCTGGGGGCAGAGAGGGAGAAGGCACAGCAGCCTGGGCTGCAGGTTGGAGGGCTGTGCCGGGGCCGGTGGAGCCGAGCGAGCCGCCGCATAAATCAGGCAGGCATGGCTGGGAGGGTCCCCTTGGCTCCCTACAGACACAGGGTCAACCCTGTGCGGCGCTGGCTGGTGCAGCCTCTGCCGAGGGAGCCCCCGCTTCCCAGGCAGCGCCTTGAAGGCTGCGCCCCCCCAAGTGGATGGGTTTGCAGTTCAGCCCAGTGTCTGTTCAGCTGGCACCGACGGGCCCAGATGTCCACCCCGGCAGCGTCTCAGCAGGCTCACAGACAAGCCCTGGGCAGGGGACAGATGTGTGGGTTCCTGGCGCACATCCCCCGAGTCCTGGAAAGGACACGGGGGTTCTGCGCCCGCACCTGGGATGTGCTGCAAGTCAGTAAATAAGAACCTTGTCCCTCGCCCTCTGAAATAGTGAATGTTAGTGACCACATTGTCTTTGTGTGAGAAGTTAGGTTTGGGGAGCTTTCGGAGGAGCTGGCCGTGGAGGGAAACGCGCCCGTCACGTGGCCGCCGTCCTGCGGGTCCCTGGGGGCCGTCGCTCTGGCCAGGCTCCCCGCAGCCGCAGTCGCCGTCAGGCAGAGGAGCCCTGTCATGTACTTTCCCTTTTCCACAGTAGCTGCTGCCAGCGGGCTGTAAACCGCCGTATATCACTCAGATTTAAGAACCCAAACTTTAAAACAAATTAAACTCTTGTTGACATTGTAATAAAAATCAGAATGGAACTGAGCAGCTCAGTAAAAGTGAACTTCAATTATTTTTGTGGATTTCAGATTGTTTTCTGGGATTCCCAGACTCCCAGCGCAGCTGAGTTATTTCCTCTTGGCAGAGGCTGGAGAAAAAAGGTGGAGGGAGGGAGGGAGGGACAGACAGAGGGCGCCCGGCGGGAGGAAGCCTGGTCACCTGGCTGGAGGGAAGGATGACGGACAGGGTGCCAGGCAGGAGGAAGCCTGGTCACCTGGCAGTTCGCTCAGCCTGACCGGCAGCCACAGGGCATGTGAGGGTTGGTGGGGGCGGATGGGCAGGTGTTTTTTATGTGTTTTAATTTAAGAAAAGAGCTCAGAAATGTTTGTCAGAGCCTGTTAATTAGGTGTTTATGCTGGATTAAAAGAAAAGTTGAAAGCACGAGTCTGACTGCCCCTCAAAAGTGTGCTCAAAGCCTCATAAACGCATGGAGGGCCTGAACTCCCTCCCCTCTCAGTCTTTCTCTGTATCTCTGTCCCTCTCTCTGTCTCTGTCTCCTGGTCTGTCTGTCTCTCAGTCTGTTGCCTCTTTGTCTCCCTCCATCTCTGAATCTCTGTCTGTCTCTCCGTCTCCCTCCCTTCCTCAGTCTCTGTTTCTCTGTCCCTCTCTCTGTCTCTCCATCCATCTCTCTCTCTCCGTCTCCCTCTGTCTGTCTCTGCCCCTCGGTCTCCCTCTCCATCCCTCCGTCCCTGCCTCCCTTTCTCTCTCATCCCCGCCTTCTCTTTTGTCGCTGTGTTCACTGTGATGTCTGGTTCTTTTCAGCTCCTTTTCTCTGCTCGAGTGGACAGGGTTGTCAGTCTCCACTGCCGGGCCAGGTGTCTGTGCTTCCTGCGGTGTCTTGTACGGAAAAAGCGGAGAATTAGAGCATTGCAGAGACCCGCATGGAAGGAAACGCCATTGCTGAGCAGTGTGATGAGCCTCCACAGAGGTGTGTGGGCTCCGGGGAGAGGGACGCGCCAGCCCCTGTGCAGTGGCAGGGCCCATGTCCTTTCCCCGCCGTCCACTTCCTGTTCCCCTTTTCTGCACCTGTCTCTTGCTGCCTTCAAGGCGGAGCTTTGGCACCCACATATGCAGATGTCCACCGTGCCTGCTGGACGCCAGCTCTCCACCAGCCGGAACTCACCGCCACCCACCCTGGGCTGCCAGCTGAGCCAGGACCCAGCTGCTCCCCCACGTCCCCCTTCACCGTAGGAGGAGCTGGGCCTGGGGTGTGGACAGTGGGCGGTGAGGGGGTTGGCCATGCAGAGGGTGTGGGAGGAGAGGAGAGCACGCAGATGCCGGCCTGGTGATGTTTCCTCAGATGCTCCCGCAGTGCCGTGCCGTGGTCCTCAACGTGCAATGCTCCCCTCCCCGGCAGGGCACCCCTGCTCTCAGGAGGATCTCAAAGATACCTGGCTTTCTTTTTAAGCAGTTTTGACCACTTTGATTATGTCAGTGATCTCCATTAGATCTGGACCTGCTAAAGTTGCAGAAGGTTCTGGAAGGTGCCAGCACAGTCTGAGCTGAGCACCCGACACCTGAGCAGGAGGCTCTGACACCTGTCAGCTCACAGACCAGGGAGGGAATGCGAAGCCGGGGAGCTCTGAGCTCCGATCCCCGCTTCTGCTCCTCCTGGGGCACCCCTCGCACTTTGTCTGGGCTGACCTCATCTCGGTGTTTCAGAAATGGGCCAAGACTTACTGGAAGGTGTCCTCGGCGCCAGGTGCCACACTGAGCTCACAGGCTGCTTCCGTTTAAAGTTAACCACTCATGGTGCAGCCTCACTGATCTTCAGTCCTTGTTTATTGTGAACAGGCATCTCTAAATAGTTTTTGTCTCCATGGTCAATCTTTTTTTTTCTGAAGACATATTTCAAGGCTTCTTCAAAAACCAAATTTAGGGCCGGGCGCGGTGGCTCAAGCCTGTAATCCCAGCACTTTGGGAGGCCGAGACGGGCGGATCACGAGGTCAGGAGATCGAGTCGAGACCATCCTGGCTAACGGTGAAACCCCGTCTCTACTAAAATACAAAAAAAAAAAATTAGCCGGGCGAGGTGGCGGGCGCCTGTACTCCCAGCTACTCGGGAGGCTGAGGCAGGAGAATGGCATGAACCCGGGGGGCGGGGCTTGCAGTGAGCTGAGATCCGGCCACTGCACTCCAGCCTGGGCGACAGAGCCAGACTCCGTCTCAAAAAAAAAAAAAAAACCAAATTTAGGAAAACAGAAGAAATTAGTGCTTAGTTTTCCAGAGAACTCATGGCCCCCTCAAGGAAGAAATCCAGCCAACAGGACAGCGAGCAGGTTCCCCGGCCATCACTTCAGGGTCGCCTGATGGGAACCGTAGCCGTGGGATGGGAACCGTGGCCGTGGGATGGGAACCGTGGCCATGGGTTGGGAACCGTGGCCATGGGATGGGAACCGTGGCTGTGGGATGGGAACCGTGGCCGTGGGATGGGAACCGTGGCCGTGGGATGGGAACTGTGGTCGTGGGATGGGAACCGTAGCCGTGGTGAGGCTCACTGGGTCGTGCCCCCACCTGGAAACTCAGGAATGGGACGGATTCCACTTTCTTTTTTTATTTTATTTTATTTTATTTTTTTGAGACGGAGTCTCATTCTGTCGCCCAGGCTGGAGTGCAGTGGCTGGATCTCAGCTCACTGCAAACTCCACCTCTCGGGTTCACGCCATTCTCCTGCCTCGGCCTCCCGAGTAGCTGGGACTACAGGCGTCCACCACCACGCCCGGCTAGTTTTTTGTTTTTTGGGGGTTTTTTTGTATTTTTTTAGTAGAGACGGGGTTTCACCGTGTTAGCCAGGATGGTCTCGATCTCCTGACCTCGTGATCTGCCCATCTCAGCCTCCCAAAGTGCCGGGATTACAGGCTTGAGCCACCATGCCCGGCCCCACTTTCAAAAGATGACATAGAATGAATATTTAGGAATTACTTTAGGGCTAAAAAACCACATACAGGAATCAGATCCCTGAGCCCTCAGAAAATCAGTAGGGAGAGGAAGAACAGTAATTCATGTTTAAATCACAATTCCAGGTGAAATGAATGCGGCCCTACCTGTCGGCACCTGCACGGTTGCCACAGGAATGGTGGAGGGCTCTTGCGTTTGGATTTGAGGGGCTTAGAGGCCATCTCTGAAGAACTTTTCGGAGGAACAGGCATGGGCCTGAGTCTCTCTTGTTTCAGCCGGTGTTTTCCGTTCATGTGGGAAACGCAGTGTCATGAGGTTGGAAACTCTGAGGACGAGATGCCTTCCCAGTTGCCAGGCTCAGTTTCTAAGTCTGCTGGGTTTGGGAGCAGTTGGTTGATAGAATTTCTTCTGGAAGACAGGGTGTGGGGGCACCCAGGCCCTTCCTGCAGGAGCGCCCCTGCCCTGTGTGGCCCTGGGCACAGACCCTGGCTTCCTCCGCGGAGGCTCCTGCGCCCGTCTTGCCGCCCCGCCGCATGGAAGTGCCCTGTTTCTGGCCAGGCTGGGAGTGGTCGCTGGCGAGGCCTGGCGTGGGCCCGCGGCGTCGGTCAGGGTGCTCTGGGTCAGCCCCGCTGATTTGATTTAGAGCTAACGAGAGCTCACCAACGGCAATTACAGGCACCTAATGTCCTTCCTGCCGCGCTGCTCCATGGCACCCGCTCGCTCTGATGAATAGCTCATTAGACACAGTGCTGGAGTAGCCTCCACAAGATTAATAATTGGATAATCAATACAGAAATTCAATCTTGGAGTGTGTTTTTTCACTCCGGGGTCAATATGTCGTAAAGATTACAGGGCCCGACTCTGCCTCCCTCCCCCCCCTTGTCTCCCCTCTGGGCGTGTGGCCAGCACCTCGCCCCACGGCGGCTCACTGTGTGTTGTCTCCGCACCTCCGTGACTTTTCTGTTCTTTGCAGAGCAAACAGCAGGTTCTGCCGGGGGTCAGTGCTGCTAACACAGACAGCGGTGACTATGCAGTGGTTTCCGTTAAGCCAGGGGAGGGTGGCACAGGTAACAGCTGTGAGGGCACCAGGGCCATGGCACAGTGGAGGCCCTGGGGAGAAGCCTCGCCGTGCCCAGATGTACGTAGCCTGGGCCGTGGAGGGGTAGAGGGCCAGCTCAAGAGGTACTGTGCCTCCTGCCGGGACACATCTGTGCCCTGAGCTCCTGAGGCGGGCAGGGCCTGGATTTGCCTCCCGGAGGTGCTCGCCTGGCTGCAGCACGGGGAGCTGCCTGTGTTTGAGGCTCCCCGTTTGAGGCTGTCAGTGGGGGGCTGGCCGGTGAGGCACTGAGGTGGCCCGAGGAGAGCTTTCGAAGCTCAGGAGGTGCAGTAGAGCTGGGAGAGGCAGATGGACTTGCTGCGGGTCCAGGACCCACCTAGGGAGTTGGCAGGATTCGGGGCTTCTGAGGGAGGCCAGGAGCAGAGGCCCCCCGGGGCAGAGGACGGCACGGACCTGGGGAGAGCAGGACGCTGTGTGCTGGCTCAGGAGCCCAGTGGATGGGACGCAGCGGAGATGTCCGCAGCCGTCCCAGGATGCACAGGTGGTAGGAACAGGCAGGCACGGGAGCCTGTCCGGCAATGGCGCCTTGTCTCCGGCCAAGCGACCCCTGGCATGGCTGAGAGGGAGGCCCGGGAGGAGCAGGCCTCAGGGAGGGGTGGCTTGAGGAGACAGCAGCCTGGCCCCAGGACACTGGCGGGTGTTTAGACTTTGTCGAAATTGCGCTACAGGCACTGCCCTGGGAGGTAAAGAAACGGAAAAGGGTCTGACTACAGCAAAATCCGGGCGCCACGTGGCACTGGGACTTCTGCCACCACGTGGAATTTAGACTAAGGCTTGGGGGTTTTATGAGAACAACAGCCACTCCGCCACACCCACACACCCCGAGCTTTTGCTTTGCTGTGAATTTTTCTAGACAGCCTCCCAAGGAGGAGAAGTGAGCCTGGCTAGGAATTGGAGCCAGAGCAGCGTCTGTGGCTCCATGAGGTCAGAGCCTTGGCCGTTGTGTGGCTGTGGACTCACAGGTGTGGCAGGAGGAGACGCCTGCAGTCGGTGGGCCCCGTGTGCCTCCCGTTGGCTGAGCTGCGGTCTGTCCACCTGGACGCACCGTCGGTGTCCTCTGCGCTCTGGGCTGCGGCTGCCATTTGAACAATGGGAGCTGCACACAGGAGCCACGTCTCATCCCATTCGAGCTCTCAGCCTCTCCGTATGTCAGGGAGGTCCTGAGGGCACCTTCTCCGTGTGCTGTGGGGAGGCGCCCTGACGGCCACTGAGTCCACTGAAAGAAACAGCCTTCCTGTGTGAACGTGGGGTGCTGCCTGCAGGGGTGTCCTGACCATGGGTCCACACCCCCCCCACACCAAATCGCCTTCCGTACCCACCTGGCTCATGTGCCTGTAAGATGGGAGAGGGCCTGGCGGGAATTCTGCGTGAGACAGGGAGTTGTATCTGCCATGTTTTTAAAGAGCACTTTAAAAACAGTATCACTTCCAAACCCTTGCAATAAAAAAGGAGCACTGCCAGTATTTTAATTCCTCTCGATACCCAGAACCACCGCCAGGCTGTGTCAGCTCCCGCCAGCATAGAGCAGAGGATGCCAGGGGGTGGACTCGGAGTTCAGGGCACTGAGACCGCTGCAGAGATGCCGTTCCCGGCCCCTACCTGTAGGGTCTGCAGGGAGATGACCTGCTCCCTTTTCTGCTCTTCCACCTGCCTCCCACCCACCTTCCCAGATACCCGCATCATCCGCCAGGGCTTCTGAGGACTCTGGGCTTTTCCCAAACCTCAAAGAAAATGTCACTTTAAAAACTGGTACAGAAGCACCTCTTAAAGATTCAAATGATAATTCGAAAACATTGTGGTGGTGAGGGGCACGTGCTATCCCGCCGGCGGGGGCGTGGACATTGTCTTTCATGGGCTTGAGAAGTACTGTTCAAGGCAAGTGTCCCTGAGGCATGGGGGCCATTTCCCCTGGGGCTTCTGGTCTCCTCCCTCTGACCCAGGGCTCCCCAGACGTTACTGGGGCTGCATCCGCTGGGGGTGTGTGGCCTGTGCACTGCAGAGCTACAGATGACACCCACGGTGGTCTGTGGACACTCGCCATAAGGGGAGGTACGTGGTGTGGTGAAGCCTGAGGGTACGCTGGCTGTGCCATGTGCGTGTCCAGGTCCGGGACGGGCCACTGTGGAGCCCACGGGTCCTTCGTCTCACTGTGTGCTGAGCCTCTGTCCCTTCTCGGGGACGTGTCCCCACCTGAGCCGGCCGCTCACTGTGCTTCAGGCTCCTTCTGTGAAAGCCGTGCTGGTCTCCACGGTGAACGTGGACGTGCATGGGGCCCAGTGAGGAGTGGCAGGTTCCTCCAGGCGCTGCCCAGGTTCAGCTGTGAGCTGCTCCAGGTGTGGCCGCAGGGATTGGCGTTCCCATCTAGTTGTCGTTGCTGAGATGTTTAAAAATCAAACCCTCGGCCAACACAGTGGCTCACACCTGTGATCCAAGCACTTTGGGAGGCCAGGGCGGGAGGATTGGTGAGCCAGGAGTTGGAGGCCACCCTGGGCAACATAGCAAGACTCCATCTGTACAAAAATTTTAGAAATTAGTCCGGTGTAGTGGGTCACACTTGTACACACCTGTGGTCCCAGCTGCTTGAGAGACTGAGGTGGGAGGATCACATGAGCCCAGGAGTTCCAGACCAGCTTGGGCAACATGGTGAAATCCCATCTCGACAAAAAATGCAAAAATTAGCCTGGTGTGTTGGTGCTCAGAAGCCGCTCAGGAGGCAGAGGAGGGAGGACCGTAGGAACCTGGGAGATCACGGCTCCAGTGAGCTGTGATGGAACAGCTGCACCTCCGGCCAGTGACAGAATAAAAAAGCCCGGACCTGGCTCCCCGCCCCCACACCCCGACATGCCTCCGACGCATGTTCTTTTTCAAATGGCCGTTTTCTTACATGGCCACAGTGCAACTTTCACACCTAACAAAATGGCTAATTCTCTGGTAAGAGGAAGATTTAGTTGAAAGACACATTTTAGGAAGGCAGGTCGGGGCTGGGCACAGTGGCTCATGCCTGTAATCCTAGCACTTTGGGAGGCTGAGGCCAGAGGATCACTTGAGCCCAGGAGTTGGAGACCAGCTGGGGCAACATAGCAAGACCCTGTCTCTATAAAATTTAAAAACTAGCCAGACGTGGTGGCATGCGCCTGTGGTCCTAGCTACTTGAGAGGCTGAGGAGGGAGGATTGCTTGAACCTGGGAGGTCAAGGCTGCAGTGAGCTGAGATCATTCCACTGCACTCCAGCCTGGGCGACAGACAAAGCAAGACCCTGATTCTAAAAATAAATAAGAAGGCAGGCCAGGCACAGTGGCTCACGCCTGTAATCCCAGCACTTTGGGAGGCCGAGGGGGGTCTATCACGAGGTCAGGAGTTCGAGACCAGTGTGGCCAACATGGCGAAACCCCATCTCTACCAAAATACAAAAATTAGCTGGGTGTGGTGGCAGGTTCCTGTGATCCCAGCTACTCAGGAGGCTGAGGCAGGAAAATCGCTTGAACCTGGGAGATTGCAGTGACCTGAGATCACGCCACTGCACTCCAGCCTGGGTGACACAGCAAGACTCCGTCTCAAAAAAAAAAAAAAAGGAAAAAAGGAAGGCAAGTTTCCCATCCCACAGGAGTGGTGGTCTCCAGCCGCCTCCTTTGGGAGTCCCTGGCCAACAGGATACCTGTGGTGGTGGTGGGCGGGCGGTGGTGGTGGATGGGGGCTCAGGTGGGGCAAGGCTCACACCCCTGCAGCCTGGCTGGGCACCAGGGGCGTGTTGGCTTCTGAGTTGCCGATGGAGCTTTTGACATCCTGCTGCTACACACTTCACATGGTGACATTTTATCTTGACCCTCTCCGCCACCCTACAGAGAAGGAGGCTGCCTAGTCAGTGCCGGTTCACACCAAGTGCCCGTCTCCCCCGGAACAGGCAGGAGGAAGAATTGTGTGTTTCTGTAGCGGAGGGACAGGAGGAAGCAGAACCTCACCAGGCCCAACCCGTCACTCTCCTCGGGGTCCATTCGTTTTATCTTCTTTATTTTTTTTTTTTTATTTTTTTTTTTTTTGAGACGGAGTCTCGCTCTGCCGCCCAGGCTGGAGTGCAATGGCTGGATCTCAGCTCACTGGAAGCTCCGCCTCCCAGGTTCACGCCATTCTCCTGCCTCAGCCTCCCGAGTAGCTGGGACCACAGGCGCCGTGACCTCCCCCGGCTAATTTTTTGTATTTTTAGTAGAGACGGGGTTTCACTGTGTTAGCCAGGATGGTCTCGATCTCCTGACCTCGTGATCCGCCCGTCTCGGCCTCCCAAAGTGCTGGGATTACAGGCTTGAGCCACCGCGCCCGGCCTTATCTTCTTTAAAAGGAGCTTTAACACTTTTATTTTTTCAATTCTGTTAATTCTGTTTGGGAATTTTCATAATTCGGGGACATGTATTTCCTAGAACAAAGAAACCCTGGAAACTGCGGGTGGTGGTTTAATGATCCCAGTGAGTGAGTGGAATGGCAGTTTGGCACAGATAAGACGGTGGACCAGATCCATGGAAACAGACGCCCGCGTGCTGTCACAGCAGGGGGCGGAAGGACAGCCTGTCGGAATCTCCCGGGCACGTGGTCCTGTACCTGAACCCGGAGTTTCCACGCGGCGTTTGCATTCGTGCAACATTCAGGCTAAATAAGGAAGCAGGCAGTTAAGGTAGGAAAATTATTCTGTCTTAGTGGCTGGCGTCCTGAGTGGTGGTCCCGCTCCCCAGCGCCAGCTGCGTCCAGATGAGGGTCCTGTTTTATGAAAACCGTGACTTGTCACACCATCCCTCTGTTGTCCCGTCCTCGCCTTCCAAAAATAGCAGGCCCTGTGGCCGTGGCTTATTGCGATGAAAAAGATAAAAATACGTGAAGGCTGAAATAGGTCCCGGACTTGAGAACGTACTTTTTAATGAAACTTGAGAAGCTGTTATTTTCCACTGCTTTACAAAGCATCTTTGAAAAATGCAGAATCGTAAAGAAGGATTCTAGAGACGCCGCGACCCTGCCTTTTGAGAACGTGGTGGTTCCTCGGCTGTGGGGTGGCAGAATCGCCCTTGTTCTGGCCCCGTTTCTCAGCCAAGCGTCAGGCGCCTGGCAGGGGCAGGCAGTTTAGGGTGGACCAAGGAGGCCATGGTGGTGGCTACACATAGGAGGTTATGGAAAATCCAGATATTTGCTTGTGAAGGAGGAAACATTTATGGTAGACTTTCTAAGAGTTTACTTCTCAAAAAATTAAAAAACCCACATGAGAGGCAGCCTCTTCAGTTTCCTTGGTGCACACACCGGAGCCGGCTCTTTGCATCAGACACAATATACGTACAGTGGAACAAAAGCGTTTTCTTCTTCGCTTCCTATTTTCTGATCTCTAATTTGTGGCTTTAACCATATTTTTATGTACTTAGCTCATATCTACTGTAATACCTTAAACGAGAGCCATATAAGTCTAAATGTGTATGTCAGATGGAAAAATTGAAAGCTGTGTATTCAGCAATTCATTGAAACCATAAAAGAGTTGGCAAATACATCTATCATGCCCCTTGTAATGAACGTCACAGCCTTGAAAATCCATATGTTCATTAAGGTTTTCAACCACCACCAAGTGGCATTCTTACTCCAGGAATTATTAGATATTGTCAGAGCTGAGTACAGCAGACGTCATTGGGAGACATCTTAGAAGTTAGTTATTTAAGAATAGGATTTGGCCTGAGATATTTGTTTCTATCTGTGTCCTACCCAAATTATTACCCTCTTAGGTTACAAGACTAACTTTAGCTAAAGGTGTATTTTCTGGGAAGGTTAGCAAATACTTTTTATAATTATCTCTTAGTTATAGGAATCGAGGAGAATGTCTTTCCTGTTTTGTTTTGCTCTTTTTAAAAAGTTATTTTTGATGACTTGTCCTCTATGAAAAATATGCACTTTTCTGTCCCTCAGAGGAAGGTGGAATAAGCTGGGGACAACTGCGTTCCTGCTGCAGGTTTAATTACGCCATGTCCAGTGGGACGGTGGGCCTTAGAAGGGAGCCTGCTGAACAGAAAGTGAGGCGGACGGGGACACTGCCACAGGAAGAGGCGATGGGAACATGCCCCCAGAGGGCGTGGGTGGCATCATGACAACCTTTTTTGTTTCCTGTATTGCTTTAGTGTAAAGGAAAATGACAGCTCTAAAGAAGGAGCAGTCCTGCAGGACGTTCTGATGTCTGAGAATTCTGAGGCCTGTGTCCTTGCCAAACTGTCCAGTTTGCTAAGCGGTCATAGATAAATACTGTTAGACTTTACTATTCGTAGCACAATTGGTTTCTTGATTGGAACTGATATAACCATTGAAAAAGAGGGAAGATGCTTTTAAATGTGTTTTATGCAGTTAAGTTAGTTGGTACCTATATGAACAAATACGCTTTTTAAAACTTGACATAAAAATCTTTTATGCAAGTTATGGCCTTCATCTGTGCTACTTAAACTTTTTAAATGCAAGGATTAAACAATGTATTTGGGTTAGCATGGCTGAACCACATTGCTTATTCTTTAAACCCAAATCCAGTTCCTAAAAACAATTCAAGTGCTGCCTCTCCCGGCTCTTCATTGCCTGCAGCCTGAGGGCGTCGTCGTCTGTGCGGCACCCTGGTGCTCAGTTGGTCTCCAGCTGGCATGGTCACTGCCGCTCCCAGATGGGCTCTGCCAGGGACAGGGACAGAGCAGACTGCATGGGCCCGGCGTGCAGGTGACCAGATAGAGGCAGCTCAGCTGTGTCCAAACAGCTTTTCCCATCACTTTCCCGGTCGACACTCATGGCAGCCGCTGCGTCCAGTGACAGGCACAGTCAATTCTTTGAGTCAGAAAGGGAAGGACAACACTAATGTTCGCATGAACCCCAGAAACGTGAAGGAGGGGCACACGCGCACAGTAGGACATCTGGAAGCTGAGCGTGGCAGTGTAAAGGGCGATGGAGCCCCCGGGCCCAGCCTGTGTTGCACTGCCTGCTTCTGTTCTCATGGGCGGTAACTGAGGGTTCACCAGGAAGTGCCTGGCACCCCCGTCGTGCTCGTGAAAGAGGCAGATCCAAGCACCCGAGGGGGTGTCCTTGACAAACATTTCGCCACATCATTCAGCCATATAGAAAACAGACCTGGAAAAATCTCAGATTCCCCAAGGAGCCACTGCTCACTGCCTGGGGTGTGGCACACAGCAAGGCTGCTCCTGCCCCTGCTGCTCACCGTGGCGTGAGGATGGGCTGACCTGACCACCCAATCCTGTCTTCAAAACAAGACTAAGGGTAGCAGCCAGCTCCAAGGAGAGCTGTGCTGGGTGCTCTGGGGGGTGTGAGGATCCCTGGCACCCAGTGTCCCTCAGCAGATGGCCGGTGATTCTGTAACAAGGCGGCCGGTGCCCACAGTGCAGGCAGGAGGCACCTTATCCCCGACTTGGGCTCCGATCCAGGAGGAAGTTGTTTCTCCGTGTGAGATGTGGAAGAGTCCACCCATCCACAGAGCAGAACGGGGTCTCAGTCAAACCTCTTCCCACAGATTAGCCCCCAGGACGTGCCCTGAGCCCTGCAGGACTGGGCAGAAGGCGAGGATGGGCCCTTCCAGGCCCCCTTTGGCTAAACCTTGTTCTACCAGAGCGTTCAAGTGCAAAGACCTCGCCTCAGGCCTCAGAGCCTCCAGCGGCTGGTGGTTGCTCCCAGATCTCCGAGCAGTGGTTTGAACAAGGCAGCAGGAAAGTGGGAGAATTTTAGTCTGAGAAGAGTCAGAAAATCCTTAGGAATTGCTGACTTCCAGGTTGTTTCATTACCATCTGAAAAACCCTCACAAGGCTCGGGCTCTCCTGGAAAACAGGAGATCAGGCTTTTTTTTTTTTTTTTTTTTTTTTCCTTTTCCTAAGACAGTCTTGCTCTGTTACCCAGGCTGGAGTGCAGTGGTACAATCTCAACTCACTGCAGCCTCAACCTCCTGGGTTCAAGCCATCCTCCCACCTCAGCCTCCCAAGTAGCTGGGACCACAGGTGCACACCACCATGTCTGGCTCATTTTTACATTTGTTTGTAGAGATGGGGTCTCACTACATTGCCCAGGCTGGTCTTGAACTTTTGGCCCTCAAGTGATCCTCCTGCCTTGGCCTCCCAAAGTGCTGGGATTACAGGCGTGAGCCACCATGCCCAGTCTTAGGTCAATTTTTAAAACAACAGCAAGATTTTTTTTTACATTGTTTCTGCCATGTTTTAGGAATTGCTTTTCCTCCCAGGGCTTGTATGTTTAAAGTTTTACTCTCAGAACATGTAAGGGACGTGCTGCATTTCAGGATCCTGGGTCTCTGTCTGTGAAGGACTTTCCGTCTGTGAGTCTTTCCTCTTGCAGCTTAAAATGGGATTATTTTCACTTTATTCAGAGGCCCTGTTAGTCACAGCCAAACACAGACACGTACGCTATCGCAAAGGAGCCGGAAGTAGGACAGTTGGTGATAAAGTCCTGGATGGACGAGATAAATGGTGTTGGCAGAGCTCTGTTGTCCAGACAGCAAGAAACCGGCTGCCCCCAGGAAGCGAGGATGGAGGGCACACACCAGGAAAGGGGGGCGTTTTGACAGTCGGCAGGGCTGCCTTGGAAGTCAGATTTCAAATGGAATCAAGACTGGTAGAGTGAGGGTCTGCAGTGAGGAACTTGCGGGAACCCATCAGGCGAGAGCCTTCTCAATGCTCCTGCGGGCCCCTCACGAGAGGGGATCCCGCACCGCGCGGCCGGGAGCTCCGGACGCAGTGTCAGAGCTGGAGAGTCAGCAGGCCTCGCGCGGTGTCGCTGCCTCTGTGTGTGCCTCCGAAGCGACTCGGTGCATCTCAGTGTTGATTTCAGAGCAGGGGAGATGCCGACGTGTCCTGGTGGCTCTCGGCATAGCGGAAGGCGAGCGGCAGCGCGACGTCCTCCTCCACTGGCCACCTGCCTCCCCCAACCCCACATAAAAAATGTTTAAGGCACATTTAAGCTAGTACCGGAGAAATGACTGAAAAATAAGTATAGCCAAGTAGCAGAAGACTGTGTGTGTGTGGGAGGGCGTCCACTGGTGTCTGTGTGTGTGTGTGTGTAAGGGGGGCGTCTGCTGATGTGTGTGTCTGTTGGCGGGGGGACGTCCACTGATGTGTGTGTTGTGTGTGTGTAGGGGGACATCTGCTGATTTGTGTGTGGGGGGTGTCTGCTGATTTTTGTTGGGGGGGTATATCCACTGATGTCTACGTCTGTGTGTTTTGTGTGGGGGACGTCTGCTGATGTGCTTGTTTTGTGTGGGGGGGCATCTGCCGGTGTGTTTTGTGGGCGGGGGGGCGTCTGCTGGTGTGTTTTGTGGGCGGGAGGGCATCTGCTGGTGTGTGTGTGTGTTTTGTTTGTGTTAAAAGGCGCACACCGCAGGAAAGGAAAGTGGTAGTAAACACTCCCACCCCCAGCCTTCCCTCACCTCAGACACACCAAGTTCCGGGCTCTGAGCACCCTGCAGGTGAAACAGGGAGGACCAGAGAGGGAAGGGACAGCGGGGCAGATATGGAGGAGAGAGGATAGGCATCTGGGGCCAGGAGCTGGCCGGGCAGGGTGGGAACCCTCCTGTCCCAGGGTCTGAGTCGCCCCCCCAGGCACCAGCCAGTAGGCCCATTCCAGCTTTCCACGACTTTCCTAGTAAGTACTGAAAGAACAAACGCACATCTAACACTGTGGCTTTGTCCAGTGGGGCCCCAGGCCACCATCTGAGAGGATCTGGGGGCAGGCGACTGTGCAGGGCCCAGCAGAGCCAGCGAGCTCAGACCCCAGTGAGGGTCAGCCCCGCCCTGTCAGCTCTGGGGTCCCAGGCGGCCATTCCCACTCTCTGAGCCTTCCGTGGTCCCATGGACAGAATGGGTGACTACAGTGCCTGCCTTTGCCCCTCCTGGGACTGTTGCCAGGAGCAGACAGGCAGGTGCCCCGAGGGCCAGGCAGGTGCCCCGAGGGCCAGGCAGGTGCCCCGAGGGCCAGGCAGGGCTGCGTAACTGCTGGGGAAAAGGGTGGTTTGTTCATTCCTTAAAATGTAAGATCCTTAATTGCTTTCAGAAACCAGGCATTCAGAAATGCAGAAAAATGTTGCTTCCAAGCCAGGCAGAGAGGGGGCAAAATATATCAAACAACGTTCAGGCCCTCACAGCTCCGTTCTGGCTCTCATCGTTCTCAGCGTAGAGAAACGAAACTCCTGCGTGAAACTTAAGAGGTGAACTTTGGGTAGCTCACTATAGGGTGAAGTTTAAATGTCAACTTTCTTTCAAAATGATGATCAAAAAGAAGAAACTGGTTATGTGAAGGTCGAATACTTGACTGAGAAAGGCATCTCGCCTACGGCTTGTTTACGCACAGCCAGTGAGAGCTTGTGTGGCCCCAGCAGGGGCACGGAGAAGATCCACAGGTGGGGCAGTGAGAGCCACGCCTGCCCGTGGACTTGGTAGTTTTTATATTTAAAAATATACTGATTTCCTCCTTCACTCCATTCCAGATGTGTGTGGAGAGGTGGGTGTGAGTGTGGGTGTGTGCATGTGGCCTCCAGGGAGGCACTCGGCCCGCAGCAAGGATTCAAAACGCCACACTCGAGTTTTAGGAAAAAACAATAGTTTCCACCTGAGGAGCATTTTAGAGAAAAATCTAATATAAGGGGAAAAAAACCTTCCTTATTAAATGAAATTGTGGTGTAACAGCTCACCACATCCTGTTGCGGGGACATCTGACGTTAAGCAAAGTGAGTTTCCTCTTTCAGGTTCTCCCACACGCCGTGAGGGTCACATGTTACCTGCAATTCAAAATGCGCCGTGAAGGGAAAAAACCCTGTGTGTCTGTGGAAAAGCTGAATAAGAAGATGGAAATTATCAGCCGAGAGCTGGTATGGGAAACCGTAGGTGTCATCAGCAACCATACCCAAGGAAGCCGCCCCCGGCATAGCAAGGGCAGAGCTGGGCAGCTGTGGCTGACCTCATGGGTCAGAAGTGCTCATGGCGGGAAGGCGTGGGGGGTCCCGTACTGTCTTTCAGCCCAGCGCCAGCGAGCCACGTGGCCTCAGACCGACCCCCGGGATGGGCCCGTTGTCCACCTGTGAAAGGGGAAGCTGTGGCTTTCCTCAGGGTTGCAGCACAGGCCGCGTCTGTGGGGTGAGTGCAGCTCCACGCAGGGCTCTTCTCCACGGTGTGGACGGTTGGGCAGCGCGGCCTCCTCTGCGGTTCGGTTGCTGTGCCGTCCTCTGCTGAGTGGCATCGGGGTTGTGTCTCTCGCTCTCTGTCAGCTGCTGCTGTGGGGCATCAGGAAGGCACTGGAGGGTGCCTGGGCTGTGTCCGGTCCCAGCCGTGTGTCCCTGCAGTGTCTGAGACCTTGTGGAACACACTTGACCCGGCGCTGGGACAGGGTCGGCTGACACGCACCGCCAGCCCACAGGAGTGGGGTGCAGGCTGCTGGCTCCTTAGGCCCCGACAGCTCTCACGAGGCCGGCCCTCCTCCCCTCCCCTCCCCAGGGCTCAGCAGCCGCAGACAGAGGCAGAGAGAGCAAAGGAGGCTGTGGTGGTCCCCGGCGGGAACCTGGGTGGCTAGGGGACACACCGAGGAACTTTCCCGCCCCCCACCAGGCTCTCCCACCAAGGCTCAGGTGCCCGTGGGCAGCAAGGGGAAGCCCCACTGCTGCGCCGCTTCCCCTTTCGCCCCTCAGCAGACGTGCCCCTCCTGTGCCCGTGGAGAGCAAGACGGCTCTCGGCTGCCATGCAGGCGGCCTGTCCCACAAACACGATGGAGACCTGAGATGCCGTGTCCACGTTGTCACCGTCACTATCACCCATCATGTCCCCTCACTATTGCCCTCAGGCCTCCCCACGTTCCATCATTACTACCCCTCAGGCCTCTCCACATCCCACCATTATTACCCCTCAATCCTCCCCACGTCCCACCATTATTACCCCTCAGGCCTCCCCACGTCCCACCATTATTACCCCTCAGGCCTCCCCACGTCCCACCATTACTACCCCTCAGGCCTCCCCACGTCCCACCATTACTACCACTCAGGCCTCCCACGTCCCACCATTACTACCCTTCAGGCCTCCCCACGTCCCACCATTACTACCCCTCAGGCCTCCCCACGTCCCACCATTACTACCCCTCAGGCCTCCCTACGTCCCACCATTACTACCCCTCAATCCTCCCCACGTCCCACCATTATTACCCCTCAATCCTTCCCACGTCCCACCATTATTACCCCTCAGGCCTCCCCACGTCCCACCATTACTACCCCTCAGGCCTCCCCACGTCCCACCATTATTACCCCTCAGGCCTCCCCACGTCCCACCATTACTACCCCTCAGGCCTCCCCACGTCCCACCATTATTACCCCTCAGGCCTCCCCACGTCCCACCATTACTACCCCTCAGGCCTCCCACGTCCCACCATTACTACCCTTCAGGCCTCCCCACGTCCCACCATTACTACCCCTCAGGCCTCCCCACGTCCCACCATTACTACCCCTCAGGCCTCCCCACGTCCCACCATTATTACCCCTCAGGCCTCCCCACGTCCCACCATTATTACTCCTCAGGCCTCCCCACGTCCCACCATTACTACTCCTCAGGCTTCCTCATGTCCCACGATTATCATCCCTCAGTCCTCCCCACGTCCCACCATCATTACCTGAGTCCTCCCCACATCTCAGCATTATTACCCATCAGGTGTCTCCACGTCCCATCTTTATTACCCCTCAGGCCTCCCCACGTCCCACCATTACTACCCCTCAGGGCTCCCCACATCCCATCATGACTACCCCTCAGTCCTCCCCACATCCCACCATTATTACCCTTGAGTCCTCCCCAAATCCCACCATTATGACCCCTCAGGCCTCCCCACGTCCCATCATGACTACCTCTCAGGCCTCCCTCCTGTCCCTGTCACTGTTACCCTTCATGACCCACCCATGGCTTCATTAGTTCCTTGTCGTGTCCCCGTCTTTCCCGTTTGTATCATTTAGGCCTCTTTCGACCCCACAATCACTATTCTGACTGGAGTCCTTTCTTCTGGAGCTCCGCGGGCCGGGGCTGGGTGAGGGCCTGAGCCCGGCCCTCTTCATGCACTGAGCAGCCGCCCTCCCACAGGTGGGGCCTGTTCTGAGCTCCCAGAATCCCCGCCGTGTCTCCCTCCTGAGCAGGCGGCTCCTCCTGCCTCCTTGCAGATGTCTTTTGTTTCAAGGCTGAACCAGTGCAATGGGAAGACAGTTAACTGGTCTCAAATTCTGGGGCATCCCCGTCTCGTGCCACAGGTGCCGAGCACAGCAGGGCGTGGGGCTCCTGGGGGACGCTGCGCTCAGCAGCACGGTGGGCACGAGGACGCTGAGGAACCAGCAGCCCAGGGCGTTTGGGTGGGGCCATTCGACCTCTTACGGAGCAGAGCCCTCTTCCTCTCCGCATTGTGCCGAGGCCCTGTGGCCCGCCCGAGTGTCACGGAAAGTGCCTGTGGCGTAGGAGCTGCCGCAGGCACTCCGGACAAGTCGGGTCCTGCATGCCCATCCAGGAGCACCTGGGCCCTGCTGGGGAATCCTCATTAGTGTTTGTGAAGAGTCACACGGAGGGCGGGAGCCCGGGCTCCTTCTGGTGCCTTCCACACCGGGGGCGGAGCCCTCTGCAGAGAGCCTGGCTCTGTGTCCTGTAGCTGAGCGCCAGGTCCCATCCTGGGCAGGGGCCAGGTTCAGTGGGGCCTCTGAGCAGGGCTGGCGGGGAGCCCACGTGTGCCTGTGTCTTTATGGAGGCTGAGCGCCCACACAGGACGGAGTTGGGACCCTCTGTGGGCACCGCGTCAGGAGGTGCTGCAGGTGGGGCTGGGCGTGTGGGGCACCTTCACTTGCCCGGTCTCTGGCCCCACAGAGCCTTGGGCGAGCCGGCCTCGGGTGTGTGTTTGCAGCCAGGATTCCTCCTGGAGCTCAGTGCCAGTGCGTCCCTGTTATCAGTTTCCATGACACAGTTCCCGGTTCTCCATCTGTGTTTTGTTATTGTTATTCTTAAAAATAGTCAGGGGGGTTGTTGAAAGGGAATTTAGGGAAGTGAGTGGGGTGATGAAATGCACACCCACTAATTGCTCCAGGAAAAGCCGCCCTGAGACAGGCCGGGGCCTTTGCAGAAACACATGGGGCTTATCTGGGCTCTGGGTGCTCCAGCCCAGGGCAGAGGGAAGCCCGGGCAGTTCCGTGACGTCAGCGCACGCCCTGCCAGAACCTGGGAGGGAGATGGGACGTGGTGACAGTGCTGGGGGCACATTCCCTATCTCAGCGCCCATCAGGGCAGCCGCGGCAGGAGGTGGGTGGAGCAGGGATGCCGGCAGCTCACAAAGGCCCTCGCAGTGCCGCTTGTTTCCTCTGCATCTGCCAGAAGTCACAGGTGACGGAGACATCACCGGTGTGTGGGGGACTCAGGGACACCGCCGTCCAGGTGACGGGGACATCACCGGTGTGTGGGGGACTCAGGGACACCGCCGTCCAGGTGACGGGGACATCACCGGTGTGTGGGGGACTCAGGGACACCGCCGTCCAGGTGACGGGGACATCACCGGTGTGTGGGGGACTCAGGGGCACCGCCGTCCAGGTGACGGGGACATCACCGGTGTGTGGGGGACTCAGGGGCACCGCCGTCCAGGTGACGGGGACATCACCGGTGTGTGGGGGACTCAGGGACACCGCCGTCCAAAGAGAAATAAAAATCAGGAAGAGCCTGAGAGGGAGGCTCAGGCAACGCTGGTGCTGCCCCCACGGAGGTGCTGCTGTGGACCCGCGGGTCGCTGGGTCTGTGGAGAGACATCCGTGGCAGCTTCGCGGCCAGCACCTGGCACCGGCACTTTGGCCGTCTGAGACGTGCTGGCACCGTGCTACGGACGAGGGTGGGTTTCTGCCGGCAGAAACCCGGCGACCCCAGCTCTCTGCCGAGGCAGCCAGGCGCTGGTTCCCGACGCTCATGGACCAGGGTGGGACCGAGGAGGAAATGCAGGTTCCTGGGGGGGACGCCTTGTCACAGGCGTGAGCGTCACTGACGAGAAGCAGGGCTGGGGGCGTTTCTTTGATGTTTATAGATACTTGCTGGAGAGGCGTGTTTGACTAATACTTTCTCAATTTTTCTTTTCTTGCAGTAAATGAAATAATACGAAATGACCTCTCCGGCACGAGCACCCACTCCTAGTTGCCACATTGGAGCACTCGGTTCAGCGGGGCTGTGCTGACTTCAGCAGACAGAGACTTTTGAGTAAATAAACTGAACACACAGCTGGTACCACTCGGAACCTCCAGTTGGCTGAATGCTAGGAGCTGAACATTAATACGTGCAACGACGTGGCTCTCCACCAAGAAGGAAAGCCCGGAATAAGGGAGGCCACTGTGTCTCCTGGAGGAGAAGTCATCTCACGACAACAGAAGGGAGTTGGCTGGGCTGAGACAGGAGACCCACCGTGCAGGGGCCTTTCATGGGAACGGCCCACATGCAGTCTGACCCCAAGCCCAGCCCTTCTCGCAGCCCTGGGGTTCAATACTGGAAGTGCCTTATTTAACTCGACAGGGCATCGTAGAACTGAGCATTGGATTTGCTACTGTAGGAGTATTTGTAGGAGCAGAAACCGTAAACACATTTCATTGTGAGGTTTTACCCTTTGTATGAACGAAGAGAACACTGGCAGGCTGCGGGAGGACCCTCATACGAGTCTCCTACGTTTGGAACGTTTTCTGGGCTGTCATGTACAACCTTGCTGCCTCACCCAGTGTGTTCTAGAATCTTCCAGTCTGTCATCTCAGCTCTTCTGTAACACGCTTCCCTCGTCTGTGCAGTCGAAACCGTAGGCCTGTTCATAGTCGCATGCTAGCATCTTTGTTTTTAATCTGGCTTCGAACATGGCACAAGTAAGTTGAATAGCACATCAATAGGTTACTGGACAAAAGCAGAAGAACCTGCTACAGGATAGACTGCATTTGCATGTGTGTACATATCTAGGCATCTATTTATGGATAAATAATAAAAGAGCCGACGCGTCCTCGCCCGGGAGGGCTTCCCTGTCAGCAATAACCGGCATCCGTTTTGGAACCTGCGTCTGGGGCTCCAGGCGCTGCTCTTGCTGGCGTCCATCGCCGCCTCGGACGGCTGTGCATTTTCTCGTCGCGTGCAGTTCGAGGAGGACCCCAGAAAGCCAGGAGCTGTGATTCACAGTAGCTGTAGGTTACCAGACGGCAGCATTAGAAAGGGATTGTAAATAACATGCAACATGAGTGTAACATATTTGTTCAGTTATAAGATGATTGTTTCACAGAAGCCTTACCACTCTCTGCTTCATCTAAGAAAACCAATACCAAAAACGACGCTTTAATGAACGCTCAGCCCCGCGTAGTGTTTTCAGATGAGTTACGGTTAACAGATTGGTTCATGTAGGCTTTGCTGTGGCACTTTGTACAATTAACTGCTTATTACGTATGATTACTCGCAGTGATCTATTGTTCCATATAACCCAAAAGCATGGTTTATTCATTAAAACACGGTTGACCTGAACTCGTGCCTTAGGAATTAATGCCCCCTCATGGAACCTGCTTGAACTGCACCTGCGGGTGGAGGCTCCGGCTGTGAACGCCACTGATGGAGAAAGGGCTCCTGCAGGAGGAACGGCCTGTAACGTGCACTCCGCACGATCGCGTCTCTTGTGTCTCCCTCACAGAAAGAAACAACCTGAAGGCCATCCCGTCAGTCTGCACACAACCGTGAAGACGTGTGGCCGCGTCCTGCCTGCAGCTGGGTACCCTGCACCCGGCATCCTGGGAGTCACATGCAGCCTTTCTCAGGGGACTGCCATCGAAAAGGAAACGTTTGATGTTTGTGTCAGCTGTAGTTAGGAAATAGATCCAATAAAGCCGTATTTTTTTTGCTGGACAGGCATCTGCGAGTGGTTCATGACATGCGTGGAAGATTCCGCTTTGTTCTTGGAGTGTGTTTGCAGTTGGGTGTAATTGGATCGTCTGTGAGACGAGCCTCGTGTTGGGACGGCTGTGTAGACGCAGCCGTTCGCCGTTGGAAGGGCATCTTGCCAGTAGAGCTCGTCCCTTTCTTCTATGTTGAGGTGAAAACCTGCTGTAGAAATTTGCGAGACGCCGGATAGTTCCCAGGCCCTGTAACTGAAGCGGCTCAGAAATGTTCATCCGGGCGAGGTGGAGAAGGAACGCCTGCTAGTGCCAAATGTTTTTGCTGAGAGGAATATCCTGGGTGAGGCTTTGGCCACACACACAGTCACATGCCATTTGACAGTCCTCTGGCGAGGAAGCGTGTGTGTGGAAAGCCGCAGGTTCTCGCCGTCTCTCCCTGCTTCTTGAAGCTGCTCTTCCCCTGTTCCCCACCCAAGCTCCCTACTTCATGTTTGGGTGGGAAAATATTACCTGGCCATGAGTTAAAATATGAAACTTGGAACTTTTACAGCAATTACTGTTCTCATGTTTCAGAAACATTTTTCATTTAGGACTTTACAAAATGCAAGAATTCCGATTTCTTTTGCTCAGAGGTGTTCAGATTGAGTTAAAGGACTAGAGAAGTCATCACCACCTAAACAATTAGTAAGCATCTATCCCCCGGTCTTCTGCGCTTGACAATATTTGAAGTGAGCCTGAGAACACTGTCAAAGAGCCCACGTGCGGTGGTGTGAGAAGAGCGCAGGAGGCCAGCGTTCCGAGGGAGCGGGAGGAGACCCCACAGGCCCCGCAGGCGTCAAGAGCCCTCAGCTGTCAGGGAGCAGGGAAGGTCCCACGTGCGGTGGTGTGAGGAGAGCGCAGAGGCCAGCGTTCTGGGGGAGATCTCAGCTCTCAGCGAGTGGGGGAGTTGGTTAAGCCCTTGCTTTCCTCCAGCTGGCCCCAGTCAGGGCCTAACAGAGCCTTGGACTATTCGGCCCCGAGGCGGCCAGCACGTGCCCATCGCCTCCCTCTGCTGAGAGCGGAGCTGTCCACGCAGAATGCTCTGGAAGCTCTTCCTTGGTTTCAAAGTGACTTTTTGAAACCTCCTTGGTTGTTCTCAACCCCAGTAATAGAATATTCCAAAATCTTGAATGTATAAAGTGATAGTTTCTGCAAAAGAGGTTGAGCTTCTGCGAATAACCCTCTTAGTGTTTGTGCCTTTTAGGGTGATTTTGAGTAACTAGAAAAATGCACCCACAGGCTGATTACCAGCCAGAGGTTCTGCCTGTCGGGGGGAAAAGCTATCGGGCAGTTACGTGCGCCACCCTCACGTGTACACCAGAACCAAGACTGCGTTTTCCTGGAAGGCTAAGAGAAGTCAGCTTCGGGAGGCAGCAGAACCACCTTCCTGGTCTTCGCTGGCCTCTCTAGGACGTGGTCCTTGGTGACCGAAATCCTGGGGGAACCTGGGGGATGGGGCGTTTTCTGAGACCCAGCCAGAGGCAGGGCAGCCGCAGCCGCCCACAAGACCACATGTGCTTTGCTCCTGAGCAGACTGGGTGGCACGAAAGTAATGGAAGTATCAAGTTTCCCCTCAGAGCCAAGTGGAGCCCAGGAAAGACCCAAGTGCTTGAGCTTCCGGCCCTGGCAAGGGCATCTCGTTACATGAACAACCTGGGCCCCTTCCCCCAGCATTCCCCTCCCCAGCCGGGACGCACCCTGGCCCCGCTTCTAGAGAAGGACCCAAAAAATCAGCTGTTTCCGCCAGTTCCGCCACATTCCCCACAAGGCGTCCCCACCAGTGACGTCACTGGAGATTGTCTCATCTCAACGTGAATATTTTTAAAAATACGTTCCGTGTTGAGATTAATAAGCTACACCTGAGTGAATGGCGCGAGCTCAGGGCACGCTGACGCCGAGATAACCTCATTAGGAGAAGTCCAGGACCAGCTTTGTGGGTTTTTTAACACTGTAAATTCACATAAGATGAAAGCAACCACTTTAAAACATACAATTCCGTGGTGGTTTGTACATTCACAAGGTTGTGTAGCCACCACCTCTGTGTCCATAATCTTTTTGTCACCCCCAGATAAAACCCCGTGGCCTTCAGCAGCTGCTCCCCGTGTCCTCCCCGCCCCCGCAGTCCCTGGGACCTCGGGTTAACGCGCCTCTGGATTTGCCCGTCCAGGCATTTCATGTCGATGGAATCATAAATGTGGGGCCCTTTGTGGCTGGTGTCTTCCCCGTAGTATGTTTCCGAAGGTCATCGGTGTTTCCCAAGGTCACCTGTGTGGTCACGTGGGTCAATATTTCATCCCTTTTTATGGCCAAGTCATGTTCCCCGGGTGATGGGGACCCCACGTCACGCTGCCCCTTTGTCGGCTGGTGGGCACGGTGGCTCCCACCTCCTGGCTGCCGTCAGCTGCGCTGCTGTGAACACTGGTGTTCAGGTTTTTGTTCAGGTCCCTGTTTTCAATTATTTGGGGCATATTCCCTGGGAGTAGAACTCCTGGGTATTACGGTAATTGCATGTTTAACTTTTTGAGGAACTGTTTTCTCCTCCTCAGTTTTTAAATTATCCATCCCTAAGACAGATCCTGGCTCACTAACCTAATTTGGAATCACATATGTGAAGCACATCATATTTATAATTATTTATGCCAAAAAAATTAAGTTAGGTAGAAGATGACTAAATGTTCATTTATACCAAAGCAGAAAGCAGACCCCCCAGCCAACCCCACCTGCGCCCCCTGGCCGACCCCCACCCCGTGCCCGCCTGCACCCCCTCAATGCCCGCCCACAGCTTCCCCAGCAGACCCCTCTGGTGCCCACCTGCAGCCCCCCCCCGGCAGACCCTCCTGTCTCCGCCTGCAGCCCCCCCTCCCCCGGGCAGACCCCCCTCTCTCCGCCTGCAGCCCCCCCTCCCCCGGGCAGACCCCCCTCCCCCCGCCTGCAGCCCCCCCCCCGGCAGACCCCCTGTCTCCGCCTGCAGCCCCCCCTCCCCCGGCAGACCCCCCTGCTTTGGGTTTCTGCCAGGACCTAAATGCACAGTGTCTGAGTTGCCGTGACGGTGCCCACAGAGCCCCAGATGACACGTTCATTTTACTTCACATATAAATTAGAGAAAAGAGCCGTGGTGAGGGCGTCGGTGCTGAGACGTCAGCCAGTGGACGCGGTTCATGAGGAAAGGGGCTTCTGCCGACATCTACGCAGTGACTTTCCAGCTGACCTTAGAACTCGGCATCTGACCTCTCTATAAACACAGCTGCAGAGCGTTTTCCAGGTTGTGTCGCCAGAAAGCGACTACCATCTATCTCCACGTGGCTGTTCTCTGGGACCAACAAGTATTTCAGCACGTGGGACTTGGGTCCCATCTTCCCCGCAGGACGGAGCTGAGTGGCTCCTTCCTCAGAGTGTTTGGAGGGCAGATGCGCTGCCACTGCTGTGAATGGTTTAATTCGCAGAGCACTTTTGTGTCCAGCAGGCAATGCCCTTTTCCCAAAAAGGAGGGAAATGTTTATGAGCATCTATTCTGGGGCAGCGTGAGTCTCATCCAGACTGGGGGGAGCTGGGGGCGGCCTGAGTCTCATCCAGACCGGGGGGAGCTGGGGGCGGCCTGGGTCCCATCCGGACGGGGGGAGCTAGGGGCGGCCTGGGTCCCATCCGGACAGGGGAGCTGGGTGATTCAGGCCCACAGTACTCAGCCTCTCACGGGCTGTTCCCCCTCCCTGCTGTGCCCGCTCTTCCAACCTGGGCATTGGGGGCACGGTCTGGGCTCCCACTCCACCCACCACAGCTCTTCCCAGCTGAGAATCTGCAGAGGTGCATTTTCCAGACTGCACATTTGTGTCTGAGGGGCCTGCTGGCTGCACAGACCCTGGTAGTGTGAATGTTGCCTTACGGGGTCCCTGGGTGGTGCAAACACCATGCCCCTCTCATGCTGCAAGCGCCACGCCCCTCTGGTGCTGCAAACGCCACGCCCCTCTGGTGCTGCAAGCGCCACGCCCCTCTGGTGCTGCAAACGCCACGCCCCTCTCGTGCTGCAAGCGCCACGCCCCTCTCGTGCTGCAAACGCCACGCCCCTCTCGTGCTGCAAACGCCACTCCCCTCTCGTGCTGCAAACGCCACGCCCCTCTTGTGCTGCAAACGCCACACCCCTCTCGTGCTGCAAACGCCACGCCCCTCTCATGCTGCCCAGCACAGATGTGGGGACAGGTCCTACCCAGAGGCAAAGCAGGCCCCCAGTGGCACCGTTGGAATGCTGTGGACTCTCAGCAGACACTTCGCCCTCTCTGCAGTGGGGTTGTCTGCTTTCTTGGGTGCGGTTCTCATGGGAGACAGCTGCGCGCTGAGCCCCCAAGGGAGGGGAGGTGCCTGTGACACGTCAGCAGAGACCAAGTGCCCAGCCGGCTCCAGGGCTCTCAACAACTCCCTTCTGGGGATGCCAAGGTGGGCTCCCTCCCCCAGCCAAAGCCCAATGCCATGCCCGGTGCCACTCACACAGCTGTGAGGCAAGATCTGCCACCTGTGACCTTCAGGGAAACCCTCCCCTTCCCCAGCCTCAGTGTCCTCATCTGGAGGATTGAAGGGGAGCCTTCTTCGCCACAGCCCCATCCTGGAGGCTGAGATCTGTGGGTAGGCAGGACCCCCTGCCAGGAAAACAGTGCTAACCCCAAACCCAGTGAGTGAGCGCATCGTGCTGTCCGCTGGAAGGAGGCGAGAGTGGAGGAAAACAGGAGGCACAGCCCATGGGAAGCCATGGGGAGGGGCCAGGACGCCAGCCTCGGAGGCCACGGGCAGGACCACCTTCCAGGTGTCCGGGACAAGAGCTCTGAGAAAGGGAACGGTCAGTGTTAGGCCTCAGGTCCGAGGGCACCGGGTGCTGGCGGCAGGAGGGCTTGGGTCGGAGCGGGAGGGTGGCAGGTTTTTATCTCCCAGAAGTGACCGAGGCCACATTTATGGACCCACAGGCTCATCTGAACCTTGCTGTCCCCTGGCTGAGGGATGGAGGCGCCTTCCCCTCCCTTGGCCTGCACGGACTCTGTGACAGCCTCAGCGAAGGTCACGCAGGGAAGCAGCTCTCCAGGACATGCAGGGCTGGGCTGGGCTGGACAGCATCCTCCGTCCGCTTCCCCGGGACACTCCCCCTCAGCACCAGCCAGGGTGTGAGGAAGCCCAGGCCACACAGGGAGGCTGCAGCAGGTGTCCCAGCAGGGCCCGGGCGGAGGTCCCAGCGGACAGCACCAGCCATGCAAGAGAGCGAGCGAGTAAGAGAGAGAGAGAAATGTAAGACTAGTGAGCAGCCAGCAAGTGAACGAGCCTCTGAGCCTCCCCAGCTGCACGGAAAGCAGGACCCATTGGTTCCTGCTGAGCTCTGCAGTAGTGAGGTGTGGTGTAAGCCACTGACTTTTGGGTGTCAGGTGCAGAGCAGCAGAGGACGTGGCCATGAGAAGCCGGAGAGGTGGCGGGCAGGGGCCAGCCCCAGGGCCCTGTGGGTGACAGTAAGGACTCAGCTGGGACAGGTGGCGGGAAGGTGCCCAGCAGAGGAGGCCTTGAGTCAATGTGAGGTCTGAAGTGGCCCCACTGCTGTAGCTGAGAACAGGCTGCCTGGGGCAGGGAGACCAGTTAGGAGGCTCGGGAAGGTGACGATAACGAGCGGGTGGCATTAACAGCAACCCCAGTTGCACCAATAGTGGCAACCATGGCAAAGGTGCTGGAAAGGGGTCCCATTCGGGTCCCGTGTCAGAGCTGGGGGCCTCGGGGCAGTGCTGGAACGGACGCGGGGTAGGCGAGAGTTGGCTGGGGACGGCTCCAGGCCAGGAAGAGCCCCCTTGGTGCTGGCCCCACCAAGGCTCAGCAGACAGAGCCCCAGTCACGACACACACATACCATCCCACCGGCGCCACCCTTTCAGATCTCCTGTGGGTCGGCTGGAGCCCTGGGGGACCCTGCGGGGTGCTCTTCCCGGGCCGACCCAGCCAGTACCTGGGCACAGTGGCCGCTAGGGCCACCCGGGTCTCCTAGGCACCAAGTGCTCAGGCAGAGCCTTTCCCAGGCCACACCACCGCTGCCGCCCGTCCACCACCCTCCTTCCTTCCCACGCTCCTTCCATGGTTCCTAGCCCAGCCTCATGTTCCCAGGCTGTTCTCCTCACTGCTTCTCCCAGGAGTGGCCCTGTAAGTCCGCACATCTAATGCCACATGGCATCTGCCTCTCCAGGAACTCAGTTGACGGACTGCAACATCCACGGCTGTAAAGGAAGGACGTTATTCATTCCAAACCTGATGTTCTTTGCAGTCTCGGTAGCTCTCCGAGTGTCACTGTCTGCTGGCAAAGAGAGAACCTGGATGATATGGGAGGCCATGCGGAGTCCCCTTGTAGCTGCAGAGATGGCACTCCCAGCACCTCCAGGTCCCACCACCTCCAGGTCCGAGCACCTCCGGGTCCCAGCACCTCCAAATCCCAGCACCTCCGGATCCCAGCATCTCCTGGTCCCAGTGCCTCCAAATCCCAGCACCTCCAAATCCCAGCACCTCCAAATCCCAGCACCTCCAAATCCCAGCACCTCCAGGTCCCAGCACCTCCAAATCCCAGCATCTCCAGGTCCCAGCACCTCCAAATCCCAGCACCTCCAGGTCCCAGCACCTCCAAATCCCAGCATCTCCAGGTCCCAGCACCTCCGGGTCCCAGCACCTCCAAATCCCAGCATCTCCAGGTCCCAGCACCTCCAAATCCCAGCACCTCCGGGTCCCAGCATCTCCAAATCCCAGCATCTACAGGTCCCAGCACCTCCGAGTCCCAGCACCTCCAAATCCCAGCATCTCCAGGTCCCAGCATCTCCTGGTCCCAGCACCTCCAAATCCCAACACCTCCGGGTCCCAGCATCTCCAAATCCCAACATCTACAGGTCCCAGCACCTCTGGGTCCCAGCACCTCCAAATCCCAGCATCTACAGGTCCCAGCACCTCCAAATCCCAGCACCTCCAGGTCCCAGCATCTCCAAATCCCAGCATCTACAGGTCCCAGCACCTCCGGGTCCCAGCATCTCCTGGTCCCAGCACATCTGGGTCCCAGCACCTCCAAATCCCAGCATCTCCTGGTCCCAGCACCTCCAAATCCCAGCACCTCCGGGTCCCAGCATCTCCAGGTCCCAGCACATCTGGGTCCCAGCACCTCCAAATCCCAGCACCTCCGGGTTCCAGCACCTCCAGGTCCCAGCACCTCCAAATCCCAGCACCTCCGGGTTCCAGCCACCCACGTGTCTCTCCACACATTCCAATTTGCCCACAATTCTCAGGGCTCAGATTCACAGCAATCCTAAAACTGTTGGCAAATTATCTGAGATGCTGTCTCCATGGCAGGCCACTATAAGCGGGTTCTATTCCAACCCGATAAATGATTAGTAATCTTTTAATGTCCAGTAAAAAAGAGGGTTGAGTTAAAATACTCCTTAATTAATGGAACAGTATAATTACGGCCTAATTTTATAAAAATGATAGCTTTCTGGAACTCTTTGGGGATTTAGTTTTAGCCTATGAATAGGAGAATTACAAGACAGAGTGAACTCAGGAATCCTTTTATCACAACTTTTTGAGAATTGCCTCTCACGCTGTAATGTCTAAGCAGGTCTAAGTCACCCTGGAACCTTCTTCCCAAATCCTTCTCTTCCCTTCACAGCCTCCTAAATCTCTTCCTCCCTTTCTTCCCTGCTCTTATCACTCTCTTGGCCTTTAACATCTAAACTGACAGCAGGTGCAGGAAAACAATGAGGGTGGAAAAACCGATCAAGTCGGGAATGGAGACCGGTTCCCTTCGCCGAGATACTCGACAGTCAACACCCCATGCCGGGGGCTCAGTGAGCAGCACGGCCTCATCCTTTAATGCCTCTGTCTGGTTCTGGCTCCAGAGTAATGCCAGGCTCAGAATGAGTTGGGAAGTGCCTCCTCTTGGCTTCTGGAAGAGTCTGTGTAAAACTGGCCTGGTGGAATTCATGAAGTCATTCGGACCTGAAGTTTTCTCTGCAGGAAGATTGCTAATTACTAATTCCTCCAATAGATACAATGTTATTCAGGGTCCTTGTGTTTTGAGGCTTATGTCTTTGGTAGCTGACGTCCTTTAGAACCTGTACATTTTATCCAGCTGGAGAATGTCTCAGCATAAAGGTGTTTGTGGGGTCCTTTGCTATCCTCTAGCATGCACAGAACCAGACGGCGTCCTCGCCCTCGCTCGTGACCTGGGCCACGTGCGTTGTCTCTCTTTTTTCCTGACTAGTCTAGCTGGAAGTTTATCAATTTTGTTGATCTTTTCAAAGAACCGGCTTCTGATTGCAAATATCATAAACTCTGATATTTATTATTTTCTTACATTTGCTTACTTGGAATTTCATTTTCATTATCTAGTTTTTTAAGGTAAACTCTGAGGTCATCAATCTGAAACTTTCTTCTCTTCTGATATAGGCACGCAGTGCTATAAAATGCCCTTCATACTGCGTCAGCTGTATCCCACAAATGTGGATTTGCTTTCACTTTATTAAATTCAAAATCCTTTCTAATTTCCACTTGACTGCTCCTTTGACCTACTGAGAAGTGTTGAGTTTTCAAATATTTGGGAATTTCGAGGTTTTCTAACTTAATTCCATTGTTGTTCAGATAATGCACTTTATATTATTTTAGTTTTTATATGCATTAAGACTTATTTCACAGTCCAGAATGGAGGCTGTCTTGCTAATGTTCCCAAGTGCGTGATAAAAATCTGTCTTCTGTATTACTGGGTGGAGTGTTCTTAAAATTTCAGTGAGGTCAAGCTGCTCAGTGCCGGTGTTCAAGTGTTTCAGCTCCTGACTGATTTTCTGTCTCCTCGTTATATTAATTACCATGAAGAGAGTGGTGTTTCGGCCTCGGACTCTGTGGGTTTCTCGTTATATTAATTACTATGAAGATAGTGGTGTTTCGGCCTCGGACTCTGTGGGTTTCTCGTTATATTAATTACTATGAAGAGAGTGGTGTTTCGGCCTCGGACTCTGTGGGTTTCTCGTTATATTAATTACTATGAAGAGAGTGGTGTTTCGGCCTCGGACTCTGTGGGTTTCTCGTTATATTAATTACTATGAAGAGAGTGGTGTTTCGGCCTCGGACTCTGTGAGTTTCTTTCTGCTTGTTGCCCCATCAGGTTTTCTTCTGTGTATTTTGAAGGTCGATGATTTGGAATTGCTGAGAGCTCCAAGTTCATCAACTCCTTTATTATGAATTTTCTCCCCTTGTCCCTGGTAATACTCTGCTCTAAAATCCACCTGGTCTGATATTAATCCATCTTTTGATTAGTGTGCATCAGAGACATTTTTTCATCTTTAAACCTTTAACCCATGTATAGATTGAACATTTCAAATTTGAAAATCTAAAATCCAAAATGCACCCAAATCTGAAACTTTCTACTCCAAGGAAATGCTTGTTGGAGCATTTTAGATTTCAGACTTCTTCTCTTTGGGATGTTCAACTGGTGTAATGCAAATATTCCAAAACCAGAAAACAGCTGAAATTCAAAACAGTTCTGGTCCTGAGCATCTGGGGCAAGGGAAACTCAGCCTGGATATCTTTGTACATGAAGTGGGCGTCTTGCAGGCATCCAATCTGGTCTTACTTATTGTACAATCTCATCATCTCTGCCTCCGAGAGCGGCGTTTTAGACGATTGCACTTCATCTAATTATTGATCATGTTAGATTCAGAGCTACCCCCTTGTTGTTTTTCATCTGATCCATCTATTACCTGTTTCCCCTTTCTGCCTTCTTTTGGATTAAATCAAGTATTTTTATGATACCCCTTTTTTCTCCGTTGTTGGCGTCTGAGCTATATGTCTTGTTCTGTCACTTTAGTGGTTGCTTTAGAGGTTACAGGTGACCTCTTTTGCTTATCCACAGCCTACCTTCAAGTGCTGTTACCACATGGTGAATAGGATAAGAACCTCCCAAATGCAGACCTCCACCTCCCTGTACCCAGCTTTCGTGCAACTGTTATCAAACTTCTCACATCTATGTATGTTATAAATCCACAATGTATTCTTAATATTTTGCTTTAAAGAGATTAAGTAATAAAAAATTGTAAGCATTTCACGCTTATCCATTCCCAGCACTACTCACTACTTTCTGGAGACCAAGGTTTCCGTTCAGTTAACTTTTCCTGACGCACTTTCCTTTAGCGTTTGTGTGGCACAGATCTGGGGGGTAAATTATTTTGTGTGGCACAGATCTGGGGGTAAATTATTTTGTGTGGCACAGATCTGGGGGTGGTAAATTATTTTGTGTGGCACAGATCTGGGGGGTAAATTATTTTGTGTGGCACAGATCTGGGGGGTAAATTATTTTGTGTGTACAGATCTGGGGGGTAAATTATTTTGTGTGGCACAGATCTGGGGGTAAATTATTTTGTGTGGCACAGATCTGGGGGGTAAATTATTTTGTGTGGCACAGATCTGGGTGGTAAATTATTTTGTGTGGCACAGATCTGGGGGTGGTAAATTATTTTGTGTGGCACAGATCTGGGAGTAAATTATTTTGTGTGGCACAGATCTGGGGGGTAAATTATTTTGTGTGGTACAGATCTGGGGGGTAAATTATTTTGTGTGGCACAGATCTGGGAGTAAATTATTTTGTGTGGCACAGATCTGGGGGGTAAATTATTTTGTGTGGCACAGATCTGGGGGGTAAATTATTTTGTGTGGCACAGATCTGGGGGTGGTAAATTATTTTGTGTGGCACAGATCTGGGGGGTAAATTATTTTGTGTGGCACAGATCTGGGGGGTAAATTATTTTGTGTGTACAGATCTGGGGGGTAAATTATTTTGTGTGGCACAGATCTGGGGGTGGTAAATTATTTTGTGTGGCACAGATCTGGGGGTGGTAAATTATTTTGTGTGGCACAGATCTGGGGGTGGTAAATTATTTTGTGTGGCACAGATCTGGGGGGTAAATTATTTTGTGTGGCACAGATCTGGGGGGTAAATTATTTTGTGTGGTACAGATCTGGGGGGTAAATTATTTTGTGTGGCACAGATCTGGGGGGTAAATTATTTTGTGTGGCACAGATCTGGGGGTGGTAAATTATTTTGTGTGGCACAGATCTGGGGGGTAAATTATTTTGTGTGGCACAGATCTGGGGGGTAAATTATTTTGTGTGTACAGATCTGGGGGTAAATTATTTTGTGTGGCACAGATCTGGGGGTGGTAAATTATTTTGTGTGGCACAGATCTGGGGGGTAAATTATTTTGTGTGGCACAGATCTGGGGGGTAAATTATTTTGTGTGGTACAGATCTGGGGGGTAAATTATTTTGTGTGGCACAGATCTGGGGGGTAAATTATTTTGTGTGGCACAGATCTGGGGGGTAAATTATTTTGTGTGTACAGATCTGGGGGTAAATTATTTTGTGTGGCACAGATCTGGGGGTGGTAAATTATTTTGTGTGGCACAGATCTGGGGGGTAAATTATTTTGTGTGGCACAGATCTGGGGGGTAAATTATTTTGTGTGGTACAGATCTGGGGGGTAAATTATTTTGTGTGGCACAGATCTGGGGGGTAAATTATTTTGTGTGGCACAGATCTGGGGGGTAAATTATTTTGGCTTTTGCATATGTGAAAAAGCCTTTACTTTGTCTGTTTTCTAATTTTTTAATTTTAAAATAATTATAGAGCCACAAGAAATTGAAAAAAAAAAAAAAAAAGGTAGTACAGACAGGTCCTGTTGAGACTTCACGTTTCTCCTCAAAGTGGGAACTGGCACTGGTACCACTTAGAGGGCTCATGTGGATCTCACTAGCTTTACATGCACGTATTTGTGGGTGTGTATAGTTCTATGCAACTTTTTCCTCAAATATATATTCATGTAACCACCACCAAAGTCAGGATACAGAATATTCCATGATGAGATTTCCTAACCCTTTGGAGCCACGCCTGCACCCTTCCTCCATCCCCAGCCCCTACAACCAGTGATGTGCTCTCCATATTTACAATTAACATCTCACACCTGCAGTCAGCCTGCAGCCTTCGAGACTGGCTTTTCCTCACTCAGCACAGCTCTCCTGCCAGCCATCCACCTTGTCACCTGCGTCCGGCGTTTGCTCCTTTATTTCATGGCGTGGACGTACCAGTTTGTTCCACCATTCAGTCACCGAAGGACATCTGAGCTCTTTTCTTCTTCCCCACATTTTGGCTACTATGAATTAAGCTGCTGTGAACACTGGTGGTGTCCAGGGTTTTGGTGAACATGCATTTTCGTTTCTCTGGGATAAAAGCCCAAGAGTGCCATTGCTGGGTCCTATGTAAGTGCATGCTTAGCTTTTCTTAAAACTACCCAACAATTTCCCAGAGTTGCTTTATCATTTCGCATTCCCACCAGCAGTGCAGGAGTGATTGGTTTTATTTTAGCCGTTCTGACGGGTGCGCGGTCATGCTTTATCGTGGCCTAAACTTGCACCTCCCTAACGGCTGATGACGCTGGACATCTTCACAGACCATTTGTTGTCTCTGGATCTGGACACATTTGGAGCTGGCGAACGTCTCCTTGGGCCTTTCTGTTTGTTTTTTACTGCCAGATTTGAGAGTCTTTATACATCCTAGTGTAAGCCCTTTGTCCGACACATTTCTCCCCCTCTGCAGTCTGTCTTTTCAGTCTCTTAACAGGATCTTTAGGAGAGAAAAACTTCCATTTCAATGAGGTCCAATTTTTGATTTTCCCTTTTTCGAGTCGTGCATTTGGTGTCAAGCCTAAGAAGTTTTCACCCAGCCTCAGGTCCGGAAGAGTTTCTCCTGCACCTTATTCGACAGGTTCTATAGTCTTGAGCTTTAAGTTTGTAATCCATTTTGAGTTAATTTTTGGAGAAGACGTAAAACTCAGCCTGAGGGTCCCTTTTCCCTGTGCATGTCCAGTTGCTGCAGCTCTGTTTGCAGAACAGCCACGTGTGTGCTTTCGACAAGGTGGTGTAGCTCTCAGTGAGGCTCTCTGTCCTATTTCCTTGGCCTCCGTGCCTGTCTGTCCCCGGTTCCACCCGGTCAGCGTCACCGTCATCATGGAGGTCGTGAAATCTAGGGGAGCGATTTCTCACACTTTCATTCTTTCTTTCTTTCTTCATTCTTTCCCAAAATTATCTTAGCTATTCTAGGCCCTGTGTCTTTCCCTATAAATTCTGGAATAAGTATGTCTATATCTACAAAAGCACCTTGCTGGGATGTTGGTGGGAACTGTATTTAACCCACAGACCAATCTGAGGAGCACTGGCACATTTACTGTCTCGCGCCTTCCAGCCCACAAACATGGTACATCTCATCCATTTAGCTCGCAAGCAAAGCTTTTTCATCGGCTTTTAAAATTTTCAGCATACAGATACTCCACGTGTTCTGTTAGGTTTGTGTCTTGTATTTCATTCTCTTTGGACCAACGTAAATGGTGTGTTGTTAATTTAGATTTCTACGTGTGTAGTGTTAGTACATGGACATGCAATTGACTTTTGTTGGTTGACATTTATCCTGTGAGCTTACTGAATTCACTTATAAGTCCAAGTTTTGCTGTAGATTCCTTGGTTTTCTATGGAGACAATCATATCATCTACCAATAAGGCCATTTCTTCCACCCTAATGTGTATGCCCGTCCTTCCCTTCCTTTCTTTTTGTGGTTTTCAACAAACGTGGAAAAATGTCAGCCGTTCTGTTCAAATATCCCTGCCCCTCCTCCAGCAACTGCAGCTGCGTGTGTGTTAAGTTGCTTGACGCTGGCCCACGGTTCACTAACAGTCTGCGTTTCAGACCTTTTCTATGTTTTTATTTTACGTCACTTCTAGTGCCGTGTCTTCAAATTTACCAGCTTTTTCCTTCTGCACCGTCTCGTCTGCCATGAAGCCCGCCCACTACACCTTCCGACTCCGGCGCTGCAGCGTTCCACTCCAGAAGCGGTTTGGGAATGTTTACACGTCCGTGCTCAGCCTCGCCTCTGACCCCCTGAACCGGCGGAAGATTGTCCCAGTAACTGTTTTACTGTCTTGGGTGCTAACTCTCCGTCTGCTCCGTTCACCGTTGGTGTTAACTATTTGGTTTTCTTGTAGGTTGTACTCTGCTGCCTCTTTGAATGCCTGCTCATTTCTGATCACACGCTACACACTGAATTCCGCCTCGTTTGGTGCTAGTTGGTTTGTATATTCTTATGAATTGGCTGATCTGGAGCTTTGGAGGACGGTGATCCTGGTGGGCCATCCCTGCTCTCAGGCTTTGTCAGGTGGGACCTGAGCAGTGTTTCGTCTCCAACTAGTTTTTCACTCTGTGAAGACAAAGCCCTTCTCAGGACACTGCCTGGTGCCTTGCGAGTGTCTCCACTGTGGACGGCGGGACGAGGACTACTCCCGGCTCTGAGTGAGACCCCGTGTTGCTCCCCAGAGCCTCTCGGGAGGTTCTTTGCCAGGCTTGTCAGCCCGGGAGGTTCTTTGCCAGGCTGGTCAGCCCTCGACTGAAGACTCAGGCTGCCCCTGCAGATCCCAGAGTCCTCCCTCCGGGCAGCTCTCCTCGCCGGAGATCCAGCCTGAGACCTCCAGCCTCTGTGTCCTCCCTGGACCCGGCTCCTTCTCCTCAGCCCTGCCTGGGGCCTCTCCCCTCACCGGGACCGGAACCCATGCCTACTGTACACTGGGCCCCACCTCGTTTGCCCGCCCCCTCAGGGACCATGGTCTCTCGGTGCCTGGTGTCTGAGGCTAACAGGGACCGTGGTCTCTCGGTGCCTGGTGTCTGAGGCTAACAGGGACCGTGGTCTCGGTGCCTGGTGTCTGAGGCTAACAGGGACCGTGGTCTCGGTGCCTGGTGTCTGAGGCTAACAGGGACCGTGGTCTCGGTGCCTGGTGTCTGAGGCTAACAGGGACCGTGGTCTCGGTGCCTGGTGTCTGAGGCTAACAGGGACCGTGGTCTCTCGGTGCCTGGTGTCTGAGGCTAACAGGGACCGTGGTCTCTCGGTGCCTGGTGTCTGAGGCTAACACATGTTTCAGATATTTTGTCCATTTTCTAACTTGTTTTCATGGAAGGGTGAATCTGGTCCCTGTTAGTCCTTCCTGGCTGAAAGCGTAAGTTCTGATGCTGATGTCTCAGAGCTTCCTTGGCCAAATTTTAGTCAGTGCAGTAGTCGATCTTCCATTGCCCTGCATTTTATGCGATACAACAATAATGCTATTCAAATAAAAACCGCCTGTCTAGCCAAGAGAAAGGCTCGTGATCACCAGCTCTGCCTCGGGGCCTCCTGTAACTGTGATCGGAAGGGAAAGCATCAAACAGAGGCTGAAAAACAGCTCTGGCTGCCAGATGTGCCTTTTACCTGGAGGAAAAACAAAAGAATCCCGGGGAAGACACAGGAGGTTTTCACTTTTAAAACAGCAACAGGGAAACAAAAATGTATCCATGTCCAGCTGGCATGGGAATCCCCCACTCCTCCCACACAGCTCGGGGGGTCGGGGTGGCTGTCAGTGTCCTGGGAGCTCCTCTCTTCCCATCCGCCGCCTCCACCCAGCTCGGGGTGGCTGTCAGTGTCCTGGGAGCTCCCCGCTTCCCATCCGCCGCCTCCGCCCAGCCGCACTGCGCTTTCTCATCCTGATGCCTGCACACGCTGCTGCCTGGCTTGGCCACTGCCTCTCCAAGGCTGCACTGCTTTTCAGGGAGGGCCACTATCTGCCTGCTGCAGCATGGAACCTGGAGACTGACCACGGAACTGCCTGCGTGTGCCTACCCAGAAAACGAAGGTTGCTGAATTCACGGATGGTTCTAATTCTTGTGTTTTCGTGGACTGTACCTGGAAACCTTATTAACTGAGACTACCTTAATTTGGAATTTGGAATAATTGGAACTTAATGATGATTTGGCTGGATTCAAGTTTACCTTCTGACTTTCTAGTGAGAAAGGAGTTTGCCAAGCAATTTAATCTCTTAAAACAAGAATGCAAGTGTTTTCTCACGGGAGCATTTTAAAGACTTTTCGGAATGCTCATTGTCTGCATGCAAATAAGGCTGCTAATTATGAGATTTTTTTTCCAATTCATTGGCGGTCCCAGCAGGACCTGACTTGAAAATGTGCTATTAGCAATTAGTTCTTGTAATGACATAGACTTGAAAGAAATAAAGGAAAAATTTTTTTTAAAAATACCCTCTAATATAGACTTTTCACAAATTTAGACACCATTAATCTAGATGATAACAGTCAATGTATGCAGCTCAACTATGGTTGTCAGAGTATTTTTCAAATGTGTGCTACCTCATTTGATCCTCAAAGCTGCTCTGAGAGGGAAACGAAGCATGCCACATACCCAGTTCACAGGTGAAGGCACTGACAGGGTTAACTTGCAGGCTGCAGGGTTTTCTCACTGTGTTAATAGTTTGTTCCATCCATCCATCCACGCACCTACCCATCCATCCATCCACGCACCTACCCATCCATCCACCCACCCATCCACCCACCCATCCACGCATCCATCCATCCATCCATCCATCCACTCATCCATCCACCCACCCATCCATCCCTTCATCCACCCCTTCATCCATCCACCTACCCATCCACTCACCCATCCATCCATCCATCCATCCATCCACCTATCTATTCATCTACCTACCCATCCATCCATTATCCATCTGTATCCATCAATCCATCCCTTCATTCATCCCTTCATCCATCTACCCACCCATCCATCCACCATCCATCCATCCACCCATCCAGCTACCCATCCATCCATTATCCATCCATATCCATCCATCCACCCATCCATTCATCCCTTCATCCACCCCTTCATCTATCCACCCACCCATCCATCCATCCACCCATCCATTCATCTACCTACCCATCCATCTATTATCCATCCATATCCATCCATCCATCCACCCATCCATCCCTTCATCCATCCACCCACCTATCCATCCATCCATCCTTCCATCCATCCATCCATTCACCCATCCACCTAACCATCCATCCATTATCCATCCATATCCATCCATCCACCCACCCATCCATCCATCCATCCATCCATCCATTCATCCATCCCTTCACCCACCCATCCACGCTTCCATTCATCCACCTACCCATCCATCCATTACCATCCATATCCATCCATCCACCCATTCATCCATTCATCCATCCCTTCATCCACCCATCCACCCTTCCATTCATCCACCTACCCATCCATCCATTATTCATCTATGTCCATCCCCCCACCCATCCATCCACCCACTCATTCATCCATTCATCCATCCCTTCATCCACCCATCCACCCTTCCATTCATCCACCTACCCCTCCATCCATTATCCATCCATATCCATCCACCCACTTATTCATCCATTCATCCATCCCTTCATCCATCCACCCACCCATCCACCCACCCATCTATCCACCCACTCATCCATCCATCCATCCACCCATCTACCACCCATTCATCCATCCATCCACCCATCCAGCCATTCATCCCTTCATCCATCCATCCACCCACCCACACACCCATCCATCCATCCACCCACTCATTCATCCATTCATCCATCCCTTCATCCATCCCTTCATCCACCCACCCATCTATCCACCCACCCATCCATCTATCCATCCATCCACCCACCCATCTACCACCCATTCATCCATCCATCCACCCATCCAGCCATTCATCCCTTCATCCATCCACCCACCCAGCCATCCATCCATCCAGTCATCCTCCCCTTCATCCATTTATTCACCCACCAATCCATCTATCCATTATCCATCCATCATCCATCCATCCACCCCATCCATCCACTCATTCATCCCTTCATCGATCCATCCACCCACCCACCCACCCATCTATCCATCCATCCCCCTACCCATTTATCCATTATCCATCCCTTGTCCATCCATCCACCCACTCATTCATCCATTATCCATCCATCCATTCTTCTACCCATCCGTGTACCCACTCATCCACCCATTGATCCATTATCCATTTAGCCACCATTAATCTATTAACTCATCCATTTAGCCACATTCATCTATTAACTCATCCATCCACCCATTATTTATGCACCCAACCACCCATCCATTCATTCATCCACCCATTCACCCATCCATCATCCATCTATCATTCCACCACTCATCCACACACCCATGCACCATCCATCCATTTCCATTTATCCACCATCCATCTATGCACTCATTCATCCACCATCCATCCACTCATTCATTTATTCATCCATTTGCCCACCCACCCATCCATTATCCATCCATGTATTTACCAACCCAGCCATCAATCCATCCATTATCCATCCACCCACTCATCTATCCATTCACCCATTCATCATCCGTGCATTCTTCCACTATCTATTCATCCATCTATCCATTTATCCATCCATCCACTCATTCATTCACCATCCATCAACTCATTCATCATCCATCCACTCATTCATCCATCCACTCATCCATCCACTCATCCATCCATCCATCCACTCATCCATGCACTCATTCATCCATCCACCCAATCATCCATCCATCCATCTGCTCATCCATCCATCTACTCATTCATCCATCCATCAACTCATTCATCCATCCATCCGCTCATCCATCCATCCATCCGCTCATCCACCCATCCACTCATTCATCCATCCATCTACTCATTCATCCATCCATCTACTCATCCATTCCCACTGAGTTCATACGCTTTACTATGCTTTCTCACACCTCATGACGATGGTTGACACTGAGATTCCAGCACCACTCTACAGAAGAGTTTGCTAAGGCACAGCAAAAGCCGGCTGCACCTGAGAGTTGTTCAACTCTGCGCAAGGCTCTGTCCTGACACCTCTGCCAATTGAATTGTTCCAGGCTGTCCCTCAGGCACACTCAGTGAACTGAGACAGGAGGGGACATTTGGCAGGGAGCAGTGAGAGCCATGGAGGGGAAGGGAGGGCAAGGGACAGGGGTGGCCAGGACCAAGGGCCCCAGTGCTCTCCCTGCCTCACCCCGGCCCTCCCAAGCTTTGCCAGGGGTCAGACCCTCCCAAGCCAGCACCCAGGGTCCCAGGAGGAACCTGCAGGGTTCTGGGCTCCACTCTGCTGCCCTCTTGCGCACAGATTCACGTTTCCCTGGGTCTGTTGGGTGGGTTCCCTGGCAGAGCTGAATCCTGGTGGGGGGCGTGTCCCAGCTTTCTGGAAACAGATTCTCACAGGGGCCACAGGCCCAGATCATTTCTGCCCCAAGTACGCCCCCTATCCTTGTCATCAGGCCCCTTGGCCAGGCTGTCCCTTCTTGTCCTGGTTGCTGGTGATGGATGGCTGGTGTTTTACTCCAGGACAGGTTTGCTGGTTATTCTTGGGGAGCAGAGCAAAATCCCTCCCCACTGACTCAGCTGCCTCTGCCAGGAGCCTCTCTGAGATGAGACGGGCTGGCGGTGCCTGGCAGGAGGGTGTGTGGAGACGTACATGTCACTTTGGGCAGCTTCCCCAGGCTGTGCGCTTAGTGTGTGTGCGCCAGGTGCCTGGGGACATGGAGACCAGGCCTGGGGAAGGACAGGAGGCCCTGAGAGGGGAGGGGGCTGAGTAAATCAAAGCCAACATGACACAGTCCTGGGTTTAGCCCAAGTTACCAACCATGGCACTTTCAGAAATTTTTTAGTTCTGTGTTATCATACTGATATTTACAACGACCAGGAAGATGTTTTTGTGCCTGGGCCCCAAACCGTGACTGCACCATGGCGGAACAGCCCTGAGTCCTGAGGGGCAGCCAGTGGGGCACCCTTGAGGGGCCTGAAGGACTGCGCGTCCCCAAACCTTCCCGCTAGAGGCTCCCAAGGCAAATCCACCTCAGCCTGTCGTGGCTGGGGCTGAGGTTAGAGTGAGGCACTCACGCCTGGCTCCCCGGGCACCCCCTCACCCCACACTGGGAGACCCAGCCACACCCCTGCCCGGCCCAGCCGGTGCCCAGGCTTGTGAAGGCCGCTGACAATGGCCACTACTCCATGCTGAGGAGCCCAGGCTGATGCTGGAGGAGCTTTGTGCCCAGTCCCCCCGCTGCCCCAGGAGCCCTTCCCAAGACAGCACTGGCTTCTGAATGATGTTGGACCTGTCTAATCTCTGGCTGTTGGCAGCCTTCACTGCGGGCCACATTGTCCTGTGGAAAAGCTGCCATGGCCGGGGCTGTGGGTAGGGGCGTGAGGGGCCTGGGCTCCTTTGGACACCACGAGGGCTTCTTCCCCAAGTGGCTGCCACAACTGTGTCCACGTCCTCAGGGCTCTGGGCTGAGCCAACTGGGCCAAGGACAGTGGGCTGGAGAGAGAGGCGGCCCTGAGGCCAAGACCAGGGGCTCCCTAGGACAGGGTAGGCCAGTCCTTCCCCTGGCAGGTGTCTCCCTCTCTGCCCTTCGGCCTCTCTCTGTGTGGAGGGTGGGTGGGACCCCCAGCATTGCACCCGCCCGACTGCAGCTGCCCTGCTTTTCCTGGGCCTCCCAAATGCCCGGGTTCCACCTCCTCCTCTGCCCCCCACCTGCCGCCACCGGCACCCAGACAGCAGGCAGTGAGGATCCCCACCTTGGCCTGTGAGAAAAGACAGTGCCCTCTTCTCTGCAATGGCTGCAGGCAAGCCGGCCCCCCAAGGTGGAATCCGCCCCTCAGGTTGCCCCATGTCCACAAACGTCCCTGCCTGGGGAGGCTCTGGAGGGAGGAGGAGGCGGCCCCTGCCATGTTGTTAGGCAGGAAGACAAACTCCTGGGAAGTAGGAAGCCCCCGGCAGGGCTCGGTCCTGGGACCCCTGGCCACCCGGCGCAGACCCCTCCCCTCATGTGCTCGGTCCCAGGACCCTCGGCCACCTCGCACAGACCCCTCCCCTCACAGGCTTGGTCCCGGGACCCCCGGCCACCCGGCGCAGACCCCTCCCCTCACAGGCTCGGTCCCAGGACCCCCGGCCACCTCACACAGACCCCTCCTCTCATGTGCTCGGTCCCAGGACCCCCGGCCACCTGGCACAGACCCCTCCTCTCACGGGCTTGGTCCCGGGACCCCCAGCCACCCGGCGCAGATCCCTCCCCTCATGTGCTCGGTCCCAGGACCCCCGGCCACCTGGCACCGATCCCTCCCCTCACGGGCTTGGTTCCGGGACCCCCGGCCACCTGGCGCAGACCCCTCCCGCCATGGGGGCGCCCGGTGGCTTCTCTGTAATCCACAGATGTGGAAAGAGCTTCACTGACCCTGCAAGTCCAAAACGTACAGGGCTGTTTCTATCAAATGAAAAATGGTCATCATCTTATCACAAAGCCGTGAGGGCCTCTGCCCTTGTCTTCGCGGTTCCACTGTATTCAAGGATTTGAAATGGAGTCTCATGTTGGCCACCACTGAAGCTGCTGGACTAATAATACGTTTGCAGAAAACTTCCCAGAGGAGTTTCTAAGCTCCATTAACCAGGCCATCCATTTCCTGATCCTTCCATTAACCAGGAAATTCTGGGTTGTGTTTTGAGGGGCTGCGCTGAGATCCTGGGAGCATTTCTGTTAATGAGAAGGAAGGAGCCCGTGCTGGGGGGTCTGCACCCAGGGAGACAGGACACCCCTGCTGTTCCTACCGCTCCGAGCTGGAGGTTGAGGGGCCCCCACCCCACCCCATTACCAGTGAGAGGATGAGGAATGAGGCTGGAACACAGCGCTGAGAGGCCTGATCCAGGGCGGTGGACGGGCCGGATGCTCGGGGGCTGAAGTGGGAAAATGTTTCCCAGGGCCAGGCAGGAGCTACAGGCAGGGAGGGCGGACGTGGACCCTGGGCAGGTGCCCTCGACCTGGGTGGCTACTTGAGGGCTTTTGGTTGTGGTTTGCATCCTCACAGGAGGCATTTGTGTTTGCTGGGGAGACTGTGCATATTAAATCCCTGGGCTCCGGGAGAAAAGTCCGGTTTTATTCCATTTGCGGGATCTCTCCTCTTCCCTCTTTCAACAAAGAGCTCACTGCCCGAAGCTGGAAGATGCGCTCTGGGCCGAGGCTGGCTGCACGCAGGAGGGGCCCTAAGCACCTGCAATGTCACATACGGTTCTGTCGTGGCCACGGCCACCGGGGCCCAGTGGGGTCTGAGTGCTGAACTAGTGAAGGCAAAGGGAGGCAGGACCCTGAGGCCCAGGGGAGGGCGCGGCACAGTGAGCGGGGCTCAGCGCTGCCTCGCATTGTGGGTGTGGGCGGGACCTGCACACGAAGCCACGGTGGAGGCCCGCACCCTCATGGACCTGCCTCCCTGCCCAGCAAACCTTCCAGATGCTTCCTGGAGTTGTAGATACTGAGCGATGTGGCTCCATCAGGCTGCTGCGGCCTGGGGATTTTTATTTCTATTAGATGTAGAAACTCTTTTCTTCAGCCCTTAATCTCTGCCAGCCTGGCACCCCCCGGGGGCAATGGGGCCTCATCTTCCACTCAGCACCACATGACACCCGTCAGGATGGAAAGGCGGTGCCCACATACCACGCTCGCCCTCTCCACGCTCGCCCTCTCCACGCTCGCCCTCTCCCTGCTGCTGGATGGCAGCTGTCAGACCCCACGGAAGATTGCGCCTAACTCACTGGCGTAACTCGCTGGCCTGGCTCCACCAGGCAGCCTGGGGCCCCCATGTCTTCTCCTGTTGCGTCCCTCCCCTGGGCACTGTCCACTCCCTGGCGGGCTAGGCCGCCCACCCCTCCCCCCACCACAGCCCCTGCAGAGAGGCCCCTTCCCTGCTGGCTGAGCGCCCAGCGTCTGCGGAGACAGAAGCTCGCTCTGGGCATCGTGGGGCGGGGGCTGTGCGGCCTGCTGACACGGCTGCCCGGCGTGGACGAGGCCGTGGCGCCTCGCAAGGGTGCACGCTCTTTAATCCTTGTGGCAAGTGAGACGGCTCAGTGCCCGCTTTGTTCACGAAACAAGGGTGTGTTGTTTCCCCTCTTTTCTTCTTGGTGGGTGAGCAGTATTTTTTTAAGTGCTAAACTTGTGGTTTGCAAAGCAAACCCCACTGTCGCTCACAGCCAAGGCCCGTGCTGAGTTCCACACCACGGTGTGGCTCCGGAGGCTGAGTCTCAGCTTCAAATACAGGCTTTGAAAATGGGAGACTGGTGAGCCCACTGTTTAGATTAAAAACAGTTTAAATAAGTTTCCAGGAGTTTCACGAACCTAAATGTGGTGATAACGGAGTTTAAGGATCAAAAGGAAAGGACTCTCCCCTCGCTGACAACGTCTGGATCGAAACAGTCTTCACTTCCCTGAGACTGTACCCCAGAGCCCCATGGGGCCACAGCCGGGACTCTAGGGAGGCAGAGCTGGCCGTGCCGGAGCAGGTCTGGGTCAGAGCCTCCCCCGGGGGGCTGCAGTGTCATTCAGCACCTTCCCAGGGCTGAGTCATGGCAGAACGCACATGGCTCCTTCCCAGCGAGCCAGGCCCACACCCAGAACGGCGGCCCAGATGCCTGGCTCTGGCAGAAGCAGCTCTGAGCAGTGAGCCCCGTGCCCCACTCCATAGGAGGGCTGGGCCCCAAAGGGCGGGCGGCCCGCTAGGAGCCACACGGCCGACACCTTGGGCTGGCCACGGAGCGGGGTCTGTCTGGTGTGGCTGCAGCTGTGTCTGGAGAACGCAGAAGCCCCTCCAGATGCCTGCAAGTCTCCACCACTTTGGTGCCACCAGCCGTGCTGTGGGTGCCCTGGGCTTGCTCTTGTCGCCCCATCCCCCGAAGGCCTCCAGGGCCCTCAGTTGGCTGCTGACCCAGGGCCTCCTCCAGAGCGCCTGACTCAGGCACACAAAGGCTGCGGAGGGAGTAAGACAGTGAGTAGGAGAATTGCAACCAAATTCAGAATCCGCCCAGCCCTGAGGCCACCTCTTGCCTGCCGCCCACCTGGGCGGGGCTTTACTTCGACTCAGGCCCAGGCGCCCCTGCCGGACCTCCGGTGCCTCTGCGGCTCCTTCGCACCGGCCTGGGCCTGGGCTCCCAGCCCTCTGCTCTGTCTCACTGAGGCAAGGCGTCCGCACTGGCCAGTTCTGACTTTGGTCCCGGGGGGCCGCCCTCCACCTGCTGGCCCTGCTGATGCTGAGTGTGACTCAGCCGTGCCCGGCAGCACCACAAGACGTCCGCTGAGCACGACGTCTACCTGGCATTCAACGTAAGACACGTGAGGCCGGACATGTCTGCGAGAGTTCCAGATGAGCCTGGCACTGGGACGTGTGGACCATGCACCACAGACGGCCCCAGCACGGTGGCCTCTTCCTCAGCCCAGGTCCTGACTGAAACGACACGGCCAACCTTCCTTCCCACAGGGCCCTCCTGCCTTTTGATTCAAACTGAAGCTCGGCTTTTCTTAGACTCAGACCGGAACCCCACTGCCAGCCTCCAGGGTCCCGGGCTTGCGGATCTGGGGGCTGGTGACCCCTGTCATTGTGCGAGCCTGCCGCACCCGCAGCTGCACCCGTACCCGCACCTGTACCCTCACCCGCAGCTGCACCCGTACCCGCACCTGTACCCTCACCCGCAGCTGCACCCGTACCCGCACCTGTACCCGTACCCGCAGCTGCACCCACACCCGCAGCTGCACCCGTACCCGCACCCGCAGCTGCACCCGTACCCGCACCCGTACCCGCACCCGTACCCGCACCCGTACCCGCACCTGTACCTGTACCCGCACCTGTACCCGCACCCGCAGCTGCACCCGTACCCGCACCCTACCCGCACCCGCAGCTGCACCCGTACCCGCACCCGCAGCTGCACCCGTACCCGCACCCGTACCCGCACTCGCAGCTGCACCCGTACCCGCACCCGCAGCCGCAGTTGGGGTAGAATTGATTCCTCCCCAGTTCCGCGAGAAGCCCCTCGAGCTCTAATTAGCACTGAGATGGCCACGCCTGTCCACGCTGCCGCAGCAGCTACCCTTGAAGCCCATCCCAGCCCCGCACAGCCCTTGGCCTCTGGGCACCCCAAGAACACAGGCTCTCAGGGCTGTCCCCGAGGGTGCACGGCGCCCACCAGCTCTCGGAGGCCGGCTGCGGCTTGACTTGGTGAGGGAAGAGGCCTGGCTTGGGACAGGAGGAAGCTGCATTCCAGCCTCAGAGGAGCCTCCTTACCCTGGCCGCCTCTTTCCGAACCCTCAACACAACAATAAGATGATTTCAGGATCATAATTACTAAAGAAAACATTGCCAAGAATGATTCTGTAGCACCCCTTGTTCGCGTCCCCACTCAGCATCTCCACGCGGGGGCCACATGTTGGTGTCTGCTGCTGGGCAGCCGTCAGCATCCGCAGGGGTCCCCCTCTCCGTGCACGGCTCACAACCCCGCGTCCGCCCCAGGCTCACAGGGAGCCTGGCTGCGACCCGCCAGAGGGCGGCGGGGTTTTGTTTGCCAGGAAGGGGTGAGGAAGGAGCGAGCTGTTGTTAGTCTTGCCCCTGGTCCGCTGCGACATTCACCCTCTTCCTGTTGGAAGCAAGAGCAGCTCCTTCCAGCGTCACGGGATCCCTCAGGAGCACGAAGGCGCTGAGGAGCTGGGACAGGGTCTCCTCCAGTCTGGGGGGAACGAGGGGTTGAGTCGGTGGCATGGGTGTCGGGGAGGAGTGAGGGTGCGGTGTCCTCTTGAGGGCAGGCAGGGGGAAGAGGAGAGGCCAGTGGGTGGGACGGTGCCAGGAGCCACTGGCCCTGCCGCGAATGAGGCTCATCCTGAAGCAGCTGGAGAGGCGGTGGCACCCACGGGTTGAGACAGGAGGGCAGCTCCTGCAGGCGGTGTGGGTGCTGTGCCAGGCTGGGTCTCGGGGGCAGTGAGGCCGATGCCCAGGGCCTGAGCAAGGAGGACGGCGGGAAAGAACAGGACGCAGCACCCCAGAGGCTCTTGGAGTTTGCAGTGCTTGGGTCTGGGGGCCTGGCCACTTCCCCCGCGGCCTCCTGCTTACACCTGGGGATGCTTGACCCCGGAGGGAGGAGGCCTGAGCGGGGCACTGGGCTGGGGGCTCGGTATCCTCACGGGGTCACTCACACGCCGGCTCTCCCAGGACTGGGACCCTGCACACCTGTGACATCTCTCGGGCCCGGCCGGGCTCTGGGTCCCTGGGCTGTGGCGTCCTCCAGACCCAAGGCCCTGGCAGGGCCTCCTCCCTCACCAGGCATCCGAGATGCCCGCTGCATGCGGCGTTTATTACGTGTTGCCAGGGGCGCTGGTTATTTTATTTTGCTTCTGGTTTTGCTCTGCCAGTCGCTCGTCACCCAAATTCTCTGACTTTTTTCTCAGCACCTCTGCTGGGAGCTGCCCAGGAGCTCGGGCCAATGGGTTCCGCCAGCAGCGCCAACTCCCACGGCTCGTGGGGATGGGGAGTTCGGGGCTCTGAACCCCTGCGTGTGGAGCAGGAGGAGCATCATCTCATCCCCGGGGGCCCCTTCACATCCCAGGCCCCACCGGACTGCGACGGCTGCGGGAAGGGAGGATGTGTGTGGGGCTGAGAGGGAGCTCCTAGGAGACCCCGTTGTTGTCCCGGGGTGGCTGTGACAAAGCCTCACAGACCCACAGACAGGGCGGCGCGGACGGCGGGAAGGCAGGTGACAGAGCCTCACAGACCCACAGACAGGGCGGCGCGGACGGCGGGAAGGCAGGTGACAGAGCCTCACAGACCCACAGACAGGGCGGCGCGGACGGCGGGAAGGCAGGTGACAGAGCCTCACAGACCCACAGACAGGGCGGCGGGGACGGCGGGGAAGGCAGGTGACAGAGCCTCACAGACCCACAGACAGGGCGGCGCGGACGGCGGGGAAGGCAGGTGACAGAGCCTCACAGACCCACAGACAGGGCGGCATGGACGGCGGGGAAGGCAGGTGACAGAGCCTCACAGACCCACAGACAGGGCGGTGCGGACGGCGGGAAGGCAGGTGACAGAGCCTCACAGACCCACAGACAGGGCGGCCTGGACGGCGGGGAAGGCAGGTGACAGAGCCTCACAGACCCACAGACAGGGCGGCGCGGACGGCGGGAAGGCAGGTGACAGAGCCTCACAGACCCACAGACAGGACGGTGCGGACGGCGGGGAAGGCAGGCATCCTCCCTACCCTGAGGCCAGAGCTGGTGCTGAGCTCTGCGGGGCAGCCGTCCCAGCCTCCCTCCAGCCTCCCTGGGCCTGGCGCTTCTTCGCCATCTCCGCCTCCGTTGTGTGGTGTCTGTGCATCTGTGCCTTTGTGGGCTCTTCCTCAGGGCCTCGGTTGTGGAGTGTGAGGGCCCCTGCCCGGGACCTCATCGCAGTTGCTCACCTCAGCAACAACCCTGTTTGCAAACAAGGCCCCACTCTGAGTCCTGGGTTCAGGACTTCACCCTGTGAGTTTCCGGGAGACACAGGTCGACCTCTGGCAGAGGTCCCGGACTTGGTCTCTGTGGGGACGGCGGGAGTCGGACGCCCACCCCACCACGGGCCTCCCTGCTCCAGGCAGATCCGTGGGGTGCAGGCCCCACTCTCGCCCGTAGGACTGTGCTGGGGAAGAGGCCGGAGGAGAAAGGAGCCTCTGCCTTGCTGAGGATTTCCCAAGCAGAGACACTGGACAACCTCAGCCCAACTTCACCTGAAACTCTGATCAATAAATAAATGTCTGATAATGACACCTTCCAACAGCATTCCCCATGCCTGTGGGTCCCGAGGCCGCCTGCCGCTCTGGGATAGGAGTCATTTTACCCATGGGGCTCCCTGGGGCACCCGCCCTGCAGATCCTGAGGCTCCGGGAGGCCTTGCCTGTGACTCCATGGGGAAGAACAGGCTGGGGCTGCCAGCATCTGAAGCCCTCTCCCAAGCGAGCTTGGGCAACGCGGCGGCAGACAGCTCTGGCCACTGGGAATGAGCCTGGCTTTGGGGACTTGACTTGGCCGTCAGGCATCGCAGGAGCCCCTGCTGCGGGCTGAGAAGAGCAGCCGTCCTGGTCACACCCCTCGGAGAAGCTTCTCGAGGCTTTTGGAGGGAGGAGCTTTTGAAGCCTTAATGCCGCCATGGGAACCAGGAGAGAGAGTCCCACGGAAATTCATGGAAAGCTCCGCCAAAGACCATTTAGGCTTCTGTCTCCTGAACCTAAACCTGGGTGAGGCGAATGTAAAGGCAACGCCTGCGTTTGGCGGGGCCGGGTGTCAGCAGCTCACACCTAGGGAGACACGTTGGGCAGCCGAGGCTACCGCCGTCCTCAGGCATGGCCTCCGTGACTCAGGGAGGACCCGCCCACTGATTCACCGGCTGCACCTGCCCTGTCCTGAGAAACTTGGTTCTCCCAGGGCTGACCCAGCCTGACCCAGGCTCCCCAGGGAGACTTGGAAAGTGCTTCCAAAAGGCTTCTTCTCACCCAGGCCCTCCATGTCCACGGCTGGATGTCTTATCAGCAGTCACTTGTCACTGAGTGCTGGATAAACAAGGCGGTGAATGAACTAGCGGGCGCATGAATGGCACGTAACACTTAGACGCATGTCAAGAACCCACGGAAAAGAGACGGGCAGGGCAGAGGCTGTCTCTCGGGCGGTTCCTAATCGCAGGAGCAATGGCGCCAACCCTGCTATGCCAGCAGCCATGCTGCCACGTCATCTCCTGCCCACGCCACAGCTGCCCCACGCCGTCTCCTGCCCTCGCCACAGCTGCCCCACGCCGTCTCCTGCCCACGCCACAGCTGCCCCCACGCCGTCTCCTGCCCACGCCACAGCTGCCCCACGCCGTCTCCTGCCCACGCCACAGCTGCCCCACGCCGTCTCCTGCCCACGCCACAGCTGCCCCACGCCGTCTCCTGCCCACGCCACAGCTGCCCCACGCCGTCTCCTGCCCACGCCACAGCTGCCCCCACGCCGTCTCCTGCCCACGCCACAGCTGCCCCCACGCCGTCTCCTGCCCACGCCACAGCTGCCCCCACGCCGTCTCCTGCCCACGCCACAGCTGCCCCCACGCCGTCTCCGTGCCGCCATGCCATCTCCCGCCATGCCACAGCTGTCCCCACGCTGTCTCCATGCCACCACGCCATCTCCCGCCCACGCCACAGCTGCCCCCACGCCATCTCCTGCCCATGCCACAGCTGCCCCCACGCCATCTCCTGCCCACGCCACAGCTGTCACCACGCCATCTCCTGCCCACGCCACAGCTGCCCCCACGCCATCTCCTGCCCACGCCACAGCTGCCCCCACGCCATCTCCTGCCCACGCCACAGCTGCCCCACGCCGTCTCCTGCCCACGCCACAGCTGCCCCACGCCGTCTCCTGCCCACGCCACAGCTGCCCCCACGCCGTCTCCTGCCCACGCCACAGCTGCCCCCACGCCGTCTCCTGCCCACGCCACAGCTGCCCCCACGCCGTCTCCTGCCCACGCCACAGCTGTCACCACGCCGTCTCCTCCCCACGCCACAGCTGTCACCACGCCGTCTCCGCCCACGCCACAGCTGCCCCCACGCCATCTCCCACCACGCCGCAGCTGTCCCCACGCTGTCTCCATGCCACCACGCCATCTCCCGCCCACGCCACAGCTGCCCCCACGCCATCTCCTGCCCACGCCACAGCTGTCACCACGCCATCTCCTGCCCATGCCACAGCTGCCCCCACGCCATCTCCTGCCCACGCCACAGCTGCCCCCACGCCATCTCCTGCCCACGCCACAGCTGCCCCCACGCCGTCTCCGTGCCGCCACGCCATCTCCCACCACGCCGCAGCTGTCCCCACGCCGTCTCCATGCCACCACGCCACCTCCCGCCCATGCCGCAGCTGTCCCCACACCATCTCCTGCCCCCATGCCGTCTCCTGTCCCTTCTGTCCCTCCCGGGGCCCCTTGTCCTCAAGGTCTGCTCCCACCCTAACCTGTCAGACCACATGGAGGGGCAAGTGGCTGAAAACTCCTAAAGGGCTGCACTCGAAAGAAGGACGGGACTTCAACAGCATGCGGAGCCTGAGGCTAAACTCTGCAAAATACAGCCGCGGCCTCCCGTTCACGTTCCCACACCCCGAGGACGCGCTGGCTGATGGTGGCACGTGTGCCCTCCGAGCCCAGATGTCTCTTCCGAACACGCAGCAGCAGCCACTGCGGACCGTTGACCTCTTTGCCGTTCTGCCTTAAGCTGATGGTTTGGTGACGTGGGTGCTGGAACTTCAAACCTCAGTGTGGGAGGAAGGGACGCCGGGGCCTCCTGGCCTGCCCGAGGTCATGCCTCCCTCTTGCCTGAGGTTACCCCCATTCTAGGGACACCCTTAGAAATGGCAGCATTGCTCTAACTGGCTGATTCAAACACAGGGCTCTCCAGAGCAGAATGTGTTTCTGCATGGGGCGCGGCACACGAGCCTCCGTGATCCACAGGGAAGACGGGCCTGCGGCTGAGGGTCTCGCGATCATCTTAAGGTGGTTGCTGCTGCCACAGTGGTTGGTGGTTGCTGCTGCCACAGTGGTTGATCAGTTTCAGGTGTCTGTCCCGTTTGGCTTGAAAAACTAAGGGGCGAACCTGAGCCCCAAAGTCGTGCGTGGCCGTATTTAACCCTCAGTCCCTGGTAACTGGTGGGTGGATGTCACAGTCTTCACTTCAAAGGTGACTGGGCCAGCCTCAGAGGGTCAGCCTGCAGCCTCCCTGGCCCAGTGTCTGGCAGAGCTTTGCCAAGTGGCTCCCAGAAAGTTACCACCCAAGGGCATCTAATGCAATCCTTTTGAAATTCTTTGATACCCAGGAGTATCATGTTGCTGTTTAAACCACATCTTGTTTATCCTCCTAAATTCTTTATTTTTTTTTTTTTGAGACAGAGTCTCGCTCTGTCACCCAGGATGGAGTGCAGTGACACGATGTCGGCTCACTGCAAGCTCCGCTGCCTCCCAGGTTCAAGTGATTCTCCTGCCTCAGCCTCCTGAGTAGCTGGGACTACGTGGGCATGCCACCAGACCTGGCTAATTATTGTAATTTTAGTAGAGACAGGGTTTCACCATATTGGTCAGGCTGGTCTTGAACTCCTGACCTCAGGTGATCCACCCACCTTGGCCTCCCAAAGTGCTGGGATTAAAGGCGTGAGCCACTATGCCCAGCCTATCCTCCTAAATTCTAAGCAGGAGATGGAAAGCACATTACAGAGAGCCTGTGGCACTCGCACAAACACAGCAAAGCTTCCTGATTTGGTTCCAGTCCTGGACCAGCAGCTCCTTGGAGTGGCAGCAAGATGTGAGGACCCCGGGGCCGGCTTCCCTGGTCAGGGAGAGTTAAGCCGCCTTGGCAAGTGCCCATCTTCTTCCTCCTCCCTCCCCTCCTCCCGTCTTCTTTTTTACTGGGAGAAAAAGCTTTATAGTTTCTGCTTGGTCCACGGCCCAGGGAGGCCTCGTGGTTGGAGGGAGAGCTTGGACAGAGGCTACAAGGCTGAGGGTGGGCCCTGCAAGGCAGCCACTGCTATGAGGCTCCTGGTCAGCTAGAGACCCTGCCTGGCCAGCGGGGTGCAAGGTCAGGGGTGGCCTGCCTCCCGGCAAGTCTCACTGCCTGTGTCAGGAGTGGTTTCAGGAAGTCGCAGAGATGGGGTCTGGCAGGCAGAACCAAGGTGTGCAGACCAGCAGGGCTCCGTTGTTCTTGGGGCTCAGGGTCAGTGGCAACCAGCGGCTAACGCAAAGAGGGTGGGCTGGTCCTGGAAGCAGGGACAGCCAGAGATAGGCTGCAATGGGGAGCTGGGGGCCACCAGACCGTTCCTCAAACACCAAGAGCGCAGGAGGCCAGCAGCGAGAGCCCCGGACGCCGCAGGGGCAACTTCTGGACCTGACGGGCTGTTTCCCCACCCGGCTGCCCTCCCTCAAGTGTGCTGCCAGGTGTGGCTCCCTCAGCCTCGGTGCCGACCTCGGTGTCTGCGCACTCTCTCTCGACCTTCCTCATCCGTGGGGTCAGGTGTCACATGGCACCACTGCCTGGGTCTCCGTGCAGGGACAGTCGAGTGCCGACTCTGCCGGAAGGCTGGAAACGTTACCTTAGGTGGAAAAGTACCTTCAGCCACCTCAAGCTCCCTGAGAAGGTGACGAGAGTTATCCGGAGAATCCAGAAGTGCGACGAGAAACAGATCACAAGCTTGATTCAGATGGGTGTGTAGGACCTAGGAACCCAGTTTAATTGAATTTTCCAGTGAATGCATGATTAACTGGAAGACCCTTTTTTCTGTTATATTTTGTTGAAAAAGATCTTGCTGAAATTATACCTATTGTCCTTCTTAGTAAGTAGATAAAAACAAAGAAACAAAAAAGCTCCGGTCTCTGATTGCTGGTGTCTTAGCTGGTTTCCCCCGAGCGAGCAGCAAACCGGGTGGTCCCTTTCTGTGCAGGTGTGGAGCTCTGCAGTGGAGACACGGAGGGGCTGAGAGCCGAGGCCCGGATGCCTTCATGGATTGGTTACCATGGCCGCGTCACAGACGACCCCAACACTGAGCAGCGTCCAGCAGCGAAGGAGCTGTGTGACCTCCCTGGGTTTCATGGCCTCAGGGCCTCTTGCTAGTGTGAGCCCAGCTGTCGCTATGTCCCAGGCACTGCCATCATCTCCAGGCGCATGGGAGAACCCTCCCTACGAGAAACCCACTCCAGGAGAAACCACCCCCGCAGGAGAATCCCCAACATCCACAAGCCCCCATAACCGGCTGTCAGCCGGAACCTCAGCTTCCTGCGTGGCAGCCAGCTCCGCTCCCAGCTGGAGGGAGAGAGGACAGCCTGAGATGCACGCGGTGAGCGCCAGGGTGTGAGGTCCCTGGGGCCATCTAGAGGCTGCCCAGCCCGGCAGACAGCATGGCCACTCGACGGGCAAACCCTTCTGGAGGCCTTTGCAGCGAGTCCTGGGGCCACTGACTCCACAGACGAGGAGAGGCTGAGGACAGTCCATGGCTCCTTTCTGCAGGGACTAGTGGTCAAGTGAGAGACAGTAGAGGGGACTCGAGCGGGTCCACAGAGGTCCCCACATGCTGGGGGTTCCTGGGGCCCTCACTCCTCGCAGTGCCACGAGTCTGGCCCACTGACCTTAGCCCAGCCTGGCCCTTCTCAGCAACATGCGGTAGAGGCGTCCAGGTCTACAGAGAGGGCAGGCCCAGGTGGGCCTGTTCCGTGGAGAGGGGGCCTCCTGTCTGCTTCTGGGTCCTGGTGAGGGATGCCCCCGGCTGTTCTGCTCCTAACGGAACCGCCCTGCTGAGGGCTGGGGAGCCTGAAATGATGTGGGTTGAGACCGAGGGCTTGTCCATGGGCCCCCAAAACCAGGGCACATGTGATGGGCGTGCCCCCCAGACAGGACTGGGAAGGAGGCACTGCGGGGGGACAGGAACCTGGAGGGAGGGAGGTGGCTGAGCAGGCCGAAGCGGGGGACTGGGGCTCTCCCAGGCCCAGGGCAGCCAAGGGGACCAAAAGTGGCTCCTTCCCAATCTCACTCTCCTGTCTGCTCTGTCTTGGGTGATGGCTTCTCCCTCCCTTCAGCTGCTCAGGTTCAACCTCTCAAGACCCCGGCGACTTGGTGGCACAGCCTTGTACTTCCCCTGCCCACCTCCTCACCACCATCCTCTGCCAGGGGTCCACAGGCCGCCTTGTCCAGCCCGCAAGGACTCACTGCCTCTCAGGCTCTCGGCCCAGCCCCGGGCACCTTCCCCAACCCTGCTCTGCACAGCTCCAGACCCTGCTCGGAAACTGCAGTCAGGAAACCTCGTGGCACTGTGGCTGTGCTCAGAAGGCATGACCAGCCCCTCCACCAGCCTGAAGTGGCCAGGTGTGTGCAGGGGGCTTGAGGGGGATGGGACAGGCCAGGAGGGTCTGTCTTGGAGGTAAGTCCAGTCCCTTCAGCTCTGCCCCGGGTGCCTTGTGTAAGAGCAGGGACTGTCTACTGTCCTGTGTTCACAGGGCACGGGGCATCGTGACCATCTCAGACGTGGGTCACCATGACACGGGCGTGACGTGATTGAAGAGGAAGCCCTGAGCTTCAGGCATGAGGCGCTGGGTGATGTTTAATGATGTTCCTCAGGAAATGCCTAATGATCAGTGAAACTGAGGATCTATTTTCAGAGAAGGCGCCAAGAAAGGAACTCCCCCACAGGGTGAGAAACGCCTCCTCCTTCTCCACGTCCAGGCTGGAGGGGTGTGGAGACCTCCCTGAGCACCGGGACCCCTGGAGACCCCTGCAGACCGCTGGAGACCACTAAGACCCCTGAGACCCCTGCCAGCCTCCAAGGGCAGCTCCAACCAGGCAGGAGGCCCCAGCCTTGAAGCCCACAGTGAACACGGCAGAGTGTCCAGAAGAGAAGCCAAGGCTCTGATCGGAGCCAGTGAAGCCTGGAAAGCTCATGGTGCCCAAATCTCAGGCGGGGGACGGAGTTGGGAGCAAGAAGGCAGGACCCACCTACCCCCAGCATCTGCCGTGTGGACGGGAACTGCACACTGTCCGCCATGGACATGGTGGGTATAGCGACTCGCAGTGCGTTTTCCTGAGTGGGTGGGAAAAGACCCTTCCTGTTTGCTCTGTCTTGGCCGACGGCCTCTCCCTCCTCTCGGTTGCTCAGGTTCCACTGAATCTTGACCTTAAGAGGCCTGTTGGTTGTTAGTTGATAGATACTTGGACCAGGGGTCTACAAGTAGGGCAAGAGTCTCCACAGGACTGTGACTTTAGCCGGGCGTGGTGGTGATGGCGCCTGTGGTCTCAGCTACTCAGGAGGCCGAGATGGGAGGATCGTTTGAGCCCGGGAGGTCACGGCTGCTGTAAGCCAAAATTGCGCCACTACACTCCAGCCCGGGCAACAGAGCAAACCCTGTCTCCAAAACAAACAAACAAACAGAAAACGAAAGAAGAACCCTGTGTTTGTGGGCTTTTTTGGGTGCTACACAGAACATTTGTGGGTGTGGATTTTAGCAGGGAAGGGAAAACGCGCAGGAAGAAGTAGGGGTGCAGAGGCAGCTACGGCTTCTCAAGATGTAACTCTGGTGTTACGGAAGGTTAAGGGCACACATTGATAGGAGCGGCTTCAGTTTTCTGTGAGCTGAGAACCAGGCCATGGGTCCGCTGGGTCCTGTGCGGTGCTGACCTCTGTGGTTGGGGCCTGGGCCTCCGGCGTGGGCCGCTGGGTCCTGTGTGGTGCTGACCTCTGTGGTTGGGGCCTGGCGCTGTTGGCTGCTTGGGTGTCTGCGGATGGCTGCATTTCAGGCTTGAATGGTGAGAAACTCCCCGCAGTCAGAGGATGCCTGGCCGTGGCATTCTCTCTGATGATGCCACATGTATGATCATCCCCAGACCACGTTCTCACGGCGAGGAGAGGGAAGAACACACTATTCCCTGCCAAGAATAAGACGCCTGGTCATGATGGCAAGCCTGATAACTTGGCGATTAATCCTCAGTGCCAACAATCCTCATGCCGAGAGGGACAGTTGCTCCTGTGTTTGGCTCTGGGCCCTCAGTCAACGCCGCTGGTTACAGTGACACAGGAGAGCGTCACTGGAGAGGGTGGTGGCGTCCCAGGCTGTGTCTGCTCTGCCAGGCCACGGCGTGGTCACCTGGCGCCCAGGGAGTAGAACAGGAAGTGCTCAATTACCAGGCCCCCTGACAGGCCACGTGTGGGGACACGATTCATTGATAAAGCAGAGCACGTCCTGAAGTTCCCCCTGGAATGGCTCCACTGAGAGCGGTGGGGGGTAGGGACGGCAGTTCCCTGGCCTGCAGGAGGGAGCGGAAGCGGCTCGCAGGCCTGTGCAGGGGAGTCAGGAGGCAGGAGGAGGACAGACCCCGTGGTGAGGGCTGAGCTCTTGCCGTCCTGGTGGCCTCGTCCCATCTGGGCTACAGCATGGTCAGTGCCTTTCTTAGAGGGCACCTAAATCGAGACCTGCCTGGAGATTTGATGCCACCAGGAACTTACTGCTAAACTTGTATGTGTGGGGATAGTCTGACGGTAATGTTTTCTTTAAAGATTCTTACTTTTCAGAAACAAATGCCAACATATTTTTATAATGAAATAGTAGAATGTCCAGAATTTGCAGGGAATGGGTAAGTGGATGAAGCAAAAGGGGCCTGAGTTGGCCCCTGGGAAGCTGGGGTGCATGGGAGGTCTACTGTGCTAGTCTCTCTACTTTTGTTTGTGTTTATATTTTTCCCATAATATAAAATCAGACCGGGCGCGGTGGCTCACGCCTGTAATCCCAGCACTTTGGGAGGCCGAGGCGGGCGGATCACGAGGTCAGGAGCTTGAGACCACCCTGGCCAACATGGTGAAACCCCGTCTCTACTAAAAATACAAAAATTAGCCAGGCGTGGTGGCGCACGCCTGTAATCCCAGCGACTCTGGAGGCTGAGGCAGGAGAATCACTTGAACCTGGGAGGCGGAGATTGCAGTGAGCGGAGACTGCATCACGGCACTCCAGCCTGGGCGGGACAGAGTAAGACTCTGTCTCGGCCGGGCGCAGTGGCTCAAGCCTGTAATCCCAGCACTTTGGGAGGCCGAGACGGGTGGATCACGAGGTCAGGAGATCGAGACCATCCTGGCTAACACGGTGAAACCCCGTCTCTACTAAGAAATACAAAAAATAGCCGGGCGAGGTGGCGGGCGCCTGTAGTCCCAGCTACTCGGGAGGCTGAGGCAGGAGAATGGCGTGAACCCAGGAGGCGGAGCTTGCAGTGAGCTGAGATCCGGCCACTGCACTCCAGCCTGGGCGACAGAGCGAGACTCCGCCTCAAAAAAAAAAAAAAAAAAAAAAAAAAAAAAAAAAAGACTCTGTCTCAAAATCAATCAATAAATAAAAATAAAAATTTCCACAACACAAAATTGAAAATAGCCCCAGAGTAGAAGTTGCCCATTCACATTTTCTGTGTCTTCATTCTGAGAGCTGAAAATATCTGCAAGACAAGGACTCATGAGACCCTCTGTTTAAAACCTGAGACTTGCAGAATCTCCATCCACCACTATGACAGCCTGCCGTTGCCACCATCCCCCAAGTCAGCTCGGCTGTCTATGCCAGACTCCTCCACAACTCTCTGGCCAGACGGTCTGCACTATTTGGTACATAACATGCTCAACAAAATGCAGCTCTTATCACCATCAAATTATTTTCCATAATAGGAGTTTTGATAGTGGTTAGGCAGAAAAAGTATGAGGTTAGAGGAAGGGATGACCAAGGATGCAGAAACAGGTACGAAGGGCACCAGAACTAACCTTTGCTGATTTATGGCGTGTCGTGGGCATTCAATAGACTGCCTATGGTAAGGAGTTTAGACTTGCATATTGAAGTAGCCCCACATTAAAATAATAATAACTAATGGGTTGAAGATTATATTGTTGGCAGAAGTTTTATGTTGGACTCATCCTAGTTTGTACTTTCAGCTTGAGCATGAGTGGAAATTAGGAAGCTCATCTCATCTTCCGACACCATCATTCTAAGGGAACGAGCAGAAGGAACGTGTCTCAGGTCTCAGGGGAGCTTACAAATCCCCACAAATACCTCTGCTTATGTTGAATTAGGGCATCCAGCAACTTCTTACCACTTAGAGAATAGGCCTGATTGCCAAAATAACATTCAGACTCTGTAAAATATCAGCCCGTTGGCCTCAAGTAATTCCCTCCTTGTTTAAGAAACCTAAGCATTAAGAAGCCCGAGCATCAGGAAACCCGAGCGTTAAGAAGCCTGAGTGTTGACCAGGCGCGGTGGCTCACACCTGTAATCCCAGCATTTTGGGAGGCCAAGGCAGGTGGATCACAAGGTCAAGAGATCAAGACCATTCTGGTCAAGATGGTGAAACCCCATCTCTACTAAAAATACAAAAATTTGCTGAGTGTGGTGGTGCACGCCTGTAGTCCCAGCTACTTGGGAGGCTGAGGAAGAAGAATCGCTTGAACCCAGGAGGTGGAGGCTGCAGTGAGCCAAGAGCACACCACTGCACTTCAGCCTAGTGATAGAACGAGACTCCATTTAAAGAAAAAAAAAAAAAAAAAGCCTGAGTGTTAAGAAGCCCGAGCATTTATCATCTTTAGTGTCACCAAGTCGCCTTGTCATTTTAAATAAGTCAATCATTAAGGAAGATTTTCTATGAATTTTTTATTATAAAAATAATTGGCATGGCGTGGTGGCTCAAGCCTGTAATCCCAGCACTTTAGGAGGTCGAGATGGGCAGATCACGAGGTCAGGAAATCAAGACCATCCTGGCTAACACGGTGAAACCCCAGCTCTACTAAAAAAATACAAAAAACTAGCCAGGTGTGGTAGTGGGCGTCTGTAGTCCCAGCTACTCGGGAGGCTGAGGTAGGAGAATGGCATAAACCCGGGAGGCGGAGCTTGCAGTGAGCTGAGATCCGGCCATTGCACTCCAGCCTGGGCCACAGAGTGAGACTCTATCTCAAAAAAAAATTTTTTTTTAACTGAAAAAAAAAAATCATTGAGGAAGTATTGCCTATTAATTTGTTTCCTTTTTTCTGTTTTTTTGTTTGTTTGTTTTTATTTAAGACAGGGTCTCACTCTGTTGCCCAGGCTGCAGTGCAGTGGCTCAGTCATAGCTCACTGCAGCCTCAGCCTCCTGGGCTGAAGTGATCTTCCTGCCTCAGCCTCTCACAGAGCTAGAATTACAGGCACATGCTACCAGGCCTAGATAATGTTTGTTTGGTTGGTTGGTTGGTTTTTTAAGATTTTTGTAGAGATAGGATCTCACTATGTTTTCTAGGCTGGCCTTGAATTCCGGGGCTCAAGCAATCCTCCCACCTCTGCTTCCCAAAGTGCTGGAATTGTAGGCATAAGCCACTGTACATGGCCAGAATTTTATTTTTCCATGATAAAAATTATAGCAACATTATAAAACTTTTAGGCACGTGAGAAAAATATCACATCTAATCTTACCACTCTACCTCATAATTAGCATTTGGTGTTCTTATCTCTGCCTTTTGTTTTATACATTTTTAACTCTGCCAAAACCAAGATACACAGGAGTTTTGTGTTCTGTTTTCTTCTAAATATCTAAGCATTTTCCCCCCACATGATTACATAACCCGCTTAACCATACAACAAATTGACAAATAGTTGTATTTGTCAATTTGGCTAAACTGTGGTGTCCAGTGGCTTGGTCAAACACTGATCTAGATGTGAAAGTTTTTAAAATACGTTATTAAAATTCGCCGTCAGTTGACTTTCAGTAAAGCAAATTACCCTCTGTAATGTGGATTACCCTTATTCAATCAGTTGAATCCTTTAAGAGTAAAGACTGAGATTTACTGAAGAAGAAGGAATTCTGCCTCAAGACTACAACATAGAAATCGAGTCCAACTGTTCAGCCCATTGGCCTGCCCTGTGGATTTTGTTTTAGAGTTACCAGTCCCCACAATTACATGGCCCAATTTCCTAGAATAGGTTTCTCTCCCTCTCTCTCGTTTGTGTATGTGTGTGTGTTTATATTTGCGTATGTGTGTTTATATTTGTGTATGTGCGTGTGTTTATATTTGCACGTGTTTATATTTGTGTATGTAGGTTTACATTTGCGTGTGTTTATATTTCCATGTGTTTATATTTGTGTGTTTATATTTACATGTGTTTATATTTGTGTGTGTTTATATTGGCATGTGTGTTTATATTTGCGTGTGTGTTTATATTTGCATGTGTTTATATTTGCATATGTGTATGTTTATATTTGTGTATGTTTTATTCACATGTTTATAGTTGTGTACGTGTATGTGCTTATATTTGCATGTGTATACTTGTGTATGTGTATGTGTTTATATTTGTGTATGTGCATGTTTATATTTGTGTATGTGTTTATATTTGCATATATGTATGTTTATATGTATGTGTTTATATTTGCATGTGTTTATATTTGCGTTTATATTTGTGTTTATATTTGTGTTTATATTTGCGTATGTGTATGTGTTTACATTTGCGTATGTGTGTATATTTGCGTGTTTATATTTGTATGTGTTTATATTTATGTTTATATTTGTGTGTTTATATTTGCATGTTTATATTTGCATATATGTATGTGCTTATATTTGTATATGTTTATATTTGTGTGTTTGTATTTGCATGTGTTTATATTTGTGTGTTTACATTTGCATGTTTATCTTTGATTATATGTTTACATTTGCATACGTGTGTTTACATTTGCATATGTGTGTTTACATTTGAGTATATGTTTATATTTGCGTGTGTGTTTATATCTGTGTATGTGTATATGTGTTTATATTTGCGCATGTGTGTGTGTTTATATTTGCGTATATCCTGCTGGTTCTATTTGTGTGGAGAACTCTGACTGATATAATTATATTCTATTGAGTTTTTTTTTTTTTTTTTTTTTTTTTTTGAGACGGAGTCTCGCTCTGTCGCCCAGGCTGGAGTGCAGTGGCGCGATCTCGGCTCACTGCAAGCTCTGCCTCCCGGGTTCACGCCATTCTCCTGCCTCAGCCTCCCGAGTAGCTGGGACTACAGGTGCCCACAACCGCGCCCGGCTAATTTTTTGTATTTTTAGTAGAGACGGGGTTTCACCGTGGTCTCGATCTCCTGACCTTGTGATCCGCCTGCCTCGGCCTCCCAAAGTGCTGGGATTACAGGCGTGAGCCACCGCGCCCGGCCTATTGAGTTCTTAAATTTATTTAATTGCTTCGCTATTGTTGGATATTTTCCAACTTATGCTACTAAAATAATACATCAGTAAATATACGTACACACTTGTTTTCCAAATTATGCCACTAAAATAATACATCAGTAAATATATGTATACACTTGTTCATATTTTGGATTACTCTATATTAGACTAGATTCTTAGACATTGAATTATCACACTAACAGTGTGCCCACATTGTTGGCATACATATTTTCTTCTGCCAACACCAACAATGTAATCTTCAACTCCTTGCTTATCATATTTTTTAAAATGTGAGCTAGTTCCATAAATAAATTGAAACCCCTCATCATGGGTTACACCTTCAATGCTTAATCCATGCCAGACTGTCTAGCTACAGGGAGTTTGCAAAAAATAAAAATAAAGAAACATAACATTCAAAAGAAAGAAAATGAGAATAGAGCACTCCAGGCAAGGGAACAGCAAGTGTAGGAGGAAGGTCTTTAACTGAAAACAACGAATCCCCAGCAGCCTGCACCAGGATGCAATCCATGCACTGCTTTGAGAGAGACTTACAAAAACAATTACTAATTTAACATGTCTGAGAATTTTTGTGCAAATATATGTCATCTTTTATTAAAAATATGTACAGTACACTTAGGAAAAAAGTTTAGTTGCAAGTAACTTCATGTTCAAAAATTTGTACATGTATGAATACACAACATGCCCCAATTCACATTGGTTGCACTTTTGGTCTGATTCCTTCCAGTCTCCGAGGAAGCTTGGGGGACATGACACAATTATGTTTTCATTCCTTGGCCACTGCTCTGGTCCAGAAGTCATCTTCTGGAAACAGGTTTCCTTGGTTCCAATTTACCCATATCTTCCTTCCTAAAGTAAATCCCTATAACAACCCATGCTAGTGTGTGTGTGTGGTGGGGGGCAGGGGGGGATACAAAAATACAAATGTAAAAGTAGACAGGGAGATGCCTTTATTTATTTATTTTGAGACAGTCATGCTCCGTTGCCCATGCTGGAGTGCAGTGGTGCGATCTCGGCTCACTGCAACCTCCGCCTCCCGGGTTCAAGCTATTCTCTGGCTTCAGTCTCCCAAGTAGCTGGGACTACAGGTGCCTGCCACCACGCCTGGCTAGTTTTTTATTTTTTAGTAGATACAGGGTTTCGCCATGTTGGCCAACCTGGTCTCGAACTCTTGACCTGAGGTGATCCACCTGCCTGGGCCTCCCAAAGTGCTGGGATTATAGGCATGAGCCATTGTGCCTGGCTGACGCCTTTATCACAGATATAAAAGGAATTTGGGTGGCCTGGCATCTTGAAAGGAGAAAGGAAAGACAGTCTCTACTTCTGACCATATGAAAAGGTAAAATGCCTTGTTTTTACTGTGAACATGCTGTGTGACAGGTATGTGACTGAGGCTGACATGAGGGGGGTGCTGTGTGAAGGGTCCTGGGTCGTGGGCATGCCTGCCTTCTTGTTCCTTTGGGGTGAGGGTCCCGGGTCATGTGCACGCCTGCCTTCCTGTTCCTTTGGGGTAAGGGTCCTGGGTCGTGTGCATGCCTGCCTTCCTGTTGCTTTGGGGTAAGGGTCCTGGGTAGTGTGCACACCTGCCTTCTTGTTCCTTTGGGTCTTTACTGGAGCTCGTTTCTGGGCTTGTTCTAAGAGTCATTTCTGGAGAAGTCACTTGGGGAAAGGAGGAGGAACAAGAGAAAGTGTGGGACGTAGCAAGGGACCACCACGGAGACAGATGGGGCTCAGCCGCAGCAGGTTCTGGAGGACCCATGGCTGCATCAGAAGAGCTCCAAGGGGACTAACTCGATGTGCCCTGTGCGTTTGTGTGAGATCCGTCAGCCTCCCATCTGTGTGCACCACCGCCTGGACTATCCTTGCTTCCAAAAGTGCCCCGTCCCTTTCTCATCTACAGAAGCTTAAACTGTGGTCACACATAGCCTCTGAATTCTTTCTTCTTCTAAGCCAGGGCTTTGCAACTTTTTTAAAACTGAGACCCACAATAAAAGGCACATTTTACACCACAACCAGCACGTACACGCAGAAGTGAAATAAGAGTTTGTGAAACAATACTCCCTCTGATGAGTGATTCCCTGATAGAAATCACAACTTCCATAATGATCATAGAAATAGGTGCTTCCATGCCGCTCTGTTCCTTTTTGAAAATGCTCGTTAGGACTCATTAAATTGATTTCACAACCAGCTGTTTCACAAACGCATCTAAGTCGTTGCAGCCTGGAAGCTGCTTCTCTGCGGAGGCTACAGCAGCACTGACCCGAGGGCCCGTCCTCATTTCTGCCTCTTCCCGGCCTCTCTTGCACGGGTCGTGAAACCCACTGCATTCCCATTGCCCCATCCCGGAGGACTCTCTTCTTCTGTCCCCACCCCCACAATCCTCCTGCTGTACCTTTCCCCAGGCCCCATCGAACCGTGCGGTGTCAGTGACTCGCCTCGGTGCCCGGGCACCCACCCCTGGCCGGCGCCAAGCCCGGCCTTGTCCTCGTCCCTCTGGCCTCGGGCTGTGGGATCTGCCCTTCATTCTGTAAAGACTTTTGTGTGCCTGAAATGCTTCCTTTGTTGTGACGAGACTAAGGTGTGAGAAAGGATTACAACAGACCAACATGCAGCCACGTCTTAGGCCAGGAATTGTGGGTGACTGGTAGCATAGTCTTTATATATTTACATTGCATTTTCCAACTTGTCTCCAATGGAGCACATCACTTTTAGGACCAGGAAGAAAATCGACGTTGAGATGAGAAGAAATGGAAAGGCATTGCTGGGCCGTCTGTCTGGGTCTTGCTGGTGCCACCCCCTCCCCGGGGGGGTGGGGGGTGCTGGCCGCAGGTGGTCTCTCCCGGAGCCTCTGCCCACCTTCAGTGAGGAGCAAGAAAGCCCGAAGCTGCTGTTGGTGGCTGGTGGTGCTGCTGTGGGGGACTGCACGTGGTGGGGCCGCTGCTGCCCCTCAAGGGCACCATGGGGGCCCCCAGTCTGCGGGGCTGGTGAGTGCCTTCCTGGCACAGATGTTTTTTATATGTTTGTTCCAGCTACGTCTGGCTAAGCCGCCTCTTTCTAAATGCAGGGTCTGTGCACACATTTGCTCCTGGGATTCTTTTCCACTTTGAAAGGCAGTTCTCGGCAGGGCTGGCTGTGTTTCCTTTGCGATGTGAGCCGCACGGTGTCGGATGTCACGGAGCTGGGGTGTTGGGGACGTGGAGGAGGGAGGCGCAGGCCTCTGCTCGCCAAGGCGGATCCCAGCCCGTCTGCAGCCTCACCTCCTGTTTCAGTGGCCGCGCTGATGATGTCACCCACATACCGAAGTGAACATGCTATTTCCTGACCTAAAGTCGGCCAAGGGGAGCGGGCAAGTCTGTGTGAATCTTCCTTCCCCCTGAGAGGGCGAAGTCAGCATAGAAGATGTGGTTTCCCTGAGCTCCAGCCTCTGGGCTCTGAGCTTCCCCCCAGCTCCCTCCATTTCTCCACTTTCTGTCTCCTCCGTTTGTCTAAGGGAAGAGACAGGAAAGAAGTGTGGCCTGGGTGGATTCTGGCCCTAAAGTGAAACATAAAGGAATAAAGAGAAAGAACAGGATGTCTCCGCAAGCTCAGGGCAGGCAAAGCTTCCTCAAAAAGAACACAGAAAATCCAAGCCATACGGGAAAAGGTTAATCTCATTTGACTTCATTAAAATGACAAACTTTTGCTCATCGAAAGACATCATTCCAAAAAGAAGAGGCAAGTCAGACTCAGAGATTGGTGGTCCGTGCAGCCAACAAATAATCAGAATATATATAAAGAACACTTACAAATCAGTAAGAAATATGCTAACAGCCCTATTTTTTTAATGGGCAGAATACTGGCACAGACGTTTCACAGATGAAGACATCCAAATGATCAGTCCACATTGGAAAGGTGCTCAGCACCACCATTCATCAGGAGGACAACCACGAGATGCCATCATCCCCCCACAGAAGGTTTGAAGCCGAGGGGACTGACGGGGCCAGTGTCAGAGGGGGTGTGGGGCAAATAGCCCACATGTTGTGGACGGAAACAAGCAGGCGCAGCCGCCTTGTAAGGGCTGGTTATTGGTGATTCGTTCTCTGCAGGTAGTCCGACCTGTGTGCCCCAACTGGCTCGCCACTCTTCCCATGAGGTTAGGGCAGGCAAAGGTTTCTTACACAGGCCCCAGAACACTTGCACTCCACTGCGTCTTGGAAAGCAGCCCCGTCTGCAACTTGGTTTTCGGCTCCACCTGCGTGGCTGTTACCTGTGGAGCCTAAACATTGCTCAAGAACCTGCAGCAGCTGCAGCCATGCCCCCACCAGGCTCCTGATAAGACTGGAAATCATGTGTAATGCTGAGCGCCATCAGCTGAGATTTGAGCCTTAAAGCTGCTTCTTATGCTAACATTTTTTTTTTTCTCAGCATGGAACTGAGAAGTGTCCTAAATGTGGAAAATCGAATTGGGTCTCAGAAATAAATAAATGTCTCTTCAATAATTAACAGATGGAGATCCAGACCAATGGCAAAGTTAATTAATGCAAAAAGGTGGTGCAGGGCAGACAAACAGAAACTCAGGAGCTCCTTTTAGAAACCAGAGGCTCCCCGCGGGTGCACTCATGACCTCCCCAGGTCACTAACCTGGGGCACACACCACACCACCTGGCCTCGGTCTCTTCATCAGATTTGCCATAAACCTCACCTGGTGTCCTCAAGTACACTTGGAGCACACGGGCATCAGAACATCAAGTGGGAAACGTGCATGAATTTTCCACTCCAGGATCCTGGAAAGAGAAGCACTTGTTCCTAGAGAACCTCCTTATTCTGACCTTTGGGTAACTAGATAATTCTTCCTAAATCCTGCTGAGGATGAAGAATATTGTGTTCCATGTTTTAAAAACACACTGGAAGAACACCGTTCTTTCTGAAGCCAGAAGGGAAATACATCAACAGCTGAGGTGAGGTTTTGCTACTGTGCTCAGCGGATTTAGATTAACATGGCGTCTGAGTCCAGCAGGACACGCTCTTACCATCACCATCTGAGTACAACAGGACACGCTCTCACCTTCACCATCTGAGTACAACAGGACACGCCCTCACTTTCACCGTCTCAGTACAGCAGGACGCGCCCTCACCTTCACCATCTCAGTACAGCCAAACGCGCCCTCACCTTCAGTCTCAGAACAGCGGGACACGTCCTCACCTTCACTGTCTCAGTACAGCCCAACGCGCCCTCACCTTCACCATCTCAGTACAGCCAAACGCGCCCTCACCTTCACCGTCTCAGTACAGCCCAACACGCCCTCACCTTCACCGTCTCAGTACAGCAGGACGCGTCCTCACCTTCACCGTCTCAGTACCGCCAGAAGCGCCCTCACCTTCACTGTCTCAGTGTGGCGGGACACGCCCTCACCTTCACCATCTCAGTACAGCCCAACATGCCCTCCCCTTCACGGCCTCAGTACAGCAGGACACGCCCTCACCTTCACAGTCTCAGTACAGCCGGACATGCTCTTATCTTCACCGTCTGAGTACAGTGGGACAGCGCTCTCACCTTTGCAGTCCCAGTGAGTGATCTATGGAACTGGCGCTTTTTTTTTTTTTTTTTTTTTTTGTGGAGTGCCTGAAAAATCTCTCCGGTGGTGGTGGCTGGGGTGAATTATCAAGACGAAGCAAATTGGACTGAACTATATGAGAAAAAGCCAGGCTTGTAGAAGACAGTCTGATGGAAGCCCACAGAAATGAGTGAAACTGAAGGCGGGGCAGAGGTTGCCCCAGACCTTAGCTACACACACCCCTCGGAGCTGTTTCTCAAAGATGTTTACACTAGCAAGAGGCTCAGCGTTCATCGTTTATAACAGCTTCTGGGAGCTACAGTTGAGTTTACCATCTCGCCTTTCAGTACTTACGTATGCAGGGTGGCAGCTCAAGCTGTCACGGTCATGGAATTAAGAGGGACGAACGTAGACAGGTAGGGTTTCATTTTCCGTATCCCTCCAGCAAGCAGGGTGGGTGAGGATGGGGACACTTTCTTCCCCCGGCTTGACAGCCGACTTCTTAGAGGCCTTAGTAGACATCCACCAAACATCCAACCACCACAGAGGGTGACGAGAAGGCCCCCTCATCCAGGGCAAGCAGCTGCGGAGCTCACACGGGGTCGGGGCAAGGGCAACTGCCGCGGTGGCATTCAGCATCCCGCTGGCATGCGCTTGTGGCCAGGGTAGGGGCCTGGAAGAGAGACAGGAATTAGTCATCCCACGGTTTGTCGTCTGGCGGTGTAGTTTGATACTTGAGAGATGTGATCTTTATTTCAGAAACACCATCTGGACATCAGCCCAATTCTTGACTTTTTGATTTCTCTCAAGATGATCATTAGGAGTGGTTTCAACAAAACTGAACACAGAATTTTGAGGACCCCAAACATGACTTAAGCAGAGCCCTCAATGAATTCTTCATGAGTCGGCCCCCCCGGCCCCCCCCCCCCCCGCCCCGCTGACTTCACCCTGGCGGCACCTGTCTTTCTTCTTCTTTTATCACTTTTTGCTTCTCTTTTGGTTTCCAGCTCTGACTGAATTCAGACCCAAATTCTTCCCAGCCGCCTCAGGGAAACTCAGAGGCAAATTTGAGTGCAGGGAGCGGGGACTTCGCGTGGAGCTGGGACTGCCCAGCGCTGAGAGGGACCTGAGACGCCCGCCTTCCAGGCTGCCCCGCACTGCGAGAGACCTGAGACGCCGGCGCCTTCCCAGGCTGCCCCGCGCTGAGAGGCACCTGAGACGCTGGCATCTTCCCAGACTGCCCCGCGCTGAGAGGGAACCTGAGACGCCGGGGCCTTCCCAGGCTGCCCCGCACTACGAGGGAACCTGAGACGCCGGCGCCTTCCCAGGCTGCCCCGCGCTGAGAGGGGACCTGAGGTAGCGGCCCCTTTTCAGGCTGCCCGGCGCTGAGAGGGACCTGAGACGCCGGCGCCTTCCCAGGCTGCCCCGCGCTGAGAGGGACCTGAGACGCCGGCGCCTTCCCAGGCTGCCCCGCGCTGAGAGGCACCTGAGACGCTGGCATCTTCCCAGACTGCCCCGCGCTGAGAGGGAACCTGAGACGCTGGGGCCTTCCCAGGCTGCCCCGCGCTGAGAGGGGACCTGAGGTAGCGGCCGCTTTTCAGGCTGCCCGGCGCTGAGAGGGACCTGAGATGCCGGCGCCTTCCCAGAGAGCTCCGGAGAGGCGCCTCGGGTTGCGGAGGAGGGGGTCTGCCATCCTCCCCTCTACAGGCGGGGCTGTCTTGTGATGGGGGCTCAGGATCCACTCCAGGCCCTTGACGACTCCCAGGCAGAAGTGGGGGTGGTGTTTCCTGCCACCCCTCACCAGGCAGGAATGCCAGGGATTCCGCAGCCAGAGTCGAACCTACGTTTATCTAAATGGAAGGAGAGAGGCGTCTCTGGCCAGAGGAAGAGGGGAAGTGGCACCTCCCAGAGAAGAGGTCTTCCCCAAACCACAGAGTGGCTGGTGGCCCCTTCAGGAGGAGGCTTCGGGACCTGGGGAGGAACGGCCAAGCGAGGCAGGTGTCCGTGCGGAGGACACTCCATTAAGATTCCTCCCCAAATAGTGACGGAGCTCCGGGAGCTGCCCTGTCAGGAATCTGTGGGGCATGTGTGTTTCCTTTACCACCTCCAGAAACTCCGCTACAATGGCAGTGAGTGGAGGGGGTGACCCCGCAGGACGAAGAAAACAGCAAGCCACAGTGGTTCGGAGGAAAGGCCGGCAGTGGCATAAGGTGGGTCTGCAGGGGCGGGTGAGCTGCATCCCAAGCCCAGGAGAAGCTGGAGACACCGAGAGCTGGGCCGCCCTACGAGGCTGCAGACAGAGGTGGGGCCGCCAGTTCCAAAAGCAACTCCAAGACCTCAAGGCTGTCTTCCAACAAGCTCCGCCCTGGACGCATGTCCTCTCACCAGGCGGGAGCGGGGCACCCTTAGCCAGGGCTGCAGGGAGGGTGGGCGGATGCCACGGGTGCCGGGCCCTGCCTCCAGTGACAGCAGCCCGGCTGCAGAAGGTCACCGAGATGTGATGATAGGGAGCACGTGAACTCTGGGCTCATTCTAGTCCTGGCTGTCTGCCGAATGCTGGCCGCATGACATTTTGCAGTTCAGAACCCAAGATGAAGAGGGGTATGTGGGGCTCCTAAACAGCAGCAAGGAAACCGGCGGGCCGTTGGCAATGCCTCAGTGCGTTCAGGAAAAGGATTTCCTACCTAGAAGTGGAATCCAACCATATTATCAGTCAAGAGTAAAGAGAAAAAGACATTTTCAGACCGATACAGAGGCTGCTAGAGGATGTGCTTCACCAAAACGAGGCATCAGCCCTGAAGGAGGACCTGGCGCCAGGACACAGGAGAGACGGGGGGGGGGGGCGGGGGGGGGGGGGCCTCTGGGGACGGGAGGGGCTCCTGGGTGACAGTGCAGGAGAGCCCAGGGCTTCCAGGGGGGTCTGAACCAGCATTCTCATTGTATGGGGAGTTTTCTATTTCAGACTGAGAGGTTGGGAGAGAATTGAGGATGGGTATATGAGCAAAGCCATTTGAAAATCAAGGCAGTTATTAATTCCAGACAAAATATAATTTGTATGAGATGGGCTATGTAATCACAGCACATTAGGATACATTGGCTGCTGTGACAAAGACCTAAATAATAGTGGTCTAAATAATCTAGAAGCTCACTTTCAGGAAGCCATTAGCATGGAAGTGGATACAGCAGCTCTGCAGGCCCAGGCCTGGCCATCCTGAGCATATGGCAGGCATCTGCTCACAATCTGCCCACCATCAAGCCCACACTTCCCCCCGGGGGAGACCAGGGGAGGAGCATCTTTCCTGGTCCAATGTCCTGCCAGGAAGTTGTATGCATCATGTCCACTCATAGGCACTGACCAATGGCCAAAACCCTGTCCCACAGCCCACTGCAGAGGAGGCTTGCCCACAGGCCCAGCAACACTGGGATTGCTATAAAAGATGTCTCAAGGCAACTGGAGGAGGTTGGGCCTTGGATGCTATTAAGGGATGACTGCTAGTTTCGCTGGGTATGATAGCAATATTGTGGTGATATTGGTAAAAGCCCTTACCTGTAAGAAATACAAACAAAAGCGTTGATGGATGAGATGACACGAAGCCTGAGATCTGCTTCAGAATATCCCACATGTATTTAGCTATTACTCATGTGATTAAGAAGTAAATGTTTAAAAAGATCAAAGAATTTCTCTTGTCACATCTAGTAGAGGAGGCTGGAAGGTGATGGACGAGCCATCCCTGTCTGTGGGCATCCCCACAGCTGCTGTGAACACCCACTAGATGAGCTGATGCCCACCTAGCGTGGGGTCCACCTCCACCTGGGCCCGACGCAGGAGGGGCCCAGGGAAGGAAACAAACAGCCCTGGAGGTGGACATTTCCAACAACCCCAAATGGTCACCCTCCCCAGCAGGACATCAGTAGAAAATACCTATAACTTAGAACTCATTGAAAAGCAGTGAAACTTTTTTTTTAATTGAAGGTGAAAACCAAAAGGAAGTTTAAAGAATATTCCAACTGAGCAGAGGGGGTGGTGGGATCACCCAAAAACACTACTGTGTGGTTATGGTCATTATAAGCATAAAATATATCTAAAATACTTCACTTTAATAAAAATAAAATAACAAAGTGATAGAAAAAAATAAAACAACAAAGTGATAGAGCCTGATGTGCACAGGACAAACAGAAGTGAAGTGAAGAAGAACAAGGGAAACTGCGCGGCCAGGATCTGTGCACACGCCTGGCTGGGTTTACCACCCCAACGAGGGCTTCGTGCCACACATGGACACTGTCAGCCCACTGGCCAGAGCCTGGCTGGGTTTACCACCCCTGCGAGGGCCTCATGCCATACACAGACACTGTCAGCCCAGAGGCCAGAGCTCCCCAAAGCCAGGGCTGCTGCCTGGAGAACAGGTACCCTTGGGGTGGGAGCGGCGCCCCCCACGAGCCGCGATGGGGCTGTGTGTGCTGTCAGCACCTGGCATTGCACATTCCACGTGTGTCCCAGGAGGACCCTGTGCAGGGACCGTTCCATGCTTTCCACATTTGCTTCTCCCACGAGCCATGATGGGGCTGCATGTGCCACCGGCACCTGGCATTGCACATTCCGTGTGTGTCCCAGGAGGACTCTGTGTGGGGACTGTTCCACACTTTCCACATTGGCTTCTCTGGTAGCAGGTAAGCTCCAGGATCCCGTCAGCACTGCCTCCTCGGGTGTCCTGAAATATTCAAAGAGTATGAACAGGTTAAAAGTTTTAACCCCTGAATAGCTGGGATGTAAAAAATGAAATCTAGCAAGTGATTAAACGAAATTACAGACCTAATTGCTTACACTTAAAATAATACTAAAGCAAATGTGAGATGATGTTTAACTTGGAGGACCAGCACCGTCGGCAACGTGGTTCTGTTCTAATTTTTCACCAGGGAGGGCTCTACATTCCAGGCTGTTCATGCAGCACGATTATGAAGTCCTCAGTGTCTGTGAAGTTCAAGTGTTTTAAATGGAGCAGAGGCCCCTCCAGGGATTGCCCACCCCATTTCCACCTCAGCCCTGTTGGCAAACCACCCCTGCTGCCATGAGCAGAGAGCAGGAGCTCCCACCTTCTGATGCAGCGGCTAGATACCAGGAGGGCCACGGAAGCTGGGTCCCTGAGAGACTCTGAACCTCAGATCCAACTGGGGGATGCCAGGTGCTAATGGGACTATGTGGCCCTAGGCAGAAACTGTGACTCCACGGGACTCTTCTCTTCTGCAACCTGCTCCAAGGCTGCCCCTGTGCAGAGCTCGGCCATGGGGCTGTGGCCCTGACCCCTCTGCCAGGCTGCCCACACCACTCCAGGGGACATGGTTTCCACTCTGGGCAGCTGGTGCATTGTGACCGTGGTGCAGGTGGGGCCTCTGGGCAGAGGACATCTGGGTAAACTGGGCTACAGCGGGGCCCAGAGTTCGGGATTGAGGGGAGGCCATGCCAGGTGACCTCTGCAAAGACCTGGGGAACTGCATGCAAAATCACAGAAAGAGAAGGATATGGTTCTTAACCAGCTTTCACCCTGTCTTACATCCTCTGTGTTTACTTCCCAGTTGATCTTTAATTTCAGTTGCCAAAGCAGCTGTTTGCACCACGCAGATGAGTCCCAGGGGCCTCAGACCCGCCCAGCCGCCCGCCCAGGGTGAGAATTGAGGCTGCGGCCGGGCTGGGCAGATGGGGTCGGGGGGCACAGCTCACAGGGGCCCCCACACTCCGCACTGCCAAGTCCTCTTTTTCCAGAAGTCCCAAGCTAACTGGAAGAAAGAAAAATGGAGAGAGAGAAAGAAAGAGGGGTGAAAAAATACAGTCATAAATCTGGGACCTGTTTTTATTGGTGCTTCTATTTCAGATTTCCAGTTTGGAAAAATACTTTTTTATGCATCCGAGGCACCTTGGTGATGGTGAAATGATGATGATAAATGCAAAAAGTTTTTTAAAGTCCTTTTTATGCCCAGGAGAACAAAGCCCGGTACAGTGCAGCCGCCTCAGGGCCTCTGTCTCCCTTAAAGAGGGTTGGCTTTCCAGTTTAACTTTGCCCCATGCCTGCGTGCTGGTGTGCCTATGCCAGGATGCCCTCGGTGCCCTGAGACCCCGTCCACGCCTGGCTGCGCCTCCCAGGTTTGTCTTAGGGAGCGGAGGTTGGCCAGGCACCCTGTGGGAGGCTCAAGCAGGGAAAGTGCCTGTCGTTGGGGAATAACTCAGGGGAAGTGCTTTCAGATGAACTTCAGGGAACAAGCGAAGAGTGTGGACACTGGAGCAGGGGGGCGGTGAGGAGAACAAGCGAAGAGTGTGGACACTGGAGCACGGGGCGATGAGAAGAACAAGCGAAGAGTGTGGACACTGGAGCAGGGGGCGGTGAGAAGAACAAGCGAAGAGTGTGGACACTGGAGCAGGGGGCGGTGAGAAGAACAAGCGAAGAGTGTGGACACTGGAGCAGGGGGCGGTGAGAAGAACAAGCGAAGAGTGTGGACACTGGAGCAGGGGGCGGTGAGAAGACATTGCAAGGTCTGCCATCCGAAGGTGGGCTCTGCGTCCCCTGGGGTGGGAGGCCATGAACACAAGGCTGGGTTTGCACCTCAGGTTTGTGCCGGGTGATGGGACCTGCTGGGGCCTCCCTGCCCTGCCTGTGAAGAGACTGTTTTTGCTGTGAGTGTGCGTGCCTGGTGGTTCTGCTGCGCCTGCATAGGTGGGTTTAATTGGCTCCAGCTGCACTGGCAGCTCCTCTCCCCCACTACAATGTGGCGCATGGAGTTATGGGTGGAGCCCTTTGAAGCAGCTGCAAGTCATTCCATCGTATAAACTGAAATAAGAAGAGGGTGAAAAATCCAAGCCTGTGACTCTGCCCGCTCCACAGCTGTGCTCACACAGCTCCATGAGACGGCCGCCCAAACAAAGCTACCTCCATGGGCCTTGGCCAGCTGACAAGAGGAAGGGAAGGAGATTACTCTAAGCCCCAGGTATTCTGGTGAGCTGGAAGCTGGCCGGGAGGGCTGGGAGCCAGTGACACCTCCAGCCAGCAGGCCTGTGAGGAGGCCCTGTCCCGGTGAGTATGCCCAGGGGCGAGGGGTGTCCGGCCACCACCGACCACCAGCTGCCCAGGAGGCAGAGGTGACCCGAGAGGGGGCTGCTCAGTTCAGGGAGGAGCCCAGCCCCCAACACAGGGCATGGATGGAATCTCTCGAGGTTCCCCGGGCATCCTGCCCACCCAAGCTGACTGCTAAGGTCATCGAAATGGAGCAGGAGCCCAGGCCTAGAGTGTCCAGGCCAAGTGACCACCATGAGTGCCTGAGAGGCCGAATGTGCAGGCTGGCTCCCGGGGCTTCTCACCTGAGCCTTCCCACCCCCTTGCCTCCACGTCTGAGAATACCCGGCGCCCCAGCATGGCCTTGGGGAGGCAGCGGTGCTGAGCACATGGGGCCAAGAGGATGGCTCTGAGCCAGTCGGGTGCTGGGACAGTGGCTGGCAGGGGATCCATTTGGAGAAGAGCCCACTGCTCTGAGCAGCTCCAGCTGCAGCTCCCGCCGCCCTCTTGTGAGGGCCTGCCTGGGCCCATGTCCAAATCCCAGCACCGCAGGCCAGACGGCCGGCAGGTCTCACGGGGTGAGCACAGCAAAGGCCGCTTTTACACGGGGCCCCCTCCAAGAGCTGCTGCCCGAGAGGGAGCGTGGCCCACAGAGACCCCCTGGACTTGGCCTCTGGGGTCCACCTGGTGGCTTCTGAGGGTGCTGCCCGACCAGAAGCTCGAATCCTGCTGGCTGCACTGTCCTGAGGCACAGCCAACACCCACTCCTGCCTCCAGCCCGATGTCCCTTCCCACTGTTAGCGAGGCCTGAGGGACGAAGGGACCACCACAGTGCGGTGGGAAAGAGAAAGCCCTCGGCTTCACCCTGGGTATGTTGTGGAGACGCAGACTCATCTGAGGTCAGACGAGGGCACTGGACTTGCCGAGGTGTCCACACTCAAAAGGAGCATCTGGAGCGGGGGTTGGCATGAGGGGTTCAGGGGCTTCCTGGGAGCAGTTGCAGCTGACAGAGCTCTATGGAAATCAGACGTGACCTCGGGGACCGCCGGCCTGTGGGGTGTGCACCAGAATCCCACACTGCGGGAGCCCAGCCTTCCTCTCACTGGGTGGCAGTGGCTGGGCTCACATACACCCTAGCAGCGTCCAGCTCCCCTGTCAAGGAGAGACCCCTCCCCAGACTGGGCTGCGGGGCCAGCGCCAGCAGTGACAGGGTCCATCCTCACTGTCTCTTGAAGGGCCAGGCCTGCCCTGAGACTTCGATCTCGGGGACGACAGCCACCAGCTGGATGAACTGGCCCCATGTCCTTCCTACTCCTCACCTCCCTTCTCTTGCTGGGACTTCACGAGAGAGCCTGAGTTACTGAGTCGATGGGAAGCAGAAAAGACTCCCACGCAGCTCGGGCCCCTGTGGCAGGACCAGGAACGAGGGAGAGGTAGCACTTTGCCAGGGCGCTCACAGACACCAGGTTTGCTCCCCATGCACTGTCGTCCGTGCTGCGCCGCAGGGGCCAGGCAGCCACAGGCATTGTTGGGGCCCCGAGCCGGTCAGGCTGGAGTCAGGTCCCACTAAGCCACACGTGCCTCTTGCTTGGGGTGGGGGCTGAGGGGTGTCTTCCTGCTGCAGGGCTGCAGCTGGTGCCTGGTTCACTCTGTCCAGACGCAGCTCTGGGCTTGCAGCCTCTGCTGCCCTGATGGGACAGCAACCTGGGCATCGCTGGAGGCTCTGAGGTCTGCACAGGGCACCATCCTGTATTCTGTAGGGTCCAGAGACCCGGAGAGGGAGGCTGGCCCAGTGCCCTGGTGGGAGAAAGGCCAGTGATGTCATCGGGGTGCTGAGGCTGGCAACCGCCTTCTACTGGACGTTACTGCTGAGAACCAGCCAGGTGCCTGCACTCACTGCTGTGAGTAATTGCCCAGTGGCCCATGAGGTGCTGGCAGTCCCTCCATTTACGAGTTAGGAAACAGGCACAGAGAGACCAGGTGGCCTGTCCCGGCAGCACTGCTCTGGCTCTTGACTCCCATAGCAGCAGCAAAACCGCTAAAATCAATATAGATTTATCCGTTCTCACCAGGCTGTGGGCGCCTTGCAGGTCTGCGCTCCTAGCTGGGGGCCCAGGGAGACTCTGCTTCCAGGATTGCCCGAGTGTGGGAGGAACCCAGCTGCCAGCTGCAGGACTGAGGTCCCATCTCCACCCTGGCCTCTCACAGGGCCCTAAGGCCTGCCAAGCAGCAAGCAATGCCACACCTCAATCTCTCATTCTGCTTTCCGGTTCCCTGGACCCCCAGCACAATCTCCGGTGATTACCAGGTAATTCCTGTCCCAAGGCAGTGGTGCTGAGTGTCCTAACACAGTTGCCATGTGGCTCTGTGTCCTGTGCACGGGCCAGGGGTTTGAGTGGGCATCAGCAATGCTCGTGTCAGAGACCCTCCACCACGACCTGGCCACCGTGAGCACAGCTCCGTGGCCAGCGCTAGAAATGGCGTCTCCTGCCTCCAGCTGTGTGACTCGGAGAAACAGGAACCTCTCCATCCTCACTGTCCGTCCACATATCCAGGGCTGTCCACGTGCAGCCACACCATGCGCTCGCCGTGTGGCCTGTCGAGAACACAGCGTCCCCCTGCCCCTGGGTGGTCTCCCAGGCATGCATGGCCACGGAGCACGGGAATGTGCGCCCCTGCCGGCAGCGCACGGGAAGACTGCATGTCGGGTTCTGAGGCTTCCTATGAAAGAGAGAACCTGAAATATCTAATTTTTTACGTTGATTACAGATTTAAATGATAAATTTTTTATAGATTGGGTTTAACAAAATATTAAAACTGATGACACCTATTGGCCCGGCACAGTGTCTCACGCCTGCAATCCCAGCACTTTGGGAGGCCGAGGCGGGCAGATCACGAAGTCAGGAGATCGAGACCATCCTGGCTAACAAAGTGAAACCCCATCTCTACTAAAAATACAAAAAACTAGTGAGTCGTGGTGGCGGGCGCCTGTAGTCCCAGCTACTCTGGAGGCTGAGGCAGGAGAATGGCGTGAACCCAGGAGGCGGAGCTTGCAGTGAGCCAAGATTGCGCCACTGCACTCCAGCCTGGGAGACAGAGCAAGACTCCGTCTCAAAAAAAAAAAAACAAAAAAAAAAACTAATGACCCCTGTTTTTTATTTGTTTCTTAACGTGGACATTAGAAACCTTAAAATTGCTTATGTGGTTCCCATTAGATTTCCATCAGACAGCGTGTGTCTAGAAAATGGCTATAAAGTGTTCTACCTCCTGCTGATTTTATTGGAATCGTGTCTGATCTGCAGGACTAAACTTGTGGTCCAGGGAACTGTCCACACTGGAGCACACAGAGTTGCTGAGGAGCGGGTTGGTTGTTGGTTTGGTTTGGTTTCCAATTTTTGAAAATTTAATATGGAAAGATTTTGAGGTCATGCATGGTCTACAAATGACGTTTCTGTCCCGATTCAGGATGGGTGCTCACACACCTGAGTCCACCCACACAGGCCTGTGAGTAACACGCACGTGTGTACCTGAGCATGTATGTACCTGAGCACATGTGTACGTGAGCACGTGTGGCGGTACCAGCACAGGGATGAGCTGTGGCCTCACAGGCTTCTCGCTGCTGCAGCTGGACGTGCCACTGTGAACGGTCGGGGCAGGGGCCTCCTGCCCTCCTGCTGTGTGTGGCAGCCACAGGTCCCTGTGCCTGCAGCCTGAGACAGGTGCCCAGAGTTGCTGCCTGGGGGTGAGTGAGTTCTGCTGGAGGAAATGATGTAGAACTGCGAGGATGCCGCAAGAAGGCAACAGCAGAGTCAGAAGTTCAGGAGAAGAAGACAGAGGTAACAGGGAATTGCTCCTCAGCAACGACACGTGAGAGCCGCGTGTGCCGTGATCCCAGGCAGCTGCGGCTGCACGGATGCCACGTGGCGAGGAACCCGGCTTCCGGACCTGCCCTCAAGGGCTGAGCCTCTCACGCCCAGCCTCATTCCTCCCCATCTTGGGGGTGCCGCTCTCGTGCTGCACAGGGTCCACCAGCTGTGCAAAGCCTGTCTTCATTTTGTTAGTCAAAGTCCTAGGATGGGGGCCTGCCCACCCATGTCACCCTGCGATGAGGACAGCAGGGATGGAGCCTTCCTTGGTCTGAGCTTGGGGCTGCAGCCCTGCGGCCTCTCCCACTCTATATGCACAGCTGCGGTTCTCTGCTGGGTAGTCCTAGTGGACCCAGGGGGCCTTGACCTGGCTGAACAGAGCCCTGCATGTGAAGTGCTGTCATGCAGCCTCAACACAGAACCTCCTAAAACACTGCAGAGGCTCCAGGCTCACACGACACCCGAGCCAGCACTGCCAGGAGCCAGGGCCCAGGAAGGGCGTTGCCGGAACAAGTGCTGGCCCCTCACCCCTGTGTCTCCAGCGGGGCCACATCATGCATGTCACAGATGACGGCCCTGGTACTTGGGTCAACACCCTGTGTTCACACGTACTGAAGCTGTGAGTCAGGTAGGGGACGGGGGTTGGGACTGCCCGCTGCCTGTTCCCTCAGTGGGAGAACCTGGCCTGCACCCGGAGCTGCACTGCTGCCCTCACCCCAGGGCCTCCCGGAGAGGACAGAGCCACCAGCAAACAGCTTTTCCCTCACAGCCCAGGGAGGCCTGCACACCCTCCGCAGAAGTCTCGGTCATCCCCATTTCTAAGTGCCCCGCCATAGGCAGCCCTCGGGAGCCCCCATGTGTCGGCCACCACCTTGGAGGGCTTGGCATGGACAGTAGGCCATAGTGGGGGCATCCGGGGTGTCCCATGGGGACCAGTGGGGGGCCAGCTGCCCCAAAGCATGGGCTGACTCCTCCCTCCCCCAACATGCTGCAGTTCCCACTTTGTTAAGCCCTTGGGATGCAGCTGATTAAAGAGCCGTTTGGGTTAAACGAGATCCTGGTCTGAAAATGCAGATGCGTCTGGATTATCAAAAGGCCATTAGTCACCCACGCGTTAGTCTGAGTAAGTTTAGTCTGCTTGATTTTACTTCTGCTGGTCTGACTTTTGGATGGGGGTCTAGGGAGGAGCTTCTGGAGCTCCAGCAACCCCGAGGGATGGACTGAGGGTCTGTGCCCCCCTCACCTGCTTGGTCCTGCCCCTCAAGGCCTTCCTGAGCCCCAGGCTTGTGTGGACACAGGGAAGCCCTGCTGGAGGGCCCTCTTTACATGGGGAGGCCTGAGCCCTGAGCAGTCAAGGAAGTTTTGGAAGTGAGTAGCTATCGCTTCTCCACCTGCTCCTGCCTGGACAGCGCCCTTCAGAACTTAAGCCCGTCCATGAGACAGCACCTATGAGGGCCAGACGCTGAGTCACTCCATGAAGGCCAAAGGTGAGCACACAGGGATTTCTCTCTCAAGACACAGTGCGAGTAGCAAGTGCAGACGTGGGTGTTGACACACAGGCACACATATGCACACACACATGCCCACATGGCACACATGTACATGTGCACTATACACATGCACACGCACATACAGCATACATATGCACATATGCACACATGCACACAAATATGCTCACATGCACAGTGCATACACGGCATACATATGCTCACATGCTTGTGCACATGGCATACATATGCTCACATGCACAGTGCACGTGCACATGGCATACATATACGCACATGCACAGTGCACATGCACACACGGCATTCATATGCTCACATGCTTGTGCACATGGCATACATATGCTCACATGCACAGTGCACATGCACATGGCATACATATACGCACATGCACAGTGCACATGCACACACGGCATTCATATGCTCACATGCTTGTGCACATGGCATACATATGCTCACATGCACAGTGCACGTGCACATGGCATACATATACGCACATGCACAGTGCACATATGCACACATGGCATACATATGCTCACATGCTTGTGCACATGTATACAGCATATGCTCATGCTTGTGCACATGGCATACATATGCTCACATGCAGTGTGCACACAGCATACATATGCTCACATGCACAGTGCACACATGCACATGGCATACATATGCTCACACACACAGTGCACATGCACACATGGCATACATATGCTCACATGCACGGTGCACATGCACATGGCATCCATATGTTCACACGTGCACACATACCATTCACATGTATATGCACTCGGCTCGTACACACATGCCACCTACATGCCACCACATGCACACAGGTGCACATTTGCAGGCTCACACACTTCCTGATGGCTGTGTGGGTGCCACGCCAGTCCTTCCTCCCTGGGGCACTCCTGTCCCTCTGTATTTTGGTTGTGCCCTGGGAGCCGAGAAGGCTCTGGCCTGTTTTTACTGGGATTCAGATGCATTGTGGACTGCAGAACTGTGTCAACCCCACCCATTTTCTCCACAAATGTTCTTTACTAAGAGAAACTTAATTGAGAACATTAAGCAGAAACCGAAGAGATTGTCGACTTAATAGTGGGAATGGCCCTGGTACACCTCGTTCTGAGGCGTGGGGCGAGTCATTAGGCTCCTGCCTCAGCTTCCCCTCTGTGGGTCGGTGGCATGGCCTGTGTGGGCTCTCAGGAGATTAATGCTATGAACCCCCATGGGAGGGGCTGCTCTGTGCTATTTTGGCAGGTTTTTCATCACCTCGAAGGGGCCTGGAGTTGGGAGAGAAAGAACAAAATGAAAAGGTGCCTTTGATGACAGCCGCCAGCCCGAGCCCCGAGCCGTTCTCTCTGGGAGCTGCAGGAGCCATGGCCACATGCGCTGCAGAGGGGCTGCCTGTGTGCAGCCTGAGGACACGGAGGCTCCACATGCAGCCAGACGGAGCGGCCCCGTGGCTCTCCACAGCCCCAACCCGTGCCCCTGCACCGAGCTCAGGGAGGACACTACCTTCTAGAACGGATGCCAGCCCCACAGACGCACCTTGGAATCCCCTTGGAGCCCACAGGAACCACTTTTTTCTGCTTAACTCATTGTCTTATGGTCCTGGGGCTGCCAGGTCAATGTTGCACAATGTTCCATGGGGCTCTGGGGCCCTTGGCATCCTTCACTGCTGTGGGGGACTTAACAACTTATCCTCTCAGAACCCTGGAGGCCAAAGTCTGAAACCCCAGTGCGATAGGGCGTGGGGAGGGTATGCTCCCCGGGTGCTCCTGTTGTGGGCAGGATGTGCCCCCCGGGTGCTCCTGGGTCCTCCTAGGTGCGGGCAGGGCGTGCGTGCTCCTCCGGTGCTCCTGGGCATGGGAAGGACGTGCTCCCCGGGTGCTCCTGGTGGCTCCTAGCCACCTGTCCCAGCACCTGCTGCTCTTGGCTTCCCTGGCTTGTACTGCTGCTCCAACCTTACCCTCTGCCTCCCACGGCACCATGTTGGTCTCTCTCAGGAGGATGCCTGTTCCTGGACTTGGGTCACCCCCAGTGCCTATCTTGACCACATCTGCAGGATCCTGTTTCCAAATGAGGTCCCACTCTCAGGTCTCAGGGGCTGGGACTTCCTTCCACACACTTCCACATTTGAATCCACAGCTCCCCGCCGTGTTCCCATCTTTCCCTGCTCTGGAGTTCACACTTTTCTGGTGCAGAGATGGCCCTCAGGCCCTAGCCCCAAAGGCCTCGTCTACACTGCACTCCCTGGTGGTGGTCAACCAAGCTGCACCTTGAACCTCGGAGCTCTGGAGGGACCGACGCCTTGTGGTGGGTCCAGGTGGCCTGAGGGCTAGAGAGGTAGAGCTTGTGTAGATGGGAAACCCCAGCTGGGAGCAGGCCGGCTGGGCAGGAGGGGCCGGGAGCCAAGCTGCAGGGCTCGGGGAGGCTTGCGCCCACGTGAGCAGGACCCACGCTGCTTGCTCTCCTGCCACTCCTGCCGGCACTGGGTGTGCTGGGGGCCGGGCCAGTGTATCCACTGCTCCAAGAGGCACTTGCTCCTCCTCTCCACTACAGCGCCCCTGCATGCCCCCCGTGATGTCACATGCCTCCACATGCTCCCCATGTCCCCCCATGTCCCCCTGGCCCCCACATGCCCCATCCCCATGTGCTCCCATGTGGCACCTCCCAGCTCACCTGGACACATGAGTCTCGGGGTAACCAGCCCCCCTGCAGAAGCTCAGACAGCAAGTGGGAGTCAGCAGCCAGGCAGGAAACTCGGGCTTTGTGCTTGGAGGGAAGCCCACCCGATAGGAAAATGCTTTCGAAGCTTGTGGATCGGAGAGGTCAGTGGTGCACCGGGTGGTCAGGACGATCAGTCAGGACGATCAGCCCCATTTCTCAGGTAAGAAAACCAGGCGCCAAAACTTTCAGCAACTTGCGTACAGCAGCAGGTGGGTCACCCACCAGCAGCAGAACCAGTGCAACCCCGGCAGGTCCGGGGCTGGAGGCGCCCCTGCACCCCACACCTCCCCTAAACCCCCCCACCCTGCACAACCCTGCTCCATGCACCCAGCACCATTGCATCCCACACGCTCCTGCAACCCCCGCCCCGCACACCCCATGCCCCACACACCCAGCATCCTGCACCCAGCAGCCCCCGCCCCACACTCCATAACCCCCGCACCTGCTGTGCCCCTGCACACTCCCACACCCCACACTCCTGCACCCCATACCCTTGTACCCCATACCCTCATCCCCACTCTGCACCACTGCACCCTGGCCAAGGCCCGCAGGTGCCAGGGCAGCAGGGAGCCCCTGTCACAGCAGTGAAGGATGCCAAGGACACCACAGTCCCACACTGTGGACACCCTGGACTCTGGTTGCTGTGCCAAGCCCTGGGGGTGCCTCCCTGCCTGTGTCCTCTGCTCTGAGCCTGGCCCCCTCTGGCGGGGTTCGGGTTCCTGGTAGGAGCCCAGCTTGCCTGGCTCCAGCACTCCCTCAGGGACTCCTACACCACACCCAGGCTCCGTGCAGGCCTAGCACGCCCCTCCCAGCCCTCGTGGCCAGAGAAGGGAATGGCTTTCAAAAGAGGAGCCCCTTGGAGTCCAAGATTCTTCAAAGCTTCCAAAAGAAGTTCTGTATTTTGGACATCAGTTTCTTTCAAATAACTCATTTTGTGAAACACATATGACAATTGTAGGATGGAAAAAGGCATGCAGAGCTGTGACACTTTCTTTTAGAGGTGCAGTACAGCACGTCCATGTCCTCCCAACACCACAAGTGCAGCCGTACCGAAGCCAGGGAAGCAGGTGCGTTCCTCCACGGGTCCTGGTTTAAAGCAGGCAGAAACGCCACGGCTCGGGATTGAGGTGGTAATGGACATCCCAGTCCTCAGGTGGGGTTAAGTCCTCCTCCTGCACAGACCGTGCTGGGGGCATGCCTCCCTCCCACGATGCTGGGGGGACTTTGCAGTGCCCCCCAGGAAGCACTGGTGGGGCAGGCTGCAGGAGCCAAGGCCAGGGTCCTGGCACGGGACTACGGGGCCCTTGGCATCCTTCACTGCTGTGACGGGCTCCCTGCTGCCCTGGCCCCTGCGGGCCTTGGCCAGTCCCCAACGCCAGGTTGTGGTAGTGGAGACCTGGGGGTGGTCAGCGGCCCCCTGTGGAGGTTCTGCCATGTGTGTCAGGGCCCCAAGCAGGGCTGCACCCAGCACCATCGCAACCCACACGCTCCTGCAACCCCCTGCCCCGCACACCCCTTGCCCCACGCCCTCACACACCCAGCATCCTGCACCCAGCAGCCCCCCACGGAGGCTCTGTCCCCACTGATCATTAGCGCAGACACACATCCACGGGAGGGGCTATCGTTTTCCCCACCGTCCAATGAGGAAACCAACCAAGACAGACTCAGCACCGAGCAGGAGTCAAACCCTGGTGGAGGTGGATTTTCTTCACCGTGGCACAGTCCTGCTCAGTCCCTGGACTGCCCCCTGCACCCAGCAGCACAGGCTACAGAGACCAGGAGATGCGGGCAGGAGCTTCCCCCTCGCCTGCCTCACTCCTGCCCACCCAGTGGGCGCCCCGTAGATGGGAGTCGCTCTCCGCCTGGCACTTGGACTGCTGGGCTGAGTCATGGCTGCAGGCAGCGGCTCAGTGGCATCTCCCAGGTGCCACCACAGGGACACCCTCCGTGTCTCCAGGCTGTGCTGTGGCTCCGCGGAGCCAAGTTTCCCCACACCACTGAGTCGGGGGCTGCGGTGGCTGGACCTGGGCCCGGCTGCTCGGATGCTGGAACGCTGCTCTCAGCCTGGAGGCTGGCAGGCCTGCCAGGGGCCAACGGGCATCGCCCGCCTGAAGCTCTTTGCCTTCGAGGGAGCTTCGGCACCAGCCAGGGGCAGTTGATGAGAAATTCAGAGACACGTGCGGACTTCTCTGTGTCTTCTGAACAGCCACCGTCTCACCCGCCTCTGGTCAGAGGACTCTGGAAACCCTGCGTTTCTGGTATGTGTAGAAAACCGACACGCTAAGCCGCAAAGCCGCCCCCTTCAAGACGCAGCACACACGAGGCTTGCCCTGCCACAAGCACTGGTACCAGCTCACTTTCCACTCTGCTCGGCGGGACTGCCGGCCGGGCCGAGTGCGCAGCTGCACAGAGGTTTAGAGTGAGGCCTTCGCCTCGCTCTCTGGTCCAAGAGTTACAGCATCTGGTGAAGTGTCTCTTTTTCCTTTTTTGGACAGTTAAGCTACAGCAATGGGCCAGCTGGCACCAGTGTGGAGAGACAGGTATTCCTCACTTTGTGGCACCAGCGTGGTTCTGGCAAAGTTGCCTCTTTTCCAGTAAAACAAGTCTTCTCTCCCCACTGCCTTCCATTTTAGGACCAGAGGTTTGTCCCTGGGGAAGCAACCTCAATTACAGTGAGCTTTGCCTTCTGTGGAAAGAGCCCGGCCACCAGTGGCACAGAAGCCAGATGCTTGGCCATGCCCCCCACGAACCTCAGGACGCCCGTGCCCCACTCTGCCTCACCTGTACCGCTTCCCTCACCGCCACACTCAGTCCCTCAAAGTGCCCACTCCGCAGCTCCACGCCCCTGCCCGGTGCAGCCTCAGCCCTGTCCCACCTGCAGCGTGCCCAGCCCAAGTGCCCAAAACCCAGAGCCTCGGGCTCAGGGCAAAAGGAAGCCGCCCCGTTCCATCACACCAGGGTCCCCACTGCACTTGTTTAGAGCAGAGCGCAACTCTCCTTGCATCTGAGCCCCTTCACGCAGGTGACTCTGAGAGGCTCAGGACAGAGCATTGCAGGGGAGACAGAGGAGGAAGGACTCAGGCTGTGAAGAGGGACTCAGCCTCACCAAGCAGCCCATTCTATTCATTTAGCAAAACGGCCACCCACCCCCCCTCCCAGCCCCTGCTTGGGGAGAGACCACTGGGGCCGTCCCGTCCCCGACTTCTATTTTGTTTTCGCCAGAGCCGCCTCCAGCCTCCCTCTTCACTTTTTATGTCGACTCTGGGGCCCTGCTGGCTGAAAGTGAGTTCTGTTTTCCGGCAGCCTTGTGGCTTTTGGACTCGGCCTTGAAATTAGTTCATGGCGACCCAGGCACACATCGCGCTGGGAAGCCACGTGGGAGCCGTGCGGGTGGAGCGGCCGCCGCAGCCAGACTGAAATGTATCACAGCGCCTGGGCCTCGTCAGGCCTTTATGACAGAGTGTAAAGGGAATTGCTGCTTAGTCACCAATTTGCTTGGCAAGATCGGGTGGATCAGGAAACACATCAAAGGTCAGACAGTAGGAGTTTGTCTAGACACTCTATTTTGGACTCGACGCTCACCCGAGGTGTTTCTGTAGCAACCTTTACAACACTGCTGTTCCGGCAAAATCGGAGAAAACACTATCCCTCCTGTCAGCAGGTAGCGCCCGCTCTGAAAATCCTCGCCCCGTCGCCGGGTCTGCTGCGGCGCCTCCAACTCCATTTAGAACGAGGAAGCCCGTCGGGGAGGCCCCTGGGAGGGACCGGCTGCTTGGGCGGAGGCCAGGCCTCGGGAAGCTCGTCCAAGGCTCACGGGCAAAAGCGCCAAGAAATGGAAGTGGCTCATTTTTCCTCTGGGCCTGAGGGGAGGGTTTTGATTTTTACAGCCGCCCGCAGTCATTTCTCACAGGTTTGAAGCAGACGTTTCCAGGGAGGGAGGGAGAAGGGAGATGGGGAAGGGTGGGGAGACGCCTGAGGAGGCAGCCACCTCAGGGGATCCCTGAAAGCCTGGACGTGCTCTGCCCAGTGGTTCAGTCCCCTGGGGACACGTGGTCATGTCTGGAGGCATCTGTGGCTGTCACGGTCACGGTAGGGAGTGCTCCTGGTATCGAGGGGTGGGGCTGCTTCCTTCTGCCTGTCCCCGCTGCCCTCCCCATCCTCCATGTCTCACTCTTCATCGTGCCCGAGGGCCCTCTGCGAACCAGGAGAGGGGACGGCCAGGGCTTCGGCTTCCCTGCATTTCCCCGGGAGTGGGGGAGCCAGGAGCAGTCCGTGGGTTCCCTCTTCCTCCCGGGGCCCCGGCACCAGATCCCAGAGCGCCCTGCCACACAGTGGGTTCCCTGGCCTCGAAGCCCTCCTGGGGCCCTGCGGGGGAGGTACACAAAGGTGGCTCGACAGCTCCTTAGCACACGACCTCCAGCAACTTCAGCCTCCCCTGCCTCAGTTTCCTGAAGTCTGAAGGGAGGACGAGTGGCACGATGATTCCTGGGCAGAAACCTCAGGGCACGGTGACTGCAGGCCCCAGGCTTCTCTCCCACTGACTGCCCAGGGGAGTGAAAGTCCAGGACTCTGTGCATGCCTGGGGACCTGGGCAGTGGGGGCAGAACTGGGGACCTGGATGCAGCATCGGCCCACCTTGCTGGTGAGGGGTGCAGGCTCCCAGGCCCTGGCTTCCACATCCAGACACCACCCACACCCATGCAGGAGCAGGACTCGAACCCACCTCTCTCACCTCCTTGTGCTGCAGGGAACATTCGAGTCCTGATGTGGACTCTGTCTGACTGCAGCAGAAAATCCAGAGATGGCCTATGCCACCACTGTGACGGGCTCTGGCCAGAGAAGCAGGAGGGAGGTGGGTCCACAGCTGCTGTTTCTGAGCCGTGGCAGGGGCAGGGGCATCCAGAGAGCTCCCTGAGATGCAGCCTCTGCTTCAGCCCGACAGACATGTAGCTGCTTCTGGAGCACGCCCGGGGGACGCCCTTTCTTCCTATGGGATGCCAGCTAGACTTACTGTGCAGACAGGGCCTGAGCCAGACCAGAGGCACTGGCTTCTAGGCGTGGGACCTTCTTAGCGCAGGACCTTCTCAGCGCGGGACCTGTAGCTGCCTTTCCCACACTCACACAGGCTCCTCCCATTGTCCTAAGAACCCTGTGGTGGTGCAGGCAGGGGTTACCCAAATGCTGACCCATGTGAGTCCGACAGGAGCGCAGCGCCCGCCCGAGGGGCTTTGACCTCATGCTCGCCACTGTGATCATTGTCACTCACTGTTACTCAGAGCTGCTCTGTTTGGGAGGGGAAGCCACGCTGTGGAGGCTGAGGAGCAGCTGGGGCGCGTGCCTGGCCCTGCCCTCCAGCTGGCCTGCGTTCCATGCATGAGAGCCTTGCCTAGAAGTCCCTCGGGGTGGGGGGCCGCCTGAGCCCCCCACCTTGCAGCCCCCCTCATTCTCATGCAGTGGGTCCCCTTTGCTGTTGAACTTGCAGCTTCTGCAGGCAAGAACCAGGTGATGTCCCCTCTGTTCTCCAAGAGCAGTTGCGGAGGAACTTGGGGTAGAAGTGAATGAATGAGTGACAAACTGAGGATGCAGATGCCTTGACTGCAGAGGAGCAAAGACAGACATTTCATTTGACTGCTCGGAAACCACACAAGCAGGAAGAGAATGAAATGAAATATTTAAAGTGTTGAGAAAGGAAAAAACAGACCCCAATCTGGAATTCTGTACCCTGTGAAATTATCCTTTAAAGTGAAGGAGAAAAAAAAGACTTCCTCAGAAAAACAAAACTGAAGGGCATCAGTTGCCAGTAAACCTGCCCTGTGAGAAATGCGAAAGGAAGCTCTTTAGAGAGAAAGAGAATACTACTCAGCTCCAAAGACAGGAAGAATATTGGAGAAGGAAAAAGCAAAGTAAGATAAAAACACTTTGTTCTGATTCTCCACTGGTCTAATAGGTAAGTTTGTCCAAAGTAATAACAGCAACAATGCATCTGGTCATGTGTGCTTACATATGTTAAGTATGTATGCTAACATGTATATATGCATGCATACCTAGGTATGCTGATATGCAAGTGAAATCAATTGCAGCAATGACACAAAGGATGGGAGGAAAAAATTAAAGTGATTTTGTTATGAGAAGGTGTCACACTATCCATGAAGTGGTGTTGTATTATTTGAAAATGGGCCTGGATTCGTTGTTCATGTATGTTATAAACTTTAGGGCAACCATTAAAAAAAGTTAAAAAGTATAATTGATATGCTAATAAAGGAGTGAAAATGTAATCATATAAAATACTCAAAACCACAAATGACAGAAAAAGAAGACAAAAATAGGAACAGAGAACATGGGCAACAAATAGAAAATGGTAACAGACATGGTAGATATTAACCCAACTGTATCCATAATTACCTTGAATGTGAATACTGAAGATGCACAAGTTAAAAGATAGACTGTCCAGGAAACAAGACCAAACTATATATTGTCTATAAGAAACCCACTTTAAATATAAGTACATGTAGATTAAAAGTAACTGAATAGAGAAATTTATACCCTGCTAACACTAAGAAAGTGGGAGTAGCTATATTAATTTCAGACAGTACCTTCAGAGTGAGGAGAGGGTCAGGGATGAAGCAGAGCATTCAATAATGATAAAAGGGTCAATTCTCCAAAAAGATAACAATCCTGAAAGTGGGTGTGACTGCCAACAGAACATCAAACTACTTAAGGCAAAACGGATAGAAATACAAGGAGAAATAGATTAATCTACTATTAGAGTTGGAAACTTCAGTGTTTATCAGAAATGGATAGATCCAGTAGGCAAAAAAAAGAAAAAATCACTAAGGATAAAGTCAAACTCAACACCATCAACCAAATGAATATAATTGACATCTATAGACTATTTCATCCAACAGCAGAATAGCAACCTTCTTGAGCTCACCTGGAACATTCACCAAGATAGATCACATCTGGGTTATAAATCATACCTTAACAAATGTAAAAGAATTGTGTATTAGTCCACTTTCACAATGCTGTAAAAGAACTATCTGAGACTGGGTAATTTATAAAGAAAAGAGGTTTAATTGACTCACAGTTCTACATAGCTGGGAAAGGCCTCAGGAAACTTACAACCATGGTGGAAGGCAAAGGGGAAGCAAGGCATGTCTTATGTGGTGACAGGAGAGAGAGAGAGTGAAGGAGGAAGTGACACCCTTTAAACCATCAGATCTCGTGAGAACTCACTATCGTGAGAACAGCATGGGGGAAACTACTCCCATGATCCAATCACCTCTCAGCAGGTCCCTCCCCTGGGTGAGAGCAGACATTGCCTGATTTCTGTTTGATATGGTTTGGCTCTGTGTCCCCACCCAAATCTCATCTCCAATTGTGGAGATTACAAATTTCAGCTGAGATTTGGGTGGGGAGACAGAGGCAAACCATAGCAAATAGAAATCAGGCAATGTCTGCTCTCAGACCACAATGCAGTTAAACTAAAAACCAGTTAACAGAAAGGTAACTAAAAAATCACAAAATACATAGAGACTAAACAACACATTTCTACATAACACATGAGACAAAGAAGAAATACCAAGGGAAATTTAAAAATATTTTGAACTAAATGAAAATGAAAACACAACTTATCAAAATTTATGGGATGCAACAAAAGCAGTACTTAGAGGGAAATTTATAGCATGTATATATGTTAGAAAAGAAGAAAGATCTAAAACCAATTACCTAAGCATCCATCTTAGGAGACTAGAAAAAGAAGAGCAAATTGAATCCAAAGTAAGCAGAAGAAAAGACATAACACAAATTACAGCAGAAATCAATAAAATTGAAGGCAGAAAATCAATAGAGAAAAGCAATGATACCAAAAGCTAGTTATCTGAAAAGACAAAGAAAATTGATATGCCTCTAGCTAGGCTAAGAAAGTGAGAGAGAAGACACAAATGAATATCAGAGTGAAAGAGGGGACAACACTATGGATCCTGTGGACAGGAAAAGGATAATAAGGGAGAAATATGAAAAACTCTATGCCCATTTGTAACCTAGATGAAATGGACCAACTCCTTGAAAGACACAGTCTGTCAAAACTCACACAAGAAGAACTAGCCAATCTAAATAGACCCATATCTATTGAAGAAATTGAATAAATAACTAACAACTTTCCAGGCCAGGCATGGTGGCTCACGCCTGTAATTCTAGCACTTTGGGAAGCCAAGGCGGGAGGATCACTTGAGGCCAGAAGTTCAAGACTAGCCTAGCCAGCATGGGGAAACAACGTCCCTACTAAAAATCCCCCCCAAATTAGCCGGATATGTTGGCACACGTCTGTAATCCCAGTGACTTGGGAGGCTGAGGCAGGAGAATTGCCTGAACATGGGAGGCAGAGGCTGCAGTGAACTGAGATCATACTACTGCACTTCAGCCTGGGCAGCAGAGTGAGACTGTCTCAAAATTAATCAATTAATTAATTAACAAGTTTCCAAATCAGAAAACATCAAATCTAGATGGGTTTACAGTGAATTTTGCCTAACATGTGAGGAATAAATTATGCCAATTCTCTACAACCTCTTTCAGAAGATACAAGCTGAGAAAATATTTCCAAACTCATTCTATGAGGCCAGCATCACCCTACTACCAAAACCAGATGAAGATAAGAAAACCACAGACCAATATATCTCATGAACATAGATGCAAAAATCCTCAGCCAAATATAATCAAATTGAATTCCATAATATAGACAGAGAATTATACACCAAGACCACATGGGACTTACCCCAGGTGTGCAAATCTGGTTCAGCATTTGGAAATCAATAATGTAATCCATCACGTCAACATGCTAGGGAAGAAAAATTGCATTATCACATCAAGAGATGCAGAAAAATCACTTGACAAAATCCAGTAGCCATTCATGATAAAAACTCAGTGAACTAGGAATATAGGAGAACTTCTTCAACTTGCCACAGAACATCTACAATAATAATGGTGAGAAACTCAAAGCTTTCCTACCAAGATCAGGATCAAGGCAAGGATGTCCTCTGTCACCTCTTTTCAATATCATACCCGAAGTCCTAACTAATGCAATAAGACAAAAAAGGCAAATAAAAAGTATACTGAATGGAAGGGAAGAAATAAAACTGTTCACAGGCAACATGATGATCTATGTAGAAAATCCAAAAGAATTGACCAAGAAAACAACAAAGAAAACCCTCCTAGAACTAATAAGCAATTATAGCAAGTTTGCAGGGTACAAGATTAACATACAAAAGTCAGTTGCTTTTGTATATACTAGCAATGAACGAGGAATTTGAAATTAAAAACATAATACAATTATATTAGTCCCCTCAAATGAAATACTTAGGTATAAATCTAATAAACTATGTACATGTTCCATATAAGGAAAACTACAAAACTCTGATCAACAAAATGAAACAAGAAGAAAGAAATAGAAATCAGGAACAAGGCAAGGAGAGAGACCTCCCTCCCTGAGGACACTGCAAGGCTCGCTGCAGCCTCTGCCTCCCAGGTTCACACAGCTCAAGAGGTGAGGGTGTCCTCTCTCAGCTCTTCTCTCATGTTCGTGGATAGAAGATTCAACATTGTCAAGATGTTCATTCTTCCCAATTTGATCTATAGATTCAATGTTATCTAGTCAAAATTTCAGCAAATTATTTTGTGGATATTGACAAGCTGATTTTAAAGTTTATGTGGAGAGGCAAGAGACCCAGAGTAGCCAGCACAACTCACTACAAAGAAAGGGTGATATTGGCAAAGGAATAGACAAATAAATCAATGGAACAAAATAGAGATCTTAGATATCCACATAGATATCTATATCCACATAGATATAGTCAACTGGTATTTGACAAAGGAGCAAAGGCAATACAGTAGAGAAAGATGGGCTTTTCAAAAAACGGTGCTGGAACAACTGAGCACCCACATACAAATCATGAGTCTAGACTCAGACCTTACACCTTTCACACAAATTAACTCAAAATGAGTCACAGACTTAAACATAAAACACAAAACTATACAATTCCTAGAAAACAATATAGGAAGAAATCTAGATGAGCAATACCAAAAATTTGCCTTGTGAAAGAATTGGTAAGCTGGACTTTCTTAAAATTAAAATATTTTTGCTCTGCAAAAGAACAGCGTCAAGAGTATGAGAAGAGAAGACACAGACTGGGAGAAAATATTTACCAAAAAAAAATCAGTATTTGGTAAAGGGAAAAATACAAAGAACGCTTAAAAGTCAATAATAAGAAAAGCCCAGTTTAAAAGTGGGTCAAAGACCTTCGCAGACCCCTCAGAAGATGGCAGATACACATATGAGAAGATGCCCCAGTCAGTCATCAGGGAAATACAAGTTAAAACGAGGAGACCCCTTCACGTGCCTGTTAGAACAGCCGGCCTGCAGACACGGGTAGCATCAAGGGCTGGCAACGATGTGGTGCTACAGGAACGTTCCTCCACTGCCGGAGAGGATGCAGCTAGCACGGCCACTTTGGAAGACAGTTTGGGAGCTGCTTACAAATCTCAGCATGGGCTCTGACCCTGCGACCCAGCGTGCACACACCTTGGTACCTGCCCAAAAGGGCCGAACTCCCTCGTCCACACGGAAACCTGCACACACAGGTTCGCAGTGGCTTCCTTTCACTTGCCCAAACTGGGACGCGACCAAGATGCCCTTCAGTTGGTGAATGGATAAACTGGGCACTTCTGGGCAGTGGAGTATCAGCGCTAAAACAGAAAAGGAACCATCAAGGCATGAAAAGACAGGGAAGCAGCTTGAATCCACAGCACTAAGGGAACAGAGCCAGTCTGAAAAGGCTACACACCACGTGAGTCCAACTAGATGACATTCTGGGAAAGGCAAAACTGCGGAGACAGTAGAACGATGACAGGTGGCCAGGGGCTTGGTGAGAGAAGGACAAATGGGCAGAGCACAGAGGATGTTTAGCAGCAAAACTGCTCCGTGGGACACCACAGGGCAGACGCCTACAATCACACATTCGTCCAAACCCACGGAGTGAGCGGCCCCAGGAGGGAGCCCTGCAGTGAGCTCCGGGATCTCGACCATCGTGATGCGTCCGCGCGGGTTCATCGCCCGGCACAAATGCACATCTCCAGCCCCGGAGGTTGGTGGTGGGAGAGGCTGTGCCTGTGTGGGGGCGGGAGGCATATGGCCAACTCTCTGGACTTTCTTCTCCATGTTTCTGTGACTGTAAAACTGCTCTGAAAAGCAGTCTTTTAAGAAAAATCAAACATAAAAAAAAAAAAAAAAAAAAAAAAAAAGAGGCACAAGCAATGTCTAGGATCACCCAGAACCTAAGTGTCAGCTGGGATTGAAACCTGCGTCATGGGTTTGGTCTGAGGGTGACATCGATGGGAGGTCACCTGGCTCCACTCCAGCACCTGACCAAGCTCCAGCAACTGGCCAAGCTCCAGCTCCAGGCCTAGCTCCAGCACCTGACCCAGCTCCAGCACCTGACCCAGCTCCAGGCCCAGCTCCAGCACCTGCCCCAGCTCCAGGCCCAGCTCCAGCGCCTGACCCGGCTCCAGCTCCAGGCCCGGCTCCAGCATCTGACCCGGCTCCAGCACCTGGCCCAGCTCCAGCACCTGACCCAGCTCCAAGCCCAGCTCCAGCACCTGACCCAGCTCCAGCGCCTGACCCAGCTCCAGTGCCTGACCCAGCTCCAGTGCCTGACCCAACTCCAGCGCCTGACCCAGCTCCAGGCCCAGCTCCAGCGCCTGACCCAGCTCCAGCGCCTGACCCAGCTCCAGGCCCAGCTCCAGCACCTGACCCAGCTCCAGTGCCTGACCCAACTCCAGCGCCTGACCCAGCTCCAGGCCCGGCTCCAGCACCTGACCCAGCTCCAGCGCCTGACCCAGCTCCAGCACCTGACCCAGCTTCAGCAACTGGCCAAGCTCCAGCTCCAGGCCCGGCTCCAGCGCCTGACCCAGCTCCAGGCCCATCTCCAGTGCCTGACCTGGTGCCAGCGCCTGACCCAGCTCCAGGCCCAGCTCCAGCACCTGACCCAGCTTCAGCAACTGGCCGAGCTCCAGCGCCTGGCCCAGCTCCAGACCCGGCCCCAGCGCCTGACCCAGCTCCAGGCCCAGCTCCAGCGCCTGACCCAGCTCCAGTACCTGACCCAGCTCCAGCACCTGACCCAGCTTCAACAACTGGCCGAGCTCCAGCGCCTGGCCCAGCTCCAGACCCAGCTCCAGCCCCTGACCCAGCTCCAGGCCCAGTTCCAGCCCCTGACCCAGCTCCAGCAACTGGCCCAGCTCCAGGCCCAGCTCCAGTGCCAGGCTCTGCTCCAGTGCCTCACTCCCTGGGCTGCCTGGACCGCAGGAGGTGTGGTTTGGGATGACACCATGGCTGTGATCTCGGCAGCCACAGGCTTCCCCATCCAACTCGGCTGAGAAGCCACTCCCGCCACCTCTGGCTCTGAGCTTGGACTGGAGTGGTTGCTGGAGCCACTTCCCACCATGCTGGGCGAGAGCTGCGGGAAGGCACAGGGTGTGGGACGCTGGCAACTGGCAGCCGCCTTCCAGCCACACCCCAACCTCCCACAGGCACCAGGGGCCTTTGAGAACCAGAGCTGTACCTTGTCCAGCGGGTTTCGTAGGTCTCAGGACTGGGAATGGCACTGGACGCGTGGACGGGTGAAGTCCGTTGCTCCTGCTGCTGCAGGTGTGAGCCGCAGCCCGTGCCCACCACCAAGGGAGCAGAATGGTGGCATGAATGGAGAAGCACTCATTTGCCAAATCATTTAAATCAGACTTTTCACAGCTGAGAACGCCACCGCAAAGCACAAACGACTCTGTTCCAGAAAGAAAAGGGACAGCAGGGCACTGAGGCAGACCACGGGAACACGAGCAGTGCCTTCCACACTGTCCGGGGAGCCCTCTTTACCAGTGAGGAAAGTGACGCTTCAGGCTGAGAGGACGAGACAGATTCCAGGTGAAAGGACGATTTTTAAAGACTCTCCAGCTAGACGGTCTGTTTCTTCATTAATTTTCCTTAAAAGCCCCACTTGTAAGACAGGCAAGTGCTCGCCCCCCGCCCCCGCCCTCGCCCCTGCCCCCGTCATAAACCAGCGCACCTGGAGGCGGGGGCTCGCGGCAGACAGGCCCGGGAAGGTGTCGGGATGTGCACCATGACCCACCTCCCGGGATGACCACAGAGCTGGGGGTGTATTTTCTGCACTTTAAAATGACTGAAGCGGCCGGGCGCGGTGGCTCAAGCCTGTAATCCCAGCACTTTGGGAGGCCGAGACGGGCGGATCACGAGGTCAGGAGATCGAAACCATCCTGGCTAACACGGTGAAACCCCGTCTCTATTAAGAAATACAAAAAACTAGCCGGGCGAGGTGGCGGGCGCCTGTAGTCCCAGCTACTCGGGAGGCTGAGGCCGGAGAATGGCGTGAACCCGGGAGGCGGAGCTTGCAATGAGCTGAGATCCGGCCACTGCACTCCAGCCTGGGCGACAGAGTGAGACTCCGTCTCAAAAAAAAAAAAAAAAAAAAAAAATGACTGAAGCATTTCTAAGGTCAAAGTGGAAGGTTCAAATAGCCCAGCCAGAGCCCAGAGCAGCCCCTGAAACGTCCTCTTCAACACATTTACAAGGAAAAACCATCTGATTGAAAGCGAGAGACTCCGTGGTCACATCCATAATTGGCCAGAAAATCACCTCATGAAGGCAATGTGTTGTTTGAACTACGTCTGATTCCAAAAGAATTTCATTAAAGCAATTATATTTTAATAAATGTGGGAGGTTATAGATGGCATTTCATTTCATAATACAGCCTGTATGCTGTGGCAATTAGCAGCGGAAAATGAGCGGGACTGAGCCCATCGTTGTGCCTGCGTAATGTTTTCATTACAGGAGTTACAAATAATCTATTAATCTTCCTCTAAACACCCAGCAACATGCAAGCATTCCTCACCTCAAAGTCGGTTCTAAGTAAACAAAATAAGATGCCAAGAGGCAGTGTGTCAGCATAGGATTTACGGAGTGAATCAGAGACCTTTGTACGATTGAAGACATCGTTAGCCCTCAGGAGCCAAGTGTGGCAGCACCGGGAGCTGGGCGCAGAGCCGGCCTCACCACCGCGCAGGAGCTCTGCCTGTCTGGCCTGGTTGGTCTTTCTGGAAAGGTCCGTCTGCCCAGGTCCCGCCTGCCCCCTGCCACTGCCATCAGAGGAGCCTCAGGGGGCCCCAATGGGCCCCGTCCCTCGGGAACCAGCTGCTGCCACGGCCGTCTGAAGCCACCTCCCAGAACGAGGGGCTCCCTCAGGAGGAACGCGTGGCAGAGGAGAAACTCCCCAAGTCTTTCAGACAAAAATATTAGGTCTATTGAACTCTCCCGAGTGGCAGACGGAACGGGATGGCCTAAATCCGAAGGAACACCTGGAATCTCATCTTTCATCTTCTCCAACAGAAATGGACACCAGACTGGCTATTGCCAAGAATACCACAGCCCTGGCATGATTTTTTAAGATCTATACATTTATGGTAAATTTCCTCAAAAACAAATCTTACAGAATTAGTGAGGCTGGGGCTGGGCTCTGGGGAGGGGAGGTCCAAATAGAGCTGTTGGGAGCAGCCCTGGGACACCCTCTGGGGTCTCCTGTTCTGTGGGAGAGACCTTGACTCTCAGGACACAGCAGTGGGCAGAGTGCGGTGGGTGACGGGGACATGGCCCGTGGGTGTTGGAGCCACTATCAAGATGACTGCGGTGGGAGGTCCCTGGGAGACTTGGCCCTGGGCCGCTGGCAGAGGGCAGAGGGCTGAGGGCCGTCTGTGTCTGGGGTCAGGCCCCCTCTGCCGAGGCACCTGTGCTGAGAAGCCACTGGTCCCTGGAAGGCACCTCCCTTCAGACACAGATGGCCCTTTTTGCCTTGACTGCTAGGAAGCTCGGTGTTCAAAGGTTACCACTCTGAATCCCACGACACCTGCCCTCCGCCATCATCTCATCCCTGCGGAGTTCTCTGTTCTTGATTGAGAACAACCTCAAATCCCCTTTGGAAACAAATGAGCAATAAATGAATGTGTGATGGGAGCTCAGGCCCCCAGCCAGCTAGGAGACCCTTGCCCCACATGCAGGGGGTCCCTCCACACAGCTCCCAGGCCCCCCATCTCCCTTCTCAGATCCTTCTCCGAGAAACATCTTTGAATGTCAGGACTAAGCTCTAATTTTTTATCTTGCCCAAATTCCTATCTAAGGGGTCTAAGAGTTTGACTCTTTTCATCATACCCTTCAACCATAAATTCTCATCAGATGGGTCTTATTTGACCCTATATCATGACTGACTTTCCAGTCTGACTCTGGCAAAACCTTGTAAGACAAGAAAAAAAATCAAAATATTTCATCCCAAAATGTATTTCCTTGCCAGACCTTGAAATTGCCTTGCAAAGTCTCTTGTGGGAAAAATCCACATTCTTTTTTTTTTTTTTTTTTTTTTTTTTGTTAGACGGAGTTTCACTCTTGTCACCCAGGCTGGAGTGCAATGGCACGATCTCGGCTCACCACAACCTCCACCTCCCAAGTTCAAGCGACTCTCCTGCCTCAGCCTCCCAAGTCGCTGGGATTACAGGCATGCACCACCACACCCGGCTAATTTTTGTATTTTTTTAAGTAGAGATGGGGTTTCACCATCTTGGCCAGGCTGTTCTCGAACTCCTGACCTCTTGATCCACCCGCCTCAGCCTCCTAAAGTGCTGGGATTACAGGCGTGAGCCACCACGCCCAGCTGAAAAATCCACATTCTATAGAGAATCCCCTTCCCCTTTGTTTTCCTTCCTTCCCTTCCAGAGCCAGGAGATAATTAGCTAAGAGCCAGGCACCTTTTAGGTCCAATAAGAAACAGTTCACAACCTGCTCCCTCTGAAGTCTGCTGAGAGCTTTCTCTGCACAATAAGACTTGGTCTCCACAATCCTTTATCTCAGCCTCACATTTCCTTTCTATTGATCCCAGGTCTTCTTAAACTCAACCAATTATCAACCGGAAAATGTTTAAATTTACCTGTAGCCTGGAAGCCCCCGGGTTTGAGTTGTCCCGCCTTTCTGAACCAAACCAATGTATTTCTTCAATGTATGTGATTGATGTCTCATGCCTCCCTAAAATATATAAAACTAAGCTGTACCCCAACCACCTTGGGTACATGTTCTCAGGACCTCCTGAGGGCTGTGTCACGGGCCAAGGTCACTCATATTTGGCTCAGAATAAATCTCTAAAAATATTTTACAGAGTTTGACTCTTTTCCTCAATAAATGTATAAAGCTGTTGAAACATATATCAAAACAGTTATGAAAGTATTTTTATTTTGAGACAGAGTCTTGCTTCTTGGTCCAGGCTGCAGTGCAGTGGGGTGATCTCGGCTCACTGCAACCTCCGTCTCCTGGGTTCAAGCGATTCTCCTGCCTCAGCCTCCCCAGTAGCTGGGGTTTATAGGCATGTGCCACCGTGCCCAGCCAGTTTTTGTATTTTTAGTAGAGACAGGGTTTCACCAGGTTGGCCAGGCTGGTCTCGAACTCCTGACCTCAAGTGATCGATCTGCCTCGGCCTCCCACAGTGCTGGGATTCCAGGCGTGAGCCACGGCACCCGGCCAAAAGTATTTCTTAAGAAACAAAATCATAGTGCAGTGATACATCCTTTCACACTGGCGCAGTGAGAGCTGCGTCCCTCGGTGGTTCCGGTGAACTCCATCATTCCAGGTAGTGATGGGTAGTGTTGTGAGCTATTTGCAACAGCTGCCGTGTGCACGAAACCACGACTTCTAGGGCAGGGGATTTAGCTCGCAGCATGAAGAAATGTCAGCGTCTTTGCTGTCTCCATGTTCTCCTGCTCTGACCCCCATCCTGCCTGGACCTCCAGTGGGTCCCAGCTCCCAGATGGGTCCAGGAGAGACCCTGCCCCTGCCCCAGCCCTGATCCCTGACACAGGGGCCTTGCCACTCGTTCAGGCTGCAGGCCGAGCCAGGCACCTTCCCACTACCCTCGACTATTCCGAAATACACATTGGTCTTCGTCCCCACTTCCTGGCATACAACTCCTAAAGTCCTTGGGGTCTCCTAAGTGATGTCTGTTTGTCTGCTAAGGAGATGACCGTGGTCGGCTACTCAAGCTGATCCCCAACAGGACTGTCGGGGGCTTCTGGATGTTCCTGGAGGGTAAGCGCCCAGGGAGGGCCGGAAAGCTCCAGCCCCTTCCCCACGCCTCGCCCCATGCACCTCTCCATCTATATCCTTTGCAATACCATCTATGATAAACCTGCCACATATAAGTGCGTGTCCCTGAGTTCCATAGCTGCTCTAGAGAATTAATCGAACCCAAGCAGGGGGGTGTCATAGGAACCCAGCCTGTGGGCCAGAAGTTCCGAAGGCTCGGACTTGCCACTGGTGTCTGAAGTGGGTGTGGGTAGCAGGCAGAGGTCTTGGGGACTGAGCCCACAGCCTGTGGGATCAGACACTGTCTCCTGGGGAAAGAGAATGAACTGAACGGAGTTGGAGGGTCCCTGCTGGTGTCTGTGCAGAACCGCCTGTTTGCTTGGCCTGTGGGAAAACCCCACACACCTGGTCATGGAGTCTCTGTTGATTGTTGTGCATAAGAGCAGAGAAGAGTCTGTTTCTTCTACTCAGGACCCCCAGGGCCACAGCCCCTCCCTGCTGAGATCCTGCCTGGCGGGAGCATCTGCAGCAGACTGTGTAGCCCCATCTCCACCCCTGCCAGTATCCACAGAGCGAAATGCAAGCAGTTGCTTTTGGTCCTGCAATTCAAAAGCCCCTTCCCCAGGCAGGGGACCTGGAGGCCTGGCCACCTTGTTGCAGTGCCGCCCGCTGGCCCTGCCCTGAGAGAGCCTTCGTTCTCGCTGGCAGGGTCTTGGGTCACCGGCTCAGCTGCCCCTCCCAGGCGGCGGACTTTTCCAGGGCTTGCAGGGCTGGGTGGGTGCCTGTGAGGGCCCCGTGTCTGGAGCGCCACACGCGGCCACAGCCCCCGCTCGCTTGTCCCAGCAGAGGTTTTCCCACAGGCGGCGGCAAAGACACCCTTCAGACCAGAATGTGGGCTGTTCACCCCGCAGGCCGTCTCCGCCTGGCACCTCCAGGACGGCCACCGCCCTGCTCTCCCTGAGGCTTTCCTGGGTTTTGCTCTGAAAGCCCCACACCCTGGAAACCCCTCAGTCCTGGGCAAACTGGCCGCCCTAAGGCCCAGCCTTTCTCAGACCCTCAGCCGGCCTCTGCCTCGCAGCGTTGGAGAGGTCGCCTAGGGTCCCTTCGAGGAGCCGAAGGCCTGGCAGGAGTGAGTCCCCAGGGACAGCGTGAGACCACACACCCACCCAGGTGAGGTCCTGGGCTTTTCTGTGAGCCGCATCCCTGCAGCCTGTCCTGGGCCTGTCCTGGCAAAGAACCACACACTGGGGACTTAAAGCAATGGAACGTTATCCTCTCCCAGCTCCGGAGGCCAGAAACCTGAAATTAAGGAGCCTCCGAAGGCTCCAGGGGACGATCCTTCCTGCCTCTTCCAGCATCCCCAGGTGTCCTGGGCTTGTGGCTGCATCACTCTGCCCTCTGCCCCCTGGGCACGCAGCTGGCTCCCCTGTATGGGCCCATCTCTCTGAATTCACATGACCGTCCTTCAGTAAAGACACCAGCGCCAGTCCCTGACTCAGGGCCCTCCCTAACCCAGTATGGCCTCATCTTAACTAAGGACGTCTACATCAACCCTATTTCCAAATAAGGTCACATTTGAGTTTCCTGAAGGACATGAATTTGGGGTACTGCTCAGCCCAGTACTCCAGTTTCTGCAACAGACAACATGGGAGCCTCCACCATGTCTCTGTGGCCAGGACAGTGCCCCTCACCAGCCAGACTCTGGGGTCCTGGGACTCCCAGGGGAACCTGGGCCGTGCGTCTTTCAGCTGTGGATGTTCTTTATGGACACCACCTGCCGAGGGCAACTCTGATCCCCAAACTCTCAGCAGCCAAATGTCCCTGGGACACCCCCACCTGGGCTGAACAGGGCCTCTCAGGGAGACCACAGGCCTCAGGGCACACTGCTGCTAGATGCACACACACACGTGTGCACACACAAACCCACACACACGTGTGCACACACAAACCCACACACAGGTGTGCACACAAACCCACACACAGGTGTGCACACACAAACCCACAAACATGTGTGCACACACAAATGCACACACGTGTGCACACACAAACCCACAAACATGTGTGCACACACAAATGCACACACACGTGTGCACACACAAACCCACACACAGGTGTGCACACACAAACCCACAAACATGTGTGCACACACAAACCCACACACATGTGTGCACACAAACCCACACACAGGTGTGCACACACAAATGCACACACATACACACGTGTGCACACACAAACCCACACACAGGTGTGCACACACAAACCCCACACACACACACGTGTGCACACACAAACCCGGCTACAGAGAGCCCCGGAGGAACATCACGCTTGCCCAGCCTCCTCACATTTCTGTACTTCTTCAGTCAGCTACAAGAGTATGGATTCTTGAACACTTACTTTATATCTTTGTAACCCAACACACTTTGTTTCTTGAGGGTGTAGCATCCACCCAAATTCTCTGCACTTCTGTGAGGAGATTCTGCCTCTTCTCCCCTAAACTTACTTTTTAGCATAATGATTCTTAAGCTTTAGAGAAAGCCATTGTTTAGTCTTTGTTAGCAGCATGAACATAGTTTATCATCTTTTCCATCAGAAAATGCAGCACAGCACGGCTGTCCTGTCTCCACCTGTGTGCCCGGAGCCAGGGATGCCCCGCCTCGCCCTCCTGCCCAGCGAAGCTTCCCTCTGCCTCCCCCAGGGCTCTTACTCTGCATTTGCCCCTGGCCCGGAGCTCACCCTGCTCTGTTCACCCAGTGCCTGGGCCCCTCGCTGGCTCCCGAATTCCTTGCCTTGGCCTCCCCACCGGGTCTGTGCTCCTCTGCTCTGCTGGGGCTTCCACACCCGGTCTGCATTCCCCGCCAGGTGTGCGTTCCTCACCTGGTCTGTGTTCCTCTGCTCTGCATCACCTCTGGCCCTGCTGTCTCCACTGCTCCCAGCCTCCTCCACATCCCAGTTCTCCACAACTGCAGTCCATGTGCGAAATGCATAGACCCAGGACACCCGTGGAGGCTGCGAAACGGTGGAAGGGGTGGGGGGCGGGGAAACAGCTCTGGCCACGGCCAACCCCACTCCCCACTGCCCTGGCAGCTCCACACACGTCCAGCGGCACAAGGCACCGAGATTGCACATGGAGGAGCCTCGCTGGCCTGCAGGATTGTTGGCTGCTGGCCAGACACACGACCCTCCTGGGTGGTTTTCACAGCAGTGGTGGTTTTGAGGATTGGAGCCAGGCCTGGGACCTGCACACACACAGGGTGCCTTGGCAGGGAGACGCCAGATCCCAGGCGGAGGGAGCCACCGCCCGATCCAGGAGAGGCCCCGTCTCTGCCTCCGGCAGATTCTTTGAAAAGATCATCTGGACACACCACGAGAGGTCGTCGGAGTGCCGTCCCCGACAATCCGCCCTCAGAGTCCCCGTGTGTGAAATGCCGAGAGGGTTCCATGAGGTGAGGAAGGAAGACGGTGCTGCGGGGGGTGCCCAGCGTTCGCAGCGCTCACGGGAGCCTGCCCGGCCCTTCCTCAGGCCTGGGGCGGCTGAGCACAGACCACACATGCTCTGCCTCTTGCCCCATGGCCTGTGGAGACACAACAGTGGCCACATGGCGGGCAGAGCCTCCAGCAGGCGAGAGCCTCTGCCTAACTCTCATGCTCAGGACACACTATGGCATGCCAGCAACATGCCAGGGGCCTCAAGGGCCAGGGCACAGGGAGGGACCTCTGCTCCTGGGACAGGAGCCCTTTGGGGGGACCCAAGGTCTGCGCCCCAGCGAGCAGCTCCATCAGGGCCCGAAGGCCCCGTCTCCGTGAGGCCCAGAGGGACGGAGACTGACCACTCCAGCTGGGCACTTCCCACAAGCTTCCTGTCCCTGCCTTCAGTAGCCCTGAGGAGCGCGGCCCCTCCTCACTGTGGGTCCAGGCCCAGACAGGAGGGCACCGGGCTGCTGGGCCTTTTGTGGCAGGCCACGGGCACCCTGAGCTCCACAGAGTTGCCTGAGAGCCAGGGAGATGCCTTAGAAAGGAAGCTCCAAGACTTCTTGCTGGAAGCTTTCGGCACCGAGTGCAGACGCCAGCCCCAGTCCTTGGCCCATGGACCAGGGCACAGGAGTCTGAAGCCACTCACTACATCCTCTCCTCCAGGGCTTAAAACAGAGCCGGGGCTCGCCCCCTCTCGGGGGTTTCCGCGTGGCCTGCCCCTGTGAGGACGCCGGCGGGCTTGGCACAAGGGTGGCCCCGGGGTCAGCTCCACGGGCACTGCTCCCACCCTCGCGCCCGCAGTGCCCGAGCCCCGCTGCCCTCCCCGCTGCTGGTGTGCGTGCACCTCCAGCCCCTCCGGGAGCTGCACAGAGTTCACGCCAGGTCAATCCACCATCCCCTGCACGGAGGGGCCAGCGGCCCGGGGCGGCTGTGCTGGGGAAGGCAGCAAAACCCTTAATCTAATGATGTTTTTCTCCAACCGCAACCATTGCACGCTAGGAGCCACTCTCTCTTAATTAAGCTCAGCTCCCACATCCTTTTAACCATGCAACTTTAAAAGAAACATGTATCTTTCCAAATTAACTTTGTATCTAAGAATAATAAGAGAGCAAGAGTTGTACTAATTAACTTACAGTCAGCTACAGAACTCATTTGCCAATGCCGTGTTGGCTTCAAGGGGAGCCGACATTTATTCAGCACAGAGGACGTTCCAGGGCACTGGTCCCACCTGGGCATCACCCCTTGTTTCCAGAGCCCCGAGGGTCTTGGAGGCAGGAGCCCAGGGACAGCGCGGAGCAGGGACTCGGGTCAAGTGCGTCTCCCTCCCGAGCCCATTCCAGATTCCAGAAAGATCTAGAGCCTTCCCTCCCACACGCCAGCTCACGGCATTGGCTACAGTAACAGTCTGCCTAGAGTGTGTGCTTTTGATTGAAAAAGCCAGGAGAAAATCTTTTTCAGAGTGGAATGTTCAAAGAACGGAAATCTGTGAAAATCAGTCTGTGTGATTTATCGGCGCTCATTTCCATGAGACGCAGTTACATTCTCGACTCGCCAAGGACGCTGCCTGCCCAGCCTGCGCAGGGTGAGGCGCGGGGACACACGGTTTCCAGGACCTGGCCGCGGGCCACTCTCCAGGGCTGACTGCAGGGACCTTCGCCCCCGAGGAGCCAGGAGAGATGGAGACACCCAATCTGAGATGTTCTGACAGCTGCTTCACAGGCCCAGCTGCAGGAGGATGGCAGCGCCCTTCATCCACGCAGAGCTCTGGAGCTTGGGAGCTGAGGCCGCCAGCTGTGTCCCGGCCAAGCTCTGAGCATCACAAGCTCAGAAGGAACAAACTGCAGTGTCCACTCCGGACACAGAGCGCAGGGAGAGGCTCCTTGTCCCTCACCCATGGCATGGAGCATGTGATGGCAAACGCCTCTGCTCCGAGAGAAAATGGGCAATGCCTTTGCAACTGACCAAGCAGACGCAGACACCAGATCTGCTTTCTAAAATTCTAGGGCTGTGACTCGCACATGCCCCAAGTAGGCAGAAAAGCGGAAGAATGCTGTTCTGGAGAGAGTGCGCCCAGGGGTTCCCTGGGTTTGGAGGGGGCTGAGCTTGAGAGGAGGAGGGGCTGCGTGTGTGGGCAGAGTTGGCAGAGCTGGTCACTGTGTGGCTGAGGGAAGGGGCTGAGAGGCCATCAAGGCTCACCTGGACGTTCAGTGGCTTCCCATTGCTTCCCCTCCAGCCTGCAGCTGCCTGCACCAGTGGCTGGGTCCAGGTGGGATTTTCCAGCACAGGAGGGGCGGGGCCGCTTCCCCAGGCTGAGAGGCTGAGGAGAGCAGTGCCTAGCAGCAGGCAGATCCAAGGCAGGAACGCAGCTCAAAGGAAACGGCAGCAGCCAGTGTCCATGAGGGGACAGGCCACACGGGCCTGGCTTTGGGGCTCAGGGAGGCCAGGACGGTCCCCAAGACTCCCCACAGAGTGAAACTGGGCCAGCTCAGACACAGAGCCATGGCCCTGGACACACCCACGACAGAGACACGGATACAGAGACACGGCCCCGGCCACATGCACGAGACACGTGCCACATGCGGCCCCCAGAGCAGTGACCTTGGCATTGGTGACTGCAAAGCAGGGGCCAGTGTGCTCCAAGTGATGCCGTGTTATTTAAAAGCCTGACATTCTGTAGAACACGAGGCCTTTGCTGTGGTTTATGGCCAGTTCTAGAGATGCCCAGGCTCTTGCCACTGGTGTCCCCAGAAAAGGGAGGAACTCATAGAAGGGCCGCCTGTGATGAACAGCTGGGCCCTTTCCCCCAGGCCCAGGGTAAACGGCCCCTCCACAAGCCCCGGGAAGGCAGGACCCCACGTGTTCCAGGAAGACAGGACCCCACATGCCCTGGGAAGACAGAACCCCACCGTGACCACAGGACACCGCGCACTCTCAGACGTGCCATCCTCCCTGACTGACCGAGCTCCCCCAAGGCCGTCATCGCCTCCTGGGTGAGGGGAAAGTGACCGTGAAGGACTTGCTCCGGGCTGGGCTGGGGTCTGTCTCAGCACCGCGGCCAGGCTGGTGGCCTTGGCTGGTCAACGTGCCTCCAGTGGGTGCCACTGCTGTGTCTGCTGCGTCTGCTGCTAGATGTGGGTCGGGACCCCAGAGCATAGGGCTGAGCTCCGGGGCCTGCTCCACCCAAGTGCCTTTCTTTTTTTTTTTTTTTTTTTTGAGACGGAGTCTCACTACGTCGCCCAGGGTGGAGTGCAGTGGCCCGATCTCAGCTCACTGCAAGCTCCACCTCCCGGGTTTTTACGCCATTCTCCTGCCTCAGCCTCCCGAGTAGCCGGGACTACAGGCGCCCACCACCTCGCCCGGCTAGTTTTTTTTTTTTTTTTGTATTTTTTAGTAGAGACGGGGTTTCACCGTGTTAGCCAGGATGGTCTCGAACTCCTGACCTCGTGATCCGCCCGTCTCGGCCTCCCAAAGTGCTGGGATTACAGGCTTGAGCCACCGCGCCCGGCCCCAAGTGCCTTTCTTCATGGTAAAGCCCCCGCCACTGAACCACCCCAGGAGCTGGCTGAGCCCCCACCTCTGCTGCCCTCTGGGCCCCAGCATCCGAGAGCAGAGGGTGGGGCCATGCTCAGACTCCGGGCCTGGCTGTCCTTCCTCCCAAATCTAACCCTAGCCCTGAGCCACACCCCAGGTATCCTGAGCCAGCACCCTCCAGAATGTGCCTCCCTTCAGATCTCAGGCCGGCAGGGGGAGAAGGACAGCACCGCCCACCTTTTATCTGGGAGCTTGGCCAGGCAGGGCCTGGCCTGAGCAGCCAGAGCCTCCTCCTCCTTACTGCACCGTGGCTCGGAGGACTCTGCATCTTCTTGCCTCGGGAGCCTGGCGCATCGGAGCTTCCCTAAGCTCCACTCATCCATGCGGGACGGTCACCTCCACTCCGGAATGGGCGTGAGTCAGACAAAGGGCTCAGTTGGCTGTGCATATAAACTGGGCATGTGCTCTTGGAAATAAATTTATAAAATCCCCTGAGAAAGAAAAGTGGAGACAGCCAAGGGGGCCCCGCACGCCTCCCTTTGGAGGCCCAAGGCTGAGGCAGCTCGGTTTCCAGCCCCCTCCTCACGGGATGCCAGGTTCACCCCAGGCCGTGAGAACCCAAGCCTGAGGCAGCTCAGCCACAGGCCCCGATCCGGCCCAGAGCTGTGCCCTGATTAGGCCCAAAGGAGAAGTCAGGATCAGCGAGAGCAGAAAACATCTGAGCAATCAGGCTCCCGCCCACCGCAGGGTAACAGGCAGAGAGTGAGTCAGGACTGTGGGAATCTGTGTAGACGGGTTTGGTTTGTTTTCTTTGCTATTGTGGGGTGTTTGTCTCCATCTAATAATTTTCATTGTGTGCTAATAAGCACAGTGGGTTGGCCTGCATGGAAACCGCCCAGCCGGCCTTTTTGTTATGCAAAGGTTTGAAGGGGCCCAGGACCTCCCAGGGTCAGGCGAGGAGCAAATTACCTTTTCGACGTGGGAGGAGGGCGGGCATGTTATGGCTGTGGCTGCAGAGACCAAGGCAGCAAACCGACACCACTGCCCCCATCGAGGCAGCAAACCCACACCACTGCCCCACACCCCTGTGCCCTTCGGAGGGTGGCACTGACCCACTGCCGGAGGGGCCCACAGGCCCAGGGATGGGCACTTTCCCAAGAAAAGTTGGGGTCCCCTTTGGCAGCTCCCATGGGTGACCAGGAGCATGGCAGCGTCTAGAGGAGAATGGGAATGGCCAAGCTGCCCTGATAGCACTTCTTCCTTTGTTCCCTCCCTGGATGGGCTGAAGGGGTCACCCTGTCTGGTATCTGCTGGATGACCAAGTTCCCTGAGCTAGAGCATCAGGCTGGCCTTCCTCTCCTTAAACAGTCTTCAGGACGGACACACTCCAGCTGTCACACAGAAAGTAACTGGCCCAGGCCGGGCGCGGTGGCTCACGCCTGTAATCCCAACACTTTGGGAGGCCAAGGCGGGCGGATCACAAGGTCAGGAGATTGATTGAGACCATCCTGGCTAACATGGTGAAACCCTATCTCTACTAAAAATACAAAAAAACTAGCCGGGCGTGGTGGCGGCGCTTGTAGTCCCAACTACTTGGGAGGCTGAGGCAGGAGAATGGCGTGAACCTGGGAGGCAGAGCTTGCAGTGAGCTGAGACTGCGCCACTGCACTCCAGCCTGGGAGACAGAGTAAGATTCCCTCTAAAAAAAAAAAAGAAAGAAAGAAAGTAACTGGCCCACAACTGTATTTGTCATGCAGGTTCCCAACCTCCAGGGCTGCTGTCATCGAAAGGGCACGTGACTTAAAAGCCCATATCCTCACAAAATAGGGTCAAGTAAAAGCTGCTCAGTAGTGAAGACGCGGAGCTGGACTAGCCCTGGTGCTGGGTGCAGCAGCCACTGTGCAGGAGGCCTATCTGCACCGTCCGAGAGAGTTGGAGCCAGAACCTCACCTGGAACCCCACTCCTCCTAGAATAGAGGAATGGCCCAGGTCACCCCCCAACCCCACCAGTACAGCAGCTGCTCTACAAAGTGGATGCCCGCAGGTGCTTCCAACACATGTCAGAACTAAGCTGGAGCCTTGTCCACACTCCTTTGTGCTCCGCTGGGAGGCTCTGCCAGAGCTGGCCGCTGGGTGGGACGGCAGAAGGTGGTTTCATCTTCCCCACAGGGTGGGCACGCCCTCACTGGGCCCCAGGGTTTTCTTCGAGCCTCTGTGTCAGAGCCAGTGGGCAACTGTGTTGCCTCTGCCCACCCTGCCCACATGGGCACACATGGCTACATGTGGGCATACTTGGGTACATGTGGGCAATCTGGGTATCTGCAGGCACACCCAGGTACATGTGGGCACACTTCAGTACATGTGGGCAACCTGGGTATCTGTGGGCACACCCAGGTACATGCGGGCACACCCAGGTACATGGCACACGCGGGTATCTGCAGGCACACATGGGTACATGTGGGCACACCTGGCTACATGTGGGCACACAGGTACATGTGGGCAACCTGAGTATCTGCAGGCACACCCGGGTACATGCGGGTACGTGTGGGTATTTGCAGGCACATGTGGGTACATGGGGGCACACCTGGGTATCTGCGGGCACATCCAGGTACATGCAGGCACACGCAGGTACATGTGGGCACACCCGGGTATCCGCAGGCACACATGGGTACATGCAGGCACACCTGGGTACATGTGGGCATACCGGGATACATGTGGGCACACCGGGATACATGCGGGCACACTTGGGTACATGGGGGCACACATGGGCAGGGCAGCACTGGCAGCTGCTCCCTGCCCATCACAAGCCATGACCTCGGCTTTGACCTTGCAGGTGTGCCAGGTTCAACTCGAATGCATGCCGTGGCAATGTGTGTGTGCATATTGTACAAGCAATGTGGCTAGGAACAGTAGCTATTATTATCCTAAGGCTAAACATGGATTTTTTTTTTTTAGGTGAAAATTCAAAACCAAAGGAAATTACTGCCATCAGGGTTGTGGCTGCAGCCAGAGCCTGCCTCCCAGTCTCACACTCATGCTCTTTTGTGGAATCGGGCTCTGCAATTCTTTTGGCCGGCGCAGAAAGGACCTGCCACACGGCCTGGGGAGACGGCTCCACCTCTGAGGTAGCAGCAAAGCAGCAGCATGGAGGGAGTGGTGGGGGAGGTGAGCAGTCCTGGCCGTCTGCTGACTTTCCCCTTTCTAAGATTTTGTTTTTACAGGGAGGAGAGAGAGGGCGCCTGAGTCTGACAAAAGGGTCTCAGGTCCTGTGCTGTCCACTCTCCTGCCAGCCACAGGGACCCCTGGGCCATGGCCTACTGGGTGACAAGATTGGAGGGCGCATGGAAGGGCCCAGCTGCTGTGAGGGGGCCAGTGTTCCCTCCCTCGCCTCCTGCTGCACCTGCTCTGAGCTGAGTTCTGCCATCACAGATGTAGAGTCAGCAGAGAGACCACCTGGCAATGAGGCGCGCGTGTCCGGATGGAGTGTCTGTAAGGGACGTTTGCTGACGGCTCACTGAGGTGATGGTGGAACCTGCCGGTCGTGGAAAGCAGGAGCTGGCACTGGCTGTAGCGCCCGGACCCCAGGCCTCCCGCCTGTGGCCCAGCTTCCCGGCCGCCTCATAACTCTAAAGTGAACACCCTGGCCAGAGAGATGCGTCTCATCCCCGGCAGTCCCCAGCTCCTGATGCAGCCTGGACCCCTCACTCACTCCTCCAGGCAGCCCGGGGCCTGCGCTGATAGAGCCTCTAGCGTGGCACACCAGGTTCTGAGGGTCTTTAAAACAGACACCGGCCGAGCGCGGTGGCTCACGCCTGTAATCCCAGCACTTTGGGAGGCCGAGACGGGCGGATCACGAGGTCAGGAGATCGAGACCATCCTGGCTAACACAATGAAACCCCGTCTCCACTAAAAATACAAAAAAATTAGCCGGGCGTGGTGGCGGCGCCTGTAGTCCCAGCTACTCGGGAGGCTGAGGCAGGAGAATGGCGTAAACCCAGGAGGCGGAGCTTGCAGTGAGCCGAGATCACGCCACCGCACTCCAGCCTGGGCGACAGAGCAAGACTCCGTCTCAAAAAAAAAAAAAAAAGAAAAACAAACAAAAAAACAGACACCAATGGAAAGTTTTGTTCACAGAAATTTAACATCAAAAAGCAAATGGAAACAGAACAGAGAAGACGGATCACGTTTGCCAAGTTGGAAAGAACCGGGTTCCATCCGCCTGGGAGAAACAGGAGTCTCCACGTGCTGGGAGAGGCGCATGGGAAGTGGAGGGAGTCTCAAGAACAGAAAGCCAGGGGCGCTGTCCCGCAGGGAGGGGCACCAGGGGCCTAGGGTGGCCTCTCAGGTTCACGAACCAGGGAAGGGACCCCAATAGACATGCACTCGCCCACATCGCCCCTGGAGGAGGCTCCCCAGCCAGTTGAGGACATACTCGGGGCTCCAGCCCCACCCACAGCCTCCCTCCCAGTCCCTGGAGGATTCATCTCACCCATGGCAGGAGGTTCTCACCGTGCGGCCTGTGGGTCCTGGCATGGGGTAAGTTCCCAGGGACTCTGCCAGGGGATCTGCAGATCAGAACTACATTTGTGACAATGCTGAGTGACACCGTGTGACAATGTGTCACTACTTTTATGACAACGCCTTCTCCAGCAGGCGATAACTGCAGAATGGCGACTCCCTGGTGGGCACGGGGTGGCGGCTCCACACCCTGCCTTACCACTGCCAGGCACTCACTGTGCAGTAGAAATGACAGCTTCACTTTTAAAAGCCACCCTGGGGCAGAAAAACTATCCATTCTGTTATATCTCAGCCTTGCATACAGCACAGCGGGGTGCGTGGCCACAGGTGGGGGAGTACACGGGAAATGCAGGCAGAGTGTGCGTGTACCACACATGGAAGCTGGCGGGACTGGAAGAAAGTGTGCGACTGAGTCTGGAGCCACCCCCGCCACCCCCCAGCTACGCTGTGCCTGAAAAAACAACCAACAAGCCACAGTCACTGGGCATCGGGCAGGCATTTTCTTGAAAATGAGCAAACCGAGCCTGTTGCTTTAAGGTAAACTTGCAGTATTTGTTGCCAATAACAAAATTTCAGCTTTCAAGCAAAAATTAGAATTTTGGAAAACTTGTATCCATCACCGTGAGCTTCCCAGTCAGCACGTCAAGACTTTTCCGAGGAAGTTGGTGGTGATATTCACAAATGTGACTTTTGATATTAAATAAAGAAATGCGTCAACATTTGGAAGCTCCACATGACTCGGTGAACTGACTGTTTCCAGACGACTGGCGCAGGATGCTACGAAGCCACGCCGGGTAAGAGCCCACCCAAAGCGCATGATGGCTGCACGTCACGGCCTGGCTGAGCACGGAGCATGTGCACCGTGGTCTCAGGTTCCACAGCAGCTCACCTTGAAGAAACTATCACTTCCCACCTGTTGTGTAATGCCAAGAAAGATGATGCACAATTATCCAGAAAGACTGGTAAATAATCCTCTGTCCCGACTCAATGTCTGTGTGTGGTCAGGTTTTCTTCTCAATTTCAACCAGAACAACAGTATCACAGCAGTTCAAATCAGAGAACCCAGTGAAAGAGGTTTGCAAAATGTAAGATAATGCCATTCTTTTTACTAAAAATATTACTAAAATGTTTATCCTATATGTTGACACTTAGTGAGTTTATTATTGCTGTTTTTAAATGAAGCAATAAAGGACGAAATGGTCTGTTTTGCAGCAATGTGGATGGAAGTGGTGCCCATTCTCTTAAGTGAAACAGAAAGACAAACGCTGCATGTTCTTACTCGTAAGTGGGAGCTGAATCACCTGTGGACACAGAGTGTAGAATTATGGGCAGCAGAGTCTGGGAGGGAGTGGAAGGAGAAAGTACTTAACGGGTACAGCACACATTATTGGGGTTCCCTGTGCAATGTGTGCCTGTGACAAAATTACACTTGTGCCCCATAAATTCACATAAATCTAAAATGTATAAGTAAATTTTGAAACGTAAACATGAATGAAACCATAAGTATTTTTAAATCTCAGTTCTAATTGCTAATATAGTATATATATATAATTTACATATGATATACACATATAACACACACACACACACATATATATATATATATATATATATATTTTTTTTTTTTTTTTTTTTTTTGAGACGGAGTCTTGCTCTGTAGCCCAGGCTGGAGTGCAGCGACCGGATCTCGGCTCACTGCAAGCTCCGCCTCCCGGGTTCCCGCCATTCTCCTGCCTCAGCCTCCCGAGTAGCTGGGACTACAGGCGCCCCCACCTCGCCCGGCTAGTTTTTTGTATTTTAAGTAGAGACGGGGTTTCACCGTGTTAGTCAAGATCGTCTCGATCTCCTGACCTCGTGATCCACCCGTCTCGGCCTCCCAAAGTGCTGGGATTACAGGCGTGAGCCACCGCGCCCGGCCGCTAATACCGTATATGTCGAAGGTTATAATGCACAAAAACAAAAGCTCTGAGGGTCTTCAATAATTTTTAAAGTGTAAAAATGTCCCAAGACCAAAACGCTTAAGACCCACCGGGACTGCAGCTTGGCACACGCTGAGGTTTCTGCCCACCTGTTGACACAGCCGAGGCCGCTGCACCCACTCCCAGCTCCTGGCCCTGCGTGTCTTCCCACGTGGAGGCCGCCCCGGCCCGGGCTGGGGACTCGGCCCGGTCTAGACTCTGTCCCGGCCGCTCGGGAGCGGGACCCCTCGATCGCTCGCGGCTCCTCTCAGCTCCCCCAGCGCAGTCCGGTCCGCACGCGGCCCTGTCCAGGCCCTTCGCGATTTGGCCGCTTCTCCCCGCATCTGGCCACAGCTGGGAACACAGGGACCGGGGCCCCCGGGAAAAGGAGACGACGCCCCAGGAATGACGGCGCGGAGCCCCAGCGGCGGGACGGCCTCTGAGCGTTTGTTTCATGGGATTGGAAAGAAAAGAATCTTTGACTTTCCCTGAACACGAGCTGCCTGCGATGTACGGACCTGAGGCCCAGGGAGGAGCCGCGGCCCCAGGAACCCCCCAGGGAGGTCTTTCAGGGCCACAGCCGGGAGTCCCGGCCGCCCGCAGCCCCCGCAGCCTTCCCCCCTGGCCCCGAGAAGCCGGGGGCCCTCCCTGCGGGACACGCGCCCCCCACTCAGAGCCTCCCAAGCTCCCTGGAGAGGAGGAATCCGCCTCCATCTTGTCCCCAGACCCTGCTCTCCTGGGACCTCCATCTCCCGGGACCCCTCTCCTGGGACCCCTCTCCCTGGACCCTGCTCTCCCGGGACCCCTCTCCCAGGACCCCCTCTCCCGGTACCCCCTCTCCTGGGACCCCTCTCCCTGGACCCTGCTCTCCTGGGACCCCTCTCCCGGGACCCCCTCTCCTGGGACCCCTCTCCCGGGACCCCACTCTCCCTGGACCCTGCTCTCCCGGGACCCTGCTCTCCCGGGACCCCTCTCCTGGGATCCCACTCTCCTAGAACCCCGCTCTCCTAGGACCCCGTCTCCTTGGACCCCACTGCTGTGTCCGTCTCTCCAGGCTCGGCCTTTCCCCGGGGGGTCCCAGCCCGGTCAGTCCCCCTAGAACGTTCTCCCTCAGACCAGGCCCAGGCTCCCCACAAGCGCCCCATGACCCCCGACCCCACTGTCTGCCCTTGCCCAGGGCCGCAGCATCGGGAGGATTGGGGGATCCCGCGGGGGTTGCTTGGCTGCGCCTGGAATCGGCCTCGAGGTCCCCCTGCGCCTCCCCGGGCGGCCGGACTCACGCGCTCCCCGGGAAGCCCCGACCCTGCGCGGACGAGCAGCTTCCCAGAGGCCTCAGGAAGCCCCTCCATAGGGTGTCAGCTCCCCGCGCTCCAGCTCTGAGCGGGTCCCGCAAACGCCCCAGCGTGTCCCTGCCGGTGACCCCGATACCCCAACACCCCGACACGGCCTCGGACGGCTCCGCACCGCCCTCAGCAGCCGCGCCTTGGCCAGCGGGTCCCCCGTGCCTGCGGCCTCTGACATAGAAAAAGAGGAAGGAGGCCGGGCGCGGGGGCTCAGTGTCATCTCAGCTCTTTGGGAGGCCGAGGCGGGCGGATCATTTGAGGTCAGAAATTCGAGACCAGCCTGACCAACATGGTGAAATCCCATCTCTACTAAAAATACAAAAATTAGCTGGACGTGGTGGCGGATGCCTGTAATCCCCACTACTCGGGAAACTGGGTTGAGGAGCCTCCCGGGCACGTGCTGTCCACTGAGCCCCGGGCCAGGGGCCTGTGCGCCTGATGGGGACTCGGTGAAAAACAGCTGCGAACACAAGGCCTAGAACCAGTTGCACAGCGACGCCGGCCACACTCGAACCAACACGGAGGCCCCCGCAGCCTCCCCAGCGCCGACTCCAGCCGGCCTCGGTCGCCACGCGCTCCTGGGGGGTCCGGCCGCGCCCCCTTTGCACACCGAGGACTCGAGGCTCTGAGCACACGCAGCTCTCAGCAGGGGCCGCGATCCTCGTGGGGCCAGTGGGCACAGGCTGCTCTGAGCTCAGGCGGCTCAAGAGGGGAGGGTCCCACTCAAGAGAGAAGAGAAGGGCACCATTCTCAGAACAGGTGGGGGCCCCAGCTGACAGCTCCTGGGATGAGGTCTCCAGGGGTGACCCCGCAGGACACACGGAGCCTGTGTGTGACACACATGACCTGGCGCTTTGACAGTGTGGAAGGATCTTCCGTCCTTGGATTGCAGGAGGGTTCCTGCACCTGCCACGGCTTGGGAAGACTTAGTAATAGGTACAGAGAAAAGGAGGAAGGCAGAAGCAGCAGCCAGCTGGGGAAAATGGGAAAGCTACTCAAGTGGGGGATGTGATTCCAGGACAGGTGGCCACCAGGCCTCAAAATGCAGAGAGCCCCGGGGGGAATACAGCAGCCGCCAATGCATCTCCCATTCACTTTAAAAGGCAGCCAGGGCCAGGCACAGTGGCTCACGCCTGTAATCCCAGCACTTTGGGAGGCTGAGTGGGTGGATCTCTTGAGGTCAGAGTTCGAGACCAGCCGAGCTAAGATTTTCTACTTAAAATACAATTTTTAGTATTTTTCTACTAAAAAAAATTGTATTTTTCTACTAAAAATACAAAAATTAGCCAGGCGTGGTGGCGCAAACCTGTAGTTCAGGGAGGCTGTAGCAGGAGAATCGCTTGAACCTGGGAGGCAGAGTTTAAAGTCAGCCAAGATTGCACCACTGCACTCCAGTCTGGGCAACACAGTGAGACTCCAACTCAAAAAAAAAAAAGGCAGATGTGCTGGCTCAGCAGGAACAAAACCTAATAATGACACATTAACATAAACATAGCACATGGGCTCCTTACAGCTGCAAACGTGCAGAGCTGAGGGGGGCCAGGGGAGGCAACATCAGAGCACTAAGCTCACATGGTAACAGGACGACAGCAGACACTCTCAGAAACCAGTCAGTGTGAGCACACTGTTTACATGCTAACAGGATGACAGCAGTCTCAGAAATCAGGCAGTGTGAGCACACTGTTTACATGCTAACAGGACGATAGCAGACACTCTCAGAAACCAGTCAGTGTGAGCACACTGTTTACATGATATCAGGATCACAGCAGACACTCTCAGAAACCAGTCAGTGTGAGCACACTGTTTAGAAACATGGATGGAGACAGCTGGAGCGTGTGTGGAAGTCGGCCGGGGGACTGAGGGTTTTCTTAACAAGCGTCACAGTCCTATTTAATCTCGCATGTTATTTTAGTAAAAACTTGAAGTAACTGTTACAAGGGAAAGCTACAAACCTGGGCACGTCAATCCCCTTTTAAAACCTTTTGGTCTTTCCCATCGCCGGGAGGCCAGGTCCACGATCCTGCATCCCATCGCCGGGAGGCCAAGTCCATGCTCCTGCAACCATCGCCAGCAGGCCAGGTCCACACTCCTACAACCATCGCCGGGAGGCCAGGTCCGCGCTCCTGCAACCATCGCCGGGAGGCCAGGTTCATGCTCCTGCAACCATCGCCAGGAGGCCAGGTCCGTGCTCCTGCAACCATCACTGCAAGGTCATCTGTTGCTAAATCTGCACCCTGGGTGTCCTGAGCCTGCAGCTGGCTCTGCATTGAGTTGTGATTTTCTCTAAATGCACACACCCTGAACAAACGAGTGAACAATCTAGTGAACAATCTGAGAGACGTAGGTACGTTTGCTGAGTACTAAAGCCAAGGCTGATTTGAAAGTTAGGCTGCTACAACCTGGCCAACATAGTGAAATCCTGTCTCTACTAAAAACACAAAAAAATTAGCTGGACATGGTGGCAGGCGCCTATAATCCCAGCTACTTGGGAGGCTGAGGCAGGAGAATCGCTTGAGCCCAGGAGGAGGATGTTGCAGTGAGCCGAGATTGTGTCACTGCACTGTAGCCTGGGTGACAGAGCAAGACTCCATCTCCAAAACAAAAAGATAATGAAGAAAAGATTAAAAAAAAGAAAGAAAGTTAGGTTGGTCAATTCCCATCAGCCTTTGACAGTGGAAGGGAGGTTGTTGAGGGTTGGCTGGAGAAGAGTGAGTTCCCGAATGGGTTGAAATAAATAATTTATTGCTGACTCTTGTCAACATCAGCCAGTCCTGCTCACCACACCCATCCCCTCCTCTGAGGGCAAATTCCAGTGGGGACTTTAGGATGGTGGCACTGGGGGGACCAAGATACTGGGGGCATCAGTTCTGCAGGTACAGCACACCTGGAAGCACGGGGCTGGCCTCCCCGGCTGACCTCTGACCCTGGGGTCATCTGAGGCCCGTGTGCACCCCGCCATCCTGTTGCCAACACAGGGGTCAAGTGTGCTCCTCACAAGCGTGGCCTGGTTTGGGATCATGGTGATGAAGGACTCTGTGTCACTGAGTGAGAAGGACAGAGGGTAAACCAGAGCTTAGCTCAGTTCCCCCATTAGGCTCCTAATAGAGACGTCGTGGTGGCGCAGGATCCATGTGGATCCATGTCATGTGGAAAATCCTATCTGGACCAACACAGCGAGTGGGAATGAGAGCCGGCACCCCCGCTCCAGCTGCCAGCAAGATCCTGCATAGGTAGCGACTGACAAGACCTATGCCTGCCCTGGAGATGATTTCAGGGGACTTCGCAGATACAACTATATCTATCGGTAGCATGTAATCAGATGAAAAGTCCCAAATCCACCTGTAATTTTCACAAAAATAATAGGCAGGAATGAGAAGCCACAGATGCCTCACTGTTTGCAAGGCTCCCACGGCCAGAAGGCAAATGCCTCATGCTGGTCCTCATGACTGGTTAAATTTTCACTGCTTCGAGAGCAACCGCTTAGTTTTCATTGCTTAGAGAGGCCCAATTTAAGGAAGTTTCATCTCCCCACATCTAAGTGAACAGAACAAAGAAACTGAAGAAATTTGAAATCTCTTCTTCAAAGACAACTCTACATATAAATTTAGAAAGACTTTCTATTAAGCAAAAGTTGGCAACCAAAATTTCCATTAAAAAAACCTTTAACTTCACAGTTTTATGCTTAGTATTTACGAGTGAAGAAACTCTGCAACCTGTGACCTCACAACGCTCCAGTCACCTAACGAAGCAGAGAAGCAGTGAGTGGACTCTCAACTCTCCTCCACCGTCCAGGTGTCGTGGCTACAACCGTGAGCCAGAATAGACTGTGGGTTTCCGCTCACACACGCCTGACACCACCCAAGACTCCGCAGAAACAAGCAAGCTCAGGCTTGGCTACTGCAATGATTCCAGCTTTGGTTTGGCATCAAGACCTCCACCCTTTCAATGTAATTTAGTAAAGGTCATTTTCTTCAGGGGTCTCTTCCTCCAACTTTAAACTTGGAAAACTAGAAAAGGTAAGAGACAGACACCAACACTTTGACAATAGCAAATAGCTCTGGAGAGCCTGAGGTCGGAGGTAACAAGGGAGAGGAATAAAAAAAAAAAAGGCGAAGCCGGGATGCAGAGAGGTAGAGGTTCCTCCTACAGATGTGGGGCTAAGGTATGTACAGTAGGTAATAGAGAGGCTCCTCCTGGAGACGTGGGGCTGAGGTGTATACAATAGGTAATAGAGGGGCTCCTGCAGACATGGGGCTGAGGTGTATACAGTAGGTAATAGAGAGGCTCCTGCAGACATGGGGCTGAGGTGTATACAGTAGGTAATAGGCTCCTACAGATGTGGGGCCGAGGTGTGTACAGTAGGTAATAGAGGGCTCCTGCAGACACGGGGTTGAGGTGTATACAGTAGGTAAAAGGCTCCTGCAGACGTGGGGCCGAGGTGTGTACAGTAGGAAGCAGAGACTGCAGGACTCGGCCCCACACCCTGGCACTGACGACAGTCATTGGGCCACATTTCAGGGCCAAATTTTCTGGGATTTTCGGGGAGGGATGAGCTACATGCCCGGCTTTATGGATTTGGTCTATGGAATTTGCAACTCGATTTTCCACAAGTCCTTGGCCCTGCCATTTAGATGGAAGGTATTGATAAGTAATAAATTATTTATAAGCCTCCGCTCAAAGGTATTTCCACATTTTTCTACTCCTGGTGGAGACAGTGATTTGCCCTGAATATTTAAACAGTGCTTAGATTGAACCCCACTCCACGCTTTGTGCCCTGGCGAAGCCGGCCCCTGCTCAGCTCCGGGGTGTCGCACTGCACATGGTCTTCTCCGGCTTCAACGGTCAGCTGGGGCTGGAGATGTGGCCTAACACTAGTGCAGTCTGACTGTGCCTCCACGCTCTGGCTTCCGGCACCCGGACAAGGAGACCCTCACTTCATGGTCCCAAGGCACTGTCAGAAACCACTTTGTGGTGTCAGAATAATGCAGAATAGGAAGATTAAACAAGACCACGTGGTTGGTGACATCACTGAGCTGCTGGGTCAAACCGTCCCTGAAGGCTTCTCTTCTGGATGTCAGCGACAGAAGCCAATAGACCCCCTTTGTTACATTATTATTTAAGTGAGTTTGAATGGTCAGCAATCTGACTGATACAGCTCAGTGAAAGTTGAAAGTTATACTTTAATTTCCTACCACCTTGAAAATCCTGCCGAGGCTAAAGGAAGCACTAAATGGTTTCTCTCAGGGAAGTCCTGCCGTATGGCTTGTACAGATTGGCTATGTGCAGATTCCTAAGAGGAGGAATTTCACTGATGCCACCCTTGCAGCACTTATTTTTCTGTGCATAAAGACTGTTAATTAGGACTTTATATCCTCCACAGGAAAGTCAATTTTATGAGATTGGTTCCTTTATAAAGCCTAACTCTCTGCAGTAAGAGAATATTTAAACAATAACAACAACAATATGTTTGTGAGAGCAAACGAGGGTTGCAGCTCCAATTCAAGAGGCCCACCATGGCTAGTCTTGAAGATTGTCACTCATCTGCTTTTTAAGGAGCTGTTAACTGAAAATGTGGGACTCAGAGCTTCGGGGACTTTCCGTGTTGAGTGTTCCGCCAGGGGTGCTTGCATGTCTCAGCAGCAGAGCTATTTCTGGGGAAAGCAGAAATCATAAACTCACTGAAAATACCCATGATTGATCCAAGCTTCCTCTTTCAAAGAAAAACCGGAAGTTCCTCCTTCCGTATTCTTGTGGAAGGCACTGCAGGTGCAGGGCCCCGCAGCCGGGTGTCTGGGGAGCAGCCCTCCTGCCGCTGACTGGTCAGGCCGGCTCCGTGAGTGATTAATTCCCAGGTCACATTGCTGTCGACAGCTGGGAGACAATGATTAAAACTTGAGTGTGTTTATTCCTTTGCATTGGAACTTGAAAACATCATTTTTTTTTCTTGGATAAGTAATAAGAAAAGTAAAACAAGATGAAAGAAAGGAGAGTTTGTGCTATGGACACAAAGATGTAGAAAGGCATGGTCCTGGAAGGAGTGTGGGAGCAGCTTGAGAGCAGATGGACGGAAAGAGCCGCAGCGGAGGCAGCCCAGAGACACCTGGAGATCAGGGGCATGTGGCCCAGGCCACGTTTCAAACCATGGGCAAGAGAATGGCTGCTTCCATCCCTGGAATAGAGACCGTTTTGGAAAGTTAAGTTGGAAGCCTGTAAGATGCAAATTCCAAGCAGATTAAAGTTTGTAGCGATGGGGTTTTCTGTAAGCAGACTTTTTCTAGATGTCCAAAGAGCTGATCCGGCAGAGCCTCAAGGTCCCACGCGGTGCTGAGGCTGAGCCACACTTGCCTCTGGAGGGGCTCATCGCCGGCTGCATCTGCAGGCTGCTCTTGCAACGTCCTTATTACAAAATGCAAAGAAGACCCACTCCACGTCCTGTCCAGCTGCCTCCGTGTCTAGAGAGGGGCCCATCCACTTCATGCCTGAGCGACAGGGACCCACCCTGACAACACAGTGGTCCGCGTGCCACCGAGGAAAAGCCTCGGGAGAACAGAGACGCATACAGGGTGCTGCCCGGAGGGGCACTTGGCTCCTGCAAGAAGGGCTGGCGGGACGCCTGCCAGGGCATTCTGGAACATAAGCCACTCTGCGTGCGCCTCACACAAGCAATGTCTGCTGCAGCAAAGCACAGCCCTTCTCTAAGCAGGTCAACCGCAGCCACCCTCCTCCTGCCACTCAGGCCCCGGCTCTCGGCCCAGCCACACACGCTGCAGACCCGTGGGTGACATTTCCCCTGCTTCAAACCTCCATCCCACTTTCTGGTTTTATTTTATTTTATGCATTTTATTCTACGTGATCTATTTATAATCTGTTCTGGAACTAGGCCAGATTTTAATCAATTAACAAATCGGCTGCTTTAGAGTCTGGTAACCCCCACTTACTAGAGTCATTTCCAGGTGGATAAAGCCCTCAGTGCAGGGCTTTGGGGAGAGATTCTGTAATGTTCTGGAGAAGAATGTTTTTTACACTGATTTGTTAATTGCAGAAGATTCATGCAGAAACTGAAACAGATCCGTGGGAACCAGAGAACGAACGCCCACGCTGCAGCTGTTGCCCCCAGCCCACGCCACTGCCCTGGGGCAGAGCCGCTGTCCACACATTAAGCCTAACGGATGGCGCTTCCTCCAGAGCTCTCCACCCACCTCCAGAATCTGCACTGGGAGCAGCCTGTGTTTAACGGCTCTGATGGACAGACAGCGGGGTGGACATCCCGCCCGCACGAGGGAGGCCACCGGACACGTCGCCGGGCCACTGCGCCCAGCTGGCCCTGCAGAGGCGCTGCAGGAACTCAGGCACGCTTGATTTGAGAGCAGCAAGCACAGGGACACCCGTTTGTCACATCCAAATAAGCAGGTGTCAGTCTTCCTGCCCGACTCCCAGATCAGGGCTGAAGCCTGCTCTCTCCAGCTTGAAATGAGTCAGCCCGGGGCTAGCGAGTGAGCTGGGGTTCAAGTGAGGTAACACTGGCCTGGCCCCCCGAGGAGGAAGGGCTCACACTTCGGGAGCAGAGGGGCCCCACCAGTCACTCCCCAGGAACAGGGGTGCAGGCGAGGAAGGGTCAGAGTGGGGAGAAGAAGCACAGGCGAGCCCCAAGCCAGGTCCACGAGGGGAGGCACAGCTCCCCCAGGCTTCTACATGGCCACTCAGCGTTGAGAGGGCTGGGGAACCAACGTCTCCAGGGACGGCTCCCACGGGCAAGCCCCCAACCTCCAGAGTGGGCTGCGAGGGGACACCGACAGGGCTGCGAGCCGGCCCAGGCTGCGCCCCCCACTCTGCTGGGGTGGAGGAAGGTCGGCCAGGATCTGGAATTCCCACAGGTGAGGCACAGGCATCTGTCTGCTCCTGGAGAACGTGGTTGGAGGCTGAGGCCGTCCTGGCTGTAGCGAGGTCGTGCTGCGTCTTCCCTGCACCCTCCCAGTATCTCAGACCGTGGTGCTCCCTGCAGTGAACCCTGCCCGAGACGCAGGCAGGGCCCTTCCATGGGGCCTGATATGGGGCTCTGTGTTTCCAAAGGCAGCATGACTGGGTGGGAAATCGCAGTGAGAAGGTCATTGAGGTATTTTCCACGCTAGGAGCACCCTCAACTCAAGTTAAACACACAAATCCACCACCCTGTCTCCAACAGCCCTGGAGAGCAACTGGGCTCTGCTGCTCTTAATGCCACTGGAGGCTTGTGTAGATGAACTCACGTAAGCAGAGCTGCCCAGCACCCGCTGGGGGGTCCTTGCTGACAGGACTCTGGGTGTTGTGGGGGTGACGGGCACAAGTAAGTGTGTCTAAAGCAGCAGGGAAGGTGTCACAGAAGAGGTGACAGCCCCGGGGACACTTCAGGCCCAGGGAACCTGGGGAGATGAGGGAGGAGGCATTTGGGCTGAAGGAACTTTCCAGAACCCAGCGAGGATGAGGGCAGACCATGTTGTTTTCATCCATTGTCTGGGTCAGGTGTTGTAAAGATGCGCTCTTAGAACCAGCTCTGCTGGGTGACGACGTGGAGAAAAACACAGTTACTTTTGTTCTCTCCTGAACTTCAAGTACAGTAAAGAGATTTTGTAAAACAAAAGCAGCTCACACAAGGGGAATGAGGCAAAGACGTCTGCAAAGTGGAGGGACCGGGGCCAGCATTTCTGTGGACCCCAGAAACAACTCTGACACAGCAGTGGGAACAGGGCACCCTGATTTAGATCCTGAACCCCAAAGCCCCTGGAACCGCGGGCCGAGGATGATGCTGGGGGGAGGGCTGGAGGTGGGGAGGGGCCTGCACAGGCTAAAGACCCTTCCCCACCCCTACCTCCTGGGGCCACCTTCCCTTCCTGTCTCGTCTGTGCGGAGACTGAAGCAGCCCCTGAGCCTGGGCAGCCGCGAGCTCTGGAGGGAGTCCCTCTGCTTAACGCCAGGCCAGCCACCTTCCCCGCTTGCTCCCAAGCAGGAGAGCCTCTCCTCCAGGGAATCCAACCCTCTGAAAAGGAAGCCCCAGAATACAGGCAGACACACAGATCTGTGCAAACACCTGGGCAAACTCTCCAGCATGAAAATAAACACAAGCAAAATCATGTGGAAGTGAACGGAAGCCACACCGGGAGAAGAGCAGCGTCTCAGCGCGGCCACCCTGGAGGGGCGTCACCGTCATGAGCTGTGGACAGAACCCACACTCCCACAGGGAGACCCACGGTCCCCACAATGGAACCATCACAGAAAAGAAGGAAATTGGCAGAAGGGCCGAGGGGTGAAGGCTCCAGGAATTGGAGCCTGAAGACAAAGATCAAAGCCGGGATGGAAGGTGGGGCCGAAGGACCAGTCCAGAGACCACCTTGCAGGGATGGGCGCTCCAGAGTGGGGAGCAGATACAACAGAAAGGGAGAAACCACAACCAGCAACACAAGAACAGCCTCGCAGGATGAAGGACGCGGGTCCTCGCGCAGGAGGAGCTGGCAGGCCCACACGGCACAGGAGACCATGCCCAGGCAGCACCTCCATAGAAGGAGAGGATCATACACCTTCCAGAGACCAAGAAGGTCCCAGAGAACAGCGTCCAGCATCTCAAGGGCACCTCAGGGAGCCCAAACGAAGGCACGATCCCAGCCTCCCAGACACGTCGCCCTCACCAGACTGTCCATCAAGTGCAGGGAAGCCCCAGGCAGGGGCCGCGACAGAGGAACCCCCAGAGCGAGGGGCCTGTCAGCATCACTCCTGTGGGACGGGCTCCGGATACCCCCAGAACAAAGTGAGTTAGAGGCCTGGGAGACGCATCATCAGGAAGCCAAATTAACAAGCACCCAAGATAACACAACTTAAGAGGAGACTGAGACACTTGGGGTTCCATTAGTATATACACAGAAAATCAAGTTGATGGAAAAAGCTAATTATTAATTTCAGGAAAACGGAAAACTGCAAGAAAAGTCATCATCGTTTGTGAGGGGCTCGGTGGTGCTGGTGTGCGTGTGGTCATCACAGTCCTGGCTGATCAACCTTTGGTCTCCACGTTGTCGATGGACGGGGGCGGGGAGGCGGGGCGTGGGGAGGCGGGGCGTGGGGAGGCGGGGCGTGGGGGAGGCGGGGCGTGGGGAGGCGGGGCGTGGGGGAGGCGGGGCGTGGGGGAGGCGGGGGAGGCGGGGAGTGGGGGAGGCGGGGAGTGGGGGAGGCGGGGCGTGGGGGGGGCGGGGCGTGGGGGAGGCGGGGTGTGGGGGAGGCGGGGGAGGCGGGGAGTGGGGGAGGCGGGGAGTGGGGGAGGCGGGGAGTGGGGGAGGCGGGGCGCGGGGGAGGCGGGGCGCGGGGGAGGCATGGGGGAGGCGGGGCGTGGGAAGGCGGGGCGTGGGGGATGCGTGGGGGAGGCGGGGCGTGGGAAGGGAGCTGATCACCTGTGGAAGGTGACAGGTGATGCCCCAAAACCTGCCCAGAGGTCGCGATAGCAGCCAGTTCCACAGACAACGGAGGTGAATGCTGAGAAAACCGGTTTGGAAATGTGGGAATGGACGGTCTGGAAAGATGGAAAGTGAGGTACGGGATTAGGGAGTGCTGTTTGCGGAACAAGCCTTAATAAAAATAAAAATAAACACATCCAAGTACAAACTGACGCTGAAAGGGACCAGCCTCCAACAGAGAAAGACGGTTTTCCTGACGGCAGCAGCCGAGGTGGGGATTCCCAGCAAGGGCTGTCGTTCGTCGTTCGGAACCTTCGCCTGCAGTTGGTACCCTTGTGTCCCAAGGGATGAGAAGAGGCTGGGTGGGTTATGGAAAACGAATCTATTAATTTCCAGTCTTCATCACCCTGAGATCCTATTTAGGACGAGCGCCAGGCCGGTGATGCTGCGTCTCCGAGAGCCTCCTCCTGCTGTGGGGCTGAGGTTCTGGAACCGAAACCAGAGCGCTGTCCGGGCTGAGGCATCTGGTGAGCAGAGGGACCAGGTTCATCTGTGAATCTGCGCCCACATGAGACGCACGTGCCAACTGGAACTAATGCCGCTCACGGCCTCGTCACACCGCGGCGTCAGCGTTCTGGGCAGGCCATCCACACGCACACTTGGGCCCTGGCACTGGGTCGGATCCTGGCCATCGGCCACTACACTCTACAAGCGGCTCCTTCAGCGAGGCACAACAATACTTGCTGATTCTGGGCCTCAGTTTCCCCCTTGTGAAAGGCAAGGCCAGCGCCTCAGCCTCACAGAAATAAAAAGTGTTCTAGGAGCAGAGGGAAGCGTGGTTTAAAACCCATGAAAACCACAGCGAGGGCCTGAGATCCCGTCTCCCGACGGCACCACAGCCTCACAGTTCCAGCCGTGGGTCACAGACCTTATTCCAGGCAAGCCGGGAACTCCAGCCAGGTCTGGGTTATTATTTCTTGCTAGCGATTTTTCAGAGAGATTTGTATCCACTGGGAACCATCAGTCATGTAGTCACCATGTGCGTGCGTGTTTACTTGCCTGTCTGTGCCTGTATGTCTGTGTGTCCGTGTGTGCGTGTGTCTGTGTGTGTCCCTGCATGTGTGTGTCCGTGTGTGCATGTGTGTGCGTGTGTGTGCGTCTGCACCTGTGCTCAGTGCCTGCAGTGTGATGAATGGTGACGGTGGGGCTGCGTGTGTGCGTGTGTCTGTGTGTGTCCCTGCATGTGTGTGTCCGTGTGTGCATGTGTGTGCGTGTCTGTGTGTGTCCCTGCATGTGTGTGTCTGTGTGTGGATGTGTTTGCGTCTGCACCTGTGCTTGGTGTGATGAACGATGGTGGTGGGGCCGTGTGTCCTCCTGCCATTGGCTCTGACAGTTGGAGCCAATCTGGCCAGGCCGGTCCATGCATTCTTTCTTTTAAGGATGCCCTTAGGTAAAGCCTCTGCTAGTGAGTTTTCATGCAAGAGAACGTTGAGTTAAAATCATTTTAGGAAAAAAAAAAACAAAAACTTGTTTTGAGTAATGTCCATGCCCTTCAAAACTGAACACAGCATTAAGAAATAGCTGAGTACCCACAATGGCAGCCTGTCTCAGAGTGGTAATAAGGTCAGCTGCAAACCACACAGCCTGGCGCCCCACTTATGCTGGGCGGCCGAGCTGTGCTCCGGGGCCTGCAGGGCCTGGGGGGTGTCGGATGTGGCTTGATGGCTGCAGGGCCTGGTCTGTGGCCAAGAGGCCGTGGCAGGCTGTGCACAGGTGAGTGCTGGGCTCACAGGATGTAGCCTGCGAGGCTGGCGAGGTGAGCCAAGACCTCTTATCTCCCATCGGGCCTTCTGTTCCCCTCTCAGGAAGCCCGTCGGTGGCCAGCGAACATTTAAACCCAAGTGCTGAACAAGAAAAAGTCAAGGGGAAACCTAGGGGCTCCCTAAGATGAGTCTCGAAGCTGGAAAGTCACCCACATTCCCGGGGAGCTTCAGGAGTCTTCATACCCAACCAAAAGCTCTTCCTCAGGTCTGTGCTAAAACATGTTTTTTCCCCTCAGAAAAATAAGGCATGTTCTTACACAAATTTGGAAAGGATGACAAAATAAAAGAAAGAAACTAGAAATCATCCACGGCTCATGTTAGCATTTTTGTGAATTTCCTTCCAATTGTGAGCATGACTCTGTGTGTGTGTGTGTGTGTGTGTGTGTGTACGCAGGGGGACAGGATAAAGTTTGTTGAAAACACTAAAGTCAGGCTGCTTGGGTCAGAATCTGGACACCAAACAGTAGAGTTGAGCAAGTAAGTGAACCTCTCCACGTGTGTCATGTAGAGGGCTACCCCATGGCTGGTTGTGAAATTCTGCATGACAAGCCTACCCAGGGCTTGCACGGATGCTTACCAAGTATCAGCTCTTAGTATTATATTGATTGCACGATACGTGCTGTATGTACAGTTGTGTGTCAGCCTCTTCACTCAGAGTCACAATGTGCACCCCATGGCACTGCACATTCTTTGAAAATACGACTTTCAAGGGCTGGCGCTTCTGTGATGTGGCTCGGATACCGTCCGGGGGCTGTTCCCTCTTGGTGGAAGCCTGTGGCACTTGTGATGATGGTAACACTGCAGTGAAAGCCTCCCTTGTGAGCCTCTGTGATTGTCTCTGATCATCCCTCAGAATGAGCCCTAGGACAGCAGCAGGATGCAGATGTGGTTAGCATCGGGATTCACACTGCCCCGCCGCGTGGCTGAGGTCCACCCACGAGGATCCCCCGCCCGTGGCCGCCCTCCTCACCCAGCACTCCAGGCGAGAATGGGATTTCACTGCTGCTCCCATCTGCGGCTTGGGATTGCTGTTGAAGTGGAACATCGAGGGCTCTTCTAAATAAAGTTTCCATGTCTATTTTTGTCCATTTTTATTAATAAGATTGTCAGTCTTTCCTGATTGATATATGAATACTAGTAACTTTAATATATTGTATAAATTTTTTGCAGATTATTACTGCAGTTTTGAAATTTGTTTATGCTGCTTCATGACTTCTTGCCTTTCCTTCGTTCTTCTTTCCTTTTTTATGTTTAGAAAGCTTTTCTCCATCCCCAGGTCAGAAAAGCATTCATTTTCATTTCTTCTAGTTGTTTTATAATTCAATTCAAAATTTTTAACTTTTAATTCATCTGTAATACATTTTGGTGCAGGTCTTAAATTATATAAATTAACTTAAACAACTCTTTTCTGGTTTATTTTGTTGGTGGTGGTGATGGTGATAGTGATAATGATGGTGGTGGTGGTGATGGCAGTGATGGCTGTGATGGCGCTGGTGGTGGCGGTGGTGATGGTTGTGGTGGTGATGGTGGTGATGGCGGTGGTGGTGATGGCAGTGGTGGTGTGGTGATGGTGGTGATGGTGACAGTGGCAGTGGTGGTGGTGATGGCGGTGATGGTGGTGGTGGTGATAGTGATGATGATGATGTGGTGGTGATGGTGGCGGTGGTGGTGGTGATGGTGATGGTGGTGGTGAACTGTGGCCTCACGTCCCCTGGCCCACGTCGGTCAGCCCTGCTGGTAGCTGCCTTCAATCTTGCTGGGCTGTGTGCATCCCAAGCTGGAGGAGACCCACAGCGCCCTCTCCAGTGGGTCCACTTGGGAAGGATCCTGGACAGCACTCCCAGTGACCCCAAGGGAACCACCCGCCCCCCCAGGCAACGCCCTACAGTGCAGCCCAAGGTTCCAGGAGCTTCCTTTCTGCTGGATGGACCTTTGAGCATATTGACCCTTAGCCCCGGGTCATCCCATGGCCCTGGGGATGTAGCAAGAGGCCCAGCAGGCAGGGTGAGTATCTCCTGGAGCCATGTCTCCTGGAGAGCTCCTTAGTGGCTGGCAGAGAAGGATTGAGAAGACATCTTCCCTGGCAGGCCTGAGCAGAACACTGGCACACCCAACCTCATCCCTGGGCCGGTGTCCTCGCCCCCGCCATGCCCCCGACTCCAGCCCAGCTTCTCCACGTTGGTGGTCCAAAGGCACCATGTGCCTCTCCCTCAAAGTCACTTTCTCAGTGAGCTTCTCCCTGCTGCCCTGCCCCCAGCCACAGACTCCTGGCCAGTTTCTTCCATAGCCCGTGACCCAATGACTCACGTGTGGCTCACTGTCTGTCTCCCTCCCCGTAGGCCCGTGACTCCTGGACAGCGCCTGGATGTGGCCAGCTGGGTTTTGTTCTCCGGCCGCCCAGCTGCGCCCTCCTGGCCTCCAGTGAGAATGAAGTCCATGCAGACAAAGGTCCACCCGGCCCCTGCTCCCTTTTTGTTGCACTAGGGTCCCAGCCAGGGCATCCACACTTGTCCAGTCCCGTTATGAACACCTCAAGCGTCTGTGCTGCTCACTGGGGCCTCACAGCTGGTGCTTCCCCGTTGAGTCAGCGAGCTTTCCTTCCCACAAAGTGAGCTTTCCTTGCCAGATGGTGTCTGGGCACTGCTGCTCTGCCGTGCATGGCGCCAGCGCACATCCCATCCCTGGACGGTCACATTCCTGGATATGCTCTCGGCAGACAAGGCACAGTGACCAGCGCCTGTCTTAACCTGGGAGAGACACCTGAGTGGCAGAGACAAGTTTTACTCCTCCTTGCAAACCCTGGCAAACATCGGCAGAGAGTCAAGGCTCCGCGGTGCTGTCCCCTGCGCTCCACGACAGGGATGGAGCTACTCATTCAAATCCAAATCCAGCCATTCCTCAGGGCCTCAGGGAATGGGATGAGAATGAAGAGACAGCGGCCGCAACAGTGGTTCCTGACCGCTCCCCGGGAGCAGCCTCTCAACTGCGCCATCACCCATGGGCCCGTCTGTCCCGGCATCACACATCACAATGTTTTCATGTTCTAAAGCACAAGCGGACGTTTCAGCGAGGTCATGGATTTGGTAGCAATATTTTAGCTTGGAACTGGTAAGAAACTAAGGCAAATTAAATTCGATGCTTAGTTTACACTTGCATTTTAAAAGATTTTGAAAATAAGCAGCATATGAAGCTCAAAGAGCTATTATAAACTCCACGGAAACATCAGAAAAGCCACCTGAAATTCAAAATGAATGAGAATCCGCCACTAAAAGATCTGAAATCCAAATGAACAAAGCACGCAGCCTGCCCCGAGTGAGACGGCCTCCACACCGACCCTCCGCACCTGCAGAGCCTCTCCGGGTGCCCGGCCAGGCCTCCGAGTGACGAAGTCCCTTTAGGGGAAGGGCATTGACCTAGAACACGCCAACATCTACAGGGTATGAAATGGTCTTAATAAAGGGTTACATCTTCTGAAATGCTGCATTTTAAAATCCTGTCTGTCTGTCTTTAGGGTCCATTTCCTTCCTAAGGCACGTTCAGAGCCGGACCTTGCTGGGCCTCCTGGGCGCGGGCATCTCCCGGTGCAGCTCCGCCCTCCTTCCGCGCTGGAAGCCGCAGCCCGCCTCGGCCCTCTGTGGCCGCGGCTGTAATTCGAAGGAGCGGTCCCGGGCCCACCCCAGTGAGACACCAGCACCCACATCAGCTCCGACTTCGCGCGCCCGAGACCCCGGCCTCTGGTGCCACCTGCGCCTCGAGCCGCGAGAGGACTTGGGGCCTCGGGGACCTGCGGACCGCCCAGCTCTTGGCTGCGGAGCGGCGCGCACGTGGTGCATCCCCACGGTCACCCCGGGCCTGGGCCAGTCAGGGACTCGGGAGGGGCCCCCCAGGTCTCAGGGGGACTCTGCCGAGGCGCAGCCTGGGCCTGGGGCGCTGTGGGCCGACACGAGTGGGCGGGAAGGGAAGAACAACCCCAGCCAGGCCGCCCCGTCTAGGGAGCCTTCCCCCACCCGAGGCCCGCGGCTCCGCGCTCATGGGCGGCGTGCGGGCGTCTCCGGGAAGGACTTCGGCTCCTGCAGGAATTTGTCCCACGCAGAAGAACGAGGCCCCTGGGAAGCGCCCACGAGCACAGGGAGACGGCGCGGGGCCCTCGAGCCGGTGCGGGGCGCTCCTGCCTCAGCCCAGAGCGGTGCAGCCTCGGGCCCTGCTCTCCGCCTGCGAAAGCTCCGCGGGATCGAATCCGCTGTGAAATGTCACTGGCGCACTCGCCATCCGCGGGCAGAAGGAGCCGCTCCCGGGGCCTTTCCACTCCGGGAGGGGACGATGCGCTCCGAACTGCTCGCAGGGAGCTTGGCCTGGCGGGTTCCAGTGGGAGGAGGCGCCGCCCGCTCAGAGGGCCTGGGCAGCTGCGTGGTCCCAGCGCGGGGGTCTGCGCCGGGTGGGGCCCTGGCCACGTGGAAACCCGGGGCTGGCCGTGCCCACTGCAGTAGCGGTGACTCCGGCGGACTTCAGTGAGGACCTGGAAGTGAGATCCTCCCAGGAGACCCCCCCCTCAGGGACCCGGGCTCCAATCCCGAATGGGAATAAACCACGTGGACCCCACATCCACGCAGAGCAGCTCGGAGCCGTCGCCCTGGCTCTGAGCAAGCCGAGCCTTTGAAGGCCCTGGACCGAGGCTTCCCTGGAGGTCTCCCGGCCCTGCTGTGCGTCCCGAAGCTCCGGTGCCTGGATGCGGCGGGGCTGGGGCTTGGCTCTACCTAGAGCCCAAAATGGTTTCAATGTTAGTTTTCTATTTAAGATGAGAAAGTTTGGCTCAGTTCTGCTTCCACTTGCTGGCATCTGTGCCTCCGGGAAACCTGCCAACGTCTGGACTGTAAATAAGGGACTTTGACCTAAAAGTTTTTACAAGCTTTAAAGTTCCAGTGACAATACTTGGGTAGTGATATTTCTTGGGAAGTTTGATGCCAAAAAAAAAAAAAAAAAAAAAAAAAAAGCATGTGTTTTGCCTTAAGGAAGTTTGGCCGGCTGCTCCTCAGGGCCTGGGCCCCCAGGGAGGAGAACCCAGCTCTGCCACGCTGGTGTCTGCCGTCCTGACTGTAAACCAAAAATAAACTTCTAAGCCCCTAACCGACTGAATGGACCACCGCCCCCCGCCCTCTGTCAAGGGGATTTCAAAGAAACCTGAAAAAGGAGGTCAGGCCATGTGTGGCCACCTCAAGGGTCATCCCTGCAGCTTCCAAAGCACAGGCTGGCGGGGGAGTGGGGGCCAGAGATGCCTCATTCTACCCTCCCCACTCTGGAATTCAGGCACAACTGACCCGTATGAACTTTAAAACAGGGATCTTAAGGCTGACAAGCACGCTGTAGGTAGCAATATAAGATACCAAATTCCCACCCGAGTCTAGTATAGCATCATATGACTGAGAGCAGGCCCTGGAAATATCCGAATGTTTTACTCCAAAATGTACTTATTTGATATATTTTTTAATGGCCCTGCAAAGCTGTCTCTCGTGGGAGACATTTACATTGTGGAGAATCCTCCTCCTTTTCCAGGACTTTTTCTGATGCTGAAGGGATTGGCTGAGAGTCTAGCACCTTCTAAAGGTCGAAAGAGGAAACATTTGCCATTTATTGTCTCTAAGGGTGGCCACCTATGAGACTTCATCTACAGAAGAACCTTGGTCTCCAAAACGCCTTCACCAAGACACTCTTTTTGGTGATTCCATGTCTTCAGATAACAACTTAACTCTTTCAACCAATTGCCAGTGAGAAAACCTTCAAACACGCCTACGTTCCGGAAGCCTCCACTGAGTCATCCCACCTTTCCAGACCAAGCGCACGCACACCTCACATGTACTGACTGACGTCTGCCCGTTACTTCTGTCCCCCTAAATGTCTGAAGCCAGCCTGGGCACATGTTCTCAGGACCTCTTGAGACTGTGCCTCGGGTCTTGGCCACTCATATTTGGCTCAGAAGAAACCTCTCTAAATATTTTACAGAGTTTGGTCTCTCCTCCCGCCGCCCAAGATGCCGAAAGGAAAGAAGGCCAAGGGAAAGAAGGTGGCTCCGGCCCCTGCTGTCGTGAAAAAGCAGGAGGCCAAGAAAGTGGTGAATCCCCTGTTTGAGAAAAGATCTAAGAATTTCGGCACTGGACAGGACATCCAGCCCAAAAGAGACCTCACCCGCTTTGTGAAATGGCCTCGCTATATCAGGTTGCAGCGGCAGAGAGCCATCCTCTATAAGCGGCTGAAAGTGCCTCCTGCTATTAACCAGTTCACCCAGGCCCTGGACCGCCAAACAGCTACTCAGCTGCTTAAGCTGGCCCACAAGTACAGACCAGAGACAAAACAAGAGAAGAAGCAGAGGCTGTTGGCTCGGGCCGAGAAGAAAGCTGCTGGCAAAGGGGATGTCCCCACTAAAAGACCACCTGTCCTTCGAGCAGGAGTTAACACCGTCACCACCTTGGTGGAGAACAAGAAGGCTCAGCTGGTGGTGATTGCACATGACGTAGATCCCATCGAGCTGGTTGTCTTCTTGCCTGCCCTGTGTCGTAAAATGGGGGTCCCTTACTGCATTATCAAGGGGAAGGCCAGACTGGGCCGTCTAGTCCACAGGAAGACCTGCACCACTGTCGCCTTCACACAGGTGAACTTGGAAGACAAAGGCGCTTTGGCTAAGCTGGTGGAAGCTATCAGGACCAATTACAACGACAGATACGATGAGATCCGCCGTCACTGGGGCGGCAATGTACTGGGTCCCAAGTCTGTGGCTCGTATCGCCAAGCTCGAAAAGGCAAAGGCTAAAGAACTTGCCACTAAGCTGGGTTAAATGTACACTGTTGAGTTTTCTGTACATAAAAATAATTAAAATTCAAATTTTCCTTCAAAAAAAAAAATATTTTACAGAGTTTGGCTTTTTTCCCTCAACATGACCCTGCCACCCACCAACTTGAGCTGATGAATAAAAATGGTTTCAGGTGTCTCCCTGCCCTCCTTGCCCCCACAAAGAGAAACACGTTGTCTGAAACAGTGGGAATGTTAAGCTCACTTTCTTTATTCCTGTTTTCAGCCGGAGGTTGGGCCAGTGGTTCCCTGGCGGCCCAAGTCACCCAGGAGACACAGGGACACCCCACAGCCACAACCGTCCCACATGGGAGTCTGAGTGGAAAGTGGGGGACTGGGTTAATGGCACTTAGAAAAGAGTGACATCTTCTCAAACTAAGTGCCAGATGCCTTTCGTGGGATGAAGGGAGTGCTGTCTACTGTGCTACGGTAGACCACAGAAAGTCCAGAAGGACTACGGTACGCACCAGCACACCGGAACGCTGCTGTGGGTGCCATGCAGGCAGCACAGGGCTCTTTCCTGAGCAGGGTGCCGCGTGTGGCCACAGCGGTGGGCAAAGCTGGGGCAGGGACTCCAGGTGCGGCTGCCTCAAGGGTCCTCCCTGCAGCGTCCGAAGCACAGGCTGCCGTTGTGTTCTGAGCCTGTGCAACGTCAGCCACACTCACTTTGGCTCTGGGATTCCTCCTTCCCATTCAAAAAGGAGGATCAGAACAAAACCCCACACATCCGTATCCTTTTGGCTGCAGAGTATCCGGGCACCTCTGGAGAAATTGGGGGGCCCCACAGAAGAACCCTACATGCCCCAGATGCTCACTGCAACCTCCTCCTGTAACAAGAGCCACGGTGAAACTTCCCGAATTCCCAAATAAAGAAGCAGGGCAGAGCAAGCCCTTCCCGGAACGGTAGGCTCCTCCGCTGTGTTTAAAATTGTGGTGAAACATAAATAACATAAAATGTGCCATTTTAACCATTTGTAAGGGCACCGTCCATAGGGCTAAGCACATCCACAACGTTCCGTGCAGTCATCACCACTGACCATCTCCAGTACTTTGTCATCCTCCCAACCTGAAGCTCTGTCCCCGCGAAACACTCACTCCCCAGCTCCAGCCCCCGGCACCCCACCTGCTTTCTGTCCCCGTGAAACACTCACTCCCCAGCCCTGGCCCCCGGCACCCCACCTGCTTTCTGTCTCTATGGACCTGTGGACTCCAGGGACCTCCTGTGAGTGAGACTCATGCATGACTGTCTTTACTGGGTATGATGTCCCCAAGATTCATCCATGGTGTAGCCTGGGTCAGATTTTCCTTCCTTGTTCAAAGCTGAATAATATTCCACTGTAGGACAGACCACATTGTGTGGGTTCATTCCATCCTGGATAGACACTTAGGTGGTGTCTGCCTTTTGGCTTTTGTGAATAAAGCTGCTGTGAAGATGGGGGTATAGGTACTTCTTCGATATCCTGATTTCAATTATTTGGGGCCTATACTCAACCTTCACTGTATGTTAACATGATTTTATCTTTCTTTAAGCCACTTTTACACATCTATAAAATTTTAACTCGTTTAATTGAGCGATAACTGTTATTACAGCTGACCCTCAAGCAATGCGGGTTTAAACTACACGGGTCCATTTATTAAGCCAGTAGTTTGCACATGGCGAGTCCTCCTGGCTGCAGAGACTTTGTGTGGGGACTGGTCCCATATTCGAGGTTCTGGGACAAGTCCCCCAGGGACATCAAGGGACAACGGTGCCATTTTTCATATTTGCCACCAGCATCATCTCTAACTGGGTTTTCTGCTAATCAACACCCCTGTCAGGAGGAGAGCAGACGGGGCAGTGAGGCCCCAGTGCAGACCTCAGGCAGGCCGGGCTCACCTCAGCCTCCCCCGGCTCCACCCCAGCCTCCCGCGGCCTCCTGGCGTCAGGTTCCAGGCCTCTCACCATGAGGACGATGACAGGCCCAGAACTCCCGTCCAGATTTAAAACTCCTGACTCAGCCGTGACCCTGCAGGGCCTCCAGCTGCACCTGCTCCTCCCAAGCTTGGTCCCGGCCCGGTCAGCGCAGCCCCCTTGCCCTGAGGAGGAACCTGGCCCTCTGGAAGTCTTCCACTGTGTCCTCTGGGGAAACCACGGCGCTTCTCTTACCAAAGCCTGGTTCCTTCTCTCCCTCTCTACCAGGCTGGGTTTTGCCAGCGTTGTCTGTCGGATGCTATGGAGATGGGAAAATGAATTTTATCTTTCATCTTGCACACGCCCTGTCTGAAGATCCAATGTTGCCCTGGTGTGGGGACAGTGAGGGGCAAACTCGAGGAGCCCCTGTGGACACGTGTGTGGCCTCATGCCCCCCGGGGAGGCGCCCCAGACCCCCTGGATGCCAGAACCCACGGGGGCGGGGCCTCGCCTGGAACAGGGCTTCCTTTCTAGATGACTTAGAATACCTCAAACTATGCAATGCGGTGTAAATACTGGTTACACGGTATTTTATTGGTATTTTTTATTGCTGTATTGTGATTTTTCTTCCCCTCTGGGGTTGGTGGAACCCTCAGATGCAAACGGGAATGCGGAGGTGGACGGTGGTTCCACGATTTGGAAATCATGAAAGACCACAGACCCTGCCAGCTTCTTGGTAGAACTTTGGTTTTTATAAGCTCGATAGAAGATCTTATTAGCTTGATGATTCTTTGAGACCAGGTGCTATTCTTATCTAATTTATTTATTCATTTATTTCCTCAACAAATATTTCTTAAATGACTTTTATATTCTCCCTCAAGCATCTTAAGCAGATGCTTAATAATAGGAAATAACACTCCCTTTATACAATAACATTACACAACGCCATCATTTGTTCTCATAAAGGCAATTAGTGCATGAATTTCCACCCCCACCCTCAAAAAATTGCAACACTGTGTGCAGTGGAGAAATCCTGGGCTGTCAGGTCTCCTCACTCCACACTCTCCCCAAGACAAAGTAGGTAGTTACCACACTAGAAGGTGGCCGGGAGCATGTGTGTCTACAGGCAAGCACCTGACCCTCCTGGGGTGAAAATAATTCGGAGAAAGTAGAATATATGAAAAGAAAGTCTGGAGTTAAAGAACCAAAGCTCACAGACCATCTCCCCAGTAACCAGAGAGTTACTTAAATGCTTCGAATGTCACTTCCCTCATCTAGAAAATGGGGGTGAGGCCTCTAACCTCCCAGCACTGCCACTGAAGTCAAACCCTACCCCGGGCATGGGAAGCCTTTGAGGCCTGCGATTTTGGCTGACAGAGGCACAGGTGGAGGCCAGGGCAGCTCGGGGAGCAGGAAGCCCCCCGGCAGGACACGAAGCCCTCCGTGGGGGAACAGGAAGCAGGTGAACTTGCTGTCCCCCCTCCCAGCTGGTGCATCCCCAGCAGAAAGAGGCCCCCAAACACCGAGTGACTCAGCCTGACCATCAGGCTTGTTTCCAAAACCTTGATTTCCAGGTTTCAAAATTGTAAGCTAAGCCCCGTCCACGGCCATGTGCCGCCCAAAGACCCCCCTCAGCCCCTCAGCCTGGATTCTCGTCCCCATAACGGCAAGCACAGCTCAGGATGGCCAGTTCCATGAAAAGCCCACTTCCTGTTTGCATCATCCGAGGACAAACCTCCCCAGGACTGAGGAGTTCTTCCGCCACGGCTGATCGCACCAATGAATCAAGGGCCTCCTGCTTGGAGACCCGAGGGGAGAGCAGGTGAGGCGGAGTCATCGGCGGGTGGACGATTCCCAGGCAACATGCAGCCCAGATCTGCCCGGGGACGGGGCTGTCCCATTCTCGTGGAAGTTGAGGGATTTTTGCTTCATCCTCCCACAGGCATCCTTCCTGCGCTGTTCCAGAGCCCGGAAGCTGGGGCGCCCCACAGGCCTTGGCTGTGTCTGCATCTCAACCGACAGTCACTTAAAATGTTTCTCGAATTAATTTTAAATGTAATTTTGCTTTTCAACTTAGGCTCATTCTAAATAAAACGAGTGACATCATGGACTAAGGTGCCTGTTATATTATTCTCTACCGCATTCGAATAAATATATAATAATACGTAAGAAATAAGTAACTAGTGGCCGGGCGCGGTGGCTGACGCCTGTAATCCTAGCACTTTGGGAGGCTGAGGCGGGCGGATCACGAGGTCAGGAGATCGAGACCATCCTGGCTAACACGGTGAAACCCCATCTCTACTAAAAATACAAAAAACTAGCCGGGCGAGGTGGCGGCGCCTGTAGTCCCAGCTACTCAGGAGGCTGAGGCAGGAGATTGGTGTAAACCCGGGAGGCGGAGCTTGCAGTGAGCCGAGATAGCGCAACTGCACTCCAGCCTGGGCCACAGAGCGAGACTCCGTCTCAAAAAAAAAAGAAAGAAATAAATAAGTAACTAGTAAAATAAAGAACGTGTGTGCACATTTTTCCTAAAGAGCCTCTCTTGCACGGACAGGACTAGGCATAGGGTATTTGGGGAAACTGTCTCCTGAGAAGTGAGGGGCGGAGGCAGGTGCCCGGAGGCCTGCAGGTGCCACGGGGCTGAGGCCGGCCTCCTGCGCGGGGTCCTCCCTCCGGCCTCCGGGGGTGCGAGCGCCACCTGCAAGGCGGTGGAGAGACGTCTCCATCTAGTGGCCGCCTGCTTCCATTACACTGGGAAGCAAGCTCCTAATCCTGAGGGTCCCGGGTTTCCTTTTGATGATAAAAACCCTCCGGAATCGCATAGCGGTGATGGCTGCACAACCTTGTACATATACCAAAAAACCCCTGAATTGGACATTTTAAAGGCATGAGTTATATGGTACGCGTTACATCTCCATTTTTAAAAGAACTTTTGTGAAAGATTTCAATATATGAGCAGAAAGACATTGTTCACACCTTCTTACGGTGAAATTAAAGCATCTGAAGCATAGTGAGTGTGTCTTTTTCACTTTGTCCTAGAAACGTGAAGTTTAAAGCATCCAGGGACCACAAGTCTTCGAGATATAAATTGTTTCATGTGTGCTTTTCTGTAAGCCATAGCTATAGCTGTTACTAAACACCATTCTTCCAGGACTCTTTTATCTGATATTCTAATAAGTTGTTTCTTTTTAAGGGCACTTCTCCCTAAAAAGTGCTCTCAGGCTGCAATTACACAGATCTGAAACGTGCAGCATCCGCCTTTGCTCTCACTCTGCAGTGGAGCCTGTGGGTGTGGTTAAATTATGATGTTTTATTCTAAGGAGAGGCTGAGAACCATCTGCTTCTTGATGGAAACCATGTGTTATTACAAGACACTACGTCAGGCATTTTAACATGATACACTCCTTGCAATTATACTCACTGAGCAGAACACCAGTGCAGAATTCCTCTAATGTTCTCCTCACACACCAACTCAAGAATCTTCCCCTGCACCTCAAATGGGATTGATCAGTGCAATTATTTTGTAAAGGTCTTTGTCAGGGAATTCAAAATAACCAGAAACAATAATTATTATTATTTAGAATTCAAGTGTAATTTTCCAGCTGAGATGCAGCCTCAGCCATACAGGTGTGGACAGAGTGGAAAATGAGGTTCTTTGTGTCCAGCACGTCTTCGGAGAGGGGAGACCCTGCTACCGGCTCCTCCTCCCCTAAAAGATGCATGAATCCGTGCGACCCTAGGCCTGTCACTGTCCCAGTGCACGTTTCATGGCCTCAAACGAGTCTTCCTTGTGTGTAAGCTTCAGGGAGAAAGTGCCTCCATGGGGTGAACGCAGAAGTGTCACCCCAGCAGCAGGAAGGGGGGTCCAGTCTGAGGCCCCAAGGGAGGAGCAGCTGAGCTCTGCTGTAGGGAGCCCAGTCCAGGGATGAGCAAGGCGGGAGGGGAAGGCCGGGGAGCGTCTGGGGAACTCTCTGAAGGCTGCCTTCACTCTCGAGCCTGGCCGAGGCTCAACTGGCCTGACCACGCTGTGATTCACATGGGCCTACGCACAGCCCTGATTCTTCTTTCCTCACACAGCCGTCGACCCTCAACAGATCTGACCTGCAAAACCGATCTGCACGTCAGCACAGCGGAGCCCTCAAAGACAGGATTATTTAGCCCAAAATGTTACTAGCACTGTAATTGAGAGATCCTGAGACCGACTGACCACGAAGACAGAGGAAGCAGTTAGTAAGGCTGGTGATGAGAGGGCATGAGAGGGCACATCACCACCTCGTGCTAAGGGAATGGTATGAGCAAACATATGCCAATAAAGACGAAATGCAAAAATGCCTAGAAAGACACAAATGGCCAAAACTTACTAAAGAAGAAATGGAAAATCCTGCAACAAGTAAAGACATCTTAAAGTCTCCCCAAAAGAAAAGCCCTGTCCCCAGTGGCTTCATTGGTCGATTTTATCAAATATTTAAAGAAGAAAATAATACCAATTCTACACAACTTTGTCAGGAAAACAAAGAGTAAGTAACACTCCCCAATTCATTCCATGAGGCCAGGATCACCCTGACACCAAGGCCAGACTAAACATGACAAGAAAACTTCACACCAATATCTCCCACAAACACAGACACAAAAACCCTGAACAAAATATTAGCAAACCAAATGCAACCGCATACAAAATGGATTATAAACCAGGATCAATTAGAGTGTACCTCAGAAATCCAAGATTGGTTTAATATCTGAAAATCAGTTAATCAACAGATGTGAAAAAATCATTAACAAAATCCAATACCCATTCATGATAAAAACTCACAGCAAACAAGAAATAGAAAGAAGGGAATGTCCTCCATCTTTTAACAGACATGTACCAAAAACCTACAGCTAACATCACAGTTAACCATGAAAGACTGAGGGCTTCCCTCCTAAGATGGTAAACGAGACAATGCTGTCTGTTCTCACAATGTGCTGGAGGAGAAAAATCAACGTTAGAATTCGTTAGTTTATTCACTTCCATGTAACGTACGGAGCAGACCTCAGGTGACAACTGGCCACGAACAGCTGGGAGGTGCCAGAAGCTCTCTGGCTGCACCAGACAAAGGGAGGGTTTACATGAAAGCTGGGCTTGAAAACAGGAATCAGAGTCACCCTAAAATAGGTGTTATTTTCTTAATGCCTGACTTGTAACGATAATGTCTCACATTGTGCTGGAGGAGAAGTGGTGAGAACAGCCAGCCTTGATTTGTTCAGCATCTCAGGAGGGAAGGCCTCAGTCTTTCATGATTAACTCCTTTCGAAGGAAGGAAGGAAGGAGGGAAGGAGGGAAGGAGGGAAGGAAGGAAGGAAGGAAGGAAGGAAGGAAGGAAGGAAGGAAGGAAGGAAGGAGGGAAGGAAGGAGGGAAGGAGGGAAGGAAGGAGGGAAGGAAGGAGGGAGGGAGGGAGGGAGGGGGAGAGGGAGGGGGAGAGGGAGGGGGAGAGGGAGGGGAGGGAGGCAGGGAGGGAGTGATGTAAGGGAGGGAGGGAAATTAAAACCATAAATACTGAAAAGAAGAAATAAAACTATCTATTGGAGATGACCTAATCCTCTATGTAGAAACTCTTAAGAAATGTATAAAAAAGAACCCTACTGAACTAATAAACAAGCTTATCAAGATTGTAAGATAAATCATTAAGCAAAAATCAATTATATCTTATATATCAATAAACAACCTGAAAATTAAGAAAACAACTCCATTTACAGTATCATCAAAAAGAATAAAATAGTATTAAATATAACAAAAGACATGCAATATTTGTTCACTGAAAGCTACAAAACATCACTGAGTTTTCATCAGCAAAAACTGCAAACATCGTAGAAGAGCAAAACCAATGGAGAGACATCCTGTGCTCTTTGAAAGTTTCAATATTATTTACATGCTGTCTCCAAAAATTGCTATGATTCAATGCAGTCACTATCAAAATATCAGCACAATCTCAGCATGCTTTTGTGGCAATTGACAAACGGAACTATTTATTTACATGGACCTGAAGAATCCAAAACGATTTTGAGAAAGAACAAAGTTGGAGAACGGATGCTGCTGGATTTCAGACTTCCTATAAAGCTACAGGGATCAAGATCATCTGGTATCAGCATAAGGATAGACATAAAGATCAATGGACCAGAACTTGAAATTCCAGGATGCTCATGGTCTATAGTGTAAAATGCAGCACTTCAAGGCATCCCTGGAGAGCGATTTCTTTCTGTTAAAGACTCTCTCAAGTCCGGCCCACCCTCGGTTCTATCTTGTACTGTCTGTCCACGGCTCCAATCCCTTCTCTGTTTTGAACCACATTAAGACAGTCATCTGGGGACCTGCTTCTTAGAAACTCTCCAGTGGCTGCAATGGAAACCTGGCAGTGATAAGAAGAGAAGCAAACTAGAAAGTAATTTGTACATAAATTGCAAGAGAAATTTATAGAGGAAGAATGTTTCCTCTAACACAACATTTTACATTGTATATTATGAAAATTTTCAAACATATGCGAAAGCACCAACAGTTCTTCCGTCCCGTTGCCCCCTCCAGCACCCTCAGTCCTCGGTCCTGCCACCCTCTCCAGCACCCTCAGTCCTCAGTCCCACCACCTCCTCCAGCACCCTCAGTCCTCAGTCCCACTGCCTCCTCCAGCACCCTCAGTCCTCAGTCCTGCTGTCCTCCCATCTCCAGCACCCTTGGTCCTTAGTCCTGCCACCCCCTCCAGCACCCTCAGTCCTCAGTCCCACCGCCCCCTCCAGTACCCTCAGTCCTCAGTTCTGCCGCCCCCTCCAGCACCCTCAGTCCTCAGTCCTGCTGTCCTCCCCTCTCCAGCACCCTCAGTCCTTGGTCCTGCCGCCCCCTCCAGCACCCTCAGTCCTCAGTCCCACCGCCTCCTCCAGCACCCTCAGTCCTCAGTCCTGCTGTCCTCCCCTCTCCAGCACCCTCGATCTTTGGTCCTGCCGCTCCCTCCAGCACCCTCAGTCCTTGGTCCTGCCGCCCCCTCCAGCACCCTCAGTCCGCAGTCTCGCAGCCCCCTCCAGCACCCTCAGTGCAGCACATCTTATCTCAGTCATACCCACTAGTCCCTAAACCAGGTTACTTTGAAATAAATCTCAGGTATCATACTATTTCATCTCCAAATATTTCAGCATGTATCTCTAAATGATAAGAATCTTCTTTAAGTAATATTCAAATAAGTCATCAGTTTTATGTTTTGGAATTTTTTTAAATAAACAGGAGAAATCCTCCCTTAAGTTGCAGGGACAATCCGCATTCAGCATAGCAAGCCTGGAGGTCTCCATTAAAAGGCTTTTTAAGACTCATCTGATGATTTAAAGTCAAATGAGTCCTATGCTTATTTTCCCAAAATATGTACTTTTTCCAGCTGCAAAGAATATATTATAATATGCAATAGCAAACAGCCTATTGCTGTATGGCCAGAACAAATGTGTTAGGAAATGGTGGAATACGTTGGCTTTTCACTTCCACGTAAAGTACAGAGTAGACCTCAGGCGACTGTGCCACAGAAGGGTAGGGAAGGTGCCAGGAGCTCTCTGGCTGCGCCAAAGGAAATTTTTAAATGAAAGTTGGGCTGGGAAACGCGAATCAGAGTTACCCTAAAATATGTTTTCTTTTCTTAATGCCAGACTCGTCATAACCATTTCATAAATTAAACCCGAACTGTATGGGAAGGCTCAAACAGCAAAACATTCAATGCCATCTCTCCCTGCTATAAATAAAAACACACCTGGTGAAAACTCTAGGACAAAACGGGGTCCTTCTAACTCGGAGTCGCTAGAGTCACCCCCACAATCAAATGCACCCTGGAAGCTTTCGGCAGTGTAAGCACTGGGCTCAGCAGCGGGGCCTCTGTTCCCGCCCACGCGGGGATTAGAACGCGGCACGTTCTACCCGCGGCCCCACCAGCCCCGCAGGGCGCACCAGCTGCGCTCACGGCCACGGAATCACCGATGCCGTCCTCACCCCTCCGGAGCGGCCTTCCCCGAGACAGTACGCGGACCGTCTACGCTTTCCCGGTTCTTTTTCCTTCCAAAGTCCACGTGTGCGCTACCACCTCCTTTAACTCACAGAAACAGAAAAGCAAAACAACGACGAAAACGGTAGCACGTTCCCTTCGGCCGAAGGGCAGCGCATGTGTTTCCATTATTCCCCCGTTTCACTGAGAGGAACGCGCCATCCAGACAACCCGGGAGCGGTCAAGAGTCCGGGAGTAGCCGACTGAGCTGGAGCGGCCCCACACTCACCTGCAGAGCGGATGTAACTGGCCTGTGTGTTCGGATGCACGGTGCAAACTGTTCGGACGCGAATCCGCCGTGGAATAGCATCTTCCATGCAGATGCATTTTTGCTTATAGACACCTTGTCTTAGGAGCTCTCTCCCCACAGTGGTAAGAATCTGACCGTCGAGGCATCGCCTTCTCCCCGTCACATCAGCAGGGCCCTTCCACTCACGGGGACTTTCCCGATTCTGCTCTTTTTCTCTGCCCCATTTATTGAAATAAAAGCAACCGCGAGCACGTGCCCCCTCCAGAACGCATGCTCTGTCTCAAAAACCAGCCCAAAAGGAAGAGGAGGAGGATGAGGAGAAGGAGGGGGAGGAAGAAACTGGTTTTCCCTGTTGGTCTATTTTATGCAGTTAAAAACAAACAGAATAAAAATCAGAGGGGATTTCTACTTCTGACAATAAGGGAGGCCAGACACTCGGAAGGGTCCTCACCAAGAAACCAGCCGATCCTGCCTGACACTTGGTTTTCCTGCCGGTATTGGCTTGAATGAAGTAAGGGACTTCTTCAAGGCTCCCTCCTGACCTGAATTCAGAGGAGGGAAATCCCATAATAGAAAAGGTGAGGTTGCCCTGAGAGGACTTGCCACATCAGAGCCACCTAAAGGTTGTCTGGGCCAGGAGGTGAGCTGGGGCTCCAGGCCCACAGAGGCGGCAAATGTGCTCCCCACTGAGGTCGCCAGCTTGAGACAGTGGTAAAGACCACCAGGTTCTCACAGAGTGACATCAGCCAAACCTGAGCTCACGGCCAAACAGCAGCAAACACACGCCGAGGAACACGTCCATGAGCAAAAGTCAGCACAACCCAAACACAGAACAGACTCAGACCCGCAGAGGCATCAAAATTAGTGGTTAGATCTGAGGAAGTTGTCCAGAATGCGTAACAGAAAAACAGGGAGGCAAAAAATATTAGAAAGATTAAGAGGGAGAGATTATAGCAGAAGGTCTAACGGATATCTATTTATAGTTCCAGGAAATGAGACCAAAAAGGAAGAGGAAAAAAATGATTGATTAAAGAGATGATACTTGAAAATCTGCAAGAATTGATGAGAGTCATGAATACACAATATATTCCAAATAGAGTAAATAGAGTAAATAAAAGGAAACCTACCTTAGACACACTGAGAGAAGGTGTCAGAACACTGAGTCCGGGTGCAGTGGCTTACGCCTGTAATCCCAGCACTTTGGGAGGCCGAGGTGGGTGGACCACCTGAGGTCAGGTTTGAGATCAGCCTGGCCACCATGGTGAAACCCCACCTCTGCTAAAAATACAAAAATTAACTGGGTGTGGTGGTGGGCGCCTGTAATCCCAGCTACTTGGGAGGCTGAGGCGGGAGGCCAAGGTTGCAGCGAGCCGACATCACTCCATTGCACTCCAGTCTGGGTGACAAGAGTGAAACTCCATCTCAAAAAAAAAATTCACAACACCGAACACAAACAGAAGACAGATCGCCAATGAAGCCAACAATAAGACTAACAGATTTTCTTTTCTTTTTTATTTTTGTTTTGGTTTTTTTCAAGACAGTCTTGCTCTGTCACCCAGGTTGGAGTCCAGTGGCACAGTCTTGGCTCACTGCAACTTCCACCTCACAGGTTCAAGCCATTCTCATGCCTTGGCCTCCTGAGTAGCTAGGATTACAGGAGTGTGCTATTATGCCTGGCTAATTTTTGTATTTTTGGTAGAGACAGGATTTCACCATGTTGGCCAGGCTGGTCTTGAACTCCTGACCTCACGTGACCCACCCTCCTCGGCCTCCCAGTGTTGGGATTACAGGCGTGAGCCACCGCGCCATGCCCAGATTTTTAACAGCAAAAATAGAAACTGGAATCCAGTGGAATCATGTCTTCTAAAAACAGATTGTCATTCTACTGCTGTCTACCCAAACCATCTTTCCATGAGAGCAAATAAAACATTCTCAAAGAAACAAAACTGAGAGTTAAACTCCAACAAAACTCTCCTAAAGGAGTTCTAAAGCATGTGCTCTAAGCAGGTGGAAACTCATCCCATAAGGGCATGACTGACTTATGCATAGCATATCATGTGGTGTGTAGTGTGTATTATGTAGTGTGTATTATATAGCGTGTATTATGTAGTGTGTATTATGTAGCGTGTATTACATAGCGTGTATCATGTAGCTTGTATTATGTAGCGTGTATCATATAGCGTGTATCATGTGGTGTGTATATGTAGTGTGTATCATGTAGCGTGTATCATATAGCATGTATTATGTAGTGTATTATGTAGTGTGTATCATGTGGTACGTATTATGTAGTGTGTATCATGTAGCATGTATTGTGTAGTATTACATAGTGTGTATTATGTAGCATGTATTATGTAGTGTGTATCATGTGGTGTGTATTGTGTAGTGTGTATCATGTGGTGTGTATTATGTAGCATGTATTGTGTAGCATGTATTATGTAGCTTGTATTACGTGGTGTGTATTATGTAGTGTGCATTATGTAGCATGTATTATGTAGCATGTATTACATATAGATTACATATTACATAACTATTTAGATGTCTATTAGATATACATTGTTTTAACAGAACCAGTTCGTCTACATTGAGATAAATCTTTTTCCTTATATTCGTTACTTAAAAAAAAGGAAGTTATAAAATATCAGAAGAAATGACAAATTGTTAAATATATGTTAAATCTAAACAAACATTGTCTACGAAATAATAACCACAATATCTAACTTGGGAGTTATAAAAATTATAGAGCTAAAATATTGATCAATGATAGTTTGAAAGTCTGGAGAAGAGTGATCTAAGATTTATGTTGTTGAGAAGGAAACTCAAGTATTAATCTTAAATTTATTATATTTGAAATGCAAAGTAAAATTTCAATGGTGATCACCAAAAGAACAATGGAGTGAACAAAAATTTAAAAAACAGACAAAAAAGCAGATCTCCATAGATTCCCAAAGGAAAAATATGTGATAAAGGAGAAAAAATACACACACACATATATATAGAGAGAGACAGGAACGACACACACACACACACACACACACACACACACAGAGACACAAAGAGGGAGAGAGGGAGGGAAGACACACACATGCAAGCAAAGCTGATAAAACTGCAGGCGAAACTGTCAAATGTACTTTCAAAGTGAGAGATTTTGACGCATCTCTTTAGACTATTGCTTTTTCAATTAGAAAAAAGTAAACATATAGTAAATGTGAATAATACATTCAACAAGCTTAATGTATTAGATAGATATAGAATGCTGAACCAAATCAGAAAATAATACACATTCCTTTGAAGCAAATATTAACCATATACTGGGCTTTATGCTAACTGCATTAGATTTCAAAATAATAGTATCATACATTTTATGTTATCTAACCATAGTGCAATTAATTTAGAAATCAACAATACAGGCCAGGCGCGGTGGCTCACGCCTGTAATCCCAGCACTTTGGGAGGCCAAGACAGGAGGATCACGAGGTCAGGAGATGGAGACCATCCTGGCGAACACGGTGAAACCCTGTCTCTACTAAAAATACAAAACAATTAGCCGGGCGTGGTGGCGGCGCCTGTAGTCCCAGCTACTCGGGAGGCTGAGGCAGGAGAATGGCGTGAACCTGAGAGGCAGAGCTTGCAGTGAGCCGAGATAGCGCCACTGCACTCCAGCCTGGGCAACAGAGTGAGACTCTGTCTCAAAATTAAAAAAAGAAAAAAGAAATTGACAATACAAAGATAAAGAAATTTCCTATACATTCGGAAATTTTAAGATGTACTTCTAACTAACTCCTTCATCAAAGAAAAAGATTGCGATAGAAATAAAGCCATACTTGACTGACTATTTTAAAACTTGTGAGAGGAAGGAAAAGTGGAATCTAGTAGGGCATTTATAGCTCTGAGGTTTGATTCAAATGAACACAGGCTTAAAATTAATGACCTAAACATCCAATTTAAGATGATGAAAAAGAACAATAATGAATCAAAAGAAATTGGCAAATTCCTAGAAAATATAATTTCCAAAAGTGAAACATCTCATTTTGAGATGAGGTAGGTCTGAACAGACCTATAACTCTGAAAGAAATCTAATCAGTAGATTAAAATTTTCCCACAAACACATACCAAGACAAGAAAGGTTTAAGGTTATATGAAACATTAAAAAAGGTCATCCCACACTTATAAAAATGTTTTCAAAAATGGAATTAGAGACAGAAAAGAGGAAAGCTTCCCAACTCATTCTATGAGCCCAATATACCTTTGATTTCACATTCAGCAAGGATAACACAAGAGAGGAACACAGACGTTTCTCACTTGTAAACATGGCCATAAAAAGATTAAGTCAAATATTAGCTAACTAAAAATCTACTTATGGAAATGCATAACTGAATCTGGTTTTTGAAATAGAATAATGTATACATTATACATATGCAAATATATATATTTCCCTATCTTAACAAAATGAAAGAGAAAAACCACATGATCATCTCAACAGAGGCAGACAACCATTCGATTCTATTCTAAAATAGTCATAAAAATCTTTTAGGAGACTAGGGATGAACTGAAGTTTCTTTAACCTGAGAAAAGGCATGCCAGAAAAACCCTTAGCATAAACCCTTCCTGATGGAGAAATGTCGGAAACCCTCCCTTTACCGTCTGGAATAAGACAAAGAAACCCACTATAACCGATTCTGTTAATCACTGCACTATGGGTTAACTACCACAGCAATGCAAGAAAAGAAATAAAAACTACAAAACTTGGAAGAGAAGCATAAAACAGTCATCATTTATAAATGATATTTTTTTACAGTGGAAACTGCAAATAATCTACTGATATACTATTAGAAATAAAAGATCTTAGTAAGGTGAGTGCGTGGTGACAGTTCATGAAAATCCACAGAAGTTCTGTAAACCAGCAAAAATCAGCCGGAAAATGGCAGTTTTAAAAAAGCTATCGTGTACAATAGGAACAGAAAATAAAGTAACTAGTAATACACACGAAACAAAAAAGAGCAAGTGCTATATGGAGAAAATCATAAAATCTCATTGGAGGACTTTGAAATGAACCTAAGCAAGTGAAATGGTAAACCGAGTTGACAGACGGGAAAATTCAAATCCCAGAACTGCCAGCTCTCCTCAAACTGCCCGAGATTCCACACGGCTCTGTTAAGGCCCTAACAGGTTTTATCCATAAACTTGACACATTAATTCTACAAGTTATGAAACAACAAATACCAAGAACAGCCGCAAAACTTCTGAAGAAACTTGTAAAGAATCGTGGGGCCCTGGTCCTCCCAGATGTCATGACTTAGGAGCTCTAGCAATTCCGACAGTGCCGTAGAAGCCCGAATAGAAAATCTGGCCTGGCCGGGTGCGTGGCTCACGCCTGTAATCCCAGCACTGTGGGAGGCTGAGGCAGGTGGATCACTTGAGGTCAGATGTTCGAGACCAGCCTGACCAACATGGTGAAACCCCGTCTCTACCAAAAAATACAAAAAAATTAACCAGGCTTGGTGGCACGTGACTGCAATCCCAGCTACTCAGGAGGCTGAGACCTGAGAGTTGCTTGAATGAGCGAGGCAAGGGTTGCAGTGAGCTGAGATCACACCACTGCACTCCAGCCTGGGCAACAAAGTAAGACCCCGTCTCAAAAAAAAAAAAAAAGGAGACTGGTATATATCAGAGATGACATCACAGATCAATGAGAACAGAAGTTTTTCAATATATAGGGCTGGGATGATTGGCTATTCATATGGAAAATGAATTGGATTCCTGCCTTACATCATATACCAAACATCCATTTCTCATTAAGTAAATGGTTAGCCATGAAGGGCAAATTTCATACATTTTAAAAGTATTAAAGAAAGATATCTTTAAAATCCTCATGTTAGGGAAGGCATTCTCTGTTCATCAAAATATCTCATAAAGAAAATGAAAAAGACAAACCCAAAATTGATAGACTACATTAGTTACATATAAACAATAAAATAGTTTCCTTCAGAAACCACAGGGAACTACTACAAATCAGTAATAAAAAGACAAACACCCCCACAGAAAAATGAGCAACAAACGTGAACAGGCATTTCACAGGAAAGAAAACTCAAGTGGCAGATAAAAAATAGAAAAATAAACTAAACCATATGGTCATTAGGAGACTGCCAATCAGAACTACAAGTTTTCATTTTAACACAGATTTTTACCTGGCATGGCAGAGACCAAGTTGGATAACACAGACTTGTTGAGGATGTGGATGGAAAGTAACTCTTTTGTTGCTGGTGGGATTATAAATTAAAATAACCATTTCAAAAAATTGGTTGTCACTTCATTCATCTGAACATTTGCACACTCTATGATTCTGCAGTCCCCTCCACACGCACACCCTCCTCCACACGCACACCCTCCAGTGGCTTTAACTCAGGTGCACCAAGAATCATGCAGAATGTTCACTGCAGTACTTCCCATGAAAGCAACTAAATGTCCATGTATAAAGACTCAGGAACACATTATGTTACACCAAATGTCTACATATAAAGATGGCATGAACACATTCTGTTACAGCCGCATAATAGGATATTACACAGCAATCACAACCAACCAACCACAGCCAAACAAAAGCATATGGGTGAGATGCGGATGCACAATGATTAGTGCAACAGCCATCACTGAAGAATATATATGACGCTATTTTTATAAACCTCAGAAACAAGCCAAACTAAACAATATCTGTATGTATGTATATGTATGTATATATGTGTGTATGTATATGTATGTATATATGTGTGTATGTATATGTATGTATATATGTGTATGTATATGTATGTGTATGTGTGTGTGTGTGTATGTACATATACATTATTCTTTCCTGTAGAAAAGGAACATGATCAATACCAGGGTGAGGTTGGTGGATCCTCTGGTGGGGAAGCAAAGGGCACAGTGGGATGGGGAGCTCTCCAGCGGTCGTTGTGATGTTGGTGACACCCTGGATTTCAGGTGAGCTGATGGGCTCATTGTAGGGGTAGTCTTCATAGCTCATCTGATACATTACACACAGTCTGCTCTGTACTGTACGGGGAGCCCGGAAGCTGGAAACCCTGGAGGAAAGTGGCCACACTTGGCATCTGGCCAGGCCTGAGGACCCAGGGCTTTGAAAGAAGCTAGGCCAGGGAGACTGTGAGGGATGGCAGGATGGAGATAGGGGCCAAGGAAACAGAGGCGGGGGTCAGAGAACACGGGGGTTCCACACTGCTCCTTGAAAGGTCTGAGTCCATGAGGCCCTTGTGATACTCAGAGAAAGGAGGCAAGGCAAATGACAGCGGCAGTCCTCTGACTCCAGACCGCGTTAAGTTGGTCTGATTCCAAGTGAAACAGCATTGCCGTCTGCCATGCCCTTGGTCCACAGAAGAGCGGCAGGTGCAGCTGCTCTGCGGGCCAGTGGGAGGGTGGGATGTCTGTGTGGGGATGACCAGACAGGACTGCCCCGGTCTCAGCTGCAGAGCCTCCTGGCCCAGACCTTGCCCTGCACAGAGAAGGCCGGCAAGACTGCACTCCCTGCTGCTCTGCCTACAAAAGGTTGTCAGGGAACTCCCGCTGAGACAGAATAGACCTGCTTTTGTTTTGCTCTAGACTGTGGTGGCTCCAAGGTATGCCAAAAAGAAACCACGTCAGTCACAGAGAGCCCACAGTTCAGCGCCAGCAGCTTCTTTCGCTGGTGAAAGCAGCAAGGCCAGCAGAAGTGATACCCTGGCAGGATTGAGTCTTCCTTCTAGCAGGACACTTTAATACCCTGGGCCTAATGGACCAATTCTTACCCAGTGTTTTTCACTGGCTTCCTTGCCATTTTCCCCCAGCAACGTGCATCCCAGCTGCCTCCCAGGAGAGACGGAGGAAGGCTCCGCCTCACATGCATCACAGCTGCGGCCCAGGTGAGGTGGAGGAAGGTCTGGGATCTTTTGCATCACAGCTGCGGCCCAGGTGAGGTGGAGGAAGGCCCTGCTCATGTTGCCCTCACCACTGCCTGCTGAGGGAGCGAGTTTTGGGGAGTGATATCTTGAGCCACCTCCACTTGATCTCCTGGGAGGGCTCATTCGTTCAGGTCCATGGACATTTTGAAGGGCTCCCTGTGTGACCGTGGGGCACACTGAAGTTTAAGAACCACTACTTCAGGAGGTTTGTGCTGCTTTAAGGCCAACATTCATGCTCTATTTTATGTTCTATAACTGTGAATTTTATACTTTGGATTTTCTGAAAGAAGGGCATGTGTTCTTATGTTGTTTATTAATATACTAAAAATATTAGAATAAAAACAACACGGGGAAATGGCTGCTTTAAATGTGTAAGGTGCCCACCCCAACACAGCGGCACAGGCATATCTCAGAGGCTGCTGCTGCGGCTCCGGACCACGGCAATAAAGTGAATATTACAATAAAGCAAGTCACATAAATCGCTACGGTTTCCCGGTGCTTTATAAAATTATGTTTACACTATACTGTAGTCTTATTAAGTGTGAAATACCATTATGTCTTAAAAAATGCACATGCCTTAACTGAAAAGTAATTTATCGCTAAAAACTGCTGACGATCGTCTGCCCCTTCAGCGAGTCCGAATTTTTTGCTGCTGGAGGGGTCTTACCTCAGTGCTGACGCTGCTGACTGACCAGGCTGGTGGCGGCTGACGGCTGGGGTGGCTGTGGCCATTTTTAAAAACAGGACAGCAATGAACTTTGCTGTGTGGATGAACTCTTCCTTCCACGGAGTGTGTGATGCTGCTGGGTAGCGTTTTACCCACAGCAGAGTTCTGTTCAGAATCGGAGTTAATCCGCTCACACCCTGCCACCACTTTATCAACTCGTTTATGGAATATTCTAAATTCTTTGTTTCATTTCAACAGTCTTCACAGTGTCTTCATCAGGAGCAGATTTCATCTCAAGAAACCACCTTCTCTGCTCATCCATAAGGAGCGTTTCCTCGTCCGTTCAAATTTCATCCTGAGATTGCAGTTCAGTCCCATCTTCAGGCCCCGTCTAATCGTCTAATTCTAGTTCTCTTGCTATTTCCACCACGTCTGAAGTTATTTCCCCCACTAAAGCCTTAAACTCCCCAAAGTTATCCATGAGGGATGGAATCAACTTCACCTAACCCCTGTTAAGGTTGATATTTTGACATCCTCCCATAAATCATGAATGTTCCTAATGGCATCTAAAATGATGAATTCCTGTCAGAAGGTTTTCAGTTGACTTTGCCTAGATTCATCAGAGGAATCAACTATAGCCTTAGAAAATGTATTTCTGAAATAATAAGACTCAAAAGTCAAAATCATTCTGGATCCCTGGGCTGCAGGGTGGATGTGGTGTCAGCAGGCAGGAAAACAACATTCATCTCCCGCACGTCTCCATCAGAGCTCTTGGGTGACCATGAGCAGGAATTGTTCTGAAAAGAATCTTTCTGAGCAATAGGTCTCAAGAGTGGGCTTAGAATGGTCAGCAAACCACGCTGTGAACACAGGTGCTGTCATCCAGGCTTTGTTGTTCCATGGATGGAGCACAGGCAGAGGAGACTTAGTCTCATTCTTAAGGGCCCTGGGATTTTCAGATGGCACCTGGGCACTGGCTTCAACATTAGCCCCTAACAAGGGGGTCAGCCTGTCCTTGGAAGCTTTGAAGCCAGGCACTGACTTCTCCTCTCCACCGGTGAAAGTCCCAGATGGCATCTTCTTCCAATAGAAGGCCGTTTTATCTGCACTTAAAATCTGTCGTTTAGTGCAGCCTCCTTCATCAGTGGTCTCAGCTGGGTCTTCTGGGGAACTTGCCGCAGCTTCTCCACCAGCACCTGCTGCTTCACCTTCGCTTTTATGTTACAGAAACAGCTTCTTTCCTTCAACCTCATGAATGAACTTCTGCTGGTTTCCAACCTTTCTTCTCTCTGAAGAAAGTGGAGAGAGGCAGCTTCCTCGCCTCTCCAGCCTTCAGGGAACTGAAGGGAGTTAAGGCCTCAGTCTAGACGAGGCTGTGGCTTCAGGGCGTGTCATGGCTGGTTTGATGTTCTATCTAAACCACTGAAATTTTCTGTCTCTGCAGTAAGGCTGTTTTACTTTCTTATCATTTGTGTGCACTGGAGTCGCACTTCTAATCTCCTTCAAGAACTTGTCCTTTGCATTCACAACCAGGCTAACCATTTGGTGTGAGAAGCTTTTGGCCTGTCTCGGCTTCTGACATGCCTTCCTCACCAAGCTTAATCATTTCTAGCTTTTGATTTAAAGTGAGGGACCTGTAACTCTTCCTTTCAATGAAACATGGAAAGGACATTGTAAGGTTGCTAACTGGGCAGATTTCAATATTGTTCTGTCTGAAGGAACAGGGAGGCTGAGGAGAGACGGGAACGCTAGGTCAAGGGAGCTGTCAGATCACAATTAAGTTTGGTGTCTCACGTGGGCAGCTATGGTGCTCCAAAACAATTGCAGCAAGAACATCAGAGATCACCGATGACAGATCACCATAGGCGATAGCAATGAAAAGTTTGGACGACTGTAAGGATTGCCAAAATGTGACAGAGACATGAAGTGGGCAGGAGCTGTTGGGAAAATGGTGCCAATCGACTTGCTAAAGGCAGACTTGCCACTAATTCAATTTGTGCAAAATGCAGTATCTTTGAGTGCAATAAAGTGAAATGAGTAAAACGCCTGTGTATAGCAACCAGTTTGGGGACTACTTCACGGCACACTGGTAGCTGATGGCACTTAGAAGCTGCCGGTTTTGACAGAGCTCACCTCTGAAGTGGTGATGGCTGGCTCGCCGGGGCCCAGGACCTGTGCGTGGCTGGGAGCTCCCTGTGGGGGTCTTTCGTGGGCTCCAGGACCTGCGGAGTGTGAGTTGCAGTTCAGTGGACAAACATGGCCAGGACAGATTGTGCTCCTGGGGACTAGGCACCTTCCCCTAGAAAATCAGTGACGTGGGAAACGGCTGTATTAGTTGTGAGTGACGTCAGCGAGTGTGGTTCTCAGCAGTCCTGTGAGAGGCAATGCTACTCTTCCATTTATATTTTTAAAAAGAATAACCTGGTGGGGCTTTTAAGCTTTGGGGATAAAATAAACCAGAAAAACAAACAGCTTTTCTTGATAAGACCGATACATACCCCAGGTCTTCCTCCCTGGAACTCTGACTGGTGTTGAGAGGTTGAAAGAGAACGGCCTGCACCACACCCAATGACCGCTCAGCTTCCCTCCTTCCTGAAAAGCTGCACCACACCCAATGGCCGCTCAGCTTCCTTCCTTCCTGAAAAGCTTCCACGGCATTTGGTGAGACTCCACGTGCTATCCCATCCTTTCACTCAGTGAAAAATGAATGAAAATGGCCAGGTGCGGCAGCTCACGCCTACAATCCCAGCACTTTGGGAGACCGAGGCAAGTGGATCTCCTGAGGTCAGGAGTTCGAGACCAGCCTGGCCAACGTGGTGAAACCCCGGCTCTACGAAAAATACAAAAATTAGCCGGGCGTGGTGGTGGACACCTGTAATCCCAGCTACTCGGGAGGCTGAGGCAGGAGACTCACTTGGACCTGGGAGGCAGAGGTTGCAGTGAGCCAAGATCGCACCACTGCTCTCCAGTCTAGGTGAAAGAGCGAGACTCCATCTCAAAAAAAAAAAAAAAAAGAAAAAAAGAAAAATCAAAAACCTAGTTGTAAAATGTAAACTTGAAGGCACCTGTAGTATTGTACCATAGACTGTTTCTCACAGATTAATTTTGGTGGAGTTATAAACGTTGTTAGAATCAAAACGAAGGCACTTGTGTTAGAAAAACAAACGAAAAGCCCTGACGAATGGAACCAGCGAAGGCCATGAAGGGAGGTTCCCACGTACATCTAATAACAAAAAATATGATAGAAGACTCTGCAAAACTCAAAATCTTGCACAAAGACCAGCACAACCTGACACAAAAAATACTTCTGCAAGGACGTCTGCCCAGCAACTGCCTATCTAGCCTCGGACCAGCATCACCCTCGCTATTGATCTTTGTAGCCCGGGATAATTCTTTCAAAATAATTCTGTCATCCTCCTAATTTTCCCTTTAAAACCCTTTGTCTTCCTGTACCTGAATATGCATGCAATTTACTGTGGTATGTGTATTCCCATTTCAATGCTTTATTCTTGGATAAGTTACTTCTTCTTTGCGTGACCCTCTCTCTGTTACTTAGCCTGATACCTATGGTGTCAGAAATGGGACCAGAAAAATATCACCATCGGAAGAAACCATTTTTTATTCCCATTTTTTGGAACCATTGTGCAGTATTTACTCCAGCTCTTTGAGCTCTTCACTTCCACAACTTGATTTTTCACCCTGGTGAGTCCTTTCTCAGGCTGAGCCTTTCTCTTTGTGTTGGAGGCTTTTTGATGCTACTCAGAACGTGACTTGGATGAGGCTGCCTTGATAAAGGACTGCACATCCGGCCCGAGATGATAAACAGGCTTTTTGTCTTTTCGGCGAAGTCCTTGCAGGTGCAAAGGCATAAATCTTTCTGGGCTGAATGCTCTGATTTGTACAGAATTAACATTCTCTCTGTAAGGCATGTCTTTACTTGTGAATTCACTTTTGATCTGCATGCCTAGTTTAATATTTTGTTCTATCTGGACACCTAGGTTAAAATTTTTGTGAACACTCTTACCTTGGTTCCTTTGACTTGATTCGAGTCTTTCCCCTTGATGGTTTTTTTAAATGTTCTGAGAACAAAAATAAACATTCTAAATGATGGGTGCAGAATGGCTAACTAAAGGCCACTAGGGCAGCCGCCGCCATCTCAAAGACGGCCTAAACTCCTGACATTCCTTGGCTGGATTTGTAGATTTTCTTTGCTCTCAAGAGATTAATAAGAATTGAATGAGATTCTAAAACATTAAAGTATGCCAGGTGTGCTGGGATTCCAGCCAGCTACATGTAGTGGCCCATTCTCATGCACATTTTTTAAGTGATCGGCAAAATGACACCAAGGAAAGTCCAGAGCTCAATGGCAATTATTTGAACTCTCTAAAAAAGCAACCCTTTCGAAAAAACAACCTTGCAGCAACAGAGTTAGCATGGAGTCTTCGAAGGTCTCTATCTCTCCTCCCACCCCTTTTTCTTTTTTGCCTATTTTGAATTTTCTGACTCTTCTGCTGGTGTTGAGATGAAACTCACTGCTTATGGCATTCTAGCCAAGATTTTTTTCAAAGTCTTAAAGGGCTTTCAAATTAACGGCGTTAGAAATTACAACAGCTCCATGGTAACCAACAACCTAGACACCTTTTAGAGACATCAGTTTAGGTTTGACTAACAATTGCTTATGGTGATGGAGCACTTAATTGAAAAATTAATAATCTAAAAGAAAAAGAACTACATAAATATTTATAATGTTTATAAAAGTTAGGCTCTCAAATTACAGAGGTCAAAAGCTGGAACTCAGAGCAATAATGTAAGGTATCTCTGTCCAGCATAAAAATTGTATTACTTTTTCTGCCATGCAGAGTCCAAAAAGAAAAAGCCAAAAACAAAATAAAACCAAAACCCTGCTCCAATGCTTCCTGCCCACATCTCTAACCAACCAAACAAGACCAGCAACCGAAAGACATTTGCTGCTAGTTCAAGGCTACCTGGAGATTCTTATACAATGCAGTCAATCCTAACTAAAATGTTTTTCCTTTTATAGACAGATACAGATACAGATGCAGATACAGATACAGATACAGATACAGATACAGATACAGATACAGATACAGATACAGATACAGGGTCTTGCTCTGTTGCCCAGCCTGGAGTACAGTGGTGGGACTACAGACATGCACCACCAGACATGACGAATTCTGTTGTCATTGTTTTGTAGAGAGGGGTTTTACTCTGTTGCCCAGGCTGGTCTAGAACTCCTGAGCTCAAGTAATTCACCTGTCTCAGACTCCAAAAGTGCTGGGATTACAGACATAAGCCACCATGCCTGGCCCACCTAGCTAAAATGTAAACAATTGAAAATTTAGCCCTAACCTCATTTGAAAATGAGAAACAAAAAACAAACAAAAACGAGGTGGGTGGGGGTAGAAATGGCGTTTTTTATTTTTATTTTTAAACTGCATGGAAACTGTTTACCCAAAATTTTGGTCCAGAGCCTTCATGAGATTTCCTATCAGAGTAAATAGCACAAAACTAAAAATCTTGGTCCCCTATTATATTCGTTCATTCTTGCACTGCTATAAAGATACTACCCGAGACTGGGTAATTTATAAAGAAATAAGGTTTAAGTGACTCACACTTCCTCATGGCTGGAGAGGCCTCAGGAAACTTACAGTCATGGCAGAGGGGAAGACGCATGTCTTACATGGTGGCAGGCGAGACAGAGCAAGCAAGAGCAGTGAAACTGCCTGACAAAACCCTCAGATCTCCTGAGAAGTCACTCACTATCACAAGAATAGCATGGGGAAAACTGCCCCCATGATCCAATCACCTCCCACCAGGTCCTTTCCTCAACATGTGGGATTATAGGGATTACAACTGGAGTGGAGATTTGGGTGGGGACACAGAGCCAAACCATATCACCTATGTTAGAACAACAAGGTTTTCTTAAAGTATTGATTTGCCCTTAGGAAAACTGCAAGAGGTTTTGATGTTTAATCCTGAAATCTGTTTCTTTTTTTCCCCCCATTTTTTGTAGAGATGGGGGGGTCTTCCTATGTTGCCCAGGCTAGTCTCGAACTCCTGGGCTCAAGCAATCCTCCTGCCTTGGCCTCTCAGAGTGCTGGGATTACAGGCATGAGCCACTGGCCTGGCCAGCTTTTCCTGATGTGTCTGGATTATTCTGTGTAACCAAGAAAATTCCTGTGCTGTCACTAAGAGTCATGTAATTCCCTGCTCCAGGCACTCCTTTTCTTGTTTACAGTCCTCTATAATAAAGTGAACACTCGTAACCCTGGACGCACTCTTCCTGTGTCTAATTAAATTCAAGTACCCTTCTCTTCAGGTTTGACTTCTGAGTTATCTAAGGAGAAGCAATCACACAGCAGGAGGTTTTTCTTTACTTTTGGTAACTGGCCTAAACACAAGACATTTTTACATTTAATCAAGCTAGATTTGTTTCTTATTAAGTTTTTGATTACTCAGGAAAACTGAGCTTTAAATGGGTTAAGGCTTTTACATTCATGTAATTTTCCGTACTTGCTTTTGAAGTATTTTAACTATCACTCTGCTTAAATGAATGGTTAATATTTTACATGACTTGTAGTGCTTTTTTTTGAGACAAGAGTCTCATTCTGTTGCCCAGGCTGGAGTGCAATGGTGTGATCTCAGCTCACTGCAACTGCCACCTTCCAGATTCAAGCGATTCTCCTGCCTCAGTCTCCCCAGCAGCTGGGATTACAGGCACCCGCCACCACACCTGGCTAATTTCTGTACTTTTAGTAGAGACAGGGTTTCACCATGTTGGCCAGGCTGGTCTCAAACTCCTGACCCCAAGTGATCCACCTGCCTCAACCTCCCAAAGTGCTGGAATTACAGGCATGAGCCACCGCACCTGACCCTGTGATTCTGTTTTGATCAAGTGTTTTTAACTTTTTGACATATTTGGTAAGTTTCCCAAATACCAGAATACCAAATTAAGTCTTTTTGACCTAGAACTAACTTTCGGATTTTCTAGTTGTGCTCCTGGAGAGACTCACGTATCTCTCATCTTCTTGAGGCATTAAATAATTAGGCTTCTTTGGTAAACTGCAGGGAAGTGCTGTCAAACGAAGTGATACTAGGTCTTCTTTCAAATACATTTACGGGTATGTTGTTGATATGTTTCAAAAATCATGTAAACTCATAGAAATCTAACATGTTATTAGTCATAATTTTGGTTGTTATATTACATTTTTTCTGAAGTTGTATTTGTATGGCTATGTTATTAATGCATTCTAAAGATGATATGAAATTTATAAGTTTCATGGTCCTGATATCAGTCCAGCTGTCTGTCATGATTCCAGTTGTTCTCTTAAAACGTCATATGTTGGCTGGGTGCGGTGGCTCACACCTGTAATCCCAGCACTTTGGGAGGCTGAGGCAGGCGGATCATGAGGTCAGGAGATCGAGACCATCCTGGCTAACATGGTGAAAACCTGTTTCTACTAAAAATACAAAAAATTAGCTGGGCGTGGTGGTGGGCGCCTGTAGTCCCAGCTACTTGGGAGGCTGAGGCAGGAGAATGGTGTGAATCTGGAAGGCAGAGCTTGCAGTGAGCCGAGCACCACTGCACTCCAGCCAGAGCGAGACTACATCCCAAAGAAAAAAAATGCCATATGTTACATGTAAGTAACTAAATTTCCTTGGTAATTAGGAATTTTCATCAGATTTTTAACCGTGGCCATTTTAAGCTTTTGGCTTCCCTACTAATTATTTTCAATTATTCCCTAAAAGTCTTTGCAATCAACTGCAGTCCCAATGAGCCTTTCATAAAAACACTTGCAAGAACTCTTGGACACAGATTTCTGAAAACTTTAAGATCATGAACGGAAAAGGAATTTCCAGAACTCTGATGAAGAAACTGACGGGTCCGTGGCACTGCTAACCAAGATCACGCAAAACAAAATACTCATTATATGAAATTTAGAAATTAACACAGATAATGTTTTAATGACTTTTTCTTGAAACATTTTTAGTTCTTTACCTACATGTTTTATTTTCCAGATTTAAGAAAATTCTCTCTCAAAAGTTGTCTATAGTTTACAACAATTTGATATAGTTTAGTGAACAAAGGTGGAGGCATTTGATTTTTCTCTCTACTTGGTTCTTCCAAAATTTGGAAACTATTCACGTATATTCTTAGTTTTAAGTACAATATAATTATTTATATAAGTTCAACAAAAATCTATTCTCTCTTTATAGCAGGGTACAATTGGAAGCATTTGATTATAGTACAGAGGTTTTGACTGAATATCATATTTGAGGGTATCCATAGAAAGCCTGGTTTTAAGGCTTTCCAGCCTTACAATCAGTAAATAAAAATTGTCATTTCCTGGCAGGCCCAGGAACATTCAGATTGTAAGTACAATCGAAGATCTGCCCAGGTTTGGCTTTCTAGCCTCAAGAGGTTTTTAAATCTGATAACCTATGTGATCAGTGTAGGGAGAAAAAGTTATGTTTCTAAAGAAAAATTATCATACCCTTGTTATTAGACTGTAGCTCTGAGCCTTGTTTTCGAGTTCTTGTTATCTACCTGTAGAATGGGCTAGTCCTGAATTCTCCTAATTTTCTCCAATGTTTGGCTATAATTCTCCAACTAAAAACTAAAACTGCTTCTCTCCTAAAGCCCTGTAAGATGAACCTAAACACATTTTAAGAAACAAGCCTCAGGCCTGATGCGTGGTCCACACATAAGGTTCACCAAACCGCTTGATGCCACAACCAGAGAGATTCAAGCTGCAAACTGGAAGGAAAAGTTGAGGTTTTCGTGTTGTAAACATAAGTTTTTCCCTAGACATTGGAACAAGACTCTATATCACAAGGAGACCCTAACTCCTCAACTCCTCTTAATGGAGGAGTTTTTACACTTGACAGGATAATGATGAAATTGAAATTTCACAATCAGTAGCTTCTGTTGGTAACTTAACAGAGCATAACCTTTAAAAATCCTTTAGTAACACCTATAATCCCAGCACTTTGGGAGGCCGAGGCGGGTGGATCACCTGAGGTCAGGAATTTGAGACCAGCCTGGCCAACCCCGTCTCTACTAAAAATACCAAAAATTAGCCAGGCGTAGTGGTGCATGCCTGTAATCCCAGCTACTCAGGAGGCTGAGACAGGAGAATCACTTAAACCCAGGAGGTGGAGGTTGCAGTGAGCTGAGATTACACCACTGCACTCCAGCCTGGGCAACAAGAGTGAAACTCCATCTAGAAAAAAAAAAAATACTTAGTATTCATTGGTTAAATAAGAAAATGCCTGTGCATTTCTTATTGTGGTACCTGGATCAATTCCTCGGGGAAAGTTGAGACCCACATACACAAAAGAAGAAAACAGGCCGCGTCATTCAAGTCTTACCTAATTCCCTGTGGTCGCTGATTCATTCCCTTGTCTTTAAGCCTGCCGGGTTCATGGATGCAAACGGGGATTGACATATTACTATTAATTTTACTTTTTATTTCCCCTTTTTGAACTTTGTATCTGTTCCTTGTCAACTTTTTTTCCATCCAGGATACACAGGAATAAAGATCATGTTTTTGAGATAGGGTATTGCTATGTTGTCCAGGCTGACCTTGAACTCCTGGACTCAAGCAATCTTCCCACCTCAGCCTCCTGAGTAGCTGGGACTATAGGAATGAGCCACCACACCTGGCTGCTTGTTAACTGATTTGCAGAAGTACAACTCCTAACAGTATAATGCTGGCCCAGCACTTTCAGATGATAGCAAAAGATCATGGAAAAGACAAAATTGAACTTAACAATGCACTCCAGGTAGACTTATCCAGGGAGCCACTCCCTTCAAACCTCCCTTGCTGCTCAAATGTGGCTAAAAGGGTTTTGACACTGGATCCTCGTCAGCAATCATTCCCCTCAAAGTGGGGTGAGACCACCAGCAACGACAGGTCCATCTCAGCATGGAGAGGCATCCAAACCTAACCACAGGGTATACACAACATGCTTGTACACAACACCCCTGACAAACACAGTCAGGGAAGGCCATGAAGAGAATGTTCTCATGCTTGTACACAAAGCCCCTGACAAAAAGAGTCAGTGAAGGCCATGAAGAGAGGGTTCTCATGCTTGTACACCTGATAACAAAAACGATGACAAAACCCAAAACCTGGCACTAAAGCTATCATAACTTTACACAAAAGGTGCTTTGGCAAGATCACCTGCCCAGCAATTGCCTGTCCAACCCCAGACTGGATCGTCCTTGTTACCAATCTCTGTACCAAGGATCATTATCTCAAAATAATTACGTGATTCCTTCACCCTCTGAATGTGCAGCCTTTACTGTGGAATGTATATTCCCATTGCAATGCTCTATGCTTGAAAAAATATCTTTTTTCTTTGACAGAGGCTTTCTCTGTTTGTTCTTTAGGTTGACAGAGTATTATGTTTTCTCACCTGTGCCTAGTGAGCTTTGAGGTTCAACAACTGCTGTCCTTCCCCTTAACCTCTTTCTGTCCTGGCCTCGTAGCACGGACGCTCGTATGCCAATCAAACAACACAGGTGAGTTTGGAGGAAACGCACGTCAGTGAGGAAAAGCGACCAGAGGCTTCACCGAAACCACCGAGACACGGATAAACCTACAATTCCGGGGTGTGAGATTCCTCCTTTCCCCTGGGCCACTACGTAAAGGTGACTGCATTACAGTCCGTACCTCTTATCTGTGGCCCCAGTATCCTTTTTTTTTTTTTTTTTTTTTAAGACGGGGTCTCGCTCTGTTGCTCAGGCTGGAGGACAGTGGTGCAATCACAGCTCACTGCAGCCTTGACCTCCTAGGCTCAATGGATCCTCCCACCTCAGCCTCCTGAGTAGCTGGGACTCCAGACAGGTGCACACCACCACACTCAGCCAATTTTTTGTAGAAATGAGGTCTTGCTACGTTGCCCAGGTTGGTCTTGAACTCCTGGGCTCAAGCGATCCACTGTCTCGGTCTCTCAAAGTGCTGGGATTACAGGCATGAGCCACAGTGTCTGGCCCAAATCCATAGTTCTAAACATGGAAAGTTTTGTGTACTTCATTTGGCAGGAAAGTCTAACCGGAACTGGCATGAGACTACCCATGATCCTTTTCACCCTGCTTGAGACTACCCATGATCCTTTTCACGCTGCTTGTATTTGGCTGCAGGAGCATCAGTTTGACGAGGGTGTTGCCCCGGGCCCCCAAATGGAACATGCACACATCACTTTCCTAACATCAGAACAATTCAGAATTCTGGGAAACACATCTGTTTCTAAGATTCTTGACTACGAGGTGGTGGCTTATGCTAATTTTCCTGACTGTGGCCTCACTTTCTTCCCGATAAATTTGTTTCAATCTGTTGATACTAATGTTTTATTTCATGATACCTGTAAGACAGCTGATTTTAACCAAAGGTAGCACACCAATTAAAGACAAGGTAAGTTTCATTTGCTGTCTAGCATCTCTAATTGGAAGACCACAGGGCATCTATCCAGGTTGGAGTTGTAATCGTCTAGGGATGTCCACATCTGTCTACCTAGATCAGTCTGTCAGTTCCATCAAGGTCTGCATTTCAAATCCCTAAATAACACATAGTTCTTCCCCTTTTACAGAATTATGTTTTCAAACCAAAGTTCACACGCCACCGGTGGGAACCGGTTCAAATAGGGAATGCTGATACATGTCAACATCCTTTGAGAAAAACCTGTGCACCCCTACTTTCTCTCTCGCAGGCGCTGACATCACCCAGGGCTTGCGCTGCTGGGAGTGTTCAAAGGAAAACTTGAGCAACATTAAATTTAACAGAGTTTAACTGAGCAAAGAATGATTCAGGAATCAGGGAGCCCCTCAAACCACAACAGGCTCAGAGAGACTCCAGTGCCGCTGTGTGGCCGAAGACTTACGGACAGAAAAAAGAGTGAGGCACAGAAGGCAAATAGCAGGCGGCTACAGCTCGCAGGTGGCCTATTGAAACAGAGTTTGAAGAGCTGACCACCCGTGACTGGTTCAAGAGCAGGTTATACTCTGTCCACACATCCAGTTAGATTACAGATCACTATATATGGAGAAACCTACAGGCTAAACTTGAGTATGTAAGGAGGCAGCTACATTTGAGTAGTCTGTCCTTACAGTGTCAACGAGGGGTTCATGGGAATTCTTCATCATCCAGTGGCCCTGTAAATGTTGCCCATGCTTTTAGTTTTGTTACCTGGTTGCTCTGTTTTATGGGACTGTGAGAAACTGAAAGACTGTGACTGCTGGTGCCATTTTCCCACAATCTCTATTTTTTAAAAAATTAGCTGGGCGCCGTGGCGGGCGCCTGTAGTCCCAGCTACTCAGGAGGCTGAGGCAGGAGAATGGCGTGAACCCGGGAGGCGGAGCTGGCAGTGAGCCGAGATCGCGCCACTGCACGCCACTGCACTCCAGCCAGGGGGACAGAGCGAGGCTCCGCCTCAAAAAAAAAAAAAAAAAAAAAAAAATCCCATAAACGCTCTCTCGTGAGCGCCGCACGTTTTCCCTTGCAGTCATGGGGGCAGGGGCTGGAGAAGGCAGCAGAGATAGGCAAAACCCCACAGCTACAAAAAATGCACTCCTAACAGCAAGTAATGGTGAGGGCTAAAAGGCACTGTGCCCATTCTGTGCCATTCTAATTACCAAATGTATCAGAAAACAGAATTTTTATCTGAGGAATGTGAGTCCTTTTAATTATCAGGCCGAGAGAGACATTCAAATGAGGTGACAATCACGCCCCACTACCCCTTGACCTGTGTTCATCTCTTTAAACTGCGCCGGTGGCAATAGCGCTACAAACAGCTATAAATTAACCTAATAACGCCACACTGGACACTACACCCACACTCAACAGCTTAACAACATAGAGTCAGTCACTAATCAATATTATTTCTGTAAACCAGTGAAATTCCTGACAAACAAGTTCCTTTTAGTCGACTCCCTGGCTCCCTTTTTTGCCTTTAAAACCCACTGCTAACTGCTAATCGGAGTACACACTCAGGGTGCCCTGAATTTCTGCTCCTCAAGGGTGGCCCAAATAAACTGTCTACTTAAAGAAACTGTGCCTCCGCTTCCTTTTAGGCCGACAGTTTCCAAAATGTTTACTAACATGAGAAAAGCCACCATATAAAAGTGAGGGGAAAAGGCAAATACAGGATAATCTCAATTGTACATAACATTTATATATGTAAGGACAAAGATACACAGTAAAAAAAGAACTCGGGCACGTATTAAGGCTGAAAAAGTAAAAACAGTCCAGAGCGGCCTGGCTCAGTCCAGCCTCCCGCCTCGGCCTGCCGAGTAGCTGGGACCTCAGCCACCGCGCCCGGCTAAGTATTAATGAATCTATTTTAGAGATGGGGTCTTGCTATGTTGCCCAGGCTGGTCTCCAACTCCCAGGCTCAGGTGATCCGCCCGCGTCAGCCTCCCAAAGTGCTGGGACTACAGGCTGGGCCGCCCGCCCGCCAGCTTAATTCACGTAAACTCCCGACAAACGTAGAAACTGGCTCTCCTTTAATAAGACACTTGCGGCTGCTGCTCATCAGGGTTCGCCCGGGGCCACTGGGACCACGCGCCGTGCCCGCCCTCCCGCTGCGGTCGCTCGGATTTTCTGAGCCCACCAGGCGCTTCCGGGCGCCTTGCCCCAAGCGGGCCCACCGCCTGCGCGGGCCGAGGGCGGCGCACCTGCCCCTGCGCTTCCGCGTCGAAGGGGAGGTCGGAGGAAGAGAAGACCACAGCAGCTCCCGCGGCGTGGGGTCCGCGCTGGACACGGAGCGGGACACGAGGCGGGGCCCCCGGACGCCAGCAGCCTCAGGTCTCTCTGCCTGCGGCGCGCACGGCATGCCAGGACCCGTAGTCTCGCGACATTGGGACTCGCAGTGCGCGACGGAAGTCGAGGAGAGCGGCTCGCGGTGCATGCCGGAACTCGTAGTCTCAGGAGGCTGGGTCTCGGCGTGTGACGGGGTAATAGGCCGCAGGCTTGCGTTGAACGCTGGGACTCGTAGTCCCGCCATGCCCTGCCCGCGATGCACGCCGGGATACCAAGTTCCGAGCGCGCCAGGACTGTCAGTGGGACTGGGAGACAGCGGGCCGCGCTGCATGCCACTGCTCCACGGTGCCGGCTCCCCGAGGAAAAGTAGGGCGCAGAAACGCAGTACTCTGCGGCCGGCACGCAGGCTTGGTCCCAAGACGGAGCCGGCCCCGACACTCGCGCGGCGCTCGTGTTTACACGCGCACGTACGCACGCACGCACGCGGCGCCCTTTCCGTGACGTCACGCGCCCTCCAGGAAGTCGGCGCGGGCCAGGCGGCGGGTGGAAGCCGGTACCGAGAGGAACTACAAGCGTCGCCGCCCGGGTCGTGCCGCCGCGGTGGGCGCTGCGCTCTGAGCGCACCGCAGGCCCCGTAGCAACTGCCCGCCCGCCCGCCCGCCCGCTGTCCGCGATGGAGGTGCCGGCCGCGGGCCGCCTTTCCTCCGAGGGCGCCCCGACGGCGACCGTGGCCGAGGTGCGCTGCCCGGGGCCCGCGCCGCTGCGCCTGCTGGAGTGGAGGGTGGCGGCGGGCGCGGCCGTGCGCATCGGCTCGGTGCTGGCCGTGTTCGAGGCCGCCGCCTCCGCGCAGCCCGCTGGGGCTCCTCAGTCTCGTGCAGCCTCCGGGGGCTGCGTGCGCCCCGCGCGGTCGGAGCGCAGGCTGAGGTCGGAGCGCGCGGGCGTGGTGCGGGAGCTGTGCGCGCAACCGGGCCAGATGGTCGCTCCAGGGTGAGTGCGCCGGGCCGGGCGGGGCCGAGGGCGGGCGGCTCCGGGGAGGGGTCCTGGGGGACCGCCCGGGCTGCTGCGGCCGCGTGGGCAGGGGCGCCCAGGGGACGGGGCGATAAAGCGGGACGCGGGCACTGCGCTTCTCCCCTAAAACTAGATAGTCACCACCTGTGGTTTTACCAATGGGGAGCATTTTGAGATGAAAGGGTCCTGCGTAGCGACACGAAGTTACTGTTTGGGAAAGCGATGGTGTTTGTTTTTTCCTTCTGCAGTGATAGTCCCCGCCCCTTCCTTTAGCTCCACCTTTGTGACTTGGGAAAACTCATGGGTGGCTGTGAGCACAAGAGTCATCAGGCAGGCTCCAGACCTATTATTGATGGGCGTGTGCACATCTTTAAATTTTTGTAAACTTTGTGAAACGCAGTTGTAAAACCTGGTGCAGCTCTGTTTCGTGGCTAAGGAACGGGCAGAACCCAGGCCTGCAGCGAAGGCAGTGGCCCCGTGGTTGACCACAGCGGGCATTGTTGAAGGTGATGTGGGCGTGTGACAGACTCCACAGCTGTCCGTAACTGTGCTCTGACCCCAGAACCCCTTCTGGGATGTGTTTCCGTAACACCGAAGCGTCCAGCCGTGTCTGAATCTACCCTTGTGTTCTGGGATGAACAGGCATGTAGCCACGCGTGTGCGCCTGGCTGTGGTCGTTTTGATTGTCAGAACAGAAACTCCAGGGAGAGGTGGGCACTCCAGCCTGCAGTGGGCCGGGCCTGAGCTCCGTCTGGGAATGATGCCGCTCCTTCGGGGGATGCCAGTCTCTCCCTCCTCGGCAGCCGCCGTTCCTCGTCCCCGTGGCTTGCCCTGACCCTGTGTTGGTTGAGAATCTGCTCTGCACCTGGTTCTGCAGGAGTAAGGATTGGGACAGGAGTCTTCCCATCACAGCCCCAAAACGTCCTGGCTCCGCTTCGTTTGGAGACAGAGCCTGGGTCCTTGACCCTCTGCACGGGCACCCACTCTGTCCCCTGCGTGCTGGTGGGTGGGGCTGGGAGGTTGAGGGCCGTGCCTCCCAGGAAATGCCTGCACGGCTTCCTCAGTGGGCACTGGTCATACCTGCGAGGATCGTGGAGGCAGACCCCAGTGCTGGTGTATTCTCTGGGCAGAAAACCCCAGGATCGAAGAGCCGTACTGATGTTTCGTTCTGTTCCTCTGATTGTACAGAAAGGGCCACTTTGACCTAGACAGGTGAATAACTTGGTTATGTGACTAGGTAGTATTGAAACTCCATGTTCAGTCAGTCTAGTGAATAAAACCAACCCAGTGCATCAATCAGCCGGCTAATTAGTTTGATGACGGGTTCCCAGCAGTCAGTACTTTTTTACAGGGAGGTGTTGTTTGAGATCTTGGGGTACCTCACAGCAGTGGTTCGTCACAGGGCCCTTTGAGACACTGACGTGTTGTCATTTCTCCTCGGAGCGTCTGTGTGGCACCAGCTCTTCCTCTAGTTCCAGGAGGCTCGTCTGTCTGCCTCCAGTCCACTGGTGGCAGGTGAATCCCTGCCTTAGAGAAAGCCACAGGCGGTGTTACCTGGAATTCAAGGTGCCTCCTTTCCCATTTCCGTGTACTCCTGTGGGTTTGTGGACAGGGGTTTTGTGAGCATTCTGAGGAGTGTGGTGGTGTGACGTCAGCATTTCCAGAGGTGTTCCTGCCCTTGCAGTGGGCACGGGTGCCATAGATCCAGGAAGGAACGGCTGGGAAGGCTTTAGTCTGAAGCCGTGTGCGTGTGCCCTGGCAGTTCTGGTCGTCTGTTTGGAATCAGATTCCTGCCTCGCGGTTGTTAGCTAGCTGAATTCGGGAGGTGCATTTGCAGCAGGAGTCCATGCTGCTGACAATGGCTCTGTTCGGTCCCGAGGACGCTGCCCTGGCTTGGCGGGCTGCCGTTGGGAGCTGGTATGTGTTGGCCTCCCCAAAATGCCTGCTGCACCTTTGTGGAACACAGTTGAAAATTGCTAGATTAAGTCACTTGTTGACAGATTTTGTGAACAGGGTGGGGGTTACAAGTGCGTTTCTCTGGCAGCACGCCTGTGATGGGAGTAGCGCCCTGCAGTGTAGACTTGTGGCTTTGCCGACGTCTCTGTAGAGAGCTGCATGCAGGTAGAAATCTCCGCAGCTTTTGCTTGAAGCCCAACAGTGACGCATCTCTCCAGGACATGAGTTCCAACTCAGCAGCTCTATACAGTTTGCAGCTGGCCTTCGAACAACTTGGTTTGGGCTGCGAGGGCCACCTTTATGTAGATGTTTTTCAGTAAATCGTCTGCTCTCTGCATCCGTGGGTTCCATGCCTGACACTGTTTGCTGGGTGTGGAGCCCAGCCTGTTTATACAGAGGGCTGACTTTCTGGATCCGTGGGTTCTCCAGGCTGACTGCGGGACCTGAGTATCTGCAGAATCTGAAGGAGTCCTGGAGCCCGCCCCCCGTGCAGACTGAGGGACTGATGATATCTGGAAGTCTTCGCGTAACAGATTGTGCCGCTTTTTGATGACGTGGAGAATATTGGGCGTAATTCCATCCTGATGTTGGAAGGTGATGGGCATGAGTTTAGTTCTCGTCCCTGCGTTGCCTCTGGGACGTTGGCTGGTGAAAAGCACCTCCCTTCCTCCAGAGAGCCTGCGTCACAGTACTTTAACTTGAAAGGTTTTTCCCGTGTTTTTCTTTTTTTCTCTGGTTGCTGGTGCGGCCATGTCCAGCAGCAGCTCCACGGTTCTCTTCTGTGGTGTCACACCGGTTGGAGGCTGGAAGGTGAGGACGTCAGGGAAGAGAACTGCCTTAAACCGTGGGTGACTCTGCTCGCCAGCCCAGGTGTTTGACTTTTACTGAGCAAGTTCCCAGAATCGCACAGGGGCTGTTTTAGAATTGACTTATCTTGATCACCTCTAAAAGTTTTCTTGAAGTTGCAGGTTCCTGAGATCTTTATCTGGGAGAGCAAGCATTTGGTTGAAGTTTGCTTCAAATGTTTGTAGACTGATTATTGTGTATTGATCCTTAGAGCACCCCTTTCAGGTTATGCAAATAACATGCCCTTGTACAGACCAGCACGGCAGAATCCACAACTGCTTTTGAGGAGGCTCCGACCCTGGCTTCAGCTCATCTGTGTGTGAGGGCCGGGGAGGTCCAGAATCTGCTCCTGGACTTGTGCTGAAGAGAGTCTCCCACTTTTAACACGGACCCCCCTGCCCCGGCGCTGATGGACCCCGTGGCTCCTGGTGAGAGAGAGCAGGTCCTGCCCAGCTGACGGGTCAGAAACGCAGGTGTCAGAATCGGGGTTTCGGGGTGGCTGCCTGAGGAATGCGCAGGCGATCTGATGTTGGAATTCTGGCTTGGGTGAAGCCCTTGATGTGGCCACACAGTTTTGGTCCCTCAAGGGCTTACTGGGTGCCTGTGTGCCCTGGTGGCTGCTTGGTCAGGGCCTTTGGAGAAAGTCTTGGGAAATCAGGTTTCCGAGGGTGGTGTTGAGGACATTGCTGACAAGGTGTGGAAATGGGGGGAGGACAGCGTGGCTTTCTTAAGGCTCGGTCTGGTCGCTGTGTTCGCCCCGCGGGTGTTGTGAATTAGCTTCCCGCCCAGGATGGTTTTGGGACTAGGGGGTGCCTGCCCCATTATTGTTCCTTCATCTTGATGCTTTCACAGGGCTTATAAAAATACTTGTGTTTCAGGAATAACGGGAAGTGTCTTTGAAAACAGCTAAACCGGAGTTTGCAGAGAGCAGACAGCGGCAGCAGCCTGAGCGTACTGAGCTCCAGCGTCCGCTCATGTGCTGTCAGCTTAGTGAAGGTGGCTCCTGACCCTGCTGGCCGCCGGCTGCTTGACAGTAACTTGTTTAGCTGAGACTGTGTTTGAGAAACTGAGAGGTGTGGTTATTGCTTGTACATGAGCAGCCAGCACGCTCACAGTGCCGAGGAGCAGAGGACGTGCTGGTCCTGAGCGTAGATCAGAACGTCAGTCTAAACAGTTCTTTATAGCACGGAATTTTAGCAAAGAAAGAATCCCACGTGGGTATGTGTGAGTGAGTCTTGTGTAGCCTGGTGTTAGTTACTGAGGCAGAGCACAGCGGAGAGAGGTGATGGAACCTGTGGCCACGTGAAACCTCCCTCTGTAAATAGCAGGTGTGAGTGAATCTGTGAAAAGCACCAGCACCAGCCAGGCAAGGTGGGTCCGTGCCCTTGTTGCCTTCATTGTTGTTATGAACTGCATTCATCCTAATCACATGAGTGGTTATTTTTAGACAAAGAACCATTCTGGGAGCATTTGGGTGAAGTTACAATAGTCACTAGATTGTTGTTCTGATCTTTAATAAGATTATATGTTTTTGTCAGGCTTCATCCTATCTGGCAGAAGGGCCTCCTTACTCTATAGGAAAGAAACTGAGGTTCCAAGAAGTTTGGACCTGCCCTATCCCTTACGGGGTGTGAGGGTTCTGTTGAGGAGGACTGTGCAGGCACCTCGTGGTCTCTGGTCCTTGTTTCTCCGCGGTGCCCCTTATGGCGTTTGATGGCCCGGGTGAGGACGGTGCAGGGACCTCATGGTCTCTAGTCCTCTTTTCTCCGCGGTGCCCCTTACGGCGTTTGATGGCCCCGGTGAGGACGGTGCAGGGACCTCGTGGTCTCTAGTCCTCGTTTCTCCACGGTGCCCCTTATGGGGTGTGAGGGTCCTGGCGAGGACGGTGCAGGCACCTCATGGTGTGCTCAGGGCCTTGAGAGAGCCTCCGTCCTTGGTCCTCCGCGTGCTGCTCTCTGTAGACCAGGTTTCAGCCATGGAGGTTCCTAGTGTGGGGGGGGTAGCTAGCACAGTAGCGTTTAGTGGAGTGCAATTATTTTAATAGAAAATATTCTGACAGGTCACCATCTTTCAGAAACTAAGTCTTTCTTTTCCTACAGATTTCTTTGCTTTGGTTTTTTTCCCAGTCACTCACAGGGAGATATTTAAATCTCCAAAGAAAGGGGAAATTACCTAAAATAATCAGGGAGCCTGCGGTGACCAGTGAGAACTAACAGATGGAGGCCGTGTGCGAGGGTTGGTGACGTCGACTGGCCTCACCTATGCCTTTAGCTGGTCGGCAGGAAGAGCGTCTGCATTGGCCAGTGCGGGGTGTGAGGGTGCTACAGAAGAGCAGGAGAAACATTGCTGAGTAAAATGAAGATCATTCCAACAGTAACAGTATTTCTATTTTTATTGCTTTGTAGATTTTAGAATAGGAGTCTTTGAGAAATACTAATGAAGTTAGAATAGGCTACTACCCAGGATTAGTCCCCCCACTTTATTCTGTGATTGGGGAGTAGAAGCTTCGGAAATTCTAAATGTGGTTCAGTCCTGCATGAACGTCGTCATCTGAGGGTCAGGTCCTGGAAATAAGGAGAGTTCGTTTTCATCCGGGTACTGAGAATCTTGATGAACTGGTAAGTCTTTTAGAATAATTTTATTATTAATAATTCTAATAATTAATTCCTTAGAATAACTTTATTCTTCCCTGTTGCTGCCTGCACTGTGTAAAGAATGATGCTTTAGAAATGATATCTGTGTCTGAAGCCCGGGGGTTGCCGGTTTGTCGCCCGCGGAACGTGGGTAAGGTGCACTTCAGGTGCTTTGCTTTGTTTTTCCCACTTTTCACCTAACAGAAAACCACTGGGCCTGTTCCTTCCTTGGTTGTGTTCATCTGTGATTTACCTTTGTCGTGATTTTTAGGTATCTCCGATCTAATCTTTTAGATAAAGGCCTTTGGAGCGTGTCCGCCTGGAAATAGCTGGTAGGTTTCAGAAATGTTGTGTGTTATCAGATGTGCCTCAATTTTCATGGTTCCTTTAAAGTTAGTTTTGAAGTGGGTTACGTGAAATCATCTAGTATCTGGGTACAGAAGAATGGATGAATTCTCAGTTTTATGTGTATTTTAGAAGTGCACAAATATCAAAACTGAAATAAGTTGTCTCAGAAAAAGTGCTTTTTATATTTTGCGGAGAAAGAGAATGTAGACAGAATGGAACCGATGAGTTTCAAAGGATTCAGGTGATATTTTTTAAAGGATAAATGTACCTTGTAAAGATTATGAAGAGATGGTCTTGATAGATTTTTAAATATATATTCAGCATCATCTATGTACAAAATTCTTTACAATTTTAAGAGGAATTGGAGCTAAAATTTAACTCATTTAATATTTGTAATACTTTTGAAGTAGCTTTTGAAAGAGTTATTTTCCTATGGTGCTTTAAATGGTGAATAACGCTGGTGTCATACTGTTTTGGTGCATTTTTTGTGCTGACTGTGAACCAGCGGGAATGACGGAGTTAGCGAGTCGGTACCCAGCATTGCGTTGACTTTCAGTTCGCTGGTGGGCCTGCTCCGTGACAGTTGGCTTTTTGTCCTGAGCATACCACCAGGGGTTAAAGTGTTTTCACACTGGAAGCATTTGACACCATGGCTCCCTGCGGTCTGTTGAGGTTCTGAGGCAAGGACCTTCGTTGCAGGTCTGTTTAGCCAGCAGAGAGGGCAGTAGGGTCTGAATGGTGTGGTGCACGTGGCACCACGTGGTGTTGAGCCGTGCTGGGAACTGGTGTTGTTGGGTGACCTGCTCTAGACCACAGTGGCAGTGTTGAAGCTTCCCCGCCGTGGCTCTGTGTGGATGTGTGCCACGTTGGGAATCGGGCTGGACTGCCCTTGTTCCTTCTTCACATTCCTCAGACGTTGTGCTTTACAGCCACAGCTTCAGGAACCGCTGCCAGAGCCCCGCTGTGCAGGTTCTCCCGGAGGGCTGCCTCTGGGCTGTGGGCGACTGAACCAGGTGCAGAGTGTGAGCCACAGCTGACGACTGCACTCTGTGTGCACAGCACTGGACTCCAGCCTGGGGCTGGTGCTGGAGCACCCTCCTACCCCTGTGGCTACACAGGAGACAAAACAACAACACTCGTTCCTTTCACGCTGTTTGTTTGCTTTTTGTTTTGAGATGAATTTTCACTCTTGTCACCCAGGCTGGAGTGCAGTGGCGCGATCTCAGCTCACTGCAAGCTCCGCCTCCCGGGTTCACGCCATTCTCCTGCCTCAGCCTCCTGAGTAGTTGGGACTACAGGCGCCCGCCACCACGCCCAGCTAATTGTTGTGTTCTTAGTAGAGACGGGGTTTCACCATGTTGGCCAGGCTGGTCTTGAACTCCTGGCCTCGGGTGATCCACCCACCTCAGCCTCCTGAAGTGTTGGGATTATAGGCGTGAGCCACCACACCTGGCTAATTTTTGTATTTTTAGTAGAGACAGGGTTTCACCATGTTGGCCAGGCTCGTCTCGAACTCCTGACCTCAGGTGATCCACCTGTCTTGGCCTCCCGAAGTGCTGGGATTATAGCCATGAGCCACCGCTCCTGGCCACACCCAGCTAATTTTTGTATTTTTGGTAGAGATGGTTTCACCATGTTGGCCAGGCTGGTCTAGAACTCCTGACCTCAGGTGATCCTGCCTCAGGCTCCCGAAGTGCTGGGATTACAGGCGTGAGCCACCACACCCAACCATTTGGGCTCTTTTGGGACATAATTTTTGAGTTCAAAGTTACAGTAACAGTGCACAGAATTCTCACACCAGCTTCACCCCAGATTCCGCGAATGTTAATGCTCTGCTGAGTTTGCTTATCTTTGCCCACGCACACGCACACGCACGGTTTTCTGAAGTTGGAGAGTTAGTTGCAGGTGTGATGTCACTTCACCCCTAAATACTTTAGTTTCCTGAAAACAAAGACACTCTCTTACATGATGGCTGTGCAGTTACCAAAATCAGAAATGAACGTCCACACAGTGCGGTGTCCTGCTCTGCAGATTTCCCGGCAGTCCTTTCAAAGTCTTTTGTAACAAAAGCAAACCGTGGGCCCCACGTGGCGTCGCTGGTTGAACCCTCACAAGTCAGCTCCTCCATCCGTCTTTCTTTCGGTATCATTGCCTGGTTTTGTAGGACGTCCCTCAGTTAGATCACAGCAATGCACTCTGATAAGACTGTCCCAGAGCCTGCGTTAGGTGAAGTCGGTGTCTGTTGCAAAAAGTTACTACTTTTCCTGTTGTGATTCAGTAACTTGAAAGATATACTTTGTTACTACATAAATACCTTACATTCTTACCAAGCTGACCCGCCGTTTTGGGTATCTCTCAGTGATTCCTGCTGGAATCGCTTCATTTCTAGGATGATACTCCAGGGGTGGTGTTCTCAGTTCCAGCATTTCTTCTCCATTTTTTGGTTGGCTTTCTGCCATAAGAACAAATAAGGCCGGGCATAGTGGCTCATGCTGTAATCCCATGATTACATGGGAGGCCAAGGTGAACGGATTACCTGAGGTCAGGAGTTTGAGACCAGCCTGGCCAACATGGTGAAACCCCATCTACTAAAAATACAAAAATAGTCAGGTGTGGTGGTGCGCACCTGCAGTCCCAGCTACTCAGGATACTGAAGCTGGAGAATCACTTGAACCCCAGAGGCAGAAGTTGCAGTGAGCCGAGATCACACCACTGCACTCCAAACTAGGTGACAGAGCGAGACTCGGTCTCAAAAAAAAAAAAAAAGAACAAGTAATTAACATGCCTATTTAGCAGTGCAGGCTCATGGCTTCTTATTTAATGGCTTATAGTCTGTTATTGTTCTTATTTGCCTTGACACACAGTTTATCCCAGCTGTGGCTGGCGGGATCCCCGTGGTGCTGGTTCCTGGCGGCTGAGCACTGCCACCTTGTGTGCGTAACAGATTCGTGGCTGCTGCTCTCCTGGCCACAGTCCTGGAATCAGCCATTCTCTTAACAAGTCCTGCATCCTCTTAGTGGAGAATGGCATTTGGAAACCCAAGGTCTAGGTGCAGAAAATACACTCTTCCCTCTAAATACATTTCTGTACTCAGAATGTTGGAACTTAGGGAAGACTCTGGAGCCCTCCTGATCTGTAGAAGGAAAGGAGAAGGTTGGAGCCACCTGGAGCCGATGCTCAGAGGCGATGGCGTCCGTGGTCCAGGCCCAGCCCATAGTCCTCTCTGCTGTGCCTGTGCCCTCGGACCTCCCCGAGGAAGCTGAGAGCCCAGACCCCAGAGAGTTTGGTACTTACTACACTTGGGTATTTTGAGGAAGATAACTTGTTTAGAAATTGCATATCATGGCTTTCTCATGGATTTTCTTTAGGACAAACCAAAAAACGTTTATTGGTGACTGATTTGACTTTTTTGGGCTGAGCGCTTTGGTTCGGGTGTTTTTACGCTTGTGTATCCTGTATCCGTGTTAAAGAATCCACAATGTGTCACTCCCCTTTTTAAGGTGTGGAGACATTTCTCTGCCTGGAGCGTGGAGGCTGGAGCGTGGAGGCTGGAGTGGAAGCGTTCAGGGCTTTTCACCCCTGTTTTGTGTCAGTGTCTGCAAAGACGAAGTGTAGAAATGACTCGTGTTAAGAAAGGAAATATGTTGCTCTCTGCTCCCTGTCTGCAAGCAGGTCTCCAGGCCTTTGCACACACAGACATTCTGAGCCAGATGGCCTGGCTGGCAGTGTCCTGCATGCTGTGGGATGCTGAGCAGCGTCCCTGCCTCCAGGTGTGACATCCGGGAGTGTCTCCAGCCACTACAGGGGTCCTGGGGGAGCAGAGCCTCCACTGGAATAAGACAGGCAGAGCCTTTCGACCCCAGTACAGAAAATTATGTGACTCTGATGTGGCCAGTATGCGAACGATTTTCTACGGAAGGTCTGCGTTTGGTCCATGTTGCTGAGAGCCTGGGGGGTGCTGCCCACGTGCACTGGGCGCAGGTGCCAGGAGCCGGCCTTGGCTCTGCCACCGGGACCTTGCGTGGTTGTCATTTCCAGCCCTCACCTCTTTCCTCCTTGTCTGTCAAGACCCAGCTGTTACAGCTTGTGATGCTGTTCTAGATGCTTTCTTCCTCATATAGAACTAGGCATCTGCTGTAGTCACCCTGCCTGTGGCACCTCGGTTTTGCAGTGGCTCTTGTTTGACTCGTATTACGCTGTTGGTGACAGCAGGCAGTGCACGCCCAGCTCAGCTTACGGTCAACTTTTTTCAGACCTCAGGCTGAGCTGATGGCCCGAGGGAGGCTGTTTGTGGGAAGCAGGGCCAGCGCACACTCGCTCTTAGACCTGTGCTGGGGAAGGCAGGTGGCACCTGGCCTTGCTACCAGCCCTTCTTTGGAGCAAGAGGCCCCCGTCCTTGGTGGCAGCCTAGGGTCACTGTGCAAGGGGTCACACAGCTTCCCAGGCAGGACTTGGGCTGGGGGAAGAGTGGACAGCTCCCAGGGTGGACTCAGGCTGAGGGAAGAGTGGACAGCTCCCAGAGTGGACTTGGGTTGGGGAAGAGTGGACTGCTCCCAGGGTGGACTCAAAGTGGGGGAACAGTGGACAGCTCCCAGGGTGGACTCGGGGTGGGGAAGAGTGGACGGCTCCCAGGGTGGACTGGAAGTAGGCGAAGAGTGGACGGTTCCCAGGGTGGACTCAGGCTGCGGGAAGAGTGGACGGTTCCCAGGGTGGACTCAGGCTGGGAGAAGAGTGGACAGCTGCCAGGCAGGACTCGTGCTGGGGAACAGTGGACAGCTCCCAGGGTGGACTCGGGGTGGGGAAGAGTGGACGGCTCCCAGGGTGGACTGGAAGTAGGCGAAGAGTGGACGGTTCCCAGGGTGGACTCGGGGTGGGGAACAGTGGACGGTTCCCAGGGTGGACTGAGGCTAGGGGAAGAGTGGACAGCTCCCAGGCAGGACTCGTGCTGGGGAACAGTGGACAGCTCCCAGGGTGGACTCGGGGTGGGGAACAGGGGACGGCTCCCAGGGTGGACTGGAAGTAGGCGAAGAGTGGACGGTTCCCAGGGTGGACTCGGGGTGGGGAACAGTGGACGTTTCCCAGGGTGGACTCGGAGTGGGGAACAGGGGACGGCTCCCAGGGTGGACTCGGGGTGGGGAACGGGGACGGCTCCCAGGGTGGACTCGGGGTGGGGAACAGTGGACGGTTCCCAGGGTGGACTCGGAGTGGGGAACAGGGGACGGCTCCCAGGGTGGACTCGGGGTGGGGAACAGGGGACGGCTCCCGGGGTGGACTCGGGGTGGGGAACAGGGGACGGCTCCCGGGGTGGACTCGGGGTGGGGAAGAGTGGACGGCTCCCAGGGTGGACTGAGGCTGGGGGAAGAGTGGACGGCTCCCAGGGTGGACTGAGGCTGGGGGAAGAGTGGACGGTTCCCAGGGTGGACTCGGGGTGGGGAACAGTGGACGGTTCCCAGGGTGGACTCGGGGTGGGGAACAGGGGACGGCTCCCGGGGTGGACTCGGGGTGGGGAACAGTGGACGGCTCCCGGGGTGGACTCGGGGTGGGGAACAGGGGACGGCTCCCGGGGTGGACTCGGGGTGGGGAACAGGGGACGGCTCCTGGGGTGGACTCGGGGTGGGGAACAGGGGACGGCTCCCGGGGTGGACTCGGGGTGGGGAACAGGGGAGAAAACCTTTGCCGAACGCACTCTGCAGGCGTTTTTTTATCCGTTGGTGTGAAGCCCCCACTGGCTGGAAGGTGCCCCACCCCCCACGGAGTTTGCTGGACACCTTGGTTGGTTGTCGGTTTGTCATGACTTTGAGTCTTTCTAGACTCCTGTGTTCCATGTGTTTACCGTGTGTGCCTGATAAGTTCTGAAGTCAGGTAGTAAAAGTTCTGTTATTTTTCAAAATTGAGATTCCAGGTTTCCTGAATTTCCATGTAAATTTCAGAATCAACTTGTCACTTTCTACAAAAAAAACCCACTTATTTATTGATTAAGCTAGAGACACCCCAGATCTTTCTTCATGCTAACATGTTTAGGAAAGATTGGCAAAGTCCTCCTAGACCATATTTGAGGATTCCTGAAAAAATATTTCCCAAGCTGTAGTTTTAGTTTAAAAATGAGCAAAGCAAATAAATACAAACTGCCCGTTAGCTGCGCACATGAAGGAGAGGTCACAGCAGGAGGCAGCAGTGTCCTTCTCGCCCTGTACGTGCTTCCTCCTTGCTGAATGAGCTGGTTTAGCCTGTGTCTTTAACACCTGCAGCCAGCATTGCGAGGGGCACACACAGACTGAGCCGGAAGTCATCAGGTTACAGAGACCCGCGAATCTTCAGACCTGAGCTGCACCTGCAGCCTTGGGGCAGGAGCGTCGGGTGCTGCCGCGGTCGCCTTTCCCTCTCTTCACCTTGCAGGGGGTAGAACAAGGAGTCCACAGCATGCTGGTGTCCTTCGTCGGGCAGAGGGTAGAATGAGGAGTCCACAGCATGCTGGTGTCCTTCGTCGGGCAGAGGGTAGAATGAGGAGTCCACAGCATGCTGGTGTCCTTCGTCGGGCAGAGGGTAGAATGAGGAGTCCACAGCATGCTGGTGTCCTTCGTCGGGCAGAGGGTAGAATGAGGAGTCCACAGCATGCTGGTGTCCTTCGTCGGGCAGAGGGTAGAATGAGGAGTCCACAGCATGCTGGTGTCCTTCGTCGGGCAGAGGGTAGAATGAGGAGTCCACAGCATGCTGGTGTCCTTCGTCGGGCAGAGGGTAGAATGAGGAGCCCACAGCATGCTGGTGTCCTTCGTCGGGCAGAGGGTAGAATGAGGAGTCCACAGCATGCTGGTGTCCTGTGTCGGGCAGAAGGTAGAGCGAGGAGCCCGCCGTGAGCTGGTGTCGTGCGTCAAGCAGAGCATAGAAGGAGGAGCCCGCCATGAGCTGGTGTCCTGCATGGGACAGAGGATGGAGTGAGTAGCCCGCAGCTGGTGTCCTGCGTGGGGCAGGAACTGTGCAGGGTTTCCTTGCAGAAGGCCGATGGCAAAATGATGTCATCTGGAGACCAGGGACGCTTGTTAGAGGGGCTGAGGCTCCCAAGTCGGGTTGCTGCTAGGACTGAAGGAGCAGTGCCTAGGGGAAGGACATGGGGCCGTTGGGAGGATTGGGTTTAGGTGTTGGTGGTGGGGCCGCAGAGCCCTGTGGGTGGAGGAAAACAGCTCAGCCGGGGAGTCGGCGGTGGGGGTTGGAGGGTGCCAGGCACCGGGGAGGAACCTGGATGTGGACATCCCGAGTGCAGCTGTGATGGCGGTGGGGACACAGACTCCTGGGCGGGGATGGCCCCCGCAGCCTCAGCAAGCAGGGAGCAGGTGTCCTTGAGACCTGGAAAGCCTGGTGGTGTCTTTGACCAGGTGCCGTGACCGGGAGGGAGGATGGTCCAGTGTGGGGGTTTGTGTGTTCTTTTTCTTTTTTTTCTTTTCTTTTTTTTTTTTTCAGAGGTTGGGTTTTTTATGTTAAGTCTGCTCATTTGGGCATTTTAGGGCAGAACTGTAATCATTCATCGTAAAGTACTTTGGTAAAATTAAAGAAATCATACTTGTCACCTTAGAAAGTTTAACACTTTTTCGAACAGGTATCACTATTTGTTGTCTGGTTTAAGAAAAAACCTCATAAGGGCTGAGTCTCCTTTGTCCAAACTGCTTGGGGACAGAGAAGTGTTTTGGATTTCTGGATTTTTTTTGGATTTTGGAGTATTTGCATATATACGTGACGAGATGTCTTGGGGTTGGGACCCGAGTCCAAGTGCAGAATCCATTATGTTGCATATGCACCGTATACACACAGCCCGAAGGTAATTTTACACAACACTTGTAATAGTTTCATGCGTGAACAGAGCTTTGACTGCTGCCCTTCCCACAGGGTCAGGTGTGGAGTTTCCCGTGTGCTGTCGTGTCCGTGCTCAGGAGGTTTCATATTTGGGTTGGGAAAGCCCAATCTGAGTGTGAAAATTTAGATTCTTATAACTAGTAAGAAGCAGTTTTTAAACTATTTCTGAGAATTGTGGATTTACAGAATGGAGTTCTCGATAGAGTTCTCCTTGTGATTTTTTTTTTTTTTAAGATGGAGTCTCACTCTGTTGCCCAGGCTGGAGTGCGGTGGCGCCATCTCAGCTCACTGCAAACTCCACCTCCCGGGTTCCCGCCATTCTCCCGCCTCAGCCTCCCAAGTAGCTGGGACTACAGGTGCTGCCACCACGCCCGGCTAATATTTTTTTGTATTTTTAGTAGAGACGGGGTTTCACCGTGTTAGCCAGGATGGTCTCAATCTCCTGACTTCGTGATCCTCCCGCCTCAGCCTCCCAAAGTGCTGGGATTACAGGTGTGAGCCACCACACCTGGCCTGTGATTTTTTTTTAATGACTCTTTCTCTCTTTCCTCTTGTTTCTTCTGATTCTGACTTAGATGTGTCTGGGTTTCCTCCTGGGGGGCTGGTGGGAGGCTCTGTGTGAGCTTGTGGGGGCCGGGAAGTGTCATGGGTCCTGGGGTTGGTGAGGGCAGAGGAGGTGCAGGGGCAGGGCAGCCTTGTCTCACTCTCCTCGCGGGGTCAGGATCAGGGTTCCAGGACCCAGAGGAGCTCAGAGTCTTGATGGTCACTGGCAGCCCACTCCATCCCCGAGGGCACAGAGCCCCGCACCGCACCGTGTCGTGTCTCCTCAGCACCGTTCCTCTCCCGGGTGATCTGCACACGCCCATCCTCCTCCCCGGGAAGAACTCCCTTCTGCTTCCCTCCAGGCCTCAGACCCTTCCCTCCGAGCTTCCCTTCCGCCCCCTCCAGACTGCAGACCCGCCCCTCCGAGTCTCCCAGCGCAGCCCGCCATGGCATAGTGGGCATGGAGGATGTAGCTCCGCCTCGTTGCCACCTGCGGCCTGATCCTCGTGCCCTCTCGATGACATGGCTGGGCGTCTCGGTGGGCCATGGGGCATCCCGCCTGGAAAAATCCCGTTGACAGATGCAGCTTGGGCGGCTGCCTCGTGTGTGTCCGTGGGGCAGGGTGTTCGGAGCAGCCCAGCTGGGGGGGCGGTGTGGGGTTGCAAGTACCTGGGGCGGATGCCGAGTGTTGGGCAGCCTCATGTCTGTGGGTGGGGTGGTTGGAGCAGCCCGGCTGGGACAGAAGTGTGGGACTGTGAGCACCTAGGGGTGGGCGCTGAGTGCTGACTGGCCTCATGTCTTCGAGGAAGGGTGGTCGGAGCAGCCCAGCTGGGGCGGGAGTGTGGGGCCGCAGGCACCTTGGGCGGATGCTGAGAGCTGGGCGGCCTCTGGTCTTGTGGCCTTCAGATTTCAGCACTTCTTCCAGATGACCACTGTTTGGACAAACGAAACAGTTTGTGTTTATATAAAACCAGAATATTACAGTAGTTTTGTTAGGAAAACGTAGTTGCATCAGCCTCTCTCTAGACTGGGAATGATGTAAAAGTTTTAGATTTTATAAGTTCTCTATCACAAATGTCAGAGGATCACATATAAATGTGTATTTTGAGACAACTTTTACATTCTCCCCGAGTCTCCTCTTTGAACCAGACATCCTTGTGTTTTCAGCCGTTCCACGGGTGGCACGGGGGTGGTGAGGCGTGGTGGCGTGTTGTTTTTTGCGTGTCGTTTTCGTGAGAGAGACCTACAGGTGGAAAGTCATTTGACAGACGAAGAAATGCCCTCAAGCGGTGAGACCACCTGCCTACAAAGTTATGCGAGAGTTGGTGTAGTATTGGCACGAAAACTTAGATTTTAAAATTCGTACGGGAGGGGTCCTGTGATAAACCAAGCGATTTTGAAGTGTTCTTCCCTTCGTGTTTTGTAGGGCGGTTCTGGTGAGACTGGAAGGATGCAGCCACCCGGTTGTCATGAAAGGCCTGTGTGCTGAATGTGGCCAAGACCTCACCCAGTAAGTGTCCAGAAGAGTGAGATCTGCCTGCTGGGGCTCAAGGTGGTGGCCTCCCGGGAGGCTGAGAAGCTGTGCTAGGGACCCAGTGAGGCCCTTGGTTTCCCAGCGGCAGATGCAGACGCCTCCCTTGGGCCCCACGCGAGTCCCACTCAGCGGGTTTCCTTAGGAGGCGGTCCTTCCCGCTCTGCCATCACCCCAGCCTCGTGCCATTGTCAGTTGTGGTCGTGGGGGTGCTGGAGGGCTGAGACCTGTCTGTTTTCTCCTGACTGTGAAGACGCAGGTCGCCGAGTATCTGGAGCAGCGCCTCCCTCAGGACAGCCTGGCTGGTTCCCCTGAGCGCCCCCATGCTGGGGGCTGCTTTACCTCTAGTGCCCAGTGGTTTCTTGGATTTATCACTTGGGCAGTGGGAGGTGCGGCAGCTCCTTTTTCTGCATTTTCATGGTTGAGGGCCTGTTTCTGTTTCTGTGTGACTTTGTGGTTTGTTTTCATGAAGAACTGTGGCTCTGTGTGTTCACGAGTGTGGCCATGAGCTCAGTATTTCCACCAGTTTTCCTGTCTGTCTTTAAACAGTGGAGAACGTTTCCACAGTTGCCAACAGAATTAAGTTCTGTGCTCAGATAGCAGCATGTGTCTGTTAAAACATCAGCGGGAATCCCATCACTTAGAGCCCCGTGTGCATCTGTGCCCAGGCACTCAGCGGAAAGCCCTGAACCTGTCCTTGCACTCATAGGTTGCAGAGTAAGAACGGGAGGCAGCAGGTGCCACTGTCCACGGCGACCGTGTCCATGGTGCACAGCGTGCCGGAGTTGATGGTGAGCTCCGAGGTGAGCTGGGCGTCAGCGACTGCGTGTTGGGGAAGCGTGGTGCTCTGAGGAGGGCGGCTGCCGGGGGGAGGGCGGCTGCGGTGGGGAGGGCGGCTGCCGGGGGAGGGCGGCTGCCGGGGGAGGGCGGCTGCGGGGGGAGGGCGGCTACAGTAGCACTGATGTGTGGTTGTCTTCGTTGTTACTGAAACAACCCTCGTCACACAGATGACTTATGGGGCTGCTGCTTTCCTGAAACAGGGACGGCTGCTCTTGGTTCTCCACAGACAAGTTGGCCTGCAAAAGCGACTCGGGGCCCTGAGGCCCCATGTTCCGCAGCTGTGAACAGCCAGGCTCAGCCTGGGTTCCCTCGAGCCAAGTCCTAACTGGGGAGGGATGTGACAGCTGCTTGTGGAGCTCAGGAGGTGGCTGCGCTGCCAAGGCGTGTGCCAGATGAGCCGGGAGGGCGAAGCGTCTATTGGGGCAGATAATGGCAAGGAGTCGGTGGCCAGGGTCGGGCGAGGGGGCAGTGGTAGCACTTTGTTGGCTACAGGAGTGGCTGCTGCTGGTACCAGTGGGAAGCTGGCTCGGGAGAGTGGGCACACGCGGGGGTGGGTTGGGGGGTCCCAGGGCTGTTTGCCTTGTGCTGGCAGGAGAGCCCACGGCGGGTACGCGGGGTGGAGAGAACGGGCAGGTGTTCGTGTGCTCAGTTAAGAGTGATTTGGGGCCGGGCGCGGTGGCTCAAGCCTGTAATCCCAGCACTTTGGGAGGCCGAGGCGGGTGGATCACGAGGTCAGGAGATCGAGACTATCCTGGCTAACACGGTGAAACCCCGTCTCTACTAAAAATACAAAAAACTAGCCGGGCATGGTGGCGGGCGCCTGTAGTCTCAGCTACTCGGGAGGCTGAGGCGGGAGAATGGCATGAACCCGGGAGGCGGAGCTTGCAGTGAGCCGAGATCACGCCACTGCACTCCAGCCTGGGAGACACAGCGAGACTCCGTCTCAAAAAAAAAAAAAAAAAAAGAGTGATTTGGGTTTTTATCTTCGAGTGTCTACGCCTCCTGTATGTATTTCAGGAGTTGCTGGGGCTCTGTGGGTCGGCGGCTCCGGCACCTCCTGTGCTCGAGGCAGACGCCGTCTCCCCGACCCCACTTCACCCCGTGGGTGAAAATGCTCTGGGAGCCGAGAAAAACTAGTGTGTGATCTTACGGACTTTCAGGGCTGCGCAGTTTTGTGAGTAGGTAAAACACTTTGCAGTGTTACGATTTTGGTAAATTCGTGCTTTTAAATGATGGACACCAATTTCAGTCTGTCTTTTTACGGGAAAAACAAAATGCCAGATACAGGATTCTGGGTTTTCTGAATTACCAAACTTTAAACGAATGTAAAATGTGTGCATGTAAACCAAAGCCAGCAAGTTTGGGGGTGAAGGGAGGAGGAAGTACCCCTCATCTTTCCGGCACCTGCCGGCCCCTCTCTGCATTTCCCTTCGGGGACGGGGACGGGAGGAGGTACCGCCTGAGCGGGACCAGGATTTTGTTGTGAAGAGTGAGGGCCAGTTACAGTGAGAAAGGCAGCGTGGTGCGTCCTAGCACGTCACGTCCTGTGTCCCACGCTGGGCCACTGATGCCTGGGTGACTGGGCGCTTGGTAGCACCGCTCTGGGCCCCGCGTGGAGGGACACCCTGATGTGCTGTCGCCAGGTCCCCGGGTCTCTTCGAGGCACAAGAATAGGCTGAGCGTGGGAGGTTCTGAGCACATGGCCCTTGCCAGTCTCTGCTGCCCAGCTTGGGCCACCCGGCGTCTCCCTTCTCCCAGCCGGCTGACTTGGTTTCTTCGTTAATTTTGCAGCTCACTTTTATTGAGTGCTCCATACCATTGAAGTGGCTTTGATAGAAACAACCAGTTTCTCTTCCCCTCTGTTTTCATTGGCTCATGTATTTAACTGAATTATAAAATCGTGGTCACAAGCAAGGTTGCCGTGACCCAGCTGGTGACCCGGCCCCGGCTCTCGGCCTGTAGGGCGCAGGCCATGGGGAGTGCCAGGGGCTGGAGAGGGACGCGTTTATTTCGTTTTCTGTTTCTTGATAAAATGGAGTTTTACCTTGGATGCAAACATACTGACTTTGTCATTTCTTGTTTCTGTTTAATTGTAGCAAGCAGAGGAGCTGGGAAGAGAAGACCAGCAGCGACTGCATCGGAACCGGAAGCTGGTGCTCATGGTGGACCTGGACCAGACGCTGATCCACACAACCGAGCAGCACTGTCAGCAGATGTCGAATAAAGTGAGTGCGGCTGGCACCCCGGGTCCCGGAGCCGCAGGTCCTAGAACTTTGATTCAGAAGTGTGTTACCTTGTTTTTTAGATGATTTCCCACAGGTCAGCCTGGATGTCGAAAGCAGACTCTCTTGTTCTGGGTGTGGGCTGTGTGTCTGCTGGGCGGTTGGGTAGCATCTGGGCCCCCGGGCAGACATCTTGGTGCCCACTGTGTCTCGCACTTCCTGCTGTTTGTGCGGGAGCCCTTTGTGTGCCCGCGCGGCAGGCTGTCGGAGAGGGCGGAAGCGTTCCGAGCCTGTGAGGATGGTGCAGGGGATGGTGCGAGACGTGTCCTGAGAGTGGTGGTCTTGGTGGGGAGGACGTTGGTGTTGGATGCCTTTGTGTCGCTGGGATGTCAAGGGCAGGTGGTGGACCCCTGGGTTTGTGCTTGGGAGAGCTGGGCTGGAGGAGGAGGCTGGGAGGTGGTCAGTGTGCATTCTGCAGAGGAAATACAGGGAGAAACGAAGGATAAGGGCAGAGCCCTGTTTAATGCACACAGAACCCTTCTTGCACCTCAGCTGTGTCCTCAGGATGGAGCCAGAGAAACTGAATTTCTAGATCAAAGGCTCTTTATGTCTGTGCCAAGAGGCTTGCCCAGAGGCTTGTGTGGGCCTAGACGGTCGCCAGCAGGGAGGCCCTCACCAACACTGAGTTGTTTTTTAAATGTTTGCTGTTAAACAGATAGTATGTGGACTCTGGCGTTAGATTTGGGAGTTCAGGGGCCTGTCAGTTCTGACCTTTCCAGTTCCTAAAGCTTCCTGGGGATCTTGCAGGTCCCGATAGCAGACGCCCAGCAGGCTGGAGGGTGCACCGCAGAGCCAGGCGCCCTCCACTGCGGGATGGTGGGGCGTGGCACCAACAGCTGGGACAGATTGATGACAGTTACACCTAAGTCAAATTGGTGACCAGCTTCGTCTGAAAGATGTTTGGTTAAGTTCGGCCCGGTACGTCAGCCTGGTGGCCAGGGTGAGCTGCACAGATCCCCCAGGTGGCACAAACTCTCACGTTTTACGCTATTTGCAGAATGGAGAGAATCGAGTAACTGCCGTGCTGCACAGGAGTTTCCTTTAGGGCCGGAATTCAGGCCTCACCCACAAAACAGCTTCTATTTTTGGCTGTGTTAGTCATTTGTGTGTATCATGGTATGTTATACAGCAATATATTCTTCTATGCAGTATAAACTGTGACTAGATATTTTCAGATTGCTTCATTCATATCCACTACTCTACTCACTAAGGTTTTTTTTAATGCCTATTTTCTGACAAACTAGGTATATTGAAGGATGTAAGGACTTTATGAAAATACATTCTGCACACATACACCCTCGTGAGTTGTTGTGACTGTTCCCTGCTTTTATTGTGCCTGTGAAGTTGGGCATTGAGTGAGTTTTATAGGCACAGCTCATTTTATGGTGCTTCACGGATACTGTGTGTTCCCAGAGAGGAGGCTCGGGGCACCCAGCGAGCACGGCTGTGGGTATCATTCTCCAGCGGCGTGTGTGCCACACTCCGGAAATTCCTGTGTACTTCAGACTCCTCGGTAGTGGTCTGCTGTTACAGGGACCTGTAGTCAGTGATCTTTGAGGTCACTGTTGTCATAGTTGCTTCATTAGTGTTCTGTCTGCTCTAGGGGATTGTGATCTGCGATCTTTGAGGTCACTGTTGTCATTGTTTTGGGGTGCCGTGAAGCACACCCACATAAGACGGCAAGCGTAATGGGTAGATGTGTGGTCCTGACTGCTCCACCAACCGACCATTCCCTGTCTCTGTCCCGGTGCTGAGGCCTCCCTGTTCCCCGAGGCACAACTGTATTGAAATTAGGCCAAAGTAATAACTCTACAGGGACCTGTAGGTGTTCAAGTGAGAGGAAGGCTCACCAGTCTCTCACTTTAAATGAGAAGGTAGACGTGATTATGCTAAGTGAGGAAGGCACGCCGAAAGCCAGGAAAGGCCGCAAGCTGGGCCTCTTGCACTCAACAGCCAAGGTGTGAATGCAAAGGAAAAGTTATTGAAGCAAACTAACACTCCCACTTCGGTGAACACACAAGTGATAAGACAGTGAAACAGCCTTGTTGCTGAGAAGGAGAAGGTTGTAGTGGTCTCAGTAGAAGATCAAACCAGCCTCAACATTCCCTTAAGCCAAAGCCTAATCCAGAACAAGGCGCGAACTGTCTTCGATTCTGTGAAGGCCGAGAGGGGTGAGGACGCTGCAGAAGAAAAGCTGGAAACCAGCAGAGGTTGGTTCATGAGGTTGAAGGAAAGAAGCCGTCTCAGTAACATAAAAGTGAAGGTGAAGCAGCAGGTGCTGATGGAGAAACTGCGGTAAGTTCCCCAGGGGATCGAGCTGAGATCATTGATGAAACTAAACACACTAAACAACAGATTTTCAGTGCAGACAAAACAGCCTTCTATTGGAACATGATGCCGTCTAGGACTTTCATAGCTAGAGAGAAGTCAGTGCTTGGCTTCAAAGGACAGGCTGACTCTCTCGTTGGAGACTGACTAATGCGGCTGCTGACTTTAAGTTGAAGCCAGTGCCCAGGTGCCATTCTGAAAATCCCAGGGCCCTTAAGACTGAGGCTAAATCTCCTCTGCCTGCGCTCCATCCATGGAACAACAAAGCCTGGATGACAGCACCTGTGTTCACAGCGTGGTTTACCGACCATTCTAAGCTCACTCTTGAGACCTGTTGCTCAGAAAGAGATTCTTTTCAGAAATATTCCTGCTCATCGACCATGCACCTGGTCACCTGAGAGCTCTGATGGAGATGTACAGGAGAAGAATGTTTTCACGCCTACTGACACCACATCCACCCTGCAACCTAGGGCTCAAGAAATGATTTCAACCTTCAAGTCTTACTACATCTTCTAAGGCTGGAGCTGCCTTAGAGGGCAATTCCTCTGATGAGTCTGGGAAAATCAAACAGAAAATCCTTCTGGAAAGGATTCACCGTTGTGAGTGCCCCCAGGAACATTTGTGATTCATGAGAGGACGTCAGAGTATCAGCATCAACCAGGAGTTCAGGAGATGGTGATTCCAGCCCTCAGTTCGGAAGGTGTTGGTTCTCACCTTCATGGATGACTTCCAGGGTGTCAGGACCTCAGCGGAGGAAGGGGCTGCAGGCGTGGTGGAAATAGTGAGAGAATTAGGAGTGGAGCCTGAAGATGACTGAATTCTGGCAACCTCAGGATGAAACTCGAACAGATGAGGAGTTGCATCTTACAGATGAGCAAAGAAAGTTTCTTGAAATGGAATCTGCTCCTGGAGAAGATGCTGTGAACGTCGTTGAAATGACAACAAAGGATTTGGAAGATTCCATCAACTTAGTTGATAAACCAGTGGCAGGGTCTACGGCGATTGCCCCTAGTTTTGAAACAAGTTCTTCTGTGGGTAAAATGCTATCAAACAGCATTGCATGCTACAGAGAAACCTTTTGTGAAAGGAAGAGTTGATTGATGGGATGAACTTCCTTGTCATCTTATTTCAAGAAACCGTCACAGCCACCCCCAGCCTTCAGTAAACACCCTCTGATCAGTCAGCAGCCGTCAGCATCGAGGTGAGACCGTACAGCAGCCAAAGAATGTGACTTGCTGAAGGCTCAGATGTTGTTAGCATTTTTTAATAATAAAATTTTTTTTTATTTTTTGAGACGGAGTCTCGCTCTGTTGCCCAGGCTGGAGTGCAGTGGCACGATCTCTATATCATGCAGCCTCCACCTCCGGGTTCAAGCCATTCTTGTGCTTCAGCCTCCCGAGTAGCTGGGACTACAGGTGTGTACCGCCACACCCAGCTAATTTTTATATTTTTAATAGAGATAGGGTTGCGCCATATTGGCCAGGCTGGTCTCGAACTCCAGACCTCAAGTGATCCACCTGCCTCAGCCTCCCAAAGTGCTGGGAGTACAGGCATTGAGCCACCGCACCCAGCCATTTTTAATAATAAAGTATTTTTAAATTAAGCTAGGTACATTGTTCTTTTAGACATAATGCTATTGCACATTTAATAAGCTACAGTAGAGTGTCAGCATGGATTATAGTCACTGGGAAACCAAAAAATTCCTGTGATTCTCAGTATCTCCAGGATAGGCCTGCTGAAGACAGTTGGGTCTGGTTATAATGTGGCTGTTTCTCAGTTGTGTGGTCTGGAAGGCGACAATGTCCTGATGTAGTGGGGAAGGGGGTCTAAGCATGAACTGACCGTCCTCTGCCTCCTCAGTAGTGTTAGTGTACCCCACTCGACATCCAGAGGAGACCCTGAGGCGGTGCCTGGCCGTACTCCTGGCCCCTCTGAAAGCAATTTCGGGGCTCAGAAGTGGTGCTGGCCACACCTCCCGAAGCCTGGACAGCTGCTGGACTTGTTACTGTTGAGTAATGGGAAAGTTGTTGCTAGAACGTTTCACTCCTAAATCTTTAACAGAGTACCTTCTTCATGAGGGTCGTAATTAATTTAGAGCTAGAAAAATGTAACTGGGAAAGTTGTTACTAAAACCTTTCGCTGGTAGATCTTTAACAGAGTAGCTTCTTCCGGAGGGTCCTAACTAACTTAGAGCTGGAAAAATGTAACTGAGCTTAATTAAAGCCATTAAGAGTAAATATTTTACTGAGAAATTAACAGGGTTAAAAGGATAGAAGTTTAACTTCCTGAGGAAAGCAGTCTTATTTGCATGTCGATCATATGTAGGCGAGTGAGTCGGTATCGCTCATTTCATCTGTCTACTAAATACGATTTAGAATACGTTTCGGCTTCTGTGTTGTGTATGTAAATGAAAGAAACTGTATCTGAAAATCACCAGGTTACCTGGGAATGTTGATTTCCTTTGTTCAGTAGCTCAGGAAAGCACTGTCAGCAACGTGTCAGCATTTGAAGAAACAAAGGCAGAAGTGACATCGGTGGTTATCTCGTAGTTAGTATAGGTTGTTACTGTTGGCTGGTTATCGGGGTGGTTATCCTAGGCGGTCGTTGCAGGTAGGTAGTTATCGTGAGTAGTGAGTGTAGCTGTCATCGGTGGTTATGTGGTTATCACAGGTGGTGACTGTTGGCTGGTTATCGGGGTGGTTATCAGGGACGGGTTGCTGCAGGTAGGTAGCTAAGCATGAGTAGTGAGTATAGCTATCGTCGGTGGTTATCGTGTGGTTATCGGTGGTTATCGTGTGGTTATCGGTGGTTATCGTGTGGTTATCGTAGAGGCTGTTACTGGTAACGCGATGACCCAGCGTGGTGGTCTTGAACAGTTGTTGCAGGTGGGTGGTTATCCTAGTAATCATGGGCAGTCGTTAATCACCTGCATCGAGGGCATTCCCGCAGCTGAGAAGGCCGCACTCGCTCACTCATACCACGTTCATGGAAAGTGCTTACACAGTGGGTTTTAAATGCCACAGGTAGCGCCTTGCACCAGTTAGGGTCACGTCCTTATTTGGAGGGGCAGGTGGACATGCAACCTCTGTCCCACATGGAGGGATGGGCGCACGTGTGGTCCTCTGTCCCACATGGAGGGGCGTGTACACACTGTCCCCTGTCCCATGTGGAGGGGCGAGTGCAGACACATGTCCTCTGTCCCATGTGGAGGGGTGTGTGCACCCTGTCCCCTGTCCCACATGGAGGGGTGTGTGCACACGCGTGTCCTCTGTCCCACATGGAGGAGCATGTACACACATGTCCTCTGTCCCATGTGGAGGGGTGTGTACACACATGTCCTCTGTGTGGAGGGGCACGTACACACACATGTCCTCTGTCCCATGTGGAGGGGCATGTACACACATCCTCTGTCCATGTGGAGGGGCGTGTACACACACATGTCCTCTGTCCCATGTGGAGGGGCGTGTACACACACATGTCCTCTGTCCTTGTGGAGGAGCATGTACACATGCATGTCCTCTGTCCGTGTGGAGAGGCGTGTACACACGCATGTCCTCTGTCCGTGTGGAGGAGCGTGTACACATGCATGTCCTCTGTCCGTGTGGAGGAGCGTGTACACATGCATGTCCTCTGTCCGTGTGGAGAGGCGTGTACACACGTGTTCTCTGTCCCATGTGGAGGGGTGTGTACACACACATGTTCTCTGTCCGTGTGGAGAGGTGCATACACACACATGTCCTGTGTCCCGTGTGGAGGGGCGTGTACACACGTTCTCTGTCCGTGTGGAGAGGTGCATACACACACATGTCCTGTGTCCCATGTGGAGGGGCAGGCATATGCATGTCTTCAGAATGCCTGTCTCGGACACGTGTGTCTTCAGGACGCCTGTCTCGGACACGTGTGTCTTCAGGACGCCTGTCTCAGGCACACGGGTTGTGGGGGCTGCTGGGGCTCCTCAGACCTTTTCTCCTGACTGTTGCTGCTGTTCTTTTCAGGGCATCTTTCACTTCCAGCTGGGCCGGGGTGAGCCCATGTTGCACACGCGCCTGCGTCCGCACTGCAAGGACTTCCTGGAGAAGATCGCCAAGCTGTACGAGCTGCACGTCTTCACCTTCGGCAGCCGGCTGTACGCGCACACCATCGCAGGTCAGTGTGCGCGGCCGGAGGGGCCGTGGGAACCGTGGGGTTCTGTCCGGTTTTCGGTGATGGTTTGTTAAAGATGAAGAAAGAAAAGAAGCTCCCCTGCAACTCAGTTGTGGTCTTGGAGTTGGCCGTTGTGCAGGGGGTTGTGAGAGGTAAGGGAATTCTGCCACTGCGGCCGGCGGGTGGGGCTGGAGCCGCTCTGGCCAGGTGCAGTACTGGGTGGGCCACTTTGGGAGTTTGTCAGGACGACGTGGGCACGTGGAACCACCTTCTGTGAGATACTCTGACAGACACCTGTTAATCAGTTCACAGGGACTTCAGGCCAGGCTGCTTGTGTGTGCTCGTGCCGGGTGCTCTCACTATACACAGTGTGGCCGTCCCCTACCTGCACGTGGGCACCCTTAGGATTTAGCGTTTGCTTCTGTCTCCCTGGGTGGTAGCGTGAGTGCCAGTCTGCAGCAGCAGGATGAAGCAAGGGGACAGTGCCACGGGACGGTGACTGTCCCATGTGTACGATGCAAGGGGACAATGCCACAGGATGGTGACCGTCTGTCCCACGTGGACGAAGCGAGGGGACGATGACGTGGGACAGTGACCATCTGTTCCACGTGGACGAAGCAAGGGGTTGATGACATGGGACGGTGACCATCTGTTCCACGTGGACGAAGCAAGGGGATGACGCGGGACGGTGACCGTCTGTCCCACGTGGACGAAGCAAGGGGACGACGCGGGACGGTGACCGTCTGTCCCACGTGGACGAAGCGAGGGGACAACGACGCGGGACGGTGACCATCTGTCCCACGTGGACGAAGCAAGGGGACGACGCGGGACGGTGACCGTCTGTCCCACGTGGACGAAGCGAGGGGACAACGACGCGGGACGGTGACCGTCTGTCCCACGTGGACGAAGCAAGGGGACGACGCGGGACGGTGACCGTCTGTCCCACGTGGACGAAGCGAGGGGACAACGACACGGGACGGTGACCGTCTGTCCCACGTGGACGAAGCAAGGGGACGACGCGGGATGGTGACCGTCTGTCCCACGTGGACAAAGTGAGGGGACAACGACGCGGGACGGTGACCGTCTGTCCCACGTGGACGTGGGCCCGAGTGGCAGTGTGGGCTCCTCCGTGCCGGCTCCAGAGGTTTAGATTGAGTGTTTTAAAATTCAAAGATCTTTCCGGATTGATCTTAGTCTTTTGTTGTTGGTGGGGAAATGAATTTTGAATCCTCCTTTAATATTTAGTGCCTTTCTAGGAATTTTGATCATGACCTTTAATTCCTCTTGTAATTGAAATTCGAAACATTCACTTGTAACATTATGGCTGCTGCTGTATGGCTGCCTGAGATCGATGATGTGAAGACAAGTAATTATGCACAAGGGTGATACTGCTCACGTCCTCAAGCCAGTAAAGAACCTGCTGGCCAGGCGCCATGGCTCACACCTGTAATCCCAGCACTTTGGGAGGCCGAGGCAGGCGGATCACGAGGTCAGGAGATCGAGACCATCCTGGCTAACACGGTGAAACCCCGTCTCTACTAAAAATACAAAAAATTAACCGGGCGTGGTGGCGGGCGCCTGTAGTCCCAGCTACTCGGGAGGCTGAGGCAGGAGAATGGCATAAACCCGGGAGGCGGAGCTTGCAGTGAGCCGAGATCGCGCAGCTGCACTCCAGCCTGGGCGACAGAGCAGACTCTGTCTCAAAAAAAAAAAAACAAAAAACAAAAGAAATAACGCCTGCTATGATTTGGGATTTTACAGCCCCCAAGTCCATATGTTAAAACCCAGTCTAGGCCGGGCGCGGTGGCTCACGCCTGTAATCCCAGCACTTTGGGAGGCTGAGGCGGGTGGATCACAAGGTCAGGAGATCGAGACCACGGTGAAACCCCGTCTCTACTAAAAATACAAAAAATGAGCTGGGCGTGGTGGCGGCGCCTGTAGTCCCAGCTCCTCGGGAGGCTGAGGCAGGAGAATGGCGGGAACCCGGGAGGCGGAGCTTACAGTGAGCCAGGATCACGCCACTGCACTCCAGCTTGGGCGACAGAGCGAGACTCCATCTCAAAAAAATAAATAAATAAATAAATAAATAAATAAATAAATAAAACCCAGTCCCAAGGTGAGGGTGTCAGGAGGGGTGTGGAAGGCGGTGAGGTCGTGAGGACTCCATCCTCCTGAGTGGAATCAGGGCCCTTACCCAGGCGGGTTCTGGGAGCTGCGGGAGGCGCAGCAAGCCAGTTCCCACTGACCTGCAGCCGCGTCGCTGGCGCCTTGGTCGGACGCTGCCTCCACAACTGTGAGGAAGGGACGTCCGTTCCTGAGTCACCCACGCTGTGGAGTTTCTTCAGAGCAGCCCAGGCCGACTAAGCTGCCTTAGTCGACTTCCACTATGTGGAAATAGACCCCCGAATCCCTGTGTGTCCCAGCCCCGGACTCCCTGTGTGTGTCCCAGCCCCGGACTCCCTGTGTGTGTCCCAGCCCCGGACTCCCTGTGTGTGTCCCAGCCCCGAATCCCTGTGTGTGTCCCAGCCCCGAATCCCTGTGTGTGTCCCAGCCCCGAATCCCTGTGTGTGTCCCAGCCCCGAATCCCTGTGTGTGTCCCAGCCCCGAATCCCTGTGTGTGTCCCAGCCCCGAATCCCTGTGTGTGTCCCAGCCCCGAATCCCTGTGTGTGTCCCAGCCCTGAATCCCTGTGTGTGTTCTAGCCCTGGACTGTGCCTTCGCAGCCAGTACCAGGCACCTCCCGGGGCCAACCTGTAAGTCACACACCGCAGTGCGGGTGACGCCCACGCAGACCAGACGCCCGAGGGGCGTCACGTTCACAATAACAAATGTCAGGGAGAGACTAAAGACCAGAGAAGTCTTCCTCACGGTCGTCATATCCGTGGCTCTCCCCTGTTCTCTGTTTTTTTGTGTGTATAATTTTGCCGAGTTTGTCTTAATATGTGCACAAGTTTATGTACTGTTCTTTTCACGTAAGATTTCATCACCAAGAATTCATCCATTCCTTTGTTATAAATCTTCATCATTTTATGTGAGTTTTTCCCTCCTCTGTGGACTGGATCCTCTGGGTGAGTTCCTGAAACCCAGCTTGTTCAGTGGGGGCGTGGTTCCTGACCCCCAGGACTGTGAGCACCACGCGCTGCATGGCCTGCTCCCTGGCAGGTGAGGCGTTTGCCTCCTGCCTCCCGCCTCCCACACAGGGTGCTCCCCAGCGGGCACAGCCTGGCGACCTGCAAGTCTGATTCCTGAAGGCGGCAGGCAGTCCAGGATGCACCGGTGATTTTTCCTTCTTCTCCTGTCCCATCTTCTGTCCGTGTATCTAGTGCCCATGCAAATGTTTCTTATTTGGGGCATCCTTCTCCAGGTCTCTCTCTTTAAAGTTGGGGTTATGTAGGTTGGCTGTTGCACACGTCTTGCTTATCCTTTTCTGAGGGACGTCAACGTTTGTTGGTCAGAGCACACAAGCCCCAGTGAGGATGAGTATGTGGAAGGCTCGAGTCTGTTTAAATGCTTGGCTGGAGGGGATTTGGGCCAAAAGCAGAGGGGTCCCAGGTTTTAGCTGGGCCACACCCTTGCCACCCTTCACACCGACAGGCAGGGCGTGGGACACTACAGTCAGATTCCACGTTCATGAGGCCTCGTGTGGTGAAAGATGAAGCAGGTGAAGAGAATGCCATGTTTCTTTATCAGCCTGAAAGCTGGAGGGAGCCTGGTAGCTGCCTGCAAATTCAGCAGAACATCCATACTGACATCTGCAGGCCCCTGAGCCACCTGGACAGCAGAGCATGGGAGCCTGCTGGTGGGTGCGTGTCTGTGGAGGGCCTCGAGCGTGGGTGGGGGCGTGGCTGCGGAGGGCCTCGAGCGTGGGTGGGTGCGTGTCTGCGGAGGGCCTCGAGCGTGGGTGGGTGCGTGTCTGCGGAGGGCCTCGAGCGTGGGTGGGGGCGTGTCTGCGGAGGGCCTCGAGCGTGGGTGGGGGCGTGGCTGCGGAGGGCCTCGAGCGTGGGTGGGGGCGTGGCTGCGGAGGGCCTCGAGCGTGGGTGGGGGCGTGGCTGCGGAGGGCCTCGAGCGTGGGTCCTGCTGCGGGGAGACCCGCTGGGTTTGCTGGCATCACCGGGCCCTGTCTGGCGCCTTCTGCGTTTCAAGCTCTGCTATCTACGTGAAAGTCCAGCATTCCAGTATGTCCAAGGGATGGGCTGAAACCAGACGAAGACATCACAAGAAAACTGCAGACCAGTATCCCTTTGAACATGGACGCAGAGATTCTCAGCAGAACACGGGCCCTCGAGCCCAGCAATGCGGGAGGAGGACTGCGTCCAGGCTGCGGTTCAGGAAGGCCCAGCTTGGCTTCGTCGTGGCTGGCAGGATCTGTAGAGATGACCTGGGTCAGCTTTTCTGCAAGTGAGAAAGTGAGGTCCGGACTGAAGCCTGAGGTGGCTGCTGAGCTTCCGCCTTTGATGCTTTTCATTTTGAAAGTGACCGTGTTGATAGCATGTGTGCTTTCAGTATGACTAGGACAGAAATGTTGAGTGTTTGGGATGCGTGTCTTTTATGTGACTGTAGAGACGCTAATAATTCCATTAACAGACTTTAGATTTAGCGACTTCGTGGCCTCAGTGATCATCTAGAAGTTAAGTGTCTGTATATAGTAAGAAACAATTGCGTTTATTTCTCCTTTAAGTCCAGATATCTTTTTGTTACTGAAATACTAACAAACCAGTGACATCAAGGAAGGGAAAGCTCCTGGCAGTGCTGCATTGGAAACGTTTGGAGGTGGTGATGCTTCAGCCAGGAGGTGGGTTCATCTTCCCAGAAGATCTTACGGACCCCGGAGTGCATTGTGCGTAGCGCCGCGGGGCTGCAGGGTAACTGAGGTGGCGCCCAGAGCAGCTCTTCTGTTTTAACTGTCATGCGTGTTTCAGCCTGTATCGAAAACAGCCAGCGTGTTTCTCGCGTTTGTGATCTCAGAGGTGGTGGTACAGAGGTTGAGCTCAGTAGGGATGGGTGCAGGCAGTAGTTGATTAAAAGCCAGTGTGAAAACAATAGTGATTGCGTGGAGTGCAGTCAGGGCACGTTCAAATCCCGGAAGTGGACCCCGTGTGCCGCGCGGAGATGTGGAGCCGGGCGTTGTGGGTGCGTTCGGATCTGGAAGTGGACCCCGTGTGCCGCGCGGCGATGTGGAGCCGGGCGTCGTGGGTGCGTTCGGATCTGGAAGTGGACCCCGTGTGCCGCGCGGAGATGTGGAGCCGGGCGTCGTGGGCGCGTTCACATCCCGGAAGTGGACCCCGTGTGTCATACAGGGGCGTGGAGCCAGGTGCTGCAGTGAGTCTTAAGTCTTGAGAGGATGTGGGCTGCGTGGTTGGAGTTTGGGTTCACAGTGCTTCTGAGATGTCTGGTCTACCTCCTGTGCTTCATGCGGAGCTGACGGTTATGCAGGGGACCTGTGTGCCATGATGAGATCACAGACCCAGCTCTCGACTCTGGACTGGCTCACTCTTCTGCAGTCTAGTCTCCGTTTTGTTCCATGGCACCTGCACGTGTCATGCCAGATAGAGGTTGTGTGTTAATGTGTTCAGTTTTCTTATAATTTCAGCCTCTTGGGAGGGTAATAATTGTGTTGTATTCATTCCTGTACCTTATATTCCTGGCAAAATTCCAAGTAATGTTAAACTCAGTAAATGTTAAATGAACAAACACTCTTACACGTTATCTACGTGCCATGGAATACCTATCTCTTGAGGTATGTCCAGATTTATGGCTTCAGCCACTTGTATGATGAGTAGCTGAAACATTTCCTTGTGAGGCTTCATACTTACCGTAGCTTTTTCTCTCCAGAATGTTTTAAATGGCCAGTGAAATTAAATTGACATTGAACTTGATGCCTCCAACATATTTTACCAATAGAATAAATTACCTGAAAAGTCTGTTTTGTTTTTGTTTAGTACCCCTACTTCCACAAACTGAAATACGTTTACTATATATTCTGTGGTTCTTGTAAATTAGCAAGAGATGACTTATTTTTAAATTATCTTTCTTTAAAATTATGGGCACTTCACTGTAAATTGAAGACTTTGCAAACTTAGGAAGGTAATACAGTAAGCTAAAAGTTCAGAAGATAAATTTATAGATCAGGAAACCCAGAGCAGAGGTAATACCAAGAAACCTCTGCCTGATTTCTTGATTGTGACGGCGGTGCCTCTTGAAGTGCAGAAGGGGTGTTTGCAGATAGCATGGTTTTACCGTCTTTAAAGAGTCAAAGCAGAGCATCAAGCACGTAAAGCTCTTTAGAAAATTACTTTTAAAAAATTAAACTAGACTTGTAATTAACAGATGTCGTGTAAAGTACAAGTGTCAACTGTAGCCCGGGCGGATTCTTCGCTGCGGAAGCAGCTTCTGCACTAGCTGGTCATTGTGGTGTCGCGATGTCCTTCCTTCCCAGTCTGCTCTGTCAGGCAGGCTTCCTCGGTGTTGCCTGAATGACCAGCGTAAACGTGTGTCATAGTGAGAAGTAACCGACCTTCCTGTGTTCTACAACACAGCGTGTGAGTCTGTGTGATTCTCCTGAAGTAACTTAGGAGAAGCGAGCTTCCTTGGTAACCTTTCCTCCACTAACCGTTACAGATAACAGCAGGGCCGCCCGCCCGGGGTTCGTAAAGACCGTGTCCGAGGTGACGCAGGGTAGTTTCAGTTCAGCGTCCAGACTCCATCACGCGAAGAACCACATGCAGAGCGTTTTGACATTGAACGGTGACTCACCTGTTTGACTTACGAAGTGCCTTCCGTAGTTTTCATGTCCATCTGGTTTAGACAGGTGCTTCAGTAGGATGTTACAAATTTTCCATGTTAATAGAATTATAAACACTTACAGACATGATTCGTGTTTGACAAATAAGTTCACCGTAAGAGAAAAGAAGCCCTCCGTGAGCCCGGTCTTACACGAAAAGGGATGAAGTGTTTGGTGCCAATTCATCGTGTTTTGTGTCTGCCACTGTAAAATAACATTCAAGACTTCACCACGCGCTGTGTGACCTAAACGTGTCTCAGGCATGTAATCTTTGTCCTGTTTTCTTTTCCAAGGCTTTTTAGACCCCGAGAAGAAGCTTTTTTCTCATCGAATATTATCCAGGGATGAATGTATTGACCCGTTTTCTAAAACGGGAAACCTTAGGTATGTACCTGGCCACGCTCCTCACAGAGAACTCTTGCTGTTCGTTTCCTGTTTCAAAAATCGCATCTGGAGATTTAGAGCAGTATTTCTTTTCCTATTTCTTTTCTTTTCTTTTTTTTTTTTTTGAGACGGTGTCTCGCTCTGTCACCCAGGCTGGAGTGCAGTGGTGCGATCTCAGCTCACTGCAGGCTCTGCCTCCCAGGTTCCCGCCATTCTCCTGCCTCAGCCTCCTGACTTAGCTGGGACTACAGGTGCCCGCCACCTTGCCCAGCTAATTTTTTTTTTTTTTTTTTTTTTTTTTACTTTTAGTACAGACGAGTTTCACTGTGTTAGCCAGGATGGTGTCTATCTCCTGACCTCATGATCCTCCCACCTCAGCCTCCCAAAGTGCTGGGATTACAGGCGTGAGCCATCGCACCCGTCCTAGAGCAGTATTTCTGTATTGATGTTTTTAAGGAATTTAACGTCCCCTCTCCAGTTTTCCTTGTTAGCCTCAGAGTACTTAGAAAGTTCCTTTCTAACCTGTACTCCCACTGTCTCCCAGGTTGCCTGAGCCCCGGTGCTTGTGCAGGGCCCCCAGTCCAGGCTCTGCCCCGTCCCAACAGCCCCTCCCTGAAACCATCCTCGGGCTGGGCTTTTGCGTCTGTGGAGGCGGGGACTGTCATCCTCTCAGCCTCATCTCTGTCAGACGGCACCCATTCGAAGTCAGCCCGCCGCCTGACGTCGTGCATCTGTTTGCTTAACAACCCTGGCATGTGTGATCATTCTAGTCCCTTTAGCTCCAGGTTTTCATTCCTGTGCGAAGACTTGTGGTTGGAGAGGCAGGAGGCAGGGGTGCGTCCCCACAGGAGGCCAGCTTTTGCCTCTGAGTATCCAGGGAATGACTAGGGCTCCTGGGGAACTCGGGGACTGGACTTTTGGGCCCAGAACCCAGGAGGGCAGGCGTAGGGACGGGATGGCATCAGGGACCCGAGTGGGCAGAGGAATGTGGATAACCCCACCCCACACACAAGTTCAGCAGCTCTGTGGGGCTCCTGGTTTAGGGGCAGTTCTTGACGTCAGCGTCAGCATCTGAGGTTTATAGTTTTCTTAGGAGCTTGCCTGTGTTAATCCTACTGATAATTTATAAAATCCTAAGTCACATGACTTTTGCCCGTCTTTTTGCTTTTTGCCATTTCTTCCTTTCCATGAGCTCCAGAGCCTCCTCCTCTCAGCTCCTCTGAGCCTTTTTGACAGGGTGGCCCCTCCCTGCCCTACGTAGAGACTTTTTTATATCCTTCTGTATTCTTTGGCGTTTCTTGCCCACTCTGTACGAGGAGTTTCCCCATTTCCACCCGGAAGTCCGTCCCTGCTGTTGCAACGCATCAGGTGTGGCTTGTTCTCCCGAGGAGCCCTGGCGGTCGCAGCTTCAGCTTCAGCCGCTTCCTGGCTCACGGTGGCCGCCGCCTCCCAGTGCTTCGGTTTTTACATTTAGGGAGTCCACGCAGACTGTGAGGCCTATGCAAGCTGATGTTAACTAAGAAGAGACTCTGAAAGTATTTACTTCAGAAACCTCCTTTTTGCTAGTTAGCTCCAGAGTGAGCAGATTAATCAGGGCTAAAGAGAATGAGAGGTGCTGTTAGTGACGTGTTAAGGGGAAAAGTTACCTGAAGGCAGAATGATAGGATCGAATGGGGACACACCCAGGATAGGCCCTAGTGGCGGGCACTGTGGTGTACATGGAGGTAGCTGTAGGTCCACTTAGAAATTCTGCATCAGCAGTAGGTCTGGTTTTTGTTTTTTTGTTTTTGAGATGGTCTAACTCTGTTGCCCAGACCTAAGTGCAGTAGTGTGGTCTCAGCTCCCCACAGCCTTGACTTCCTGGGCTCAAGCTATCCTCCCACTTCAGCCTTCTGAGTAGCTGGGACTACAGGTGCACACCACCACACCCGGCTAACTTCTGTATTTTTTGTAGAGACGGGGTCTTACCGTGTTGCTCAGGCTGGTCTCAGGCTCTGAGGCTCAAGCGGCCCTCCCAAAGCGCTGGAATTCCAGGCCTGAGCCACACAGCCCATCCCGGGCTGTTTTCAGAGTCAGCAAATTCTGGCCTTTAGGCTACACAGCCTGGTTTGTACAGGAAGTTTTATTGGAACATGGCCACGCCCACGCGGTCGGAGTTGGGTTTCATCCCTGTGGCCCTTCATGCCTGAAGTAGTGACTCTGGCGCTTTAAGAAACAGTTTGCGAACTCCGGCTTGAAGGAGAATCAGAAGCTGTGGAGAAGATGTTACTGAGGTTTAAATGTGACCCAAACAGAAAGGGCTTCAGGGCGGTTGGTGTCAGTTTCTGATGAACCTGCTGTCTGTTGGTTACATGTGGGTTAGAATCTTAAACTCTTTTCATTATTATTTTGTGTGAATTTTGCATTTTCACTTGTAGAAACCTCTTTCCGTGTGGAGACTCAATGGTTTGCATTATTGATGATCGAGAAGATGTCTGGAAGTTTGCCCCCAATCTGATAACTGTGAAGAAATACGTGTACTTCCAGGGCACAGGTGATATGAATGCGCCCCCTGGGTCCCGAGACTCTCAGACGAGAAAGAAAGGTGGGTAACCTCCTTCCTGAGTCTCTAGAATTTACATTTGCTTATTGTTTAGCTCTTCTTATTTCTTATCTCTATTTTGACTGCTCTAAATTCAAGATACACTTTGATTTTTTATTTGTATTTCAATAGAGGTTATTGGATTTATGTATATAGTACTGGAAAACAGGATATTATGTCGTTTTGATTTGGGCTTTAAAAAAAATGGCCCTCACTTAAGCATTTTCCCAGTTGAATAAAAACTAAAGGATACTGTTTAACCTAACACGTGAATAACTCCTTTCATCCCAGTTTTCCTTAAACGCACGCCTGGGCCTCGGGCCATGGCATTCTGTAGAGAGAGCGAATGTGGGGGCAGTGGCTGTGCAGGGAAGAACCGTCCCCAGAGTGCAGTGTTCAGGCCCGGCGCTGGCTGGGCCCAGAGAGCAGCGTGGTTTAACCTGTCAGGCAGGCCTGCGGCTGACGTCCACCCTGTGAAAAGTTAAGTGTTTTTGACCCTTAGTTTTAAAAAAAAAAATATTTTGAGGCGTACGTTTGCTGCTCTAGTCACTAAAATGGAACTTGGAGGTTGAAACCAGAAGAGGGTGGGACTGGGGTCCCTCCTGTAGGAGGCCGAGGCTTTCAGCAGATGGCTGGGGTCAGCGTGGAGTTGCTGACTTCCTCCAGACCGGGGCTTGGGAAACTGTGGCCACGGTGGCGCCAGGTCTGCAGCCTGGAGACCTCCAGTTGTTCTTATAGACGGAGGATCCTTCCTCCCCCAGATCCAGAGCTTTTTGAGTTGCCCACATGGTGCTTAAAGGAAATACTCATTGGAGCATTTTGGATTTTTCAGATTTGGGATGTTCAAGTGGTAAGTTTAACGCAAATACTCCAAACTCAGAAACACATTCAGTGTCCAAAACATCTGTGGCCCCATGCACTTCGGGTAAGGGGTGCTCACCCCGTCAGGCTCTTCACAGCAAGGTTGCCAAGGCCTGGTCTAGAGGGTGGCAGAGTTCACAGCCATGAAGAAGGGCACTGCTTTAACTTGGAATGCTATTTAACGTTTAATGCTGAATCGCGGTAACTTTTCCTTTTGCATGCATATTTAGTAAATCATTCTTCTCGAGGCACCGAGATCGCAGAGCAAGCTCCGCCCGTGAGAGAGCCCGAGTGGGGAACGCAGGCCCTTGGAGTGGAGCCCAGCAATGGCCTGGAGAAGCCGGCTCAGGAGCTGAACGGCAGTGAGGCTACCGCCCCCCAGGACTCGCCCCGCCCTGGGAAACCGGACGAGAGGGACACCTGGCCCGCTGCCCAGGCCCCCACCAGCAGTGGAGAGCTGGCAGGCACTCCTGAGCCCCAAGGATCCTGTGTGCAGGGTGGCCGGGCGGCACCGGGACAGCGGCCTGCCCAGGGTGCCACGGGCACTGACCTGGACTTCGACTTATCCAGCGACAGCGAGAGCAGCAGTGAGTCCGAGGGCACGAAGTCTCCCTCCTCCGCCTCTGACGGCGAAAGTGAGGGGGGGAGAAGCCGGCAGAAGCCAAAGGAGGAGGAGAACCCGGCTCCAGAGGGAGCCGGGGCGCTGGCTCAGGGCAGTTCCCTGGAGCCGGGGCGGCCTGCAGCACTGAGTCTCCCCGGAGAGGCCGAGCCCGGCACGCATGCCCCAGACAAGGGGCCCGAGCTGGGTGGGCAGGAGGAGGGCGAGCGGGACGGCCTCTGCGGCCTGGGCAATGGCTGTGCCGACAGGAAGGAGGCGGAGACCGAGTCACAGAACAGCGAGCTGTCGGGCGTCACCGCGGGCGAGTCCCTGGACCAGAGTGTGGAGGAGGAGGAGGAGGAGGACACGGACGAGGATGACCACCTCATCTACCTGGAGGAGATCCTGGTCCGTGTGCACACCGACTACTACGCCAAGTACGACCGCTTCCTCAACAAGGAGATCGAGGAGGCGCCGGATATCCGCAAGATCGTGCCGGAACTGAAGAGCAAGGTGCTGGCTGATGTGGCCATAATTTTCAGTGGGCTGCACCCGACAAACTTCCCGATAGAGAAGACGCGGGAGCATTACCACGCCACGGCGCTGGGAGCGAAGATCCTCACTCGGCTGGTGCTGAGCCCCGACGCCCCTGACAGGGCCACGCACCTGATCGCCGCGCGGGCTGGTGAGTGCTGCCTCCCTGTGCCCCGGGCATGGTCAGGCCCGCCGTCTCCTTGCAGGCACTCCTTAGAGCTGGCATTGCTGTTCATCTCACATTCAACTTTTAGAAACGTTTCCCAGAATCACCATCAAAATTTTAAGAATAGATCATGACGTTGGGTGAAATTCGAGTTCGGGCACGTTCATGCTTTCGGACCGCAGTCATCACGCACAGTGTTGGGTGGTGTGAGTTACTCACGTGCGGTGTAGAAAGTTCAGCGCTTCTCCCTGGAGTGAGCCATGGCTGCATTAGAGAGCAGGGAATCAGCGATGGGGCGAGTGAGCCATGGAGAGCAGGGAATCAGCGATGGGGTGAGTGATCCATGGCTGGATTAGAGAACAGGGAATCAGCGATAGGATGAGTGAGCCATGGCTGGATTGGAGAGCAGGGAATCAGCGATGGGGCGAGTGAGCCATGGCTGGACTGGAGAGCAGGGAATCAGCGATGGGGCGAGTGAGCCGTGGCTGGACTGGAGAGCAGGGAATCAGCGATGGGGTGAGTGAGCCGTGGCTGGATTGGAGAGCAGGGAATCAGCGATGGGGTGAGTGAGCCGTGGCTGGATTGGAGAGCAGGGAATCAGCGATGGGGTGAGTGAGCCGTGGCTGGATTGGAGAGCAGGGAATCAGCGATGGGGTGAGTGAGCCGTGGCTGGATTGGAGAGCAGGGAATCAGCGATGGGGTGAGTGAGCCGTGGCTGGATTGGAGAGCAGGGAATCAGCGATGGGGTGAGTGAGCCGTGGCTGGATTGGAGAGCAGGGAATCAGCGATGGGGTGAGTGAGCCGTGGCTGGATTGGAGAGCAGGGAATCAGCGATGGGGTGAGTGAGCCGTGGCTGGATTGGAGAGCAGGGAATCAGCGATGGGGTGAGTGAGCCATGGCTGGATTAGAGAACAAGGAATCAGCGATGGGGTGTAGTGGAAAAACTCCAGGCAGAAACAGGATGCGGGGCCCTCAGTTCACAGGTAAAAGGTTGACAAAGCCTCTGAGTTAGAAAACTAAGTGCAAAGTTTTGGCTGAAACGTGCGTAGAAGGACACGTTGTGGCTGGGAGAGCGGAGGACAGGCCTGCTGTCTCCTGATGGTGAAACCTGTCCCAGACGGGGCAGGCCGCTCTGACACGTTGAAAGTTCTGCCGAATAAAACAGAACCTTTCAGCGATAGGTGAATCTTGAAGGAAGACTTGCACCCCAGTGCTTAAAAAACCCAAATATCTCAGTATTCTAGTTATTCTGTGAAAATGCTCCCATAAGCACCTGGATTTTCCCCGAATGAAGATTGCCTAAATCACTTCAGGTTCTGCTCCTCCAATCGCGCTTCCTGTCCTGGCGGCGTTTCCTGAGAGGGCTTCTCAGTGCGTGGCCCCGCCTCCAGGGCTCAGGGTAGCCTTGTGGGGTGAGCTCATCCCTGTCCACGCACGCTCCCTGACAGCAAGTGTGGTCTTATTTGAGGCCACGCCTCTAGTCCGTGTCACGTGGTGTTGGACATGCATGTGCTCAGTAAAGCGTTTGAATCAAGGGTACATGGAAGGCTCCATCTCAGTGTGAAATAGGCAGGTGCTGGCTGCAGGGCAGGGGCAGGCTTTCCGTGGAGCCCAGCGAAACCCTTGATCCCAGGAGAAAGCCAGGCCCTGGCCTCCCACGGGCAGTCAGGCCCTTCTCTCCTGAGCGTGGAGCCGGGCCAGGCCACGGTCCTCCTTGGCTCCTCAGGTGCCCGTCTGCCCTGCCCCATGTCTGCCCAGCTCCTGACCCTTCTCTCCTGTGCATGGAGCCAGGCCAGACCGGGGTCCTCCTGAGCCCCTCGGGTGCCCATCTGCCCTGCCCCGTGAGTGCCCAGCTCCTGGCCCTTCTCTCCTGAGCATGGAGGTGGGCCAGGCTGGGGTCCTCCTTGGCCCCTCGGGTGCCCATTTGCCCTGCCCTGTGTCTGCCCAGCTCTTGACCCTTCTTTCGCTTTCCTTCCTTCCCCCGGAATTGTGCTCACGTTTCTTTTTGCTTCGGTGTTTGTGGCCTTACTGTTGAGGGGCCTTCCTGAACACATGCTCACGTCACCTGCTGTGCCCAGCTCCTCGTCTGAGATCCACCACTTCCCACCATGGCTGCTTATCCCTGGCCTGGGAGATGGGAACCTGCAGTGGGCAGCCCTGGTGGGGTACAGCCGAGTGAGGGCCCTGGGCTCTGGTGGGGTGCAGCCGAGTGAGGGCCCTGGGCTCTGGTGGGGTGCAGCCGGGTGAGGGCCCTGGGCTCTGGTGGGGTGCAGCCAGGTGAGGGCCTTGGTGGGGTGCAGCCGGGTGAGGGCCCTGAGCCCTGGTGGTTGCAGCCGGGTGAGGGCCCTGGTGGGGTACAGTCTGTTGAGGGTCCTGGTGGGGTGCAGCCGGGTGAGGGCCCCAAGCCCTGGTGGGGTGCAGTTGGGTGAGGGCCCTGAGTCCTGGCGAGGTGCAGTTGGGTGAGGGCCCTGGTGGGGTGCAGCCGGGTGAAGGCCCCGAGTCCTGGTGATTACAGCCAGGTGAGGGCCCTGAGCCCTGGTTGGATGCAGTCGGGTGAGGGTCCTGAGCCCTGGTGGGGTGCAGTTGGGTGAGGGCCCTGGTGGGATGCAGCCGGGTGAGGGCCCTGGGCCCTGGTGGGGTGCAGTTGGGTGAGGGCCCTGGTGGGGTGCAGCCGGGTGAGGGCCCTGGGCCCTGGTGGGGTGCAATTGGGTGAGGGCCCTGGTGGGTGCAGCCAGGTGAGGCCCCTGGGCCCTGGTGGGGTGCAGTCGGGTGAGGGCCCTGGTGGGTGCAGCCAGATGTGGGCCCTGAGCCTCCAGTGCTGGCCAAGACAGCCTGATGCAGCCGGGTCTCCCGCAGGCACAGAGAAGGTGCTGCAGGCGCAGGAGTGCGGACACCTGCACGTGGTCAACCCTGACTGGCTGTGGAGTTGCCTGGAGCGCTGGGACAAGGTGGAGGAGCAGCTCTTCCCGCTCAGGGACGACCACAGCAAGAGGTGGGTCCTCGCCGCACCCCGCACATCCCTGCCAGGCGTTCCCTCGCCAGACAGCTGTTGGTTCACACACCTAGGCAGTGCCCGCCAGGTGTCCCTGGGTGCCTGCTCTGCGTCGCCCAGACGCCCCGCTCATGGCCCTTGTTCTGTTCCTCCGACAGGGAGAACAGTCCTGCAGCCTTTCCCGACCGGGAGGGTGTGCCCCCCACCACCTTGTTCCACCCGATGCCGGTTCTTCCCAAGGCCCAGCCTGGCCCCGAGGTTCGAATCTACGACTCCAACACGGGGAAGCTCATCAGGACGGGCGCCCGGGGGCCCCCAGCGCCCCCCAGCTCCTTACCCCTCCACCGGGAGCCCTCTTCCTTCAGGTACATGGTGGCGCAGCCACTGCCCCCAGCTAGTGAGGGCTCTTCAAGCTGCTCTGGTCCGTTAGGGGGATGGCGCCAGTTGCCCAACGTGAGGGCGGGTGGAGGCTGCAGACGGTGACTCCCGCTTCCACCTTGTGGGAACGCCGCCCCCACTGGCTCTCTCGGGTCCTTTTGTTCTTCTGTCCTCTCTTGGTTCCCAAAACTGAAACAAAACCCTACAACCAGCTTCTCAGATGTTGTCCAGGCACCTGCATGTGCACACCTGTGGCCGCCCCGCAGAGCACTCGGTCCTGGGAACACTCAGCAGAGAATGGGCAGAGCAGGGCTGGTTTCGAGCCCCCGCCCCCGTCGCCTTGCCGGCTGCTCTCTGCCGGCCCCACGTTTGTTGCTCTGCCAGACCCCGGGCTGCCGTCTTTGTTTCCACACAGAGCAGGCGCAGGGGTGATGGCAGTGGCTGTTGGCAAACAGCACCGTGAGGAAGGGAAACTTGACTGGACTGGAAGGCGTTGGTAGCCGGGATCTGTGCTGCCCTGGAGAGGGGAAATTGCAGGCCCCGGGGGATGCTTCCTGCGCACGTGGCCTCTGTGCCTGTTTACCGGTGTGGACCGGAGATCAGCCCTCAGCCTGAGGTTGTGGCCCCTGCAGACCCCATGGGACATTCTTGGAGATTTAAATGAGTCTTTGTTCTGTGGTTGTTGCTTTGAAATTCAACCAAAAGTTTAACTAGATTAAACTTGACCCGGGCGAGGAGCACCTACCAAGACCTGGTGTGTGTTCACCCCTGGAAGCCCTCTGACAGGTCACAACGCCTCAAATCCTGCGACGGGTGCAGAACGCAGGCTGCTGGAGGGAGACGGGTGCTCATGGTTAATGGGTAGATGGAGAGGTACGACTTGGTGTCCTTTTCGAGCCCTTGCAGGATCCAGCACTGTCCCTGCGTGGGGACACTGAGGCCCGGAGTGCATGGCCCTCCCAGGTCAGGAGCAGGGGTGGCCAGAGCGTGGCCTTTGCACAGTGGGCGGCAGCTCCCGAGCCTGGGTGGGCAGGTGAGTGAGGAGGCCCCGCCAGGCACCACGACAAAGCCCAGTCAGCTTTCGGGAGAGGCCACTCCCTCTGGAAACGCGCTCTGGTTCCTCCCAGGTTTTCTGTTTTTAGATTGTGTTTTGTCTTTTGTGATTCTAGAGAGTAGCGTGTGCCCCTTTCGGCTGATTTCACAGCCCTTGAGGTCACGGTGGGGAGTGTTGCTAAGAGGAGTCGTCGGGTCGGGCGACTGGGAGGTGGGCAGGTGCAGGGTGGCTTCCTGTGCGGCAGCCTGGCAACGCGCTGGGACCTGGGGGATGGGGGGTTTGGGATGAATCCGAGGTTCTCCATTCTGATGACAGGGAAGAGGATCCCCAGCCACACACTGATGATGTCATCCCGAAGGACAGGAAGACATTCTGGTGACAGTGTCACCTCCCGTTGTTAGGAAGGCGCTGGGTGGTGATGTCACCTCCCATCGTGTCGTCCTGGTGACGATGTCGTCGCCTGTCATTAAGAAGGCGTCCTGATGGTGACGTTGTTTCTGGTCGTTAGAAAGGCTTCCTGTCCGGGCTGGTTGGGCTTTTAACACGAGGTGTCTTTCCAACACTGCTGCTCTAGCTCTTCGGGGCCGACAGGCGCCTGCAGTTCAGTTTGTTTTTGATGCTGACGACCCACAGTTGGCATCAGGCCTTGAGTCTACGGGCTCATTCCCTCGTCTGAGGGTTGCCCTCATCTCTGACCCCCAGGCCCCTCACCGTCCAGCTTGGCCACAGGGTTGGGGGTCCCCAGACACAGACTTTTGCAGTTTTGATCATCTGCTGAATCAGCTCACGAAACTTTGGAAAACATTTCACTCAGCAGTACCAGTTTATTTTAAAGGCTCAAGAACAGCCAAATGAGGGGGTGCAAGGGGCAGGGTCCAGAAGGGCCATGAGCACGGCGCGTGTCCCCCCGGAAGCTCTGCGTCCTTCCGTCTGTGGCGAAGGCACGGCTGATCCACCCACTACCCACTTGCTCCTGCAAAGCCTTCTGGTGACCAGCCCTGCCCTGAAGCTGCTCAGGCCCAGCCCACAGCCCCTCACCGCAGCGGTGATTCCAGGGACTGGTAACAGGTCTCTCCGTAAATCAGGGCTTCGTCCTTTGACGCTACTCTCATTCCTTCATTTAACTCAGTTAATTCCAGCTCTCCAGCCAGTTGACAGAGCTCCTGGACTCTTCTGAGAACAGCATGGGGGAGCCTGGCCTATGGGGTTGCTGTGGGCCAGTCAGTGAACAGGCCAGCACCACCTAGAGCCGAATGATGCAGAGACCCCGTGGCTAGGAAGTCAGGGTCTGTTGTGTGCTGTAATTCTAATCAGTAGCAGCATGATGGCAGGACAGATACGTGCGTTGAAGTGACACTGCTGAGATTTAGCTTTGAAATTGCAGTTTTGCAAAACGCTCACATAGTTTAAAGCAGCCACACGATCAGTACCGTGAAGAGCACCTGTTCTTTAGACACTGCTTTTCATACTGTTGACTGAAATGTTCAGGGGCTGGCACTGTTGTCCCAGTGCTTTGGGAGGTGGACCCACAAGGATCGCTTGAGCTCAGGAGTTCAAGGCTGCAGTGAGCTGTGACCGCGCCCTGCACTCCGTCCTGGGCCGCAGAGTGAGAGCCTGTCTCAGAAAAAAATTTTTTTTCGTAATTAAAAGTAAAATCACAAACCTTTGACTTATTTTTTCTTCAGCATTTTTATTTATTTATTTTTTTGAGACGGAGTCTTGGTCTGTCGCCCAGGCTGGAGTGCAGTGGTGCAATCTTGGCTCACGGCAACCTCTGCCTCTCAGGTTCAAGCAATTCTCATGCCTCTTCAGCAGCTGGAATTACAGGCACATGCAACCACGCCCGGCTAATTTGTGTATTTTTAGTAGAGACAGGGTTTCACCATGTTGCCCAGGTTGGTCTCAAGCTCCTGTCCTCATTGTCTTAAAACTACGCAGAGTGGTTAAAGATTAGATACAAAACTGGTTTTTTAATAATTCAGCCTTGCTTGAAGTGAGCTAGGAATTTCTAAGATCAATGAGAAAAAAATAATTGTTACCTGAAAACATACTTGCAGATAGTAAGCTAGATTTGAATAAAGTCAAACACTTTTACTTGAGTGACACTAATAATATGGCAACCGATAACTGTGTACGTGTTCTGAAATGTGTATAGTTTACGTCAACAGTAGCAGTTCAGAACGTTTCGAATGGCACATCATAAACTACCGTTCAGCTCTGCCTGTCTTTTGTAAGGAAGACGCACGCTGGGCTGCAGTTCATTGGAATAAGTTGACTTTTGCTGTTTTTAATTTGAAAGTGTAATTTGCACCAAAATACCAATATTACTTCAGTTAATACCAGCTCATTTATATGAGTGGATGTTAATGTGATTTGTTAGGTTGTGATAATCATCAGTTTGGTGGCGGGAAGCAGCATTGTTGTGGCCGCGGCAGCGGGCCGCCTGGCCTGGGTGATTGCAGGCGGGCACACCTTTGCCACATTAAGGAAATGTCTCTCCCTTCACTTGGACGTGTTGGAAACTGAGTTCTCCTAAAATGAGCCTGGGTTCTGCTTTTTGATAGTTTTCAAAATTGATGGAACTACCTATTTGTATTAGAAAAAAGGAATGCCTGTTTGAAGGTCTCCTTCCCCAGGCTGGACATGGTGCTGACAGTCTGAGGAAACGGGACCGGCCGGCAGGCGTTCTGTGGGGCTTTCCTGCTGCAGTGAGGACCTGGGCCTGTGTGGCTCGGCCACGCCTCTGGTCACACCCTACCTTTTCTCTGTAGGCCTCCTCCTTGGAGGAACAGGCAGAGTGGTTTCTTCTGGTTTAATCCAAGAGTCCCCCCTGCTTGTTTTGAGTTCGTGTGGCGCCTGCCCAGTCCCCTGCACTACATAGACCTGTGTCCGCAGTGCCCCTCCACGTGCGGACCCCTGGTGCCTGCAGGACCACTCCGCCTGTACAGACAAGTCCAGCGTGGTCTCCACAGCCACCCTCACACCCTTGTAACAGCGCTGGTGTGATTCCGCCGTGGCACCCCGTCTCAAGGTGGGTTCCACGCCTGAGCGGCCCCAGGCCTCATCTCTTGCGTGCATTGGTTGCCCAGTTTCCCTGTGGCACCCCATCTTACGGTGAGGACCGCACCTGCGCGGCCCCAGGCCTCATCTGTTGTGTGCATTGGTTGTGCTGCTGTGGAGGTGGCCCCGTCGCCCACCATCCTAAGAGTGGTGGTTCCTCGTTCTGTTCCCGGAACCCTGTGTAGACCCCATTGTGACAGGACGCTCGGCGGTGAGGGCGGTTGGCCCTTCATCCCTGGACTGGTCCTCATCTAAGGCTTTGAATGTTGTACATTTTTTAAAATTCTGGCTTTGAGCTTTTTGGTGCTGGGCTGGCAGCCTGGCTCACTGTGGACCTGCGGGTGAGTGGGAACATTCAGTTTTTTGGTTAAACTTTTTGAGATATTTGTAGATTGACACGCAGTGATAATGCAGAGAGGCCCTTTGGACCCTTTATCCCATTTCCCCTGTGGTTGCCTCTTGTGAAAGTGGGGAACAAGCTCATCACTGGGACCCACAGGGGCTCATCCAGACAGAAAGACAGAACCCTCACCAGCTCCCCTGCAGCCCTCACGGCCTCAGCCACTTCCCCTCCCTGACCCTTGGCCCTCCACCTGCTGTCCCTCCCTGCACCGTGCCCTCTGCAGAGTGCTGTGGACGGTGGTCGGCAGCCTTCTGGAGTTGACCCTTCTCCCTCGGCCGGTTCCTGGAGCCTCTGCGCCCCTCGTTCATGTCCTCCTCTCGCTGAGCCGTGTCTCGTGGTGTGTGGAGGGGCCGTCTGTGGCTTCACCGTTCCCCGTTTCAGGGATATTTGGGTTGTCTCCAGCCTTTGCTCTAAATGTTTGCACAGGTTGAGCATCTCATCCAAAAATCCAAAATCAGAAATGCTCCAAGATTCGCACCTTTCTGAGCAGTGACGTGGCCTGGAAGGAGATGCTCATCTGAGCGTTCGAATTTGGGGTCACCAGTTGCAGATGCTCAGCCCGTAAGTGTAACACAGATATTTCAAAATTCAAAAATCCAAAGTAGACAACACTTTGGGTCTCAGGCGTGTTGGATGTGGGATACTTAGCCTATCTAAGTTTTTATTTCTTTGGGATAAATGTCCAGTGGTAGGTACAGTTGCTAAATTGGATAGTGAGTGTGTGTTTAGCTTTTTAAAGAAACTGCCAGACCCTTTTCCGGAATACCTGCATCATCATCTCACATTTTCAGTGGTGGTGAGTGACCCAGGTGGCGTGGCCAGAGCTGTTTATTGCAGCTGTTCTGATAGGTGTGTCCTGAGCTGGTTGTGGCTGTGACTTGCGTTTCTGTGGTGAATAATGCCACTGAACATCACCTCCTGTGTGTGTTCCATCTGCTAGTCCTTGGTTGGCTGTGCGGCTTACAAATCCTTTCCTCCCAGGCAGCAACTTGACTTCTCTGAGACCTCAGAGGTGGGGTGTTTGGCTGGTGTAGAGCAGTTATCACAGGTTTTTAACATTTAATTGAAACATTTAATTCAGTTTAAAATAACAGTGCAGTTGGCCCTTTGAACAACACTGCTTTGAACTGTGTGTGTCCAGTCATACATAAATGGGTGTTTCAGCCAAATGCAGATGGGAAGCACATGTTCGCTGGATGGGAAGCGTGTGTTCATGGAGGGCCGAGGCGAAGAGTGGACTTTGACAAGGCTCAGGAAGTCCTGAATTCCAGTCAGGCAGATCATCCTCTAGAGGGTCTTCGGCAGAGCAAAAGTTTTTAATTTTCACAAGATTCTATTTATCACTTCTTTCTTTCAGGAATCATGCTCTTGATGTGAAGTTAACTAGTAGCCTAGTCCCAGATCCCGGAGATTTTCTTGATGTTTTATCCTGAAAGATCTGTAGTCTTTCATCTTACACCGCGATGCTCTTGAGGTTGGTTTTCTGGCCCCAGCCACATTGCCGCGGGCGCTGTCTTCCGCCACGGCTGCTTCCGCCCCAGCGTCTCAAGTGTGCTCAGGTGCACCTGTGTGGTCTGTTCCTGGGTTTTCTGCCCGGAGATGCCCTTGATCAAGTTGGATTTCCTGTTTTCTGTGAGTTGTTAACACCAGTGGGTGTTGCATTTTTTCGGTGTTTGTTGATTGATATTCTGGTGTCTGTGGTTTTTCTTCTTTTGCCTGTCAGTATGCGGTGGTCACATTGACTGATTTTTGGACATGAAAACAACCTTGCAACTCAGAAACCAATCCCCTTGGTTGTGGTGTGTAGTAACCGTGATGCACTTCTGTGAAGTGTCTTCATGTTGATGTTGAGAGGCCTGTGGGGCTGTACTTGTCACATTGTGTGCCGTCTGTCCCCGGGTTTGTTGTCGCTTGGTGGCCTCCCGTGGTGAGGTGGGAAGCGTCCACCCTCTAGCATCCTTGGTCAGACTGTAGACTTGCCCCTTCCTTTCACTTATTTGGGAGAATTCTCCAGTGAGACCGTCTGGTCCTGGAGATTTTATTTTTGCAGATTTAAAATTTCATGTTCATTTTCCTTAATAGTTACAGGGCTTTTCACAGGACCTGTTGTGTTCGGGTGAGTTGTGGTTGGTTCTGTTTTTTAAGGAATTGCTCCACTTACCTCTATTTTTTTTTTTTTTTTTTTTTGGTTTTGGTTTTCAGCCTCCTTATTTCTTACCTTCCTTCTGCTTGCTTTGGGATTATTTTTTATGACTTGTTTCGACAGTCAGGTGTGGTCTAGAGAACCAGAGCGGAGTCTCCGGTGCTTGCCTGGATTCCTGCTTCCGTCCTTGCGGGAGTTCCCTGAGGGGTCCCTTCCTTCCCAACCTGCCCTGCGGTGTCCATCATGCTCTCGGGGCAGGCCTGGGCCCTCTGCAGTCTCTCCCTTGCTGGGGGACGTTTTCACGGGATAAGACTCTGGGTTGATCTTCCTTTTTCTCAGGGCCTGAGAAACATCTGGCTTCCTTCTGGGCTCCGTCGTTCAGATGACTGATCTTCTGTCTTTGGCCGCTTTTCCTGTAGGTAAGCTGTGTTTTCTCTTCCATTGCCATCAAGGTTTTTCTCCATCTTTAGTTGAGGTTTGATGATGACGTGTCTTGGTGTAGATTTGGAGGGTTTACTTTGTTTAGGTTTGACTCTGCTTTTTGAGTTGGAAGGTTTATGTCTTTTGACGTCTTTGGGACATTTCCAGCCATTGCTTTTCAAGGCCATCTCTGCCATGCATGGGACGGCAGGGACACGGATGCTGAGGCTTTTCCTAAGCTGTGTTCTTTTTCCTGTTCAGCTCATTTTCTCTGTTGTCCGGGTTGGGTGATTTCTGTTAGATTTTTAGGTTCACAGCCTTCCTCTGTCTCCTTCATTTGCTGCTAGTCTGTCCATGACATTTTTTGGTTTTAGTTTTTATTTTTCAGTTATAAAATTTCTGTATCTTCTATTTCTTTACCAACCCTTTGTGTTTTTCATTTGCGTATTTGCAAGCATATTTGCAATTGCCTGTTGAAGCATTTTTATCATGGATGCTATAAGTCATTATGAATTTTAGCATCTCTGCCCTCTCAGCTTGGCCTCTGTTGATTGTCCTTTTCTCCATAGTTTGAGATCTTCCTGGTTCTTGCTGGGGCAAGTGACATTGGATTGAAACCTGGACCTTTTTCACATCATGTTAGGAAACTTTGGATCTTATTTAAACCTTCTCCCATCGCTCATTTTTTTTTGGGCCATGCTCCAGCAGCAGGAGTGGAGGCCCCCTAGTTCCTGCCAGTCGGGACAGGAGTCCATTTCCCCACACGGCCTCTTTTTGATGCCTGAGAGTGGGGGATGAGGGTGACGCCGTTGCTGGTGGACACATGTCGGGATGGGGGTGACGCTGTTGCTGGTGGACAGCTGTGGCGATGGGGGTGACGCCGTTGCTGTGGCAGTCCTGGCTCCCCACGTCATCGCTGGCACCATGGGAGGAGTGTCTGCATCTTCATTGGGGGCTGGTGACAATCCCGACGCCCCCACATGGGTGGGAGGAGTGTCTGCATCTTCATTGGGGGCTGGTGAGAGTCCTGACGCCCCCACATGGGTGGGAGAAGTGTCTGCACCTTCAGTGGGGGCTGGTGACAGTCCTGACGCCCCCACATGGGTGGGAGAAGTGTCTGCACCTTCAGTGGGGGCTGGTGACAGTCCTGACCCCCCCCCACATGGGTGGGAGGAGTGTCTGCATCTTCAGTGGGGGCTGGTGACAATCCCGACGCCCCCACATGGGTGGGAGGAGTGTCTGCATCTTCAGTGGGGGCTGGTGACAGTCCTGACCCCCCCCCACATGGGTGGGAGGGGCCTCGCTGCTGCCAGTGGGGTTGAATGTCGGACTCCCCACAGGCTCCCCCATGGCCTTCTCTGAGACCTCAGAGGTGGGGTGTTTGGCTGGAGTAGAGCAGTTATCACAGGTTTTTAACATTAATTGAAACGTTTAATTCAGTTTAAAATAACAGTACAGTTGGTCCTTTGAACAACACTGCTTTGAACTGCGTGTGTCTGGTTATACGTACATGGGTGTTTCAGCCAAATGCAGATGGGAAGCGCGTGTTCGCGGGATGGGAAGCGCGGCGCTCGCGGGATGGGAAGCGTGTGTTCACAGAGGGCCAAGGTGAAGAGTGGACTTTGTCAAGGCTCAGGAAGTCCTGAATTCCAAACAGCACAGATCAGCACCTTCAGATTTCTGGGCAGAAAATCTTCTCTTCATTGTAAATAGCCTAATATAGCTGTGTCTTTTTAGTTTTGTGACTTTGACTTAATGCCTGTATTCCTTCACCAGGATGGGTTTTATCCCCTCATCCTCGTGCCTGTCCCGAGCGAGCTGATGTCTGGGACGCACGCTCAGTGCCTCCTGGTCTCGTCCTTTGGTCACTCAGGGAAGAACCAGCAGCTAGAAACGGCCGCCTCTGAGGAGGGCAGCACCACCCATTTTCCCAGAGGCCTGCCTTAAATTCTAGCAGTCAGAGGCATGCATTAGAATATATTAATAAGATTCACACATCCAGATCGAGAAAGATATGTACAGAGGAGAAGAACCATTTCAAATGGAGCTGCGGTTTTAACATAGCAGAAAAATCCTTGAAACAGAAAATTGGCCCTTTCTAGTTGATTTATTATATTAATATTTAACCATACAAGCACGAGAATTACCTTTTTCTGGGTTTTTTTGTGAATTTTTTTTTTTTAAAGATGGAGTCTTGCTCTGTTGCGCAGGCTGGAGTGCATTGGCGTGATCTCGGCTCACTGCAACCTCTGCCTCCCGGATTCGAGCGATTCTCCTGCCTCAGCCTCTTGAGTAGCTGGAATTATAGGCATGCACCAGCATACTGGGCTAATTTTTGTATTTTTAGTAGAGAGGGGGTTTAGCCATGTTGGTCAGGCTGGTCTCGAACTCCTGACCTCAAGCGATCCACCCCGCTTGACCTCCCAAAGTGCTGGCTTTACAAACATGAGCCACCGTGCAAACCTGTGAAATGATTTTAATTTCAGCCCACTGACATGTTTTGTCACTTCACCATTTTTTGTATCTGTTTTCGCAGCCCGGAGATGGTGCATTTTCTTGTTTTGTATTTTGCCATGTAGCTCTCCAGACCCTGTTTTCAGGGTGAATGGCGTGTCCTGGGGGTTCCCAGAACATGCTTAGTCGCCTGTGTCTCTTTGCCCTTTATTCTGAGATGCTGGAGCCCAGCAGAGGCTCTCTGCCCCACGGGGGTTTTGTGGATAAAAGAAGTTGGGTGTTACTTTTCTACAGGATAGTCAGAAACATGTTTTGCCACTCAGCCTGGCCCAGTTAGCCACCTCTGATCTATTAAACTCTGAAAAGCGTGTTGGCGAAACATCCCGTTTTTCCTGTGATTCCCTGTTGGGGTGTGAGTGTTTGCCTAGTCCGAGAGCCAGGAGTCTGACTCGGTGCTGAAAAGTGCGATTCAAACTGACTTCCTCATGTGGGGCCTATGAAATTCCTTTCAGAGCGGTTCCGCCACCCCAGCCACAGACGTTCGGCGAAGAGCTGCCTGACGCTCCGGACGGAGAGCAGCCTGGCCCTTCTAGAAGAAAGCGACAGCCCAGTATGTCTGAGACAATGCCGCTGTACACTCTTTGTAAGGAAGATTTAGAGAGTATGGACAAAGAGGTGAGCCAACCGCGCCCTGGTGCCCACGGTGGCGCTCGCGCTGGGGCAGAGGTGAGCCAACCGCGCCCTGGTGCCCACGGCGGCGCTCGTGCTGGGGCAGAGGTGAGCCAACCGCGCCCTGGTGCCCACGGCGGCGCTCGTGCTGGGGAAGAGGTGAGCCAACCGCGCCCTGGTGCCCACTGCGGCGCTCGTGCTGGGGCAGAGGTGAGCCAACCGCGCCCTGGTGCCCACGGCGGCGCTCATGCTGGGGCCGCAGAGCTGCGATGTGCGGGTGGAGGCAGAGCGAGAATTCTGCACTTGTGCAGTCGTGTCTAGTTCGAGACTAGCACTCGTGGTTTTCATGGAACTTCCTATTCAAGGAGACCTAGAACAGCATTAAGCGGTGTGTCCGCAATGTGTGGCGTGAGAACACGTCGAAGTTGTGGCTTAGGATTCGTGCCTGCGTCTTCACCAGGACCGACACCGCCCAGCCCCTCCTGCTCTCCTGGCCCACCCCAAGGACATGGGACAGGGTCTGGAGGCACTCATGGTTGTGAGGAGGAGTGAGTCCCCCTGCCCCACGCCGACAGGCCCCGGTTGAGAAACGCTGGAGCGCTGTGTGTCCGCTGCACATGGGCCTTACACACACATACAGAGTGGCTGGTGATTCTCACAGCATCTCATTACCACAGCACTAGAGAGCTTTAGGCCGCGTCGGTGGAGTTGGGGTTTTCCCAGCCGGGTCCTGCTTCGCTCCTGTGTCCTGGGCCTTGGCCCGCGTGCTTCTCCTCTTGGGTCCCAGGCCACCCGATGGAAGGTTCCACAACAGTCGGGGTGTTGGGGCGGGCGATCTCGCAGCACCGTCCTTCGGATACTATTCTTTAGAAGGACCATCCTGGGAAACCACGTCCCATGTCCTCCCGTAAGTTGCCCTCGTGGGTGGCACCTGTGTGGGGTCCTCACCCGCAACCGGCCAGGGCACAGGCCATCCCCTTCCTTCAGGTCCTCGTGTTCCCTCCAGAGTCCGTCCTCCCTGCCTGCCTGGTGCCGCTGTCCTCTGGAGAGAGCCGCCATTCTGTTTGCATCCAGAAGGCAGCAGAAGTTTCTTGAGGAGGAAAACAGCTCCTGTTTATTTTCAACAGTAGCAGAAAAATGCAGACGGTTCTGTTCAGGGCAGACTCGTCTCAGTAACTCAGGTTACCACTTTTAGATACCAGTTTATCTTGTGAGGATCAGATCTTTTTTCAGGTGTGCTGAATTTCTCTGCCATTTTTCTGTCTTTTTGAACGTTAGCTGTTTTTTGTTTCACAAAAATGTTTTCTCTAAAAAAATTTTTTCTCAACCACTACCTATAAGCCCAGACCACTTTATTTGAGATTCCAGAAGGTTCTGTGTAAGGAACAGCCACCTGCCTAGGACCAGGGGCAGGAAGAGAGGAGGAAGGGACTCTACCTCTTCCCACCTGGAAGCCGCTGACACATCCCATCTCCCTCCTGGTTTCCTGGTCGGGCTTGGAGGACTCAGGGTCTGTTCCCCACGCAGTCCTGTTTCAGGCAGTGGTGACAACTTGATTCTTAGTCATTCGATATCAAAGGGGGTTGAATTCTCAATGGGAGACAGATGTCTTGAATGTACTCAGCAGCTTTCAGCCACCCCAAAACCTAATCCTTTATATCTCAGAAATAAAAAGTGATCATAAACCCCCAGATGTGGCTCTTCGGGAACAAACGGTATTGAAAGCGGAAGACTGCAGCGGTGGATTGTTCTGTGCATGGGAGAGAGGCCAGAGGGTTTTATGTTTGTGAATATTTAAAGCCTGCCTGATTCTCTGAGTCCTGGGCCCTTAAGACAATCAGCGCCTGCAGGAGAAAGGGTCAGAGGAGCCCCGGAGCCAAGGACCCGAGGCCTCTAGGAGCTGGAAGACGTGAGGAAGGGATTCTCCCTGTGGACACCTGGATTTTGGTCCTGTGAGGCTCATGTTGGACTTCTGACCTGCACAGCTGTGAGGTTGTGAATTTGGATCATTTGAGCCATGGTGCGTGGTTATTACAGCAGCCTCAGGAAGCTCCTCGTGACCCGGCCCTGGTTTGACAGCCTCGTTTCACATCTGTCCCTCTGCCACTCCCTGTGCTTGGGGCAGATGAGGCAGCTGCACCCCAGATAAGCCTGTCTCTCAGGCCCGTTGGCTGCACCCCCGTGGGCCTGTGAGACGAACTGGGTACCTGCCCCGTGGTGCTCCCTGGAGGCTGCCGTGGCCTCTCTTCATCCTGGGGATACATGGGGTGGGGGCTGCTTCTCCTTTTGGGACTCAGGTAATGGGGAGTCAAGTGGTCTGGAACCAGGATCAAGTGCAGCCTGTGGAGGGGCCACTGAGTGAGGGGTGTGGAGACCTCTGGCCGTTTCTGGCACGTCAGTGTGTTAGACGGGCGTCTCCTGCTTCAGTGGTAGAGGAAGGGTCTCCGTGTAGACAGAGGAGGGGCAAAGCTGCTGACCCAAGAGCTGCCCGTGCCGTGGGGGATGCCACTCCCACTCCCCCGACGGGGGCTTCCCCGCCCCTCATGTGAGGAGCAGCTTGGAGAACTCAGCCCGGTCAGTGCTGTGGGAATGTCAGACCCAGCAGGCATCTGGATTTCTTCTTGGGTTTAAACCGCAGAGGCTTCTACAGCTAGCAGACCACTCACTTGATGTCTCTGCTTTCAGAGAAAAACGGTCCCCCACGTAGCACGTACTTCTGATCCCCACGTCCAGAACGTGCCTAAGCAGTGTCAGGCGTGATGTCAGTAAGCGTTCACCTGAACCGGCATTGAAGAAACTTGAAAGCCGTGAAAATTAACATTGTAATTTTATCTTAACCATTTTTAAATCCTGCATTTAATATACGTGGAAGCCAAGAAATGTGATGACCCCGATGCCTCAAGAACAGAGGCCGGGTGTGGGGCCACCATCACCAGGAGTGCTCCCAAAATCACGTGAGGCGTAAGAACTCGCTAACATCAGGACTGCTCCCAAAATCACATAGACATGAGAACTCACTAACATGAGGAGTGCTCCCAAATCACGTGAGATGTAAGAACTCACTAACATCAGGACTGCTCCCAAAATCACATAGACGTGAGAACTCACTAACATCAGGAGCCCTCCCAAAATCACAAGACGTAGAACTCGCTGTCACCAGGAGCACTTCCAAAATCACAAGACGTAAGAACTCACATCGGGGTGCTCCTCAAATCATGTGAGACGTAAGAACTCGCCGTCACCAGGAGTGCTCCCAAAACCATGAGATGTAAGGATTCGCTAACATCAGGAGTGCTCCCCAAATCACGAGACATAAGAACTTGCTGTCACCGGGAGTGCTCCCCAAACCACGAGATGTAAGAATTCGTTAACATCAGGAGTGCTCCCCAAATCACGTGAGACGTAAGAACTCGCCGTCACTAGGAGTGCTCCCAAAATCACATGAGATGTAAGAACTTGCTGTCACTGGGAGTGCTCCCAAAATCACGAGATGTAAGAATTCACTAACATCAGGATGACTGCCCAGGCCACGTGAAACAATTACACGGCACGTCTGGCTACCAAAAACAGGTTGAAGGCTACATGCAAAAAGTTGCAAGCTGTCACAAAAAGTTAAAACTTTGCAGATTCTTATTGCTCATGAAATGTGCCTGGATGTAGAACCTCAGAACGGTCCGGCCTGGAGTGTGCTCTTAGGCAGTGTCCAAGCTGCTTCTCTGCAGTTGGCACCGGTGAACACAGCGGTGCTGCAATCCCAGCCCGGGGCTCTGTGCTCTTCTGACACCTGAAACCACTCCCACCCATCAGTAAAGACCCCGCTCACCTGCTCCCTTTCCACAGATCTGCTCTGACCCTACCCCTACCCCACACACACACCGCGAAAGGAAGCAAGAGGTGTTGGACACAAACAAGGACTGCAGACGGCAGCCACACTCATCTCTACACGTGGGCGTGGCCATCAGTGTCTTTCAGCAAACAAGGAATGTGGACGGCCGCCACACTCGTCTCTACACATGGACGCAACCATGCCTGTCTTTCCGCAAATTTGGGGAGTTTTCAACCTCGATGTCTTCCAGTATTTTTTCAAGGCCAGTCTTTCTCTCTTTCGGGAATCGGTGACACAAATATTAAACATCGGGGCCTGTCCAGAGGCCCTACGGTGCCACTCCTTTTCTTGGTGTGCTTCTTACGAGGCCGTGTCTGCAGCTCCACTCCTAGTATCTGCGGAGTCTTGGAGCCTAAACATGTTAGTGAAGCTGTGTTTATTGAACTCGACATTTGTTCAGGAAGTGCTGGGCACCTGCTAACGTGGAAGGCCTTCTCCCAGACTGACAGTAGACTCACAATAGACTGCAAAATTAATGGTGGATTAGAATCAGGGAAACCAAAGGGCCAGAACCCTTACCCATGGCTGTGTACAGCTGACACATCTGAAGATTCGTTAAAATACACACAGTGCTCGTGAAATCAGTGATGTTTGGGAACTTTGCTGTTACTGAAGAGCAGTGATTTTTCCCTTTATGTCTGATTTGTGGTTTTCAACCACAGTTGTGACTTGATCTTTTAAAATATTTTGATTAACCAAAATCCTTTAAGAATGAGTTAGTTTTGTAAATTTTGTTATCCAGTCAGTAGAAGTTGTTGATGACAGTTGATGCAAAAAAAGACTCAGTCACAACCATGTCTAAAGATCTGATCGTTCTTTGCGTGGTCGGAACTTTAGGTATTTGGACTTGGTTTTGATTTTTCTTTCATGAAGGTGATAACCAGAAAGAATGCTTTTCTCCTTGGGCTCTAAGTATTTCTTGAAAGGTTTGGTTACTGAAGTGATAGTGAATTAAAGTTTTCCCGCAGGTGTCATTGAATAGATAAGACGTTATCTTTTGTTTGATGAGAGACTTGTCACAGCCCCCTCTAGGTAGAGAAGCTTTCTCGGTGGATTTTGGAGTGTGTGATTTGCGTGAGTCATTCTGGGGACACGTGCTGCCTGCAGCCTTGTCTTGAGTGAAGGGCTGTGGGTCCCACCACTCAAGCTTGGCAATTTCTGAATGCTTGAGTTTGTTTTCCAAGTTTTGGGGTTTTTTTACGTTTTGTTAAAGTTCCTCTTTAGTTGATGTTTTCTGTTCATAAAAGCTTCTTTCCAGTTGGCATTATTTCACTTAAAAATTCATTCCACATTATAGTTTTTCAGGCAAATTTCGATTTCATGTTTAATAGATGTTTGTTCCTTGAGACTCGAGCTTAGAGTACGTGTAGTTGGCCAGTTGGATGGTGGCCTTTTCACAGGAGGTGCCGTGTCTTGTCATCTGCTGAAGCCTACGTGTCTCCACGCAAACACCCGCCTCCGTCTCAGCCAGCTCACAAAGAGACTCACCCCCACGTGTCGGCCCCCTGCAAGTTCTTGTGTGATCATGGAACTGCGGGGAAGGGAGGGTGCCGGAACCAGGGCTGCGAGGTCACCAGAGGGTTGAGGTGGGGCCTGTCCCCTGCACACCCCTGCGGGAAAGCCTGCTGGGCTCCAGAGCCGGCGCCCGCAGCCTCTCCAGCTGTGTTACCTCGTTTCTGCCTGTTCTGCTTCTCGTGCTCAGGGCACTTTCCCGACCCTGCTCCGTGTCCCTCTCATGTCCCATCCTCTCTCGAAGCCGTCCCACCTCACTGCAGGGCAGAGCTGGGTAGAGGTTTATTCTGTGATCCCGGGTCATGCAAGGAGGTTGGTAGAAGCATTTCATTTCCGTGCATTGACAGGATACAGTAGCATCTGGTGTTATCTGTATTTCCCCTTTGGTAGAAATTCCGACACTTAGGTATGAATTCATTTGTGTTTTTTCTTTTTACATACTTCTAAATTTTCCTTAAGATTTAAAAAAAATTATGTTAGCATGTTCTAAGTAAAGTAAATACAAACGACCCTCAACTTACAATGATTCGCTTAACAATTTTCTAACTTTGCAATGATGTGCAAGGGATGTGTGTTCGGTAGAAACCACACTTTGAATCAGGAGTCTTGACTCAGAATTCTGTAGAACAGCTCGTTCCAAGTCGGCCTTGTGCTGGATGACTCTGCTAGCGATGGGGTAATGTCTGCGTGTGGAAGGCAGCTGGGCCAGGTGTGCCGACGCGTTTTCGGCCTGTGATGGGCTCATCTGGACGTGACCCCATCCTGAGTCCAGGAGCCTCTGTGGTACAGAAAACGTTTTTCAAAGAGTGCGGTCACCGTTTTTGTAACAACAAGCCCAGGAAAGATAGGTGTTGTTCCCACACTGGTATGTTTACATGAGTCAGGCAGAAAGAGGGAGAGGAGATCGGAGCACGGTGTAGGTGAGGTCAGGTTTTAATGTGTGCCCATGTTTCTGGTTTGGCTGTGCCAAGCGTGCCTCCAGATCTTCCAGATGGCAGCGAAGGGACACGTGCCGGGCCGCCCTGCGTCACCAGCGTTGGCACAGACGTCTGAGGCCTCCCAGCTGGGCCGCCACACTAGCGAGGGTCCCTCGGGGTCCCTGGGTTGCCTGCGGGCCAGCCTGCCTGCCCTTGGCTGTCAGATGTAAATCAACAGATTTTTAACAGTGCCTTTTTTTCTCTCTTGACAAGGTGTGATGCAGTGTTAAAGGCCCTAAGTATTTCAGAATAGAACTGAATAGAATTATTCCCTTAGGAGATTTGCCATCAAAACAGTAAATACAGTGATGTAAGCATTCTGGTGAAGTGTGAACAGCAGTAACGTCTTGAAGTAACTAGATGCTCTGATTAAATACCAGTTCACGCCAGCGTCTCTGGTAATGCGTTACTTTCAGGGATCGTTATCATGACCTGATGATAAAGCCGCTGCCTCAGCTAATTAACTATTGGTTAAAATGTTTTCGCCTTTTGATGATTCGGGCCAGGGCACATGTGCTGTGACTGCTGGACAGTGGCGATGGGTTTGAAATTGCAGACTGGGCTGGCTGGATGAGTCGGCCTCCGTGCGGGCGGGGGGCTGAGCCGTGATTTCTGATCAAAGCGGCCTCACACCGAGCCTTTGTCACTCTGGACTCGGCCTCCCCTGCTCCGAACTGCGCCTGTCTCGGGAGTTGTGCTCCGTCCTCTGTGGCCGTTTCTCGTACCTGCTGCGGGGGTGGGGTTGGGTCTGTGTCAGTGAATGCCCCTCGGGGCCCCAGCCAGGTGTGCACTCCCAGACCCTCCTGGGAAGCAGCCCGCGCTGGGGGACTGTGGACAGGCCGCCCCGCCTCACCTGCCTGTCTTGGGGACCACGTGGCTGTGCCTTCGCACACAGACGCCCTCAACGTGGGAGAGTGGGAGAGCTGTGAGCAGGGCTGTGCTCTTGGAAAGGGAGCCCCCAGGAGAGCTGCCCAGCAGCACCCCCCACCGTGATCCATGCCGGACATAAAACACTCCTCCCTCCGCTGGCCGCCGGCTGAGCGGGCCCCTCGATGCTGGGTGCGGGTTCTTTCTGCACGTCCTTCTCCCATCTCCGTGCAGTTCCGGAAAAGGAGGTGAGAACTTGAGTTCACCTCCCCGCACTGGGCTCAGCCTCTCCCGCCGCCGCAGCAAGGCACTGACGGCACCCATTACCTGCCCGCTGAGGTTCGGGGAGGCTGAGGTTTGGATGCGGTGCTCCCATCACCTGCTCACTCGCCTGCCGCCTGTTTCCGCTCCCATCCGCGTCACACGTGTCAGGCCTGGGGCCGGCTGAGCTCACCCCAGGTGTTCAGGAGTCGCCCTCTCTGCATGTGTCCCAAATTGGAGGCGTGCCCAGAGCGAGCAGGCGGGCATCTTAGCGAGCGTCCCGTGGTGCCGCCACGTCTCCACTCCCAGGTGGCTGCTCTCCTCCCAGGTTCCAGGATGGGAAGGACTCGGGTGCCTCCCGGAAAGCCCTGTCCCTCAGGAGTCGTGCTGTGAATCTCACTGATCTTGAGAATTTCAAGCAAATATGCTGGTTATTCGCCATAAAATCCAACAGTGCACTAGGAATAAAATCCGTGTTCACATAAGGGACAGAAGGAATTTAAACCCAATCTTTGCCTGCGAACTGCCTGTCTGGGTTTGCTCTTTCACCCGGGGCTTTGTTAAGGATTGGTTGAGTTTCAAACCCCAGGGCTCAGGTAGAAAGCAGAGTCCCATGTCCAGCCCCCACCCTGCTGCACTCAGAGCCCTGGACTCTGCCGGGAGAAGGCCTGTTGCGGGGGGACGGGGCCCGGGAAGGAGGTCTGTCGCTGACTCTTGGCCATTTGTCAGGTGGACGACATCCTCGGAGAAGGCAGCGACGACAGCGACAGCGAGAAGAGGCGGCCTGAGGAGCAGGAGGAGGAGCCCCAGCCCCGGACGCCAGGGGCTCGCAGGGAGCGGACACTCGGGGCAGCGGCGTCCAGCGAGAGGAGCGTGGCAGGCGGCCGGGGGCCCAGGTGAGTGTGGGGTCTGAAGTGGGAGGGGCCTTACGCAGGCTCCCAGAGGTGACTCTGCTGTTGATGGACCGCCGGCTGCATCTCGTTCTTCATGCCCGTCCCCCCTTCTGTGTGTGAAACCAGCAGCTTCCAAACTCAGCAGGCCCTGGTGGTGGCCGCTTGGCTGTCTCCATGCTGACTCCATGTCATACATGTGCGCAGGCGTGTGCGGTGTCTGCACGTGTGCAAGGAGTGTATGCAGTTCTGCATGTGTGCGCAAGTGTGTGTGCGGTGTCTGCACATGTGCGCAGGCATGTGGGGTCTGCACATGTGCGCAGGCGTGTGTGTGGTGTCTGCACATTTGCGCAGGCATGTGGGGTCTGCACGTGTGCGCAGGCATGTGTGCGGTATCTGCACATTTGCGCAGGCGTGTGGGGTCTGCACATGTGCGCAGGCGTGTGTGCGGTGTCTGCACACGTGCCGTCTGTTGATTCTTAGTGTTCAACATGAAGACTGCGTCGGTTGTTCCCTCCACCCTGCCAATATCAACATGCCAGGATTTGCGGGTGTGGAATGACTCGGTGTTTCCTGTGACCGTAAATTGCTCTTACCAAATAGAATAGGACACGGTGATGCTGTTCCCTTTCTTAAACATCTGTTTTACCTGGATTTGATAATTACCTCACTTTTGTTAGCTTTCTTCCTTTTTGCCTGTTTCTGAATCCCTGGCTGCCTCTCCGCTCCACTCCCCTGGCCTCCCCCGACCCACCCTGCTCACTGCCCCCAGGAGTTGCCTTCCTCACTCTCTGGGGTGTTCTCTGTCTCTGCATTTTGGTGGAATATACACCTCCCAGAAGCTTCCCGAGAAAGTGTCTTTGTCCTGTCCACACGTCCGCAGTCGGGGGGACGCGTAATCCGCAGTCGGGGGGACGCGTGATCCGCAGTCGGCGGGACGCGTGATCCGCAGTCGGGGGGATGCGTGATCCCCAGGTGGCACCATCTCCTTGAGGATTTGGAAGCACAGCTCCCGCCTTTAGCTCCGGGGCTGCTCCAAGCCCGTCCGAGGTAACCTCGGAGGCTTTGTCTTGCTTGCCCGTTAGACAGGATGTGGCCCCCCAGGTCCTGCCGACATCCTCAGTACAGATGCGTGTCCCGAGGATTTGCCCTGAGAACTTGGCCTCCAGAGCCTTCTTGCGGCTGCTGCGGGGCTTTGGGGCCAGTAAACCTCTGCATCCTGGTTTCCTCACCTGTGAAATGAGGTAGGAGCAGCGCCAGCCTCAGAGGGGCTACTCCCAGCTTCAGCAGGCGAGCAGGGGGCGCTCCAGGTGCACGTCTGGCGTCTGTGGTGAAGACGACAGTGCAGACTGCTTGCTTTCTCCACTGAAGCGGTTCTCCCCACGTCTGGTCTTACTCTTAGGCTCTCCTGTAGGTGAATAAACATTTCAAGAAAAGAGTGTAACTCATTCAGGCAATCCAGTTACAAAATTGGGCCAGAAATTCCAACCACAAATGCAGACAAGATAGTCATTGTTCCATGTGCGAGAATTACAGAAAATCACTTGATTTTCTGCTCTGTGGTTTAGCAGGGAAATGAGTGCAGCTTCTCTCCGGGCAGCCCACCCTGTGTTTACCATCTAGGAAGCAGTATTTTCCAGCTGTGCTGAAATGATGTGAAATTGTTTTAGGAGAGATTTTGAAATTCTGTATTGGGTGATAACATGCCTTGTTTTTTCGCACATGAATTACGGGGTGGTTTTGCCTGGCCTACCTTCCTTCACTTTTCGGTGTAGACCATTGGGTCTGTTGTGAAGCTCTGGGGTCAGGCCTGGGGAAGGTGGCGCACTGGGGGCCTCTGGGAGGGTTCCACTGCTCTCCCCCGAAGACCCTCTAGGCCAGGGCTAAGCTGAGCCAGCTCCAAGGAGTCCGCCTGCTGCGGTCATGTTCGTATCTGGATTTGCAGCGTGCTCTGGGTATGAACATAGGTGGTTTTAACCTGATAATTTTTTTCTAATTAAAAGAAGAAACCCAAAGTGCTTTTCCACTAAGACTGGTGACGGTGTTGCTGATATCCATCCACGTCATCCATGACACATGCCATGTCCGTGCCTCCCCCTGTGGGCACCTGGACGTGGCGCTCAGCGGGTCGGGACCCAGAGCTACAGAGGACTTGGGGGCCAGGACTGGAGTTAGCACCCCTGGGTTTTTCTTTTTTTTTTGCTAAATGACCTGCCCATGGCGGAAGTGAACCTCACTGGTGAAACCATGCAGACGAGATTAGCCCCTCTACTTTGGGGTGTCTTCCATGCTGCTCTCCCAGCTGCAGGAGGCAGTTGGGGCTGTGCCTCTCCATTCTGGCTTCTCAGTCAAGGACCGGATCGTTATGTAATCGCCGTTTCACTCCATGTCTTAGGGAATGGGTGGGCTTGGGTGATTTTAGAATTTGAGATCAGGGAGGCCGGGCGCGGTGGCTCACGCCTGTAATCCCAGCACTTTGGGAGGCCGAGACGGGCGGATCACGACGTCAGGAGATCGAGACCATCCTGGCTAACACGGTGAAACCCCGTCTCTACTAAAAAATACAAAAAAAAACCTAGCCGGGCGAAGTGGCGGGCGCCTGTAGTCCCAGCTACTTGGGAGGCTGAGGCAGGAGAATGACGTGAACCCGGGAGGCGGAGCTTGCAGTGAGCTGAGATCCGGCCACTGCACTCCAGCCTGGGCGACAGAGCGAGACTCCGTCTCAAAAAAAAAAAAAAAGAATTTGAGATCAGGAGAATAAAGCGTCCTGGGTGTCTATTCAGATTCTGCTGCGCAGCCTTCATCCCCGCCGCCGGGACGGTGGGACTCTCATCCCTGCCGCCGGGACGGTGGGACTCGGGACTCTGGACTCGGTGCTTGCTCACAGCCTTCATCTCTGCCACCGGGACGGGTGGGACTCTCACCTCTGCCGCCGGGACAGTGGGACTCGGGACTCTGCACTTGCTCACAGCCTTCATATCTGCCGCCGGGACGGTGGGAGTCGGCGCTTGCCCCCTGCCCGCGCCACGCCTGCCGTTTGCGGATCGCTGTGGGCGTGTGGCCGTGATAGCAGCCTGACTGCTGGAGGCCATGTGTGCCCCTCGAAAGGGTGGGGCAGTGGGGTCTGTTCAGCTTCCTGTCAGCTCGGTTTTTGTGACTTTTGGGCTTTGGGGACCTCACTTCTTCCTTAAAGACCAGGGGACTTGGGGCCTTCTGGTTTTATTTCATTCCTGTTTATGGGGTATTCAGTGAGACATGAATGGTGTGAAATTTTTCTCATGAAATTTGTGCTTGTGATGAAGTAAATGTGTTTTTAGTTTTTTTATTTTTGCATGTCGAACGTGTCGGTTTCATCGTGATTCTTTCCCATGTGGCGACACATTCTGTACGGAAGCTGGAGGCAGCTCCGCTTTTCCCGGCAGGGCCCTGGCTGGCGGGACGTCTTGCTGATTTCTCATGGCCAAGAATCTTAATGTCAGTTGAACTTGAAAATGAGTTTTAACAGAAGGGGGAAGGTTGTGTTTTTTACTTGTCTACCAAGAAGTGATTCATTCTTCCCTCAAGTCAACAAACATCAGATGCCTGCTCTATATGCAGCCGCCTGCCAGGCACTTTCGCTCCTTAAAGTAAATCCTCAAAATAAAAAACCAAACAAGGCATCTTCAGAATGTTTAAGGATCTCACAGACACATGGTCCCACCACCAGCTCCAGGTACTGAAAAAAACCGGCACCCAGGTGAGGCGAGGTCTCCTGCTCAGGTGATCTGTCCCTGTGCCCCGGTTGGCTGAGGCCCCCGTGTGAGGTGAACTATCCCTGAGCCTGTCCTTTTATGCTTTTGGTTGCCGGAGGTGAATCATCGCTCACAGAGGCAACTTTAAAATATACCATACCCTTTTTCAGATCATTCCTAGAGTTCGTGGAGAAGTGAAAACGACATTGAGTTAACTGCCAAGAAACATAGCATAGCATTGGTGGGAGCTGTTAGCAGCAAGATGAGCTGGTCGTTCCCATGATCTGTTGACAGAGACAACAGCTGACGACGGCTCCCTAAGTACTTGGAGATTTTAGTCCTGGCGCCGTTTCCTGTCCCATCTGGTGCAGTGATAAACAGGAAAGGAAAACAGCACCACATTTTAAAGGCTTAGTTTCCTGACACGACTACCCAGATCCCAACACTCAGCTCTTCTCCACGGGGGCGTGTGATCAGCCTGCATGGGAGACGCGGGGCAGCAGGCAGGGCCCTTCTGAGGTTGACCTCCTCTTGTCCATTTGGGAGGGTTGCGTGAGCTCCCACTTAGACAACGGGGAGTAGTGCTCCACCAGAAACACTCACACATCAAAGTTGGGTTTAATCTTGGATAATTAACTAAGAAAGATAATCTGTAGAAGAGAGAGGAGCAGAAAAACTATTCAAAGACATAATGACTGAAAACTCCCCAAATTTAATGGAAAACATTAATTTGTATGTCCCAGAAGCTCAACAAACTCCAAGTAGGATGAACACAGAGATCCTCACCTGGGCACATCCCATTGGAAGTGGAAATGCCAGGAGCAGGGCTGGGGGCCCAGAGGAAGCATGAGGCATCACAGGGGAGAGGCCTGAGGGCAGCAGAGGAAGCCTGAGGTGGAGGCGTGAGGCATCCGGGAGAGAGGCCTGGGAGCACCAGAGGAAGCAGGAGAGAGGCCTGAGGACAGCAGAGGAAGCCTGAGGCGTCCGCAGAAGAGAGGCCTGAGGGCAACAGAGGAAGCGAGGCGGAGGCCTGAGGGCAGCAGAGGAGGCGTGAGATGTTATGGGAGAGGCCTGAGGGTGGGAGAGCCCATCACACCAGGCCGCTTCTCCTCAGAGATGGTACCACCACCCCCAGGCCCCTGTAAGCAGCAAAACAACCTTTTCCAAAACAAAGGCAGGGTTTTCCCAAAGTGGGAATTCAGTAGCAGACACACCTCACAAGAGGTTCTAAAGGAAGCGCTTCAGGCTGAAAGCAGGTGACCTGGATGAAACTCTGAATCCACACAAACAAGCAGAGCGCCAGGAATGGAGATTTTGTAACTCTGTAAGGTCGTGTGTTGCTTCTCCTTTTTTCTCTTGGTTTAAAAAGCAGTATGGTTTTATAGTATAAGACTCTGTGCCCGGGCGTGCGGTGGCTATGACTCACGCCTGTAATCTCAGCACTTTGGGAGGCTGAGGCGGGCAGATCACTTGAGGTCAGGAGTTCAAGACCAACCTGGCCAACATGGTGAAACCCTGTCTCTACTAAAAATACAAAAATTAGCCGGGTGTGGTGGCAGACGCCTGTAATTTCAGCTACTCAGGAGGCTGAGGCAGGAGAATCACTGGAACCCAGAGAGCGGAGGTTGCGATGAGCCAAGATCACGCCACTGCACTCCTGCCTGGGCCACAGAGCGAGACCCTGTCTCAAAAACAAAAAAAAACCGAACAACTCTTTGTACCTAATTCTGTTGTTGGGCCCATACCATGTGGGGATGTAACGTCAGCCAGTAGCCATGCCGAGGAGGGGCCTGGGATGAAATGACGGCCCATGGTGACCAGAATTTACAGCAAGAGCTGAAGAGACCCAGGAGTGCTGAACAAGAAGGTCGGTCTCACGTGCTCCGAGTGTGCACCTGCTCCCCCTCCTGCTGTAAATAATTTGACGACGTATTGTTGGGTTTGTGGCGTGCGTGGGTGTGGTATTGTAACAGTGAAGCACGGCCAGGCGCAGTGGCTCACGCCTGTAATCTTAGCACTTTGGGAGGCTGAGGTGGGCGGATTGCCTGAGTTCAGGAGATCGAGAACAGCCTGGACAACACCGTGAAACCCTGTCTCTACTAACATACAAAAAATTAGCTGGACGTGGCCGCATGTGCCTGTAGTCCCAGCTATGCAGGAGGCTGAGGCAGGAGAGTGGCTGGAACCTGGGAAGCAGAGATTGCAATGAGCCGAGATCGTGTCACTGCACTTCACCCTGGGCGACAGAGCAAGATCGCGCGTCCTTCCTGCGTGTTCTGACCCTGTGGCCTCTCCAGGGTTTGCCCCTCGAGGGTGTTGGAGGTGTAGGCTGTGTTCGTTCTCCCTGCACACAGTATGCGGAGTTTTGGTTTGTGAAGATTTGCTTTTCTGTATTTTCATAGTTACACAAACATGCATCTCTTGGAGAAGTGAGAGCCTTTTGACAACCGCTGTCGCTGTGAACAGGTTGGGAGGCCCTGCCTTGCCCACCCCATACTTAGGGGCTTAAGAAACAAGGCCTGCCTGTTGCCCGGGCTGGAGTGCAGTGGCACAATCGTGGTTCACTAATTCCTGGGCTCAAGGGATCCTCCCTCCTCAGCCTCCCAAGTAGTTAGGACCGCAGGTGTGGACCACCATGCCTGGCTAATGTTTTAAAAATTTTTTTGTAGAGATGGGGAATTCCTGTGTTGCCTATTGAGACCAGCCTGGGCCTCAAACTCCTGGCCTCCAGCGATCCTCCCACCTCCGCCTCCCAAAGTGCTGGGCCTACAGGCGTGAACACCGTGCCCGCCGTGCCTACGGGTGCTAAGGTGCTCTTTGGCGCACCAGGCTGAAGGCTCCTAGTTGCGTGCCTCGACTGTGTGCTGCCGGCCACTCCAGTGCCTGCAGTTTAGAATTTGGGTACAGAGCTGCTGCATCGAATGGTTTTTTTAATGATTGCCCAGTAAGTGAGACACATTCATTTTTTCCCAGTCCTTTCACACCGATACATGAAGCAACAATTCTCACCCTGAGAAACCTCACTGAACTTCCCACTTTCAAGAGCCCCGCCTGGGAGCAGCGCTCGGAGGGGGGTTGAGTGCGGTGAGCACCCGCCGGGTCCCTGCTCCTCTTCCTGTAACACACACAGGTTAATTCTCATGCTGTGAGATTACTGAGGAGAGCGTGACGATGTCCACGCCCAGAGCTGTGGCGTCCCCGCCGGGGCCCTGCGGGGACTGGGGCTCAGGTGCGGACGCCGCAGAGGGAGGGCACCGCTGTCTCTCACTGGACCTGGGCCTGGACCTGGGCCTGCTCTCAGCAGCAGACCGACGCCTGCCGCCTGCTCTCCTTGGCAGAGCCCGGCCCCGTGCTGTAGGGGGTTGGACTGTTGGGTCTCCGCTCACGTCATCTGGCAGGTTCCCTGCAGGTCCCCGCAGAGCGCAGAGCCCCCCAGGCTTGTGTGCAGCTTTGCCTGCTTTGGGCAGCCCCACGCCGCCCTCACGCCATGTTCCACTCTAGGGTGCGTTGGGGAAATAATCCGCCATGCGCAGCGCCTCCCGCAGGCGTCCCAGCGCGTGCAGACCTGGCCATGCCAGTGTGGGTTTTCAGGGCCGTGGCGGCCTCGCTGTGAGCAGCACTGACCTTCCCTCTTCTTCCGGCAGCCGTGCTGGTGGCGGCCACGGGAACCCTGTGCCTCGATTGCTCCGTCCCCGTTGGATAAGATGCTGGTGTGACCCGGTTGTGCGTGTGTTTGCTGTGCTGACGGGTGTCTTTCTGGTGCCAAGTCGTGTGCACTGTGCCGGCCCAGTGTGTTTGGAAAACTGAAATATGGGGGGAGGATGTACATACCTATTATTGTTTGTATTCTTGCCTTATTATTCCACATTGAATTTGAGATAAATGTTCAAGCTTTAAATTTTCCTGAGATTAAATCTGTTAATATTGGTCTATGGAGCTGTGCAACCAGTCGTAGAAACAAAATAGAAATATTGCATGTTATGCTGAGGAAGCGAAGCTGGTATCAGTTACAGACATTTACTAACCATGGTTTGCAGCGTGTCTAATGTTTGAGGTAATTTTTTTTTTTTTTTTTTTTTTTTTTGAGACGGAGTCTCGCTCTGTTGCCCAGGCTGGAGTGCAGTGGCCGGATCTCAGCTCACTGCAAGCTCCGCCTCCCGGGTTTTTACGCCATTCTCCTGCCTCAGCCTCCCGAGTAGCTGGGACTACAGGCGCCCGCCACCTCGCCCGGCTAGTTTTTTGTGTTTTTAGTAGAGACGGGGTTTCACCATGTTAGCCAGGATGGTCTCGATCTCCTGACCTTGTGATCCGCCCGTCTCGGCCTCCCAAAGTGCTGGGATTACAGGCTTGAGCCACCGCGCCCGGCCTGTTTGAGGTAATTTTTAATGACTAAAATCCATTCGTCTTGTACTTTTAAATGCCATACTCCGAACATCGTTTAACCAAGAGCGAGGGTTTGTGCCACCGTCGTGAAGTGCTCCCTGTTCTTCATTACGGAGCTGGGAGCCCACGGGAGGCCGAGGCTGCGGCATTCTCGGCACCAGGAGGGACCGCGCGGGGCCGGCCTGGGGGACCCATGGAGGGAGGTGCGCTCCAGCCCGGGCTCTGTGACCCCTCGGGGTGGAAGCCGTCGACCTGGTCCCAGACACGCAGCCTCATGTAAGCCCTGCCCTGTCTCCCAGTCAGCCGCATTTTTCCAAAGTGCGTGGAAAACATTTCTCAGCATTCTCACCAGCATCGTGGGGTCCAGGCCCCCGTTTTGAGACAGGAATGGTGGCGCCTGCCCGTGGGGTTTCTTGGAAAAATCAAAGGAAGAAACAGTTGGTGCAGCTGGCCTCAAACCACAGCGTCTCCAGCTGTGAATCCGTAAAGGGTTCCCAGCGAGTGCTGTGAGCGCCTGCCGCCGCCTCGTCTCACACAACAGCAACAGAATCATGATCAGAGGCTTTTAGAGTCATCATTATCATGTCTGTGCGTGAGCCGTGAGTCTGTAAGCCGTGTCTGTGCGTGAACTGTGTCTGTGCATGAGCCGTCTGTGTGTGTGCCGTGTCTGTGCGTGAGCTGTGTCTGTGAGCCATGACTCTGCGTGAGCCGTGTCTGTGCGTGTGCCATGTCTCTGTGTGTGCCATGTCTATGTGCCTGCCGTGTCTGTGTGAGCTGTGTCTGTGTGTGTGAGCCGTGTTGGTGTGTGAGCTGTGTCTGTGTGTGTGTGCCGTGTCTGTGCGTGAGCTGTGTGTGTGCCGTGTCTGTGTGTGTGCCGTGTCTGTGCGTGAGCTGTGTCTGTGTGAGCTGTGTTGGTGCGTGAGCTGTGTATGTGTGTGTGAGCCGTGTTGGTGCATGAGCCGTCTGTGTGTGTGCTGTGTCTGTGTGAGCTGTGTCTGTGTGTGTGAGCCGTGTTGGTGCGTGTGCACAGGGCTCTCCAGCAGGAGCTGAGGCGGCCCCTTCCATGGGCTCGGTTCAGGTCCCGTGGCACCCTGCCAAGGCTCGCTGGCGTTTCTGAAGGTGTCCTGCTGTAAACAGCACACTGGGTGTTTTTGTCGGCCTTGTGAGGGGAACATTGTGGCATATTTCTAAACCTCAAACAGAAAGAGTCACAGCTGGCGTTTCCCATTCTTTGTCATCCTCTTGCTGCCGTTAGAACTCTTGTCTGCCATGGATGGCTTCCTCACTTGATTTTAGAAAGAAATTGTTGGAACTCGTTCTTGTACCTCTCGCCCTCCTCCTTCTCCCCCTACTTGCCCCCAGGGTCCCGCCTGGCTGGTGTCTGCCCCGTCTTCACTTTTTGTTGGGGACCCTTCCCCTGCTCTGCTCGGTGCCCCTGGTGTGTCCAGCCCAGCATCGCTGTGAGGGAGCCGACCACACCTGCCACCCCCCCCCCCGAGTCTGGCCCCACTAGGAGGGACCAGGGCTCCCTTGAACAAGGCGTCAGCACGGGCAGGGAGCTGGGTCACCAGACTGTTGGGGTCGCGCCACGCACTCCCCAGGCCCCGTGCACACGAGATCCAGGCCTGCCCTCTTTGGACTCGGTGACCGTCCCAAGCTCGACCTGAGATGCCACTTCGGCTTTCCTGTTCACAGTCATGACTACTCGCTCCCCAAGGTCAGCGCCGTGCACTGCTCTGAGGGCCTGAAACGCCGCCTCTGTGGGCAAGGGTCCTCTGTCCAGCCCACCCGCCAGCGGGTTCTTCCCGGGGTTCAGGGCGCCCCTCACTGCAGCACCTTAACCTTCACAAGAACTGTCTGTATCTTGTTTTGTTTTAAGTTCTCGAAACTGAGTGAAGTGGAGGAAGCCTAATGGGAGGACGGGAGCCAGGTTTTCCTGGAACAGCTGCCAGCGTGTATTAGGGAGGAAGAGAAATCACTAATGAATTTTGTTAATTGCCAAAAGCTTATTGCCGTAGCAACCAGAGGCCAGACTTGTGGCCCTGACAGCGTCGTTGGTGTCAGTAGAGACTGGAAATAAAGGAAACTCGTGCATGATACGCCTGGCGTCCTCAAAGCAAACAGCGGGAGGTGCCCAGCCCAACACAGGCTCGGGCATAAGGTCTGCAGACCAGGCATGTGGAGGGGGCACGCGGAGGGGAAGCAGACACACAGAAGAGGTGCGTGGAGATTTTTTTCTTTTAAGTCAGCGTCTTGCTGTGTCGCCTCGGCTGGAGTGTGGTGGTGCAGTCATGGCCCAGGCTCACTGCCACCTCCAGTTTCTGGGCTCAGAGGATCCTTTCTCCGCAGCCTCCAAACAGCGGAGACTCAGGCATGCTCCGACACGCCCAGCTAATTTGCAACCCCTCACTCTCATGTAGCGATTAAAAGTAAGCCTTTATTTCTCAGTAGAAAATATCCATTCCAGTTGACATGAAAATAGTGAATTCGTTTAAAACTCGGATGGTGGATACTAGGGCGTGCTCTTCCTGCTACTCCGCTTTTTTTTTTTTCTTTTTGAGACAGAATCTCACTCTGTCACCCAGGCTGGAGTGCAGTGGTGTGATCTCAGCTCACTGCAACTTCCGCCTCCCAGGTTCAAACAATTCTCGTGCCCTGGCCTCTGGAGTAGCTGGGACTACAGGGGCCCACCACCCCTGCTTTTGTTTTGTTTTGTTTCTGTAGAGATGGGGTTTCACCATGTTGGTCAGGCTGGTCTCGAACTCCTGACCTCAGGTGATCTACCCGCCTCGGCCTCCCAAAGTGCTGGTATTACAGGCGTGAGCCGCCGCGCCCCACCTACTCTGCTTTTAAATGATGGCATGCATTGCTTTTCAGGAAAGGATCTCATGGATCCAGGGGTCCCAGTGTGTGATGAAACATGGCAGTTCCCATCTTACACGGCGGGTTGGAGTCAGAGACAGGCCAGGGAGGGAGGGGCTGGGTACAGAGGACAGGCTGGGGAGGGAGGGGCTGGGCGCAGAGGGCAGATGGGGAGGGAGGGAAGCTGGGCGCAGAGGGCAGATGGGGAGGGAGGGAAGCTGGGCACACAGAGGGCAGGCTGGGGTGGGAAGGGCTGGGCACACAGAGGGCAGCCGGGGAGGGAGGGGCTGGGCACAGAGGGCAGATCGGGGAGGGAGGGAAGCTGGGCACACAGAGGGCAGCCGGGGAGGGAGAGGCTGGGCACAGAGGCAGGTCCAGGAGGGAAGGAGGGAGGGAGGGAGGAGCTGTCATCCTGCGGCCCAGTGCCTGCCACCTGGACAGGATTTGGAGTTCTGGGGCCCTTGTGTTTCTCTCGTGCCGTATTCCCTGGACCAAGCACAGTTGGGTTCTCTGAACGAGTTTGTCGTGACTGATCAGCTGTGGGTGTCAGCCCAGCCCACGGGGTTCTCTTGTCTTCTGTTGGTTCCATCTGATCAGCTGATTCTATGTCTTTTGTCTCTTATAAATGAACTGTGATTCTTCTAGTACCAGCTTGAGTGGCTTCAAGTTATTTCTGTGCTATAGTTTGTGTGTTAGCCTCGAGTGCATGCGTGTTACATGCCTGCTGTGTGTGCGTGCAGCTGTATCACACTCACTACCGTACTATAGTTTGTGTGTGTTAGCTTCGAATACATGTATGTTACATGTGTGCTTGTGTGTGTAGCTATATCACACATAATGTGCCACATAGGCATGTGTGTTAGCTATATTGTGTCTGCATTAGCCAAGAAAATATTTTTAGGGTATTCACGTATGGTGACTGTTACTAACTTCTCTCAGTGACTTTTCAGGATTGTAACTGAAGGCTGGTATGGCCCAGTTGCCCCTAATCTGTTTAAAATCAAAACAGCTTGTGCGCATTTAACCAGGCTTCCATCTCTAAGGTTGTAGCTGAGGTTCCTTGGCACAGTGGGACGTCCCAGCATGGCACCGGAAGGGAGGGTGTCTGGCAGGACGTCAGCCGGTCGGAATTTCAGGGCTCTGGGGATCTCGTGGGTGTGCTCCATTCAAGCCGGCTGACATCACAGGAACCAGGTGCGTCTGCAGTGGCTCAGAAGAAAAGCCTAGTGGCATTTGCTGGTTATGCAAAGGGCTGGTGTTCTCTTTTATTAGAGTCATTTTAGCAGCAGCCTGAGGAAATGAGAATTTCCAGACCGCGGCCCACTCGATGACCTGGGAGGTGCTTGTTAACGTAACACTAACAGTTACTCTGACAGACAATCTTACTTTCCTGTCCTGGGTTTCTTTTTTTTTTTTTTTTGAGACGGAGTCTCGCTCTGTCGCCCAGGCTGGAGTGCAGTGGCGCAGTCTCAGCTCACTGCAAGTTCCGCCTCCCGGGTTCCCGCCATTCTCCTGCCTCAGCCTCCGAGTAGCTGGGACTACAGGCGTGCACCACCACGCCCAGCTAGTTTTTTGTATTTTTAGTAGAGACGGGGTTTCACCGTGTTAGCCAGGAGGATGGTCTCAATCTCCTGACCTCGTGATCCGCCCGCCTCAGCCTCCCAAAGTGTTGGGATTACAGGGTGAGCCGCCGGCCCGGCCTCCTGTCCTGGTTTTCCTGTTCTGATATCCTCTGGCATCACAGGTGTTCATGAGCGACCGGAATGTGCGTTTGCAGCAGGTGAAGAACCGCTTTGTCGGTGGTGTCCGCGTGTGTAACAGGGCCAGGGGCCTCTTCTCCTGTGCTGGGCCCCTGCTGTCCACACGCGGGTGACGTGGCCCTGGGTCGGTGGCCTGTGTACGTCGTTGACCAGAGAATTGTGCTGTGTCTTGTGTTAAAACCACGGAAGCCCCTTTCCACATGCAGACCAGGCGATGCCCCGGCGTTGTGTTTGCCATGAGCGTCTCACATCGTGTTTGCTTCTCTGCAGAGGCCACAAGAGGAAGCTGAATGAAGAGGACGCCGCCAGCGAGTCCAGCAGGGAGTCCAGCAACGAGGACGAGGGCAGCAGCTCCGAGGCCGACGAGATGGCCAAGGCACTGGAGGCGGAGCTCAACGACCTCATGTGAGCGCGGGCGGCGGGCAGGGACTGAAGCCTGGCTGGCCTCCAGCAGAATTCGGACGTCCCCGGACCAGCCCTCAGTCTCGGTCCACGCTGCTTTCTTCCCAAAGGAAATGTATATTTGCAGAGCTCCACATACAGAAACACATTATTTTGCAGAAATAGGTGTTTTTAAGAAGTTTTACTACAGGATAGTGACAGGTGTTAAAGGCCCCGGTGTGCCGTGCCAAAGAGCTCAGCAGAGGCTCGCGTGGCCCAGGCTGGCGCCGGCTGCTGTCCTGGTAAGGGGAGGGTTGGTGTGTGTTCCTCTGGGTACCAGAGCACATTCCTTGGGACAGCATTGGACTAGGAGTTTAAACGGGACAGCGTGTGTGCACCCGGCGCTGAGCCCCCCACAGACATCCCCGTCGCTCCCTCCTAGGGGACCCGTTTCTGGGGAACGCCGTGAGTCTCGGGTGGCCTGGAGTTTCCTGCAGCTTCCTCCGCAGGGTCCACGCCACGTGACCTGGGCTGCCACCTGCCCTCCTCCCACTGGCATCCTGGCAGGCGGCGTTGCTTTTCCTGGGCGACCTTTTATGTCTTGGAGAGACCTGATGTAAAGTTTCTGTAAATCTATTTCATATCTGACCCACCAAGCAGAATTTTCTTTCATTTAATAAAAATCCTTTTTGTAAGTTCTCTTCTCGTGGGTGTGTGGCAGTGGTGAGCACCCGGCTCCTCCCTCGCTGGGATCCAGCTCCTTAGCCAGACGCTCGTGGGACGTGGGCTGGGCGGGCTCCGAGCTCGCTGTGGTTCGTCTGAGCGTGACCAGGGCGCGGAAGTGTAAGCAGGAGAGCGTCTTGCTGTGGCTTACTCACCGTTATCTAGGAGGGATTTTTCAAAAGATGGCACTGAAACGTTAAGAATGCGAGAGACCGTTGTTTTTTCTTTTTCTTTTTCTTTTTTTTTTCTTTTTCTTTTTTTTTTTTTTGACATGGAGTCAGGCTTTGTCACCCAGGCTGGATTGTAGTGGCGTGATCTTGGTTCACTGCAACCTCCGCCTCCCGGGTTCAAGTGATTCTCCTGCCTCAGCCTCCCTCAGCTGGGATTACAGGCACATACCACCATGCCCAGCTAATTTTTTGTATTTTAGTAGAGACAGAGTTTCACCATGCTGGCCAGGATGGTCTCGAACTCCTGACCTCATGATCTGCCCACCTCAGCCTCCCAAAGTGCTAGGATTACAGGTATGAGCCATCGCGCCCGGCCTGTTTTTCTAATTATTAGATTTTTACGAAACTTAAACCCGAGATGCCCAAGGGGCCCAAAGGAAGCGCTGATCCTGGGAGGGCGTTCACAGGTGGAAAGTGGGGTCCTTCCCTGGGGCGTCTGCCACACAGCTCGACCCTGGGCTGTTCCCTGGGGTTGGTCAGGGTCTGGCTCGCAGCCCCGCGCAGTCCCCTGCAGCCCCCCACGAGAACGGCAGGCATACGGCAGCCTCTGTCTTCAGGTCACGCTGCTCTGAGGTCTCTAGACCAAGCAGCCTCGTCGGCGGCCCCACCGCTCTGGGCGCGGTTCCTGCTGAGCTGTGCCGTGCGGGAGGAAACCCAGCATCTGTGCCGTGTTCGTAACACCACGGCCAAGGCCCCAGCTCTGTCGGACAGCAGGTCGGGGACTCCAGCCAGGGGCGAGCTTTTCTCTGAGACTTGGCTATTGAATTGCTGCTTCAGCCAGCCGTGGATCAGCAGCGTAGCCAACCCTTCCATTTTCTGGATTAATGACCAAATAGAAAGCTAAGTGTGGCCAGCCATGGATCAGCGGCGTAGCCAACCCTTCCATTTTCTGGATTTATTACCAAATTGAAAGTGAAGTGTAGCCAGCCGTGGTGATGTGTTCCTATAGTCCCAGATACTCGGGTGCTGGGGTGGGAGGATTGAGCCCAGGAGTTTGAGGCCCCAGTGAGCTGTGAGCTACTGCACTCCAGCCTGGGTGACACAGCGAGACCCTGTCTCTAATTTTTAATAAAAGTGAGGCATTAGGCCGAGGCTGTGTATTCATCATACTCTTTTCATTTGTGAGTAACAAAATCACAAGTAGAGTAGGTGTTTCTTCACGTATTGACTCTCTTCTGAGTCCTGCGGGTAGCTGCAGGTGCGGCTGAATCCAAGTGCTCGCCAGTTGGCCAGACGTCACCAGGAGCCTCGGGCCTTTCTCTTCCTGTGGTTTGGCCTTTCTCTCGGTTGGCTTCCTCCTCGGCCAGGCCTTCTCCACGTCCCAGCTGAGATGGTCCAACTCCACCCACACTCAGGAATGACGTAGACAGAGGAGGGGATGGCGTGTCTCCGTGGACCTGGGGGACTGGCACTGAGCAGGTGAAGGGCCTGCCGGGCCTCCAGGGCCTCCAAGGGCCAAGGCGCAGGCCCTGCCTCATCTCCTTGCTCAGGTAGGGAACTGTATTTGCCTCTCTCGCATCAACAGTAATGAAAATCTCCACGTTTTTTAGTCTGTTTTTTTTCTGTGAAACAGAAAAGGAGAAAAATCCTCGCAGGCGAGACCGTGTGGAATGTCAGAAATGGAAACAGCAGAACTGTGTGATCTCAGGGTTTTGCCTCTGGGCATAAGAACCAGGCTTGTAGCTGGTATTTTAAAATGGTTAAGTGTGAAGAATTACTCTCTTGCATTATTTTCCATCCTCCTCTTGTTTGTTTGGGATGCGGACGCCTGAGAGCTGCAGGTAGGTGCTGGGCTGTGGCCACCACCAGGACCCCTCCCGGCCAGCAGCCTCGGCTCACGTCGCTCCTCCCAGCGTCGGTCCCGCAGTGTGGCGGGCGGGAGGCTGCACCTCGAGGCCACGGCCCTTGTCCAAAAGCACACACCCCTGCATTCCGACGGCACCCTCCCCTGACCACAGCTCGGGAGGCAGCGGGTGTGACAAGTCTCCGTCCACGGGATGCGGCTCTCACGGGACCTCCAGGCTCAGGCTGTCTCCGCTGGGTGTGGGACCTTTCCTGGGGGGGTTTCGATGGAGGTTGGCTGGGGCGGGAGGCGTCCTCAGTGGGTAGAGGACCCCAGGGGTCCTGGTGCTGTCGTCAAGATACGGCGACGTGGCAGCAGAGGAAGGCACCGTTACCCGGCAGCGTTCCAGCCCTGGGCGACTGTTTCCTGTACTAACGAGGTTATTTGCAGGGCCCAGTGAAGAGCCAGCTTCACCACCCAGCCCGCCTGTGGGTTCCCCGGGGTCTGAGTCTGCAGTCTGAGGAGGCCGCAGGATGACCAGACGCCGGCCAGGAAGTTCCTCCTGTCCAGAGAAGCGGGAGGTGAACTGGGCCCACCTCAGTCCCGATTTTGCCACAAGCAAGAATGTAAGATGAATTGGACAGAAAACAAAAATAGGTGTACAAGTTGATACCCAAAGAAAGCAGAAGATTCTACAGTTTATAGGGGCACAAAATGTGCAGGGAGTGATGTGCTGGGGGTGGGGGGTTGGGGACAGGGGCAGCTGAACGAGGCCTTGATGCTTTCTGGAGGCCTCCGGGAAAGGCTGGGGACCTTCCCCCGCTCCGCCGCGGTTTCTGCCTGAGGACGATTCTGCGTGTGGTGGGTCCTGCTGGGACCAAGGTGGCCCCTTGTGCTCTTGGCTGAGTCCCCTCCAACTTCATAGGGGTGTTCATGAGGCTCGGCAAGGCCTCTTTAAAGCAGCCCGGAGATGCAGATGGCCCTGCAGGGGCAGCAGCAACAGGGACCTCTGCTGCTGCGTCTGGCCTAGGGGCGACGAGGATGGGAGGAGGGCGGGGTGGTCGCTGTCTGCGTGGGGCCTGGTGACGGGCGGGGCCGGGTCTCGTGCAGCCTTCAGGACCAGCGTGGCCCCTGGTGCTCCACCTGGTCTGGCCGTGTGGTCTCTGCTGTTGTCGGCAGGTTGATGTGTTTCTGCCCCCGCCCCATGTGTCCTAAAAGACCTTTTTAACAAAGAGGACCCAAACCCTTCTCCCGAGGGAAGCTGAGTGAACGGAGCATGCAGGGGAGATGCGGCCAGTTCTCTCTGACGCAGAAGAGCAAGGGGTCCCCCGTTCCTGGAGGAGCAGCAGAATTACCCCAGGCTCTGGGATCGCCCACGGGGGCAGCGGGCCAGCACCCCCAGCCGCATCTCTGCCCAGCCATGCTCCACACATTCGCCCTCACGTGTTGGAGGCAGGTCCCAGCACCAGCACATCCACACCAATAGCTTAAAATGGAACTTTTCTCTGCCTGCCTCAGTGTTGGCCTGCCCCCATGCAGCAGCGGGGACCCCACTGCGGGGACTCCAAGGGCCCCGTCCTGTCCTCGGCTCCAGCCTCCGTCAGCACCAGCCGTGTCCTTGGAGCCCTGACTGGAGCAGCTCCCAAACTCTGCTGCCCGGCGGGTCCCCTGGCCCTGCCCACGGCGATGGCGGTCTGCTGGAAAGCCGGCCCAGAGCGGCGCCTCCACGCGGGCAGCCCTTGAGTGTGGTGCATGTTCTGCACAAAAGAGCCAGGAAGTCACCTGTGGGACTGTGATCGACAATTATGAAATGTTCTCTGTTAGGCGAAGAAACTACTGAGTGTTAGGGAAAATATTAAATCCTGAATAATTGTACAACTGTTCCAAATAAAGTCTTAAGACATTTTAAACTTGAACTTGCTTCCCTGAGTATAAATTTCATGTCAGGTTTTAAGCTTGAAGTGGCTGTAAGGAAATTTGTGATTTAGAATTTGAAGAGGTAACTCCTTAAAGTTTGAGATAGTCGTATAAATAGATGATAAATTTTAGACCCTTCAAAAATCTGTAACAGTTAAATTTAATGAAATTTCCTTCCTTTTCTCTTTTGAGAAACGGAAAGTTGAAATTTTGTATAACAGCCTGAGTGGATTTCATATCCGGTCGGTTTTTCATACTGAGTTTTCAGAACAACCATGAAGCTCTAATCTGCACGTGCGCCTGCTGTGAGACGGGTGCCTGGCAGATACGGAGATTGGGAGGTGTTGCTTCTCCACCTGGTGCCACCCAGGGCTCATTCTTAGTGCCCGACGTGCCGTAGGTTTTCACAAATGTCTGATGGCGTATCCACCGCCGCGGTGTCGCACAGAGCCGTGTCCCCGCGTATCCACCGCCGCGGTGTCGCACAGAGCCGTGTCCCCGCGTGTCCGCCGCCACGGTGTCGCACAGGACCGTGTCCCCGCGTGTCCGCCGCCGCGGTGTCGCACAGAACCGTGTCCCCGCGTGTCCGCCGCCGCGGTGCCGCACAGAGCCGTGTCCCCACGTATCCGCCGCCGCGGTGCCGCACAGAGCCGTGTCCCCGCGTATCCGCCGCCGCGGTGCCGCACAGAGCCGTGTCCCCGCGTGTCCGCCGCCGCGGTGCCGCACAGAGCCGTGTCCCCGCGTGTCCGCCGCCGCGGTGCCGCACAGAACCGTGTCCCCGCGTGTCCGCCGCCGCGGTGTCGCACAGAACCGTGTCCCCGCGTGTCCGCCGCCGCGGTGTCGCACAGAATTGTGTCCCCGCCTCAACGAGCCTCTGTGCTCCCCGTGCATCCTGTGTTCTAACCTTTGGCAGCTACTAATGTTTACTGTCTCCATAGTTATCCCTTGTCCAGAATGTTATATGACTGGAATTCGACAGTATGTACCCTTTTCAGATTGGCATCTTCCACCCAGTAAATGCATTTAAGTTTCCTCCATGTTTTTTCATGACTTGAGAGCTCATTTCTTTTTAGCACTGAATCAAACAATTCATTTCTCTATTCATCTACTGAAAAATAATCTTGGTTGTTTCCAAGTTTGGGCAATAATGAATAAAGCTGCTCTAAATATCCATGTACACATTTTTGCTGGGACATAGCTTCTTAATTCCTTAGGGTAATGCCAAGGCATGTGATTGCCGGATCCTACGGTCAGAGTGCATTTAGAAACTCAAATTGTCTCACAAAGCAGCTGTGCCATTTTGCATTCCTGCCCACAGGGAATGAGAGTTCCTGTTGCTCCACGTCCTCACTAGCATTTGGTGGTGTCAGCGTTCTGGGTGGCAGCCTTTCTGTCGGTGTGTGGTGGGCTCTCACCATTTTTTTAGTTTGCATTTCCCTGATCACGCACTGCAGAGCATCTTTTCATGTGATTATTTGCCATCGCTATATTCATTCGTATCTTCTTTGATGAGGTTTTAAAATCTTTAGCCCATTTTGAAATCAGTTCATTTCTACTTGTTGACTTTCTCTTTTTTTTTTTCTTTCTTTCTTTTTTTTTTTTAGAGGCTGAGTTTCACCATGTTGCCCAGGCTGGTCTCGAACTCCTGAGCTCAGTTCGCTTGCCAGCATCCCAAGGTGCTGGGATTACAGGTGTGAGCCACCATGCCCAGCGAGTTTTGATTTCTGATTAGGAAAGAGTTTTGTATGCATTTTGAAGAACAATCCTTTTCTCACACATGTCTCTTGCAAGTCCTGTCTTCTAGTTTGCCTTGTCTTCTCATTCTTTTGACAGTGTTTTTGAGAGAGCAGAAGTTGTTCATTTTCATGAAGTTCAGCTCATCCGTTACTTCTGTCATAGACTGTGCCTTTGCTGTTGTGTGAAAAAGTTCACCACCATACCTACATCATGCAGGCGAGGACGAGGAGGGCAGCAACAGGCAGGTAGGAGCTCAGACTGAAACACAGCAAAGAGTTTGGCCAGCCTATGGGGGTCCTTGAGCCCGTCGCCTGCCAGGAGAACCGCCCACAGCAAGGGGACCTATGGGGTCCCTGCCACCTGCCACTGGCCACAACCCTTTGGTCATCACTATGCAGGCCGCCAGCGGGGGACCAGGTAGCACGGCCACTGCATGGGCTAGAGAAGGACGGTGGCTAGTCCCAGCACCAAGGAGCTCCTCAGAAACATGACCCAAGCCAGTCCATGAATGGGAACATTTGCTCTGGACGTGCTGAAGTGGAATTACCCCTCTAAAATCTGACTTCACAGAGGAGATTTTTAAATTTTTGTTTTGCTTTTAAATCCACTCTGTATGGGACAGTGGCATGGGTGAAGGCTGTGATGGCCACGCATCTCCACAGTCCAGGACTTCCTGAACGCTGGGCCCGAGGCTCCGGCCCCCAGGGCGGGTCCGGGGGTCCCGTGGTTTTCCAGCACACCTCACTGGCTCTTGCAAAGGGCAGGCTTGGATTGCTGGGAGGATCGTGCTGAAGTGAAAAATCTAAAGACATCCAGTGACAAAAATAGGACACAGACATCTTCACACTCACCCCCAGAGCAGGCTTTAGGGTTTGTTAAGAACATCTTGTGCAAAATGACAGGCTGGGGGCCCCTCTGAGGATTCCAGGACCTCTTAACCAATCACAAAGAAACTCAACAGCTGAGAACCCGCTGGGTGATGAAAGTGAGGGCAGAGGCAGGGGCGGAGTAGGGGGCAGGGGCGGGTGGGAAGGCTCGGGGCAGCAACTCTGGGCATGAGAAGGGGAAGAGGGCCGGCTCCCCATGAGCCGGGCTGAGGAGGCAGGCCGGATGCACCCAGTGGCTGGAGAACAAGAAGTCTGGGTTTAAGTTCCGCCCCCACAATCCCTAAGGTGAAACTAAATGGACAGGGCATGTTTAGTGATTTTCAAGGTAGGCTATAAATGAGGACTCAGAGAGTACCCCAACCAGGTTGGGGAAAGTAAGGGTGTGAGAACAGGCAGCCCAAATTGGAGGCCCAGGATGGAGGATGAAGAATGAAGAAAGCTTTAGGGTAGAGGTCTGTCATGGAGGATGGAGACTGTCACGGAGGATGGAAACAGCTCTAGGGTGGGGGACTGTCCTGGAGGATAGAAACAGCTCTAGGGTGGGGGACTGTCCTGGAGGATGGAAACAGCTCTAGGGTGGGGGACTGTCCTGGAGAATGGAGACAGCTCTAGGGTGGAGGACCGTCCTGGAGAATGGAGACAGCTCTAGGGTGGAGGACTGTCCTGGAGGGTGGAGGACTGTCCTGGAGGATGGAGACAGCTCTAGGGTGGAGGACTGTCCTGGAGGATGGAAACAGCTCTAGGGTGGGGGACTGTCCTGGAGAATGGAGACAGCTCTAGGGTGGAGGACCGTCCTGGAGAATGGAGACAGCTCTAGGGTGGAGGACCGTCCTGGAGAATGGAGACAGCTCTAGGGTGGAGGACTGTCCTGGAGGGTGGAGGACTGTCTTGGAGAATGGAGACAGCTCTAGGGTGGAGGACCGTCCTGGAGAATGGAGACAGCTCTAGGGTGGAGGACTGTCCTGGAGGGTGGAGGACCGTCCTGGAGAATGGAGACAGCTCTAGGGTGGGGGACTGTCCTGGAGAATGGAGACAGCTCTAGGGTGGAGGACCGTCCTGGAGAATGGAGACAGCTCTAGGGTGAAGGACTGTCCTGGAGGGTGGAGGACTGTCCTGGAGAATGGAGACAGCTCTAGGGTGGAGGACCGTCCTGGAGAATGGAGACAGCTCTAGGGTGGGGGACTGTCCTGGAGAATGGAGACAGCTCTAGGGTGGAGGACCGTCCTGGAGAATGGAGACAGCTAGGGTGGAGGACTGTCCTGGAGGGCGGAGGACTGTCCTGGAGGATGGAGACAGCTCTAGGGTGGAGGACTGTCCTGGAGGATGGGGACAGCTCTAGGGTGGGGGACTGTCCTGGAGAATGGAGACAGCTCTAGGGTGGGGGACTGTCCTGGAGAATGGAGACAGCTCTAGGGTGGAGGACCGTCCTGGAGAATGGAGACAGCTCTAGGGTGGAGGACTGTCCTGGAGGGTGGAGGACTGTCTTGGAGAATGGAGACAGCTCTAGGGTGGAGGACCGTCCTGGAGAATGGAGACAGCTCTAGGGTGGGGGACTGTCCTGGAGGGTGGAGGACTGTCTTGGAGAATGGAGACAGCTCTAGGGTGGAGGACCGTCCTGGAGAATGGAGACAGCTCTAGGGTGGGGGACTGTCCTGGAGAATGGAGACAGCTCTAGGGTGGAGGACCGTCCTGGAGAATGGAGACAGCTCTAGGGTGGAGGACTGTCCTGGAGGGTGGAGGACTGTCCTGGAGAATGGAGACAGCTCTAGGGTGGAGGACCGTCCTGGAGAATGGAGACAGCTCTAGGGTGGGGGACTGTCCTGGAGAATGGAGACAGCTCTAGGGTGGAGGACCGTCCTGGAGAATGGAGACAGCTAGGGTGGAGGACTGTCCTGGAGGGCGGAGGACTGTCCTGGAGGATGGAGACAGCTCTAGGGTGGAGGACTGTCCTGGAGGATGGGGACAGCTCTAGGGTGGGGGACTGTCCTGGAGGATGGAGACAGCTCTAGGGTGGGGGACTGTCCTGGAGAATGGAGACAGCTCTAGGGTGGGGGACTGTCCTGGAGGGTGGAGGACTGTCCAGGAGGGTTGAGACAGCTCTACTCTAGGGTAGAGGACTGTCCTGGAGGATGGAGACAGCTCTAGGGTGGAGGACTGTTCTGAAGGGTGGTGACAGCTCTAGGGTGGGGGACTGTCCTGGAGGGTGGGGGACTGTCCTGGAGGATGGAGACAGCTCTAGGGTGGGGGACTGTCCTGGAGGATGGAGCCAGCTCTAGGGTGGAGGACCGTCCTGGAGAATGGAGACAGCTCTAGGGTGGAGGACTGTCCTGGAGGGTGGAGGACTGTCCTGGAGGATGGAGACAGCTCTAGGGTGGAGGACTGTCCTGGAGGGTGGAGGACTGTCCTGGAGGATGGGGACAGCTCTAGGGTGGGGGACTGTCCTGGAGGATGGAGACAGCTCTAGGGTGGGGGACTGTCCTGGAGGATGGAAACAGCTCTAGGGTGGGGGACTGTCCTGGAGGGTGGAGGACTGTCCAGGAGGGTTGAGACAGCTCTACTCTAGGGTAGAGGACTGTCCTGGAGGATGGAGACAGCTCTAGGGTGGAGGACTGTTCTGAAGGGTGGTGACAGCTCTAGGGTGGGGGACTGTCCTGGAGGGTGGGGGACTGTCCTGGAGGATGGAGACAGCTCTAGGGTGGAGGACTGTGCAGGAGGGTTGAGACAGCTCTACTCTAGGGTAGAGGACTGTCCTGGAGGATGGTGACAGCCATCGTATTGAATGGCTCCCACACAGCTGGCAAGGCAGCAGGAAATGAGGTTATCTAAAAAAAATTCAAGTGGGACTTGTAGACTTCCGAGAGTGGTGGATATTGTGGGGAGTGTCAGTGGGGTCTGTGCCGTGTAGGTGAGCCTCACACCGTACAGCTGTTCACATTGGAGCGTCAGCTGTCCTCTGGGTTGGATAGCCTGGGAAAACTAATACGAAGACAGGAATGAAAAGGTTGTGCGCCTGCGTGCAGAGGCCAAACCTCTCTGCAGCTGTGTCTGTCTTTGGTTCTTTTCTACAAGTTCCCGCTTTTCTTCCTCCATGCTCCTGTCCCTTCCTGATTTGAGAAGTGCTTGCTCCAGACACTTCTCATTTCTCCTGCTCCCCACAGCCTTGCCCTCCGTGACTTCTCTGGTCCGTGACCTCCCCGTGCGGCTGGGCAGCCTCATCACTGCCGAGGCCGGGGTGGTGCTCCCTCGAGGTACGAGCCTGTTGAAGCACTAGCAGCTCCAGGTCTGCCCGGAGGAGGGCGGGGGCACGAGCTCTTCTCCCCAGATTCCTGACTCTCCAACTCTTACCTGATTAGGAGTCCACACAGCTGACAGGCAGTGCGTGGGCCTGAGGTTGAGGCTGAAGCCGCACTCTCTGGACTGGAGCCGCCACAGTTGCCCTGCTGCCGTGCGTGGCGCCGCCGTGCTCTCTGTCCCTGCTGAGCCCTGAGTCCTGATGCAGAGGTAGAGGCCTGGTCCACGATCCCACGACACCGATTCTGTGCTCATCGGCTCCAAGAAGCACTCGCGGCCGCGCGGCCCAGGGCCTCTGATCGCTTGGCCTGAGTTCCTGAGTCTTACTTCAAAAGGCATCTCCGAGGAGGGAGCCTCGAATTTGCTGCTTAGCCTTCTGTGTGGTTTAGTCAGACAGCGGGCAGGTGGGGTGGCCCCAGACCCCCTGCAGGGACGGTGCAGAACCAAGTGTCCAGAGACAAAGCTCCTCAGGGCTGCAGCTCCCAGGAGCTGTCTGGGGACAGAACCTAAGGAGAGAGAAGAAAACCTGAGCACCTTCATCAGAACAGCCCACAGAGTAACAATAAGGGGTTCTTGTTTCAAAGTGCATTGTCTTTAAAAAACCTGTTATGTGAAGTATGTCAAAGAGATCAGGTATTTTTAAAAAGGTGTATGCTGAAGATAGCAGAAGCTATAGATGTATGCATTTAGCTGTGGTTTTCCATTTCAGCAACAGAAAAAGATATAAATATGACACCCACGCGCATAGGAACTTAAATTTGTTTGCATATGTTACATTATAAATACATATGTGCGTTTTAAATGATGATTCCTGGACCCGGCCCCCTGAGCCGCGTGTGGCGTGGTTTTTGTCTCAAGGGATCCACGTCCCCCTCGGCTCGGAAGCAAACATGATGACACACGTTCCCGGCCATTCTCCCGTTCAGTCACGTGGGGTCGGTGGGCTGATCGCCAGCCATGGGCTCTGAAAATCCGTGTGTGGCTTCATTTCGAGTTCTTGATGGAAGTCCCTCCAACTCTTCAGAAAAGTGCTGTGGGTGGGTTGAAACAGCCCACACCCCCTCTGTGAGTGGCACAGCAGCCTGTAGCAATAGTAAAGCCCTCTGGAACAGCGCCCAGGTTGTGGAACGGCTGCAGCCAGCAGTCACCCTGCCGGGTGTCCCCCAGACAGAAGCATCTGCCTGGTCATCACCCGACGCGTGCCGCCCACAAGCCCCCAGAGGCACACAAGGCCGTGTAGCCATCAGAAGACCCAATCATGCAGTGCACGTTGTCAGGTCCCCGCACAGACTCCAAAGCCCAGGGCCTCAGCCTCCGCCATGGTTTAAAAGCCTTTTGTCAGCCATCCTTGGGCCAATCAGAGCCCTCTGCCACTGAAAACGTGTGGTTTAATGGAGAAGAAGTGATTTCCAAAGGGAGGTGCTGGTCCTATGAGAAGGGGCGGTTTAGGGCAAGAAAAAAACTGACGTCACTCCCCCACGCACGGGCCCAGACTTGGAGGTCGGAGGAGACGCGCAGGAATGGAAATCCAGGTGGGTCTTTACAAAAGGAAGGGGTCACCTGGGCACCAGAATCCGGAGCCAGAGGCCGTCCGGGAAGGCCAAGCACAGACACTGGCCATGACTTGAGAGGACTCAGCTCTGGGCACTGAAGAAGCTGGAGGGTTGGGAGGGAGCACCCTGGATCCAGCCTTGGGAAGGAAGGAGCAGCGACTGCTATGAACATCAGTGCTGGCCGGGTGCACCTGGATCACCGTCTGCCCTGGTCCAGCCACGAATTTGCTTCCTGCATCTTAGGCTCTGCTGAGCCCACCCTCCGGAGGCTGCCCTTTAATGCTGGGCAGGGGCTTCCTGGACTGGGACCCCATTCGTCACTTAAAAATCCTAAGTCCTGGCCATGCACAGTGGTTCACGCCATAATCCCAGCACTGTGGGAGCTGACGCCTGTAATCCCAGCACTGTGGGAGGCCAAGGCGGGCAGATCACTTGAGTCTGAGAGCTCAAGGCCAGCCCAGGCAACATGGTGAGACCCCATCTCTACAAAAATAAATAGGCTAGCCGGGCGTGGTGGTACACACATGTAGTCCCAACTACTTGGGAGGCTGGGGTGAGAGGATTGCTCGAGCCTGGGAGTTCGAGGCGGAAGTGAGCCGTAATCACATCCCTGCACTCCAGCCTGAGTGAAAGAGTGAGATGTGGAGTCAAAAAAATAAACAAAATGAAAGACAAGATGCTGAACGGTGGGTGAGGGTCCACATTTCACTGCCAGGCAGGGAGGCCAGAGTGGCAGCGCCCCCTTCTCTCATCTGCATCTCAATTTGCCCTCCTTTTTCTCCCTAGGAAGCTCATTACACGTTTTCAGGTATTTCCAGTACACTCACACATGCACATATGTATTAAGCAAATGGTAAGAATTATAAAGAAATCTGTATGTAAACAGAATTCCCCAAGAATATTTGCTGTGTGATTACCTGATATGAAACATGCAAACCAGTTATAACGGCGAGCCTGAGAGCCTTGAGCCTCCAGACTGTTTCCTTCAGGGTTTCATCTGAGTGCAGCGATCCACCCGTCACTCCCAGGTCAAGCAGGAAAAGGTACGTCACCGTTGGTGCTGGCGTCACCGCTGTGCTGCTAGGCCTGGCTCCAAAATGACCACGGCTTGACCTGCGCCCTCCCTGGAGTTGGCACCACGGCCACCAAGCGCCCGGCCGGGGCTAATCCAGCGAGCAAGGTCCCTGTTTCAGAACCAAATAAACAGCCGCCTCGTGGCATAAAGCATCACGTCCTTGAAAACTGGAGCTGCTCGAAGGCTGCCTTTGCAAATGAAGGTACCTCCTGTCCCTGCTGGTCCGGAGACATCTCGCCGAGGCCCGGGCCCTGAGAACCGCACACCACCTCCTCTGTGACCTTTCTCCTCAATCCTGTGCCAAGCGTGCAGCCCCGGCCTCCACACCAACTCCTCACGTTGGGCACGCCTGGTGGGGGGACGGCCGGGAGGAGGCAGAGCCGGGACTGGCTCCCAGCATTCCTCGTCTCCCCAGGTGCCCTCCGTGCCGGGGAAGGAAGTCCCAGCTAAGCATCAATGAAGCTTATCCTTGAGGGAAAGGCCTGGAGACTTCTGGGAGCACCAATGGTGGCCCAGGCCCCGCTGTCTGGCAGGGCACGTGGCACTCCAGGGCGCGTCTTCCACCGTAACAGATGCGGGAATGCGGGGATCTTTAAATCCCACTCGGGTTTTGTACAAAGGGCATCTCAGGAGGGACCTTCTCCCTCTGTGTGCTTCATATCGTCTCCCACGAGCCCTGGTGTTACTCTAAATCCAGAGGGCTATTGCATTTCCTTGTAAAATTCAAATGTTCCCCCTTATAACTTGGCCAGAGTCCAATTTGACACAAACAACAACAACAACAAAACCGCACATTTTAAAGCTATAGCAGCCTTTGGCATTTTTTTCTCATAGTGGCCACCGTCTCCCTGGTCGCTGCACCTGCTGGAGTTTCCCCAGCGGCCCTCGCCAGCGTCTCGCGGCGCCCACCGTCACTCTCTGTACCTGTTTGAAAAGCTGCAGAGCCTTTTAAGTGTTGGTCCTGATAATCTCCGGTTCATAAGTGTTGAGGGGTAAAGAAATTTCCTGTGATTCCACAGCAAATATAGTAAAATATGTGGGCAGGGGAACAGTTCAGACGCCGGGCTTCCGCCCCCAGCACGCGGCTTCCCTCTCGGGCTGAAACGCCGACTCTGAGGCCTGGCGACGGCTCCCCAGGTGACCGTTTCCAGAATCAAGTGTTGGCCGCGGTCACGTTGACCTGCCTGTTCTCTATAAGCTGTGAGTGTTGTGCCCGGGTGTAGATGCCCTGAGGTCTCACGGCCCCCCAGCAAGCAGCCCCAGGCCCTGCATGGGATGGGCCTTCATACCCGTACACTGAACCAGACAAGCAAACACACGAGGCCATCGTGGTCCCTCGAATAAACGACGCTTCACCGAAGTCTCCCCTTTCAAAACACGTACAGTGAATGACTCAGGCTTCAGAGCCACCCTGGGGTGCCGTCGGCTGGCGGGTGATGGAGCAGCTCCTCCTGGCTCCTCTCAGCCCTGGCACAGGTAGATCTTCCTGCTTTCCGAGCCTGTGTCCCTGGCGGCAGCACGAAGCTGAGCTTCGCCCCTGGGTGGTGTGGGTGGAGACCCCCTGCTGCGGGCGCAGAGCCCTCTGTGGGTGGCGCGTGGTGGCCGTCCTCCGTTTCCCACCTGGCGTCTACTGGGCCTTGTCCAGTGTCACTGGGAGCTGCAGGCCGGGCTGGCTGGTGGCTCCCGCGCCATCCCGGTGGGCTCCGCCTGGCCCTGCTGCTCCCGCTAGGAAAGCCCAGACCCAAAGCCCAGCCCACTTGGCAGCAGCGTGCCACCTGATTGGCAAGGCTTGCTCCCTTTGAAATCTCTGTGGGGCGGCCGGGCGCGGCGGCTCACACCTGTCATCCCAGCACTGTGAGAGGCCGAGGTGGGCAGATCACGCGGTCAGGAGATTGAGACCGTCCTGGCTAACACGGTGAAACCCCGTCTCTACTGGAAACACACACACACACACACAATTAGCCAGGCATGGCGGTGGGCACCTGTAGTCCCAGCTACTCAGGAGGCTGAGGCAGGAGAATGGTGTGAACCCGGGAGGCGGAGCTTGCAGTGAGCCGAGATCGCGTCACTGCCCTCCAGCCTGGGCAACAGAGCAAGACTCTGTCTCAAAAAAAAAATAATAAGGAAAAAAGAAAATCTCTGGTGGGCATCTAAACGCACCTGGGCTTCCTACCGCGTGTCTCTGTGAGAAGCTGGGTTCCCGAGGTGTGGCTCCTGCAGTACCGGGGGGGCCACGTGTCACGGGGCGTGCGTGGAGCTAAGCTCAGGCCTCAGAGCTGATGAATACTGGGAAACCTCAAAAATTCCCTCCAACTAAAGTGATCTTTTTAAAGCTGCTTCTTGTTGATATTTATCTCACCATCCAACAAGCAGACATTTGTATGCAAAGCAAACTCGGAATCAGCTTCTTGCCAGTTACTAAGGAAAAGTCTGCGCTTGTGATGCCTCACCTGGTGCCTGCGTTTCCCGCTTCTGACAATAGATGGGAAAATGCACACTGCTGGGGGAGGAGGGCTCACCTGGTGCCTGCGTTTCCCGCTTCTGATAATAGATGGGAAAATGCACACTGCTGGGGGAGGAGGGCTCACCTGGTGCCTGCGTTTCCCGCTTCTGACAATAGATGGGAAAATGCACACTTTTGGGGGAGGAGGGGGAGGGAGAAGATGGGGCAACGGGCAGCAAAAGCAGCCTGCAGGCAAACCGCGGCATCCTCAGACCCCCGCAAGCAGTGGCGCCTGTCCATGGCACTATGACATGCCTGTTCCACAGGATGACATCACACATGATGACGTCACAAGGATGACATCATAAGAACGACATCACAAGGATGACGACATCTTTAACCTGGGCATAGACTGGGGAAGAGCGTCTCTACGCTCGGTGTTACCCAGTGTGTCCTACAAGCAGGTTACAAAAAGGTGACCAGCCCCTTGACATCACGTGGAGGCACTGGGGCGACGCACAGGGGAAGAAGCGGAGACAGTCAGCGAGCTGGGTGGGAACGAGGGCCAAGGCTGATGGCAGCCTGGTAACTTTGGGACCTGTGACAGGCGAGCACTGGGGTTGTAGTGGAGAAAAGATGAACTCAGTGGCTGATAAGGGAATGACAAACGGGAGCCAAGTTTCGAGAAAACCAACCCCTCTTCCCTCCCACTGCTTCACCCAAAAGAAAGAATTTGGAAGTGAAGCCCTCCCCGCGTATGGGTTCAAAGTTGCCTTTAAATGCTTTGTGCCTCTCACTGGGGCCGGTCCCCCATAGGGTGTGCAACCTGCCCTTGGCTGCTGTGCACACCACGCCTCCCCGTGCGGTCACGCCTGCCACCTGCCTCTGCACCGTCTCCCACATGGTGTCACGCCTGTCACCTGTCTCTGTGCCGTCTCCCGCGTGGTCACGCCTGTCACCCGTCTCTGTGCCGTCTCCTGTGTGGTCACACCTGTCACCCGTCTCTGTGCCGTCTCCCGCGTGGTCACACCTGTCACCCGTCTCTGTGCCGTCTCCCGCGTGGTCACACCTGTCACCCGTCTCTGTGCCGTCTCCCACATGGTGTCACGCCTGTCACCTGTCTCTGTGCCGTCTCCCGCGTGGTCACGCCTGTCACCCGTCTCTGTGCCGTCTCCCGCGTGGTCACACCTGCCACCCGTCTCTGTGCCGTCTCCCGCGTGGTCACACCTGTCACCTGTCTCTGTGCCGTCTCCCGCGTGGTCACACCTGCCACCCGTCTCTGTGCCGTCTCCCGCGTGGTCACACCTGTCACCCGTCTCTGTGCCGTCTCCCGCGTGGTCACGCCTGTCACCCGTCTCTGTGCCGTCTCCCGCGTGGTCACACCTGTCACCTGTCTCTGTGCCGTCTCCCGCGTGGTCACACCTGCCACCCGTCTCTGTGCCGTCTCCCGTGTACGAGCGGAAACACCTCGATCGCGGAGACCCTCTTTGTCGCAGCTCAGCACATGGCCCTGGACTGAGGGGGTAACTAGGGAAAGCTCTTCAGTGAATAAAAATGAATGCCTGTGTCCCTGCGGACAAACGGTGTTTCCAGGGTGGGTTTGAGCCACCGACGCACCATGAGGCAGAGAGTCCCGGATTCACGGCTTGGCTGACATCTGAGTCGAAGCGGCTGGGGCATCGGCTTGGGCTCCACAAGGATGAGCGGGAGTGGCCCCCGGCCAAGCGACCACACACTCCCCTTTCCCCGTTCCTGATGGCATCCGCCGTACGCAGACGCTACAGAAACTTGTGTTCCCTTCCCAGGGCACCAGCAGTAACGCTGCAAGAATTTTAAGTGCTGGGTCCTGCTCTGGACCCCACAACTTAACAGCGTGGGAACACTCAGGGCGGACTTAAGCCACAGCCACATGGATTACTCAAGTGTTGGCAGATAAATCTCATGAAAAATTGCTGACAGAATTGGAATTATTCAGCTCGAAGAAGGGAGATGAGCTATGTTCATAACAGCCCACATCTCTATTTTTAGCCCCTGCAATTCCCGTTTTGGGGGCTGGGAATTTGGAGGATGGTCAGAGCCCGTTCCCTCTGGGGGCTGCCGCTGCCTGCCAGAGAGCCTGGTGGGGGCTGCTTGGCAGCTCCTAGCCGGCTGCACCCTCTGAACCTGTTTTCTCTGGTGAGCTGGCCGCACCCTCTCTGAACCTGTCAGAATCACATTCTCCTTCGTGGCCATGAATATTCAGCCCCAAACAATGAACATGAACAGGGTTTTGCCTTTTCTATTCCTCTAAACTGTATCTGAGGCCTTACTAAGCCTTCCTCACCTGTGAGATGAGAAGGGACCAGATGACTTCTAAGATTAAGTAGACGCAACTAAAATCTCCTTTCAGCTCTGAAGCAGCCCGATTTTCTTTATTTTAACACAGTTTGGGGTGGACATGCAGGGTGCACGTTCCCCTCAGGTCAACGCTGCCCTCGCCCCACCCCAGGGGCACTGGCAATGCCCGGAGGCAGTTCTGATTGCACAGCATGGCGGGGTGGGGGCCCACTGGCATCGAGCGGGTGGGGCAGGCCTGCCGCTGGCACCCGGAGATGCACAGGACGCCCGTGTGGGGAAGCCCAGCCAAAGGCCCACGCGCCATGCTGAGGAGGGAGAGCCCGGCCTGGCGTCACTGGGTCAAGTCCCTGGCACTGAGCTGTCACAGGCCACAGTGCTATTCCCCATGGGGCCCCACAATACGGGGCTCGGCCAGACCTGACCACCGCCGCCCCGGTTCTCAGCCTGGTTCCCCAGGGTCGTTCGTGCCCCTGGCCACAATAGCCATCCTTGAGGACACGGCGCCTGAGCCACACCAGCCAGTGAGTTTGGCCACAACTTTCTCTTCACTGGAGTCACTAAGATGGAGCCTTGGAGCCATCGGCCTCTGTCTCCCTGTGCAAGCACCTGCCTGGGCAGGGCCAGGACGGGGCAGCAGTGCCAGACACAGGGAGAGGGCATGTGCCCCATGGCCTGGTTTAAGCCAGGGGCTCAAAGTAAAGGGACAAACTATAGATATAAAAATAAAATCCTCACCGTCTAGTAGCCTACCAGGCGAATGGGAGGTGTTTTGCAAAGCCCATGATTCTTTTATCTGAAGTTGGAAATACATCAACTAGAATTATTTTTCCTTCCTTCCCCTTCCTTTTTTTATGTGAGGAAGTCTGAAAATTAGGGTCTTTCTGTTTAACTTTATTCACTCGGTTGCTCTGTGGTCAGGAGCAGCACTTTAAATTCTCAGTATCTTACAAAGTTGTGAAATAACCTGCTTGTAAAATGCCGCTGGGGCAAATCAGCAGCTTTCACAGCTTAAACCCGAAAGGTTTGACGAGGTGAGCGGCTCCTCCTATCCCAGAGAATGTGACTTCAGGGACAGAGACCACAGAGCGCCAGGGTCCCCTCTGTAAGTCGTATGCTTTCCACGTTTTATGACTAAGTTAGACAAGTTGTTTGTAGAAAATATGGGAAATACCAGGAAGCAGAAAGGGGAATCGGAATCCCTCAAATGCAACGTGGGACCGGTGTGACTTCGCCTCCTGTTTTCCTGCCTAGTGTGAGAGGCCTGCTTAGGTGCCCAGAAAGCCTCAAGGCATCCAGCAGCCCTCAGCCGCGAATCGCACAAATCCCGGGTTTTGGACGAGTGTGAAGCTTACGGAAAAGCCAGGCGGGTTCTCCAAGGTGGAGCCGCAGGTGGACCGGGGAGCGCGGATGACCTGGGTCAGCATCCGCAGATGTGCGGTTTCCATCCAGCCTTTCACCTGAGCGTCCTGAGCGGTGCCCGGGGCAGAATTGTCTTCAGAGACCCCCCAGGGGCCGCGTGCACCCCGTGTACCAGGGGGTCGAACCCCGAAGAAGGCCGAACTCCATCCAGGCCCCTGCGGCTGGACATCTCCACGATTCCCAGGTTTTCAATACTGTGGATGCGATGCCTGGTAACGTTCTCGCACCGAAGCTTCTCCGGCTCTCGTTTATTTCCTTAGGAGGGAATTTCAGAACCGGAGAGCCGGACAGTTAGAAGATACTTGCCTGATTTTATAGGAAAAGCGCCCTTGTTTTCATTTGCATTCTTTAATTATAAGTGAGCTTGAACAGTTTTTTCAAATGTTCGATATTTACATTTTTTGTCACTTTTATTTTAGTCCTCGGTGAAGGAGCCGCTCAAACACTCCCGGAGCACAGGCTAATTTAGAACTTCTTATCCTGACAAGGCGGCCCAGCCGGGGAGGAGACGCCGGGGTCTGTGCAGCGGGGAGGGCGCTTCCCGGACCCGGGGGAGGCGGACGCAGGCGGAGGCCGCCCCAGGAGCACGGGGTCCGGGTGTGGGGGACGCGGGTCTCCGCGGCGCACAAGGCTCGCCCGGTGCTCAGAGTGGGGGCCGCCACGTGGGAGCCCGGCCCAACCCGCGGCCTCCGGGGTCCCTCCTGGGGGGCCGCAGACGCCCCCGAGCCGCGTCCCGCAGCGCAGCAGATCCTCGCGCACAGCCCAGGCCCGGCCCGCCCGGTGGACCCGCTCCAGGACGCAGAGGGGCGCGTTTCCTCCGCGGCGCCTGCACGGCCTTTGCCCGCCTGCCCCGCGCTCCCGTCCAGCAGGCCCGGCTCGGACGAGGCTCAGCTGCCGCCCCCGTTGCCTTTGTGGGTTTTTCTGAGGAAGCCCCTTTTCCTCGGGTGGATGGGACCCTGCGCGTGGGACCCCGCACAACCCCCGCTCCGCCGCGGGCCGCCGGACCCAGCCCTTCTCCAGGGGGGCGCTGGGGAGGGGGCTCCTTCCTCCAAGGGAGTCAAAGTGGCTTCCACCCAGGAGATTCCCGAGGGAGAGAAAACACTGGGATCACATCCCGACGGCAGCCCCCGCCCCCTTAGAAATAATATGGCCGGTTTGCTAATGAAAGGTAAAATTAACCCGTTTCTTCGGAACACCCGGGGTCGCACCCAAGCCGTAGGTGGGTCTGCCCTGTGCGAACCACCTCCGCCCTCTCCACCTCCCACCCCCCCACCACCACCTCCCACCCCCCCACCACCTCCCACCCCCCCACCACCACCTCCCACCCCCCCACCACCACCTCCCACCCCCCCCAGGGAACCGCCCCGCCCTTCCCGGCCACGCCCAGGAGCAGAGGCGTCTCTTCCTCGGCCTTTCCTCCTCATGGGTACCCCCGGGCGGCGGTCCCAGGGTCCCTATGGGATGCTGTGTCGGCCGGCTCAGGGCCTCTGGGTTCTGGGGACCGGAGCTCCAGTGGTTGGACAGGGCAGGTGCAGGCCCCCGGGCTTCTCTCACAGACAGCGTGGCGAGCGGCACCGCGCAAACGCCAGCCCAGGCTTCGGGAGGGCGCCTGGCTCCGGTCCTGCACACACTGGGGCGTGGCGAGGAGATAGAGCACGCACATATATGCACACTCACACATACACATGCACGCTCACACACGTGCACACACATGAACATGCATGCACACACCCACTCACACACGACACGCACGCACTCCTACATGCATACACATACACCATACACATGCACGTACACACCTACACATACGCATGTAGCCATGCACACGCTCACACAGGCACACATGCATGCACTCACACGCACACACACGCATACACACACATGCACACTCATATGCACGCACCCACACACATGCACACACACACGCACACATGCACGCACTCACATGGACATGCATGCAGACACGCACACACATACACTAATACGCATGTACGCACATGCACACGCTCACACAGGGATATCCACGCACTCATGCATACACACACATACACACATGCACACTCACATGCACATGCATGCACACGCACCCACACACACATGAACACATGCACACATTCGCTCACACTCACGTGCACATACACGCACACTCGCACATGCACTCCCATCCCACAGACCTGGGCACACAGGCGCACACACGGGTGTGAGTCAGCAGCACGGGCGGGCTCGCCGCGGCATCTGTAGAGTGAGGCGCCTCCCACGGAATCCCCGCGTCCTCCTAGGATGGAAACGCCACGGCTCCGCTGCTCTCAGGGGGTCCCGCACGCCCCCCGCCGCGGGGGCAGGACACGAACAGGCCGAGCGCTGCGCTGAGCAGCACAGGAGGCCCTGGAGCCCGGCTGACTCAGGCGCCCCGCAGGGAAAGCAGCGCATCCACGGACAGGGCCTTAGAGCCTCAGGCGCACAGCGCGGTGCACACGCGAGAGGCAGAATGAGGAAGGGGACTCGCGGGCTGGACGCTGGCGGGGACAGGAGCCTCCACAGGGGCCGCTGCGGGAAATTCCCGGGCCACGTCGGGAGCAGCCTCCCAGGCTTTTTGCGCAGGGACCTTGTCTTGTCCTTGGTATTCCAGAGGCCATGACCAGACTCCAGTCTCATAAGAAGTACGGAAATTCCTAAATTGCTCAGAGGTGCCTCCTGTGCGCAGGAGAGGGACATCCGTGCCCCTCCTTGTCCCGGGGAGCCCGGCTCCATGGCGCCCGCTGTGGAGCTGCGGTTCTCACCATGGGCAGGGGCAAGGCCGCAGACTGGTGTGGTCAGACCAGGGCACCCCTGCTTTCACCCCGGGCCCCGGGGACTAGTGATCCCGCTCCCCAGCAGAGCACCGCCAAAAGCCCCGAATGCCTGAGCTGCCCTGCAAGAACGAACGGGAAGGAGACACAAGAGCGTGGCGGGGCCTTCTGAGGATGCGGTGCAAGGGCTCTGTTAACACGGGTGCGAGGCGGCAGCGCATGCAGGAAGCCTCCCATCCTAAGCGCGTTCTGCCTGAAATGCACATGTCCTTATAGGCAGTGGTCTTGCCACTCACGGAGGGAGAGGCAGCGTATGTTTAAAAGATGAGCACACAAAGGACTGTGCGCCTCCCGGGGAGTGGCGTCTTCTGGGAGAAGCGGGAGAGTCTGAAGCGGTGAACAGGAGGCGGGAGACAGGGGAAGACCGAGCGCAGACCTGTAGGGGCTGCTGTGCTGGCCCAGTGCGCCCCGGATTCGGGGGTGGAGGAAGAGGCTAGTCTTTTACAGTTAGGGAGAAGCCACACAGACCCTGAAGCGTGGTCCCCACACGCAGACCCAAAACCCAGTCCCATCCCAGAAGGCTGGGCCACCACTGTTGTGGGTGGCTGAGTCCCTTACTTTCTGCTTCACCCGCTGAGCCTCTTCTGCGCCATCCTCACTGTCACTTGCAGGAAACACCTGTTCTCGCCATGCACCTGCTCAGATGCACTGACCTGCTATCAGGAAGATGGCTGCTTCCAAGGCAGGCCAAGATGCCTGCGGCTTGTTATTCATCTGAGAATGGTTCCTTGCTCTAACGGGGTTTGGGGGACAGAGGGGACTGTGTCCTTCCTTCCCTCCCTCCCTCCCTGTCTCTCTCTCCTCTCTCTCCCTCCCTGCCCCCCACCGCATCCCCCTCTCTCTCTCTCCGTTTTGGTTGTCTCTCCCTCCCTCTCATTCTCTCTCTCTAGCACTTTCTCCCTCCATTCGCCCTCTGATTCTCCCTCTTTCTCAGTGCTGCCTCCTGCCTCTATGATCTGAGCAAGTTTTCTGTGGAGATGGAAGTCCGGGGCTGGGGGCAGCTTGTGTTTTTGGTAGAATTTAAAGCACGTTTTACAGGATGAGCTGACACTGTCGGGCCATTGTCTTTCCTGAGCAACAACAGCACCTCCAGGTCTTGGGTCGTATCAACATACCGTTCCCGCGTGTGGCTTTTAATGCAGCTAGTTACGTAGGGTGTTGCCTCCTTCCACAGAGTTTTCCAGCCTCTCCAGGGCAGAAGCTGTGTCTGGTGCATTTTCAGGCACTGCAGTGCCCGGCACACAGCGCTGGGTACGTGCTTCACACAACATGTGAACAAATATTTATTGAACTGCATAAAAGTAAACCACTCTATTCACAAAAGAGAAATACCTCTATTCAGAATGTCATGGATGCCAAGTAATTTGGGGGCAAAGGAAGCCCCAGGCACCCACAACCGTTCACAGCACACGGTGCAGGGCTGGGCAGTGCAAATAACTTACAGGGGTGTTCTCATCAAATCCAAGGCCATTTCCCAGAACTGTGACAGTAGTGAAATGGAATGTTACATTCACAGCACAAAACTGACAGAGGCAGAAAGGACGACTGCGTTCCGCTGTGGGTTTAAACGAAACGATGAGATGTTCGGAGGAAGCGCTGGCTGCTCACTGCATCAGGAACGTTTCATAATAGCAAAGGCACTATCGGGAAGTGTTATGTAAGCTGTCCATTAAGGACACTGATTATAAACGTTCACAAATATAAAAACCGCACGGCATTGCTTGCTGGCCTCAACCACATGCAGCAAGAGGGGAGGAAGTGATCACAGAAGGCGCAGGTCACTGCTCAGATGCCCCCCGGGCTGAGATAACTCAGCATATAAAACTCCTCCCTTGCCAACAGCTCGGTAAGAACGCAACTGCTTACATTACAAAAGAATCTGGCATGCAGACCCGTTGGTCAGAGAGCCCACCAGCGACGTGTTTACGTTTCAATCCACTTCCAGCGTCTGAATTTACCCAGATTTCAGGAGCACATCTATTAGCTGAGCGGAAGGTGGTCTTATCCTCTGTGCCACACGTGGGTCCGAGACCCCAGAGCAGAGTCGTCTCCCTCTCCAAGAGTGCACTCGGCAGACGGCAACTCGTGGAGTGAACGTGTGCTTGTTTCAGTGGACGGCTTCCCACCTGGAGCTCAAGTTCAGATGAGGAAATAGAGTAACAGTAAATGTAGAGTTAGGGAATTTAGGGTAGAGATTAAAGTAATGAACACAGGAGGAAGCCTGAGAAAGCCCCAGAGATACCCTATGTTTCCTGTGAGGTGAAGTGTCTGCTGTCAAAGCCGGTTGGCACTGAGAGGAGGCGCCAGGGCAGCACCCACCGGGAGCCTCCTAGGAGAGGGACGAGCCTGCAGGCACCGGGGGAACCGCACAGACACAGACCACGCTACAAACGCACGTGAGACATCAGGGACTGGAAACAGCAGGATGAGCGTTTCGAACGGCCACCCAGTGGACCAGAAGCCCCTCCACGCAGCGGCCTCTTCCCCTCACATGCAGAGAGGAGGCTGCAGATGCCCGAAACGGGCCCCAATCTCCCATGAAGAAGAAACAGAAAAGAAGGGAGAGAGCAGAGAGCCAGGCAGAGGCACAGAAGAATGAACGCGTCCAAAAGACGGACAGAAGCCCAGGGGCCGACGTCCGTGGGAGCTCCTCCCGCACTGCAGAAGGCGGATTCCCCAGTCCCCTCAGTACCACGCACGGGGAAGGGAGTGGGCGGAGGTCTGGAGGGCCGAGGGACACAGGTTTGCCGGTGGGGTGGTGAAAATGCTTTAAAATGGATGTAGCAATGGCTGTACGCGCTGCGTAAATGAAAAGCCACTGAACGGTACAACTTAAATGGGTGACTTGTAGGTGTCAATTCTATCTCGGAAAAGCCACAGCATGTATCATCTTATTTTGAAAATCAGCCAAGAAATGAAAATTGTAGTAACTATCTAGAAGAAAATGACTAATTTGGAAACTTATAGTAAAGAAAGTAGTTTGACATCTAAGTTTATGACAGTCCCACCCACTTCCTCATTTCCACCTTCAGTGGATGCTTGCCGACGACATGCTTCAGAGCCCGGCCCATGCCGAGGCCCAAGGACACATATATGAAGGTACCCCTGCCCAAGAGGCTTAGCACCCAAGACAGATAAGCCCGTGGACACACAAGCTCACTATTCCTTTTCTTTTCTTCCTTTCCTCCTTTTCTTTTCTTTATTTTTTATTTTCTATTTTTTTTTGAAACAGGGTCTCTCTCTGTCACCCAGGCTGGTGTCCAGTGGTATGACCACAGCTCACTGTAGCCTCCAACTCCTAGGACTTAAGTGATCCTCCCACCTCACCCTCCCAAGTAGCTAATATTACAGGGATGTGCCACCACATTCAGACAATTTTTCAATTTTTTTTTTTTTTTTAGAGACGGAGTTTTGCTATATTGCCCAGGTTGGTCTTGAAATCCTGGGCTCAAACGATCCTCCTGCCTCAGCCTCCCAAAATGCTGGGATTACAAAAAGGAGCCACTGTGCCTATTTTTTTGAAGAAATAAAATTTCAATTTTAATGTTCACACTAAGGATTTTCCTCTAATAATACATTGGTTGGGATTCAGCAATGTCACCACAGTCAAGAAAGTGGGTCAAGATTTGTCTGTGAAGATGTTTATGGCAGAGAATTTTATGACGGTGAAAAACTGGAGAAAACATCAATGTCAAATAAGTTAAAGTGTGACAGCATCCCCAGGATGGAGCTCTGTTTAAAATGGTGTTGGAGACTGGAAAAAATGGAAAGTGTGCATTTCCTTCTGTGCAGTGTGTGTACCCTGCCCAGTGTGTATTTATGATGCGATTTTTGTATCATAAACCAAAAATTATTTTTACATAAAAAATGACCAAAGTAGGCCAGGCACAGTGGCTCTTACCTGGTAAGCCAGCACTTCGGGAAGCTAAGGCAGGAGGATTGTCTGGGCCTAGGAGTTCAAGACCAACCTGGGCCACATAGTGAGACTGTGTCTCCCCAAAAACTAACCAAATTCTCTGAGTGTGGTGGCACACCTGTGGTCCCAGCTAGGCAGGAAGCTGAGGTGGGAGGATCACTTGAGCCGAGGAGGTGCTATGATCGTACCACTGCACTCTAGCCTGGGCCACAGAACAAGACCCCGTCTCAAAACAACAACAACAACAACAACAACAAACGAGACCAAAGTGTTTAGGTGTCAAACTGTTAACAGGGATAAGTTTGGATGATGAAGATGGGAGTTAGAAGTGATTTATTGTTTTCTTCTTTGTGTTTTTCACAAAAAGTTCACACATTTTCTACAATGAGCGTGTGTTACAGACAGAAAACATCTTAAAGAGTCTGTTCCTTTCGTAAAAGAGAAGCTACAGGAAGGTGCAGGCACATCAGCTGGGAGCCGTGCCTCTGGGATCACCACAGTGCGAGAGTGTGTGTGAGCGTGCACGTGTGTACGAGTGTGTCCATGTGTGCTTGGATGAATGTGGTTATGAGTGTGTGCATGCATGTGCGTGAGTGTGGCAGTGAGTGTGTGAGTTGCACAGATTGCCGATGTGAGTGTGCACCTGTGTGAGTGTGATTGTGAGTGTGACAGTGTGTGATTTAGAAAGGGGGGTCATGAGCATGGAACGGAGCGAGTCCCACCTTCTGTGGCCTGTCCCCGAATCCTTGTGTCCTTGCAGCCCATCACCGGCGCTTTCTTAGGACACCTACAGTGCAGGGGTCCTGGGACCTGAGCAGCTGGAAGGCCCAACACCCTCAGTGTCTGCCTAACTCCGCTGTCAACAACAATCAGAAGAAGAAGGGGAACGTGTGAAACATCCAACGTTCAGAGACGGAGCAACAGGAACCATGAACGGGAAGGAGACACACACGGTGAGGAAGTCTGTGGCTTAGGGAGACGAGAAGAGAACAGAGATGAGTTACGAGGAACACACACGAGGCCACGTCCCAGAGACACGGGACCAATTTACAGGACAACAGCAGGAGGGAAACTCTCGCGAGGCCTGTCCACATCTGAAAGACACGGGACCGATTGACGGGATCACAGGGGGAGAAAAACACACACAAGGCCTGCCCACATCCGAGAGACACGGGACCGATTTACAGGATCACAGGGAGAAAGAACTGGGTTGTACAAATCGCCTGTCAAGGGACGTGTTTCACCCCCACGCGGTGCAGGGGCGAACTGCCCTTGGGCAGGATACCGCACTGCGTCCTCGCTCTAAGTCCCAGGTCCCATTTTCAAGACTCAGTTTGCAGATGTGTTCAGTGTTTCAACATTCTGGAAACATTCCAGATTGTGATGGGTTTTGCAAGCACCTAAAATAATGACGATCATTTGTTTGCCGTGAGCCAGATATGTACTAGCATTGTCTCATTTAATTAGTAAAACAGCAACACGTGTTCTGCTATTATAGACAAGGAAACTGAGGCACCACGCGTTAGGAACTTGGTCCAGGGTACACAGACCCTTCCCCGCTCCAGGACCGAGGGGTCATACTTCGCCCCATCCCCCAGATTGGTGGATATTAGCCAATACTAAAAAAACTTATTAAACAGACCACATTATTTGCTGTCTTTTTTTGTGTGTGATATTGGCAGATTTACTAGTTTGGATGCCCGATTCATTGTATTTTGATTTCTGAAAGTCTCCACGACATCCTCCCAAACAAAATGGGAAATGAACCAGCAGGGTGGGAGTGGACCCGTGGCTGGCATCGGGGCAGCAGTCAGGGACCCGGGCTTGCTGGTGTGACCCCTTCTTTTGGAAACATGAATTATACTGATGATTTGGATGGCCCAGCTCCACTTAGCAGTTTTCCAATGGCTTCAGATGAGAAGGAAGCTAATAAGCTGAATAACAGAATTAAGATCTGAAACATCTGACAAGACTCATGAAAAAGTTTAACCTCATAAAAACTAGTGAAATACAATGTACTAGGGACAAATTGTAATATACAAAACCTAGACTTTTAAAGAATCAAGAAGCAGAAAATCATGGGGAAAAATAAACCAACAACTGCACAGACCTAGAGCTTTAAGTTGACTAGCAAGCCAGGGCTGTCTGAAATGTGATGTGGTGCCTGGAAAGGCTGGTGAGCATTTTGGTTGGATCAGTAGAGGTATAGAGTCTGCAAAAGGGAGGTGATGGGCTGGCTGCACTCTGCACGGTCACAGCCACCAGAGACTGGGTCAAGGTGCAGGGTCTGAAAGAGGCGCCAGGGCTGAACCCGGCCAAGAAGAATAGACTGAGGTCAGAGAATGCGCAGCCTGAGAAACCCTTCAGACCCCCCACATCCAAACCACCAGCTATGGGGCAACCCCCGCGTGCCAGGCACAGACAGAGCGATCTGTTATCTTGTTTACTTTTCTAACGAGTGTGTTTAACAGGGGCTTCTGTGATCAAGGGGTCCTGGTTGGTTCTGCCTCCTGCAGCTGCAAACGTCCACTGGACCTTCAGAGCAATGTCCCCGGGGCAGCTCTGCTCAGTCTCAAAGGCCTCTGCTAACCACCAGTTGCCCGCCCCCCCAAAAAAAGGCAGCCTCTGCCCTTTCAGGGACAGCAGTGCAGGCACCTCCTGCTCTGAATCTGGTAGATGTTTCCATGGAGAAAATATTCCCTTCCAAGCCCTGGTGCTCTGGCTGGAGCTGTAGAGGAACACTTCCTTTTTGTGGATGCAAATGAGAAACATCCACACACTAGAGGCTCCGCTGCGGCTCCAGGATCCATCCCACAGACGCGTCCGGAATCCTCACAGCTGGCGTCTCCTGGGGATCCGCTCCACCAGAAGTGCCTTGGCTGTTGACTCAAAACCCACAGTCCTGTCCTTTCAGAGTCTTGGGCCGGGTTCCTCATCTCTTCCCGTGTACCTCAGAGGCTGCTTGGGAGTGGTCACAGCAGGCAGCAGGCAGCCTGTGCCTCTGGAATGACCACAGTGTGAGTGTGTGTGTATGCAAGTGTGTGTGTGCATGTGTCCATGAGTGCCTGAATGAATGTGGTTACGAGTGTGTGCATGCGTGTGCGTTAATGACTAGGGTTATAAAACTATGTGAGAGTGTGCACCTGTGTGTGTGATTATGAGTGTGGCAGTGAGTGTGTGAGTTGCACGGATTGCCGATGTGAGTGTGCATCTGTGTGTGATTATGAGTGTGGCAGTGAGTGTGTGAGTTGCACAGATTGCCGATGTGAGTGTGCATCTGTGTGTGATTATGAGTGTGGCAGTGAGTGTGTGAGTTGCACGGATTGCCGATGTGAGTGTGCATCTGTGTGTGATTATGAGTGTGGCAGTGAGTGTGTGAGTTGCACGGATTGCCGATGTGAGTGTGCATCTGTGTGTGATTATGAGTGTGGCAGTGAGTGTGTGAGTTGCACGGATTGCCGATGTGAGTGTGCACGTGTGTGTGTCCATGTGTGCCTGGGTGAATATGGTTATGAGTGTGTGTATGCATGTGCCTGTGAATGAAGTTGAGTGTGTATGTGAGAGTCAGTGTGCACCTGTGTGAGTGTGAAGTTATGATTGTTTATTTGAGAGTGTGCACCTGTGTGAGTGTGATTATGACTGTGGCAGGGAGTGTGTGAGTTGCACCGATTGTCGATGTGAGTGTGCATCTGTGTGTGATTATGAGTGTGGCAGTGAGTGTGTGAGTTGCACCGATTGTCGATGTGAGTGTACACCTATGTGAGTGTGAGCGTGTGTGCCCGCCAGGGCGTGCGCTGGTGGGTGCGGAGTGCAGAGTGGGGCCCGGGCCTCCTGCGCCCCAAGGGCAGCTGGGTGGGCTCCATGCTTCCTCCAGGTGGACGTGGCCCCCGCTCCAGACCCGGTAAGGGGTCGGCTCGCCCCTGGGGACCCTCGGATGTCGCGAGGGGGCGCCGCGCCACCGAAGGCCGGGACGGGGGCGGTGCGCGGGGCGGTGCCGGAGTCTGGGATGCCGGCTCCAGAGACGCCGCGCTCCGCCCCGAGGAGGCCGCCAGCTGGGTAAGCGGAGTCAGCAGCTCGCGGAGTCTGGACCGCAGGTAAAGTTGCGCGCGCCGTGGGGCCGAGGGTGGGGGGTCCGCGGCGAAGGAGCCGGGGCCGCAGTGGGCGGTGAGCCGGGGGGCGCGGGCTCTTGTCCGATGGTTCCGCGCGCAGCTTCTTCTCCGGGCGCGCGGTGCGCGCGGGCGCGGGAGGGTGGGAGGGGACCTTGGAATCCCCCCATTTCGGCCAAGGGGACCGGGGCTGCTCCGGGCGGGGCGGGGCTGGTGCCGCCCCCTCCTGCTCAGCGCCGGGAGTCCGGGGGTCGGGGGAGGGCGCCTGGCCGGAGGCGCTCGCGGGTCTGGCCGCGCCGCGCGCGTGGATGGAAGTCTCGGCCGCACATCGCCCCGTCTGTCCGCGCTGGTCCTGCGGGAGCCCGGGTGAGCGGAAGGCGAGGAAGGGGCGCGGGTCTCGGAAAACCCGACTCTCCCGGCGCCCGCCCCGGCTCGGCTGGGGGCGCACCCGGCTCGCGCGGAGAGAGGGCGGGGGTGGGCGAACGCTCGGCGCGCTTTGCCTTTCCCGGTCCCCCTTCTTCCCGGAGATGAACGCCCCACTCCCGCTCGGACACACGACCGCGCCCCCACGTCTGCCTCCTCGACCCGCAGGGACGCGGCCCGAACTGGGGGAGAGAAGACCCAGCTCAGCTCCCGCAACCGCGAAATCTGCAAACTCGGAGCCCGTGCGCCGCGTCCTCCCGTCCGGGGGGCTCCCAGCCTTGCCCGCCGAGCGCAGCCCGGTCCGGACGGTGGTCACTGGGGATGAGGAGGGTCCCTGCTGCGGGGCTCCCGGGTTCGGACGGACGTAGGGGGCGTCCGGCAGGTGAACAGGGCCCGCTCCGCGTCGCGAATGTTCTCCCAAACCCACGAGTCCCGGAGACCCTGGGGCGTCCTGCGATTTCGGGGTGACCAGTGGAGCCGCCGCCCGCGCTCCTGGCTCCCGAGGTCTCCCCACACAGCAGGGGTTGCGGGGACCCCTCTGTCACCTCCTCCGAGGGGGCTGGGAACAATTCCACCTGCCTGGAGCATTCCGGGAAGTCCTCTGGCTTCCGCGTGTGCTCCAGGCAGGCAGGTTGTCAATAATGGATTTTGACCCAGTTGGGAGATCTCGGAGTGATTAAGTGGAGAGGCTGTTCCACCCTCAGCCCTGCCCAGACAGCTGGGTGACCCCACGGGCCACATGCCACAGGGGCACGGCCTCAGCCCTGGGCGGTTTTCGTTCTGCTGAGAGTCCAGGAGGCTTCCCGAGACCCCCAGCAGGTCCGTAGAAGCGGGAACCCTCCTCCCCCACCCTTGTTCTCTGGGCTGGTGCAGGCTACACAGTTGGCCTCCGAAGCTTCTTCCTTAGCAATTCCTAGTCCGTCAGTGGGATGGGATTGCCGAGCCCCCTCAGTCTGGGAATTTGGGGGGCATTGTGGTACATTCTGGGGATGAGGTCACCTTGGCTGTCACGTTCTCGGGCGTATACACTGTTGTCACGGAGGGTTGCTGTGTCCGCATCTTCCCCGGGGAGAGGTGACAAAAACAACTTCCAGGTCTGTCCAAGGCCAGTGCCAATAGTTATATTCCACTCTGCAAAAGTGTGTTTTAAATCTTGAGATTTCGATAATTTAAGGGAAAAAATGGTGTTTTCGTAGGCATGAGAAGAAAAGGAGGGAAGTGAGTTCTCAGCTGCCACGGGCAGGAGGCTGCTCAGCTTCCCTTTTCAGCGCCTGGCTGAGCCCTGCCTGTGCCAGGCGCACAGGAAGTATGTGGGGGGCGGGTAGCCGATCTGTGATTCCGGGTTTCTGCCCAGCGGGCGGCTGAGGCTAAATGGCTGTAGTCACAGGTGCAGGTGCCTCCACTCACGGATCATGCTGGTAGGAACAGGCCGGTCCGAAACGATAGTGTGGTGGGTTTTGCCCTGGTGAAAAACAGGTGCTTGGGTTCTGAATGTCTCGGGAGGATCTGCGCAGCTTTGTTGTTCTTTTGTCTGATGACTGGGGGCTGGTTTTCCGGAAGAAGTGGGTCTCAGGCAGGCACCTGGAGGGCAGCGAGAACGGAGGGCTGCTTCTGTGGGAGGCGCGTCGCTCTGCAGCCCTAGCAGGCGTGGGGGCGGGAGTGAAGGGAGCAGATGGGGCTGTGCCGCCAGGCATGAGCTCTGCGGGCCGGGAGCGGTGGCAGGGCCTGCAGGACGAGGACACGCAGGGCATCCAGGGACGGCCACCTGTGTCTGAGCACTGCGCGCCTGTCCACGGGTGGGGGGGTAACTTTTTGAGGAATGGGGACATCTTAGGGCTAACACTTGGTCAGGGATGTTCTTGGTGGTGAGGAAAGGAGCCCTTGCTGCTTGTGAGGTTGCTCAGACAGAAACGGGGGCTGCCATCAGGCGGCCCAGCCTGTGGGGAGGAGCCCAACAAGGGCGGACGGTGACCCAGGGTATTTAAGACCCCCTTCCTCAGATGAGGCTTGGGAGGCCGGATCTCGGCCCCCTAAACCGGCTGAATGGGAGCCTGCCTCTGACAAGACATGCACCCCGCCTCTCCGTGTGGGAGGCACTCAGGGTCCTTGCTGGTGTCGGAGAAACACAGCACTGGCTCCTTCGCAGCCGTGACTTTCCTGCAGGAGCCTCAGCAGTTCCTTCCCCTGGCGGTCGGCGCTGAGCAGACGGGAGGTGGGATGGTTCCTGTGCTTGCAGTCGGCCTGGTGTGTTCCGTGGGCACCCGCAGGCTCCGCTCACCCGCAGTCTGGTTTGTAGGGACAGGTCTGCTTGGGGAATCACGGCGAGGAGCACCCAAAGCAAATGCCAAGTCAAAATGGGTCCCTGGCGTGGCCAGGAGTTCACCCAGACTCATGGAATTGCTAACAGGAATCTTATCAACAGCCGGTTCAGCCTTTTCATGAGACGGGAGACCACGCCAGGCAGCTGCCAATGGTCTGGCCACGAGGAGCTCCGTGCTGTTGAGGCACCGTGAACTATCAGACAACCTCCCTCTGCAGACAGCCATACGGATGTCACAGGCAGCCGAGAGATGCTGGGCAGGGCTTTAACTGGTGATCTCTGATTCCCGCCGCGTCAGATGAGAGGGTTGGACTGAATGATGATGCTCTGATCTGTGTCAAAATCAGTAATACATTCCCTCAAAAAAAAAAAAAAAGCATGCACTATTTTAGTTTGATTGTGAATATAGAAAAAGACTAATTGAAATGTAATGTAAAAATAGCGCAGAAGACCTTTATGTTGCCTTAGTCAATTAAGGAAGCCGAGACTGTGAGAACTGGTACCTGTGAAGGCCTCAGGCCTCGCCAGTGTCCTCCTCTCCCCCGAGGGGATCCTCGTGTCTCAGTCCAGCAGGTCCAGGTCCTCCATCCCTACTAGGTTTCCTCAGCTGGGGCCTGTGGAGGGGCCACACCTGCCCCACACCACCCACCCTTCACCCAGGCCCCGGGAAGGAGGGGACGCACACGCTAGGCCCGGGAGGCCTCTGAGGCAGTTCCCAGAGTTTAATGGCCTTGTGGATATTTTTAACCTTCTCGGATAGTTAAGCGATGGAGTTTAAATCTTAGATTAGACGTGGGTAGTGAGCGCATGAAATCAAAGGCTAGAATTATGGGGCCCAGTGGAGCTTCAGAAACCTTCAGGCTGATCTGAATGTGGCAGCAGTTTTTACTAAATTCTAGCTCGAAGAGACAAATGTATTCTTGCACAGGATTAGCGCAGTGGCAAAGGCTGTGTGGTCCTAGCTGTTCCTGGCTCAGCTTCCGGGTGCAGGGCACAGAGGGGCTCCTGTGCCCCAGCAGGGGGTTCTCTCACCCGTGTCTCCGCCCTCACGTGGATGACTTCATTGCCCGCGTTTCCCTTCACACTCATCACCTCGTTAATGGGAAGCCACTTCGCCGGGGACTCTGGGGACCCCTTCTCCGGGGGTTCCAGGTGGTGGGTTAGGGTGGGCCTGGAATTGATTCTTAGCACATATCCTACATGACGCTCATGTCTGAGAAGTTTTGGAAATGATGATTTGTGGATGTGACTTGCGTTTTCGTAGTGAGATGGAATCGACAGAAAGTAAGAGCATTTCACACATTGTGCGGTTAGTTTTGTGTGCTCCTGGTCACAGCATAAAATGTTTTTCTCACTGTGGGTTTAAAAATCATGGAAAGAGCTGCCCAAACTACCGACAGCTAAAGGGATCCTTTCACCTTTTCTCTGCGATTTAGAAATGTTCAAAAAGCACTTAGAAGACCAAGTGGACGCGGCTCGTGGAGGGGTGTCTGGGGACCCTGAGGCAGGTGCAGTGAAGGTCAGCTCTCCCAGCTGTGCCGCTCTGGTGTGGAGAGCGTGGCCTGGACACCTGTCCCAGCCCGCCCCCTGCAGCGTCGGCACTAGTGGGGTAGGCCTGGCTGTAACTTCTTCACCCAGGGCTAAGCAGACAGTTGGCTGGCTCCCCTGCTTTCCTTCCCGGCTCAGGTTCACACCCCGAGGACACCCCTCCCAGGCAGTGACACCTGTGTGCACACCTGAGCCACCCCCAACCTGGCAGATAACAGATTCTGAGTGTACAGTGGCTCTAGCACCATCGGTTATAGCCAGGAGGAGATTCTTGGCTTTTTTTTTTTTCCTGTTCTTTTGGAGGGGATGTCTGTGTGTGCAGATTAACAGGAAAAAATTATATGACAGGTTTTATTTCGGTATATTTTATTTAATGTCATAGCAATTGATGCAATGGAATGAAAACGCTTTGGGGAAATAAAATGCATTAAAAGTTAATGCTTGGCCAGGTGCGGTGGCTCACGCCTGTAATCCCAGCACTTTGGGAGGCTGAGGTGGGCGGATCACCTGAGGTCAGGAGTTTGAGACCGGCCCGGTCAACATGGTGAAACCTCATCTCTACTAAAACACAAAAATTAGCCGGGCATGGTGGCAGGCACCTGTAATTCCAGCTACTCGGGAGGCTGAGGCAGGAGAATCGCTTGAACCGGGGAGGCAGAGGTTGCAGTGGGCCGAGATCGTGCCATTGCACTCCAGCCTGGGCAACAGAGCAAGACTCTGTCTCAAAATAAAAATAAATAAATAAAATAAAATAAATAATTAACACTCCTGAGGCTTCCTGATCACCTCTGTAGTCACAGGAGGGGCCGGCCCCCTCAGCCTCCAGGCCTCCAGCTCGTCTTCCCAGAGGTTCACAGTCACTTCAGGACGACAGTTTCTGACTGTGAACAAATTTCTTTGATTTAATTTCCCCTTGTTTTCTGCCAAAAGAAAAGACATCTTCTAGAAGAGGGAAGATAGGAAATTATATCATTGGCTTATTTAATACTTGCCAAATTAGAAACAGAAACATTCTAGGGTGAAGAAAACAGTGGCTAGGAGGGGGTACATGCACAGTGCTGGGGACGGCGAGGGGGCCTGTGACTCTGGGGGGTCCCATCACGTTTCTTTCCTGAGAAACCTGCAGGGCCGGCCGTGATTCTCACCGCTTGTGGTCTGAGGCTTCTGCTGGGCTGACGGAGGAGGCCTTCTGTCCCATCCTGCCCGGGCAGGGAGCCTGCCCTCCTGTCTAGGAGCCCTCACAGCTCAGCTGGGGCCCTCCAGCACCTGCCGGCCACAGGCCCCAGTCCTGGCTGAGGTTCCAGGATGCCAGCAAGTGCCTGCGACTGGGCTGCCTCTGAGTTTCTCCTCGCTGTGGTGGCCCTGGGGCCATGCTGAGGCTTCTGAGTTGGTTTCTCCAGGGTTGGTGCCAGTGGATCAGAATCTTAGGCCTGGCCTGGCCATGTCACTCCTGTCTCACCTTCAGGGAGCTCCGGTCTGCAGCAGGCCGGTCCTTTGCTGGTGGCAGATTATTCCTCAACATGGGGATCTTGTTCCCTTTAAAAGTGCTGCATGGCACTGACTGTCTCCAGACCTGGGAGCACGATAATGGGGTGGCCAGAGCACCTGCCGCCTCGGGGTCTGTGCCGTTCTCTGCACCGAGGCCCCTTGGAAAGGTGCTGCTCAACCCCACACCAAACCTGGCCACCCTCACTGCAGGCCTACGTGACCTGTTTCCCAAAGCCCACAAGAAGAGGGAATTTGAGAGCGTGTTATTGCCCGGGTCAGAAGGCACCAGCCACAGCTGCTGGACCCTGGCCCTGCTGGACTCTGCCTGCCAGCACCCACTGGTCACTGCATGGGGTGTGCACACTGTGTGCTGAGCTCCCGCTGGCCAGTGCTGCGCCAGGCTCCAGGAGGCACTCAGCACCCAGGCCACACACCTGGGACTCCCTGCTGGAGCCGGTGCTGCATCAGAGGCCCAGGTCCTTCCCCTGACAGGCTGTGGCTATGGGGGGCCCTCCCATGGGTGCTCAGGTGCACCCGTGGCCGGTCCTGAGCCAAGGTGCAAAAACATACCCAGCCCCATAGCTGCTGACGCACCAACTGCTTCCTGGAGTCTGTGCAGTTCAGTCAAGGCTGGGCTGACGCTCTTTGATGTGAATCGCGGTTGTCGGCCTCTGAAATCATTTCACACCAAAGGGAATGTGGCATCAAAAAGAAGCCAACAGTGAGCCCCACGGGAACAAGTAGAGGGCCTCTGTCAGGCTTCCAGGTACAACAAATGCAATTTAACATGCCTTTTATTGCTTTCTCTTGCATTCTAAAAGCAGTACACTTTCATCACAGAAGACTTGGAAATGAAAATTAAAAAGAAGTATAAATTACTTTTAAAAAATCTTGTGTAAGAGTGCCACTAACCAGAGGTAATAGCTGCTAATACATTAGGATAGTTTCAATGCTTATTTACAGAATGACCACACACGTGCACACACGCACACGGGTGAAGGCTCTCGTGCATGTTTGGGACTATTTCATGTCGTTATATCAAACGCATCCTTTTGTTTGGATTTGTCAAACTCTGCTTCTGTGTCCTCCTGTTATTGGCCATGTAGGTTGTCGATGTTCCAAATACCACTGTCAGGGACGTATTTGTAGCTACATCTTTGAAGAAACTTTGCATATCGTCAAAAGTTAGAAACACTAAGATCTCACACGTGATGCCAGCTCGTTTCTCGGGAAAGCTGCGCCAGGTGCATCCTTCACATTCTCCGCCTCACCGCACTGTGTTTCAGTGCTTTGACCTCTTCTTGATTTTCCAAATACGTGGCTTTTTGCTGTAAAAGGGATACATGGTCATTAGGACACACACGCAGCAGGAGGTGTGAGAGGAGGGCCTGGTCATGCCGCGTACTCAGGACGAGGCCGGCACCTGCGGAGCTTCCCCCAGACGTGGGCCCCGCTGGCTGCACCCACACGGAGGTGTGCCGGCTACAGGTTGAGTTTCTAGAAAATGCTGCACTTGATGACGTCTGGCTAAGGCCGAATGTTTTTCTCCATCGCCTTTTTCCTTCTTCTATCGTCTGTTTCTCAGTGACGATCTTAGTGGCTTCTTGTCTCCCATTTGTCACATTTCTGGCATTCGGGTCTTCATTGTGGTCCTGGTGGCCATGTGCCGCCTGGCGTCCTGCAGGGCAGCAGCCTCTTCACCTGAGGACGCATCCACCATGTGTGGCTGCAGGGCCAGAGGAAGTTAAATTAGCAGACGTTTCTGAGTTGAGTGTGAGTTGGATTCTGTGCTGAGTTAGAGCTAGAAAAATGTCTCCACCTGCTAAAATCTAGAGTCTAGTTGTGGGGGAGGAGGAAATATAGACAGACGCAGACCCACATGCACACATGCACACATGCACACATGCACACATGCACACACACGTGTACACATTCGTGCCCAGGGGACAGGGCAGAGCCAAGAAAACACAAAAATGACGAGAGACTGGAGTGAAGGCCCCAGGGAGTGGCAGGTGGATTGACCCAGCCAGGCCCAAGCTTGTGTCTGTTCACACAGAGCTTCGGGACATTAGCGTGACAGAGGAAGGAGGCAGCTAGGACAGCTCACACAAGTGGCAGGAGCCTGTCTGTAGGACTGGTTTCTGCCTGGGGTCTTCCTCTCCCTTCCAGGGTGCAGGACAGCAGGTCTCAATCTCACCCAGTGGGACTCAGGGACCCTCGTTCAAAGGTGCTGAGAGCCAGGCGTCCAGCCCATGAAGCTCACATGGAAACCACCGTGTGGTCTCAGGCGAGGCCGCTGTGATGGGGGTTGGGGCGTGGGGCCATCAGCAAGCCCCCTGAGCGTTCGTGGTGGACAGTCTCACGGTGTTTCTTGAACCGTGCCCTGCATTGCCTGTGATATGATCTCACTCGTTGCTGGGGGCCTCTGAGTTATGGAAATTATTCTAGGATCCTTCAAATGCTTCACTTAACTCCAGCCAGGCCTTGAGAAGAAAGCATTTTAGAATCAGAGGTCGTCTTTTATCTCTCAAATGATGGTTTTTAGAAAAATATTGGTAAAATTAATACTTGCTAGGAGGAAGCGTCAGAACGTGGATTCTCTAACTCTTCCTTAGGATGTTTTGATTTACTGATGAATTGGCCTCTTTCTCTCCTTTTTAATACATGAAGCTTTCCTTTTCAGACTGTAATGGTGACCCTTTCTCAAATAAAACCAGAACTAAGGGCTTCAGAACCTCTCCAGGCAAAAGTTATAAAGAAGAAAATAATATTCTTTCCTTTTCAGTTCAAGGGCAGTTTTCCAAAATCTGCATTGACTTAAGGCTAGAAAGAGAAAATGCATACATAGAATTTTCTTTCCACCCTTACTCATGGATCTAGGGTCTGTGTGGGGTCTCAGATTCCCACCAGGGGCAAACTTCCTCATGTTTATTCATGTTTAAATGTGAGAAAGAGCCTGAAGCCGTGGGCTGCAGAGAGCTCGGGGGCGCCTTTGAGCTGGAAAGGCCTCTGTGGAGGAGAAAGCTGCCGGGGAAGGGTTTGGTCTCGCCAGGGAGGGTCAGCATCCACCTCAGCCTGCCTGCATCTGTCTGCACCTCGGGGTCACACATGTCGATGGACTGAGGGTTCCGAGTGGGTGGGTCAGGGATACCTGGAGCTCTTCACATAGTCTGATGTTTTTGCATGAAAGTGAGGTCTTCCGCCCGGGGCGGTGGCTCACGCCTGTAATCCCAGCACTTTGGGAGGCCGAGGCGGGCGGATCACAGGTCAGGAGATCGAGACCATCCTGGCTAACACAGTGAAACCCTGTTTCTACTAAAAATACAAAAAACTAGCCGGGCAAGGTGGGGGCGCCTGTAGTCCCAGCTACTCGGGAGGCTGAGGCAGGAGAATGGCGTGAACCCAGGAGGCGGAGCTTGCAGTGAGCTGAGATCCAGCCACTGCACTCCAGCCTGGGTGACAGAGCGAGACTCCGTCTCAAAAAAAAAAAAAAAAGAAAAGAAGAAGAAAGAAAGAGAAAGAAGGAAGAAAGAAAAGGAAGGAAGGAGGGAGGAAGGAAGGAAGGAAGGGAGGAAGGATGGAAGGAAGGAAGGAGGAAGGAAGGAAGGAAGGAGGAAGGAAGGAAGGAGGAAGGAAGGAGGAAGGAAGGAAGGAAGGAAGGAGGAAGGAAGGAAGGAGGAAGGAAGGAGGAAGGAAGGAAGGAAGGAAGGAGGAAGGAAGGAAGGAGGAAGGAAGGAAGGAAGGAGGAAGGAAGGAAGGAAGGAGGGAGGAAGGAAGGAGGAAGGATGGAAGGAAAAAGGAAGGAGGAAGGAAGGAAGGAAGGAAGGAAGGAGGAAGGAAGGAGGAAGGAAGGAAGGAGAAGGAAGGAAGGAAGGAGAAGGAAGGAAGGAGGGAGGAAGGAAGGAGGAAGGATGGAAGGAAAAAGGAAGGAGGAAGGAAGAAAGGAAGGAAGGAGGGAGGAAGGAAGGAGGAAGGATGGAAGGAGGAAGGAAGGAGGAAGGAAGGAAGGAAGGAAGGAAAAAGGAAGGAAGGAAGAAGGAAGGAGGAAGGAAGGAAGGAGGAAGGAAGGAAGGAAGGAAGGAAAAAGGAAGGAAGGAAGAAGGAAGGAGGAAGGAAGGAAGGAAGGAGGAAGGAAGGAAGGAAAGAGGGAGGAAGGAAGGAAGGAGGAAGGAAGAAAGGAAGGAAGGAGGGAGGAAGGAGGGAGGAAGGAAGGAGGAAGGAAGAAAGGAGGAAGGAAGGAAGGAAGGATCCTCCGAGGGAGATGCACTTCTGAGCCTGTCGGTCTTGCGGTGCCGCAAGCAAACCTCACGCGCTCCTCACGCTGCCGCGCTCCCCGCATCTGCCCCAGGACGTGGACGACGAGGTTTCTGCTCCACTGTAAACGCCCGAGCACGCGGCGCCCTCACAGGAGAAGCTCAGCGACCACCTCGCGGCACGGAGGGCTCAGACACGTCACCCCACCGGGATTTCTAGAAGCCTTTGCGCTGGTGCGTTCACTCCATTTTACAGATGAGAAGCGTACGACTTAGTGCAGAGCTCCAGACCTCGCGCCTCCCACGTGCGTGGCCCGGGCCCGCAGCTTCTCTCTCCGTGGCCTCGCCCCGGGCCGCCCCTCCTCCCTCCCGCCGCGCACACCCGAAGCAGCAGGTGCAGCTGTGAAGCCCCCGGCTCAGCCTCGGCCCCGGAGTCCGCTCTCTGAGCAGCTGCTGGGGCCGCACCGACCACACTCCGCGCTCCAGGCGCCCGGCACACCTGTCACTTATGCAACTCTGGGTTCTAAGCCTCGCCCCCGGGAAGGCAGATACTCGCTCCCACTCAAGACATACTGTTCAGATGGGGCGGCCCAGGCGTCCTATTGCACACTAGGAGCTGCGGTCACCTTACCCAGAAAAAACAAGAATGTGGCCAAATGCCCGTGGCTGCCCTCTGCGTCTCCTTCATTGTTGCCGGGTTTAAAGCTCCTCCTCCCACGATCCTGAGGCTCCAACTTTCCGGGGCTGGTGGGATTGTAGGGTCTGTGGGCGCTGTCCTGTGCTCATTGGCATCTGGCCGTGGGTTCTGGTCTCAGCACCGTCCACACGGCCAGCCTCGCGGAGCCGCCTGCCCATCGCGCTCGGCCTGGGTGGAAGGGCCCGTGAGGATGAAACCTCGAGGGAGAGCATCCGTCAGAACCTGTCAGCGCCCAGCTGGGCTTCTCATGTGCAAAGGCAGAATCTGATTTAAAAGCCGGGGAAGGGGGCAGGGGACTTGGAAATAGTCTAAAGGAAAAAATGAGGTGAAAAGGACAAAAAGAGAAACTGAAAAGGAAGCCTTGGAAAAGAGAGAAGAGAGGGTGGACAAAGAGGACCAAGATGAGACTGGAGAATTTCTGATCAGTGGGGAGGGAGGAAGCACCAGGTCCGGTCCTGGAGGGGGATTGCTGGGGGCTGCCCGGAGGAAGCACCAGGTCCGGTCCTGGAGGGGGATTGCTGGGGGCTGCCCGGAGGAAGCACCAGGTCCGGTCCTGGAGGGGGATTGCTGGGGGCTGCCCGGAGGAAGCACCAGGTCCGGTCCTGGAGGGGGATGGCTGGGGGCTGCCCGGCACAGAAGGGGAGCTCTACAGGGCAGGCCAACCCAGCTTTGGTCCCATCTCATGTCAAATACTGATGTCGAGTCCTGGTGAATCAAGGCAGGAAACGTAGAAATCAAAAATTAAAAACCAAAGTAGCCAGGTGCAGCGGCTCATGTCCAGAATCCCTGTGGGAGGCTAAGGTGGAAAGCTCACCCCAGAAGTTTGAGACCAGCTCAGGGAACATAGCAAGACCCTGTCTCTAAAAAAAAGAATTAGCCAGGTGTGCTGGCACAGGCCTGTAGTTGCAGCTACTTGGGATGCTGAGGTGGGAGGATCACTTGAGCTCAGGAGTTTGAAGCTGCAGTGAACTATGATCACACCATGGCACTCCAACCTGGGTGACAGAGTGAGACCCTGTATAAAAAAGAAACAAACAAAAAACCTAGAAAAACCTAGAAGTAAATATATACACAGTCTCTGAATGATGATGACTGTCCAACCTGAGAAGCATCAGTCAGGCTTTTCTCAAAAACAAAAACAAACCAGGAGTTAGAGTTAAACAATACTCAAAACTCAGTGTGTTGTTGTATACTAGCGATGAAAAACCTGGAAAGGAATTAGGAAGACAATTTACTATAGCATCAAAAAGAGTAAAATCCCTAGGAAGAAATGTAACCAAAGAGGTGTAAGATTTGTATGCTGAGAACTACAGAACATTGCTGAAAGAAATTACAGACCTAAAGAAATGGAAAGATATCCCATGTTCATGGATCAGAAGGCTTAACATTGTTAAGGTGGCAATACTCCCAAACTGATCTATAGATTCAATGCAATTCCTATCAAAATCCTAGCTTTTTGCAGAAAGGGACAAGCTGATCCTAAAATTCATATGGACTTACAAGGGAACAAAGTAAGTGAAAAAAAATCTGTAAAAAGAACAAAGTTGGAGTTCTCACACTATTTACTAAAACTTACTACAAAGCTACAGTAAGTAAACTAGTGTGGTATTGGCCTAAGGAGAGACAGAGTGATCAATGGAATACAATCGCGATTCTAGAAATAAACCTATACGTCTGCGGTCAGCTGACTTTTGATGAGAGTGCCAGGACCATGCAATGGAGAAAGAATAGTCTCTTCAACAGATGGTGCTGGGACAACTGGATTCCACATACAAGAGAATAAATATCCAAAATGTCCATGATACAATAAAAAAAAAAAATCACTCATCAAGAACCAAGAAACCCAAAACATAAATGAAAAAAGACAACAGACACCAACATCAAGCTGAATCAGATGTTGGTTTATATGACTAGTGTCTTAAAGTAGGCTTCACCAATCAATGATGGGTTTAAAATGATTTACCAATCAATTATGGGTTTTCCTGAAACAAATGAAAGAATAGAAAATCTTAGCAAAGAAATGAAAGATATAAAAAAGAAAAAAATGAAATTACATAACTGAAACATATAACAATAGTTTTCTAAACTCTGACTGCATGAGGCGAACAGTAAAGGGGAGATCACACTGGATGGAATTAGTGAACCTGACCCACAGCAATTACCCAACACCAACAGCAGAGAGAAGAAAGACCAGAAAGCATGGACAGAGAGTCGCAGGGAGTTGTGTGATGATTACAAAAGTATCAATTATTGTATCATCAGGCCCCAGAAAGAAAGGAGAAAGAATGGGGCTGAAAAAGTATTTGAAGAAAGAATGCCCCCCAAACCTCCCGTATTTGGCAAAAGACATAGACCTACAGATTCAGGAAGCAGAAAGACAACAGGAAAATCTCCAGATACTCAGAAATTAAATCACATGCCTTAAAATTATCTATGGGTCGAAGAGGCAGTCTCAAAGAGAAATTTGAAATACATAGAACTGAATGAAAGTGAAAATACAACAGAGCAGCATATGTGAGATACAGGCAGAGCAGTTCTGGGGGGAGGTTTGTAACATCCAGTGCTTAGATTAGAAGAGACGAAGGGCCTCAAAGTAATATTAATAATATGTCACAAAATTAATTCTTAAAAAATCCTGAAAAATCTCCAGACCTGGTGGTTTTACTGGAAAATTCTACCAAATACTTAAAGAAGAATTCATTCTACTGAACATTCAAAGAAGAGACGGGAACCCTTCCTCACTCAGCCATACCTGGTGACCACATTAAACCAAGACATTACAGAAAAAGAAGACTAAAAAGCTATAAGCTGGGTCCGGTGGCTCACGCCTATAATCCCATCACTTTGGGAGGCCAAGACAGGCAGATTACTTGAGGCCCAGAGTTCAAGGTCACGCTGGCCAACATGGCAAAACCTCATCTCCACTAAAAATACAAAAATTAGCCAGGCGTGGTGGTGCACACCTGTCGTCCCAGCTACTCAGGAGGCTGAGGCATGAGAATCACTTGAACCCAGGAGGCAGAGGTTGCACTGAGCCGAGATGGCGCCACTGCAGTCCAGTCTGGGCGATAGAGTGAGACTCTGTCTCAAAAATAAGCAAATAGGTCAGGTGTGGTGGCTCATGCCTGTAATTCCAGCACTTTGGGAGGCCGAGGTGGGTGGATTATGAGGTCAGGAGTTCGAGACCACCCTGGCCAACATGGTGAAACCTCGTCTCTACTGAAAGTACAAAATTAGCCGGGCATGGTGGCGGGTGCCTGTAATCCCAGCTACTCACAAGGCTGAGGCAGGAGAATCGCCTGAACCTGGGAGGGGCAGGTTGCAGTGAGCCGAGATAGCGCCATTGCACTCCAGTCTGGGTGAGAGGGCAAGACTCCATCTTAAAATAAATAAATAAATAAATTTAAAAATAAAAAAGAAAGCTATAGAACAGTATCTTTCATGAAGTTACATGCAGAACCCTCAACAAAAACATTAGGAAATAGAATCCAGCAATGAATAAAGGTGCTGCACCAAATGCGGTTGAATCCAGGCACGCGAGTCTGGTTCAACATTCAGAATCAATCACTACACTCCACCATGTCAACAGAAGAGAGAGACAATCATATTAACTGATGCAGAAAAGCTTTTGACAAATCCAACATCTATTCATAATAAAAACTCCCAGAAAACTAGAAGTAGATCCTCAATTTGATAAAGAATATCCACCAAAAAATCCACATCTGAAGCCTTTTTTTATTTTTTTCTTTTTTGAGACGGAGTCTTGCTCTGTCGCCCAGGCTGGAGTGCAGTGGCCGGATCTCGGCTCACTGCAAGCTCCGCCTCCAGGGTTCATGCCATTCTCCTGCCTCAGCCTCCGGAGTAGCTGGGACTACAGGCGCCCGCCACCTCGCCCGGCTAATTTGTTGTGTTTTTAGTAGAGACGGAGTTTCACCGTGTTCGCCAGGATGGTCTCGATTTCCTGACCTTGTGATTCGCCCACCTCGGCCTCCCAAAGTGCTGGGATTACAGGCATGAGCCACCACGCCTGGCCATCTGAAGCCTTTTCAAGAAATGATGTAGGTACAATTGGTCATCCATGGATGGGGTGGGGTGGGGTGGGGGGAAGATGGAGAATCTTATCCTAAACCTCCCACCTGCTACACAGATCTACTCAAAGCAGATCACAGACTTGAATGTAAACATAAAACCGTAAGAATTCTAGAAAATTTAGAGGAAAATCATTGGGATACAGGGGTAGGCAAAGCATTCTTAGACTTGACACCAAAGGCATAATCCATAAAAGGTGAACTTGATAAATTGGACCTCATCAATTCAAAATACTTTTTAAGAGCATGAAGGGTAAAACTACAGAATGGGAGAAAATATTTGCAAACCACATATTCACTAAAGGACCCAAGTTTGGAATATATAAAGAACTCTCCAAATCAACAGTAAACAAACATTCAAAACATGTCCAGTTAGACATGTACAAGGTGTGCGCACAGACCTTTCACTGTGGAGAACTCACGGAAGGCAGACAAGCAGGTGCAAAGACGCCCAGCACCATCAGCCTTCAGGGAAATGCAAATTAAAGCCACCATGCCCCTACACATCTACCAGAGTGGCTGAAATCAATAGAAAATATTGACAACAACGCATGCTGACAGAGATGCAGAGAAGTGACCCCTCATGCCTTGCTGGGAATGTAAAATGGCTCAGCAGCTCTAGAAAACAGGCCATTTCTGATAAAACTAAACATGTCACTCCCACATGACCCAGCAATTGTGGTCTTGGGCATTCATCCCAGAGAAATGGAAAATATATTCACATAAAAACCTGGACACAAATTGTCATAACAACATATTACTAACCACCAAAAACTGGAATTGAGCCAGAGACCCTTCCACAGGTGGTAGTTCGAAGGTCACTTCCGTAGTGCGGAGTACTCTCGGTAGAAAGGGACGGATTATCGGTACGCACGGCAGCTTGGATGAATCTCCAGGGAATTGTGCTGCGCGAAGAAAGCCAGTCTCAAAATAATCAGACTCTGCCATTCCATTTACATGGCATTCTTGAAAGGACAAGCTTAGAGAGATGAGAGCAGATGAGGGGCTGCCAGGGTTTTACAGAGCTGGGTGGGGGTGGCAGGAGCGACTCCACCTGGTGGGTCAGCGTCAGTCCTGGCGGTGAGATTGTCCTGCAGTTTTGCAAGAGGCCACCATTGGCAGAAACTGGGTAGAGTACAGGGGATCCCTTTGTATTGTTTCTTGCAACTGCATGTTAATCTATTATTAATCTCAAAAGGTTTAATTTTAAAAATGTATATGTACATACATAAAGGCTTAGTAGAAGTTGTGGGTAAATAAGTCACTTTAAAAGTAGTTACCTGTGGGGAGTGGATTTGTGTTGAAGGGGGAAGGGTAAGGATGGCCATGTGCTTTCACCCTGCGTGCTTCTGTGTGTGCGTGTGGTTTTTTTTTTTTTACAATGAAAATACATTTATGTTTTAATAGTGTAATTTCAAATATAAACAGATTAGGGTCAGGAAGTCTTCCCAGAGAAAATGAATTTAATATGCAAAACGATGTTCTTTGCAGTATTCATGAGCATCTTTAGTATCAAAATAATGTCCGACAATAGGGAAATGTAAGTAAATTAAGACCCATCCTCAGGGTGAGGTATTACGCAGTTTCCACCAAAATGCTTATATCCAGGCACAGTGGCTCACGCCTGTCATCCTAACAATCTGGGAGGCAGAGGTGGTAGGATTGCTTGAGCCCAGGAGTTCAAGATCAGCCTAGGCAACATAGTGAGATGCCGTCTCTACAAAAAATAGAAAAAATTATCTGGGCGTCATGGCGGATGCCTGAGGTCCAGCTACTCAGGAGGCTGAGGCGGGAGGATCACTTGAGCCTGAGAGGTCGGGGCTGCAGTGAGCTGAGATTGCACCACTGCACTCCAGCCAGGATGACAGAGTGAGATCCTGTCTCAAAAAAAAAAAAATTCTTAAGTGGTTTATGAGAGTGTTGGGGAGTGTTCTATGATGGCTTCTAGTGGAATCAAAGGAGAATCGAAACTGTATTTCTGTTGGATTCCTGAGGTCAGTGAAGGAACCACCGCTCAGCAAAGATGTGGCCTCACTCTGGAGCCCTGTGCCTGGCTGTCCCTGCCCACAGCACAAACCCCCGACTTCACCTTGCTCTCTTGCTAAACCATTCTGTCTGGAGCAGATTTCCCGTGGGGAGGGAGAAAAGAGGGGCTGTTAGGAAAGGGGTCTGAGGAAGTCCTTCAGTGTGAGTGCTGTGTGCCCAGCTCCCCTGATGCAGCTGCTGTAACCCGAGTCCGGGGATCCCCGCTGGCCTGTGTGCCCCGATGGCGCCCACCACCCTGGCGCTGAGCCGTGCTGCCACAGGGGGATGGCAGCCAACACTGCTGAGCCAACACTGAATTTGGCGACCACGTAAAACTATGCAGAGACAAGAGAGAAAGACATCCTGCAAAATGTATGGTGGCTGTTTCTGGTGGTGGGATTAGGTATTTTTCCTTCCCTTTTATTGTTCTGTCTGATTTTCCATTTTTCCACGGATTACTTTTATAATTGGAACATTGCTTTTTATGCAGATAAACATCTAAGACTCGTTTAGACAAACTGATGTAGAAAAAAAAAAGAAACATCAAAACATATCCTGCCCTGACATGGGCTTTAGTCTTCATGAGGCCACACTGTTCAGAATCGGCTCAGGGAATCTGTGGCATTTCGGGGTGTCCTTGCCGACAGGGTATTTGGTGGCCCCCGAGTTCCCTCCTCAGAGGAGGCAGCCGTCGGGGGCCCTGGAGCAGCTGTAGTGGTGCGGGACCTGACAGCGGGGTCCCGACGGCTGAGGACCCAGCGCGTCTGTTCTCAGAGGAGTGGCTGCCCATATCCCCCTCCCCTCCCACTTCTCTGCCCTTTGGGGGCTCCGCTCTGCATGGGGGCGGCACCCCAGCCCTGCAAGGCGCTCTTTTCCCTTTCCTGCATGCTTTGATGATTTTTTTTTTTTTTTTTTGGAGACAGAGTCTGGCTCTGTCGCCGAGGCTGGAGTGCAGTGACGCAATCTCGGCTCACTGCAAGCTCTGCCTCCCGGGTTCACGCCATTCTCCTGCCTCAGCTTCCCGAGTAGCTGGGACTACAGGCCCCCGCCACCACACCCGGCTAATTTTTTTGTCTTTTTTAGTGGAAACGTGGTTTCACCGTGTTAGCCAGGATGGTCTCGATCTCTTGACCTCGTGATCTGCCCGCCTCGGCCTCCCAAAGTGCTGGGATTACAGGCGTTGATGATTGTTAATAAAACTTCTTCAAAGTTGGTTTTCCAAATGTGGATGGTGTGGGAACGAGACATTTGAGTTATTCCAGCTCCCTGTTTTTCTTCCAGAGATGGATAATGGGCCCATTTCACACTGAATTAAAAGGCTATTAAGGTGTGCAAATGGTGTGAGCAACATGTCATTTGCTGTTTCTCACGAATGTGAAATTTTCCTGGGACGACATTCTCGCCGACCTGGCTGACTGGCAGATCGGGAAACGTTCGCTGACTCCTGAGTGAAACCACGGCTCAGTGTGGAGGGTCCAGCCCGGGGTGAGCAGAGAAAGAAACTGGGGACCAGACACACCAGGTCACAAATCCAGAACTCACGGATTGTGTTACTGAGCAGAGCCAGTGCCTCGAGGCTGCGTGGAGGCGGCAGCAAAAGCCGCAGCAGCCTCAGGTCCCCTTACGTGGCCTGAAAGGCACGGCTGCCACATGGCTGCCACACGGCCGTCACACGGCTGCCACACGGCTGCCACATGGATGTGACATGGCTGTCACATGGCTGCCACTTACACACCTGTCACATGGCTGCCACACGGCTGTCACACAGAGTTGTCGTGCCTGGCTGTCACACATGGTTGTCACCTGTTATCAGATATGGTTGTCACAGTGTCACATGACCATCACATGGTTGTCACACACATCTGTCACACACAGTTCTCACACATGGTTCACACACAGTTGCTGCACGTGATGTCACACACACGGTTGTCATGTGGTTTGTACACACGGTTCTCACACAGACAGTTGTCACGCAGTTGTCACACCTGGTTGTCACACATGCGATTGTCACATGCATGTCACACACAGCTGCACTCTTGTCTCTGAAGGCACACTCAGGCCCCATTCTGCTCTCCCTCCGCGCCTCCCATCTTCAGCTGCCCCTTGGGGGGACAGCATGGTTTTTGGCCGCAGCCTCCCATGGCCTCGCAGCTTTGGTGGGCCCCACACTGCCTTCCCCACTCACTCTCGGACCCTCAGACCTGACCGTGAGGACCCTCACTCATTCCTGGTTTGAGCCCGTGGAAGCCCAGGTCTCAGGCTGGGGTGCCCTGAGGGTGCTGCGGGGCAGTGTGCTGGGCTCTCTCCTGAGGTGCGTGGGTATAGAGAAAGGGGACACCCCACTGGACCTGCCACCCAAGGGCCTGGGATGGGCACTGGCTCCTCACCGGGTGGGCGGGAGCCTGCCCCTCACCCCAGGACAGACGGCCAAGGCCCTGGGCAGAGCACAGACCCTGAGGCAGCGCCTTCAGGCCAGGAAGAGCGAGTCACAGAGGGCGGGTGGGCATCGTGCCCGTCCTGGATCCACATGTGGCCACCCCCCACCCGCCTCCCAGAAGGAGGCACAGATGGAAATGGCTGAGTGAGACCCCAGAGACCGGGTCATGCTCGGGTGCGGAGCCCAAGAGGGGCGTGGAGGCTGGAGACCGGCCCATGCCCACCTTGGCCAGCCCACGAGAGAGATGCGCTGGGGTTCACTGCCAGCCCCAGGGCCACCCCTCCCTCCTCCCCTGCTGCCTGGTCCCCTCAGTTTTTCTAGCAAATAAGCATCAGCATGTCAGGAAACTGTCTTAACTGATAATTATGTTCCTGTGACAGGTGATGAAGCTATTTTTGGAAATCTGTCACAGTTAAATTACATAAAAATTAAATGACCCCAGCCCATCAGTCAGGTCGCCATGTACGACAGCCCCTCCCGCCAGCATCTCCGATGCGGAAACTGCTCGTTCAAGAGCTGGATACTCTCTGGTCTGAAGATTTAGGATTCATAAGGAACCGACCAGAAATCAGTTTGTACCTGCAGGAGACGTCCGTGTCCTGAGGCAGAAATGACCGGGAGGTGCCCTGCTTTCCAACAGGGTCGTCTGTGGGGGCTTTGGGGCTGCTTTAGGGGCGACTCGTTCCCAGGCAGCAAAGAGGGGCCCCTGGCAGCTCCAGCCACCGGAAGCACCCAGTGGCCGCGAAGAGCCGAGGGCCCGCTGGTCTGGCTGAGCACTGAGCTCGCCTGTGAGATGCGACCATTGGTGACTAATGTCTGAGAGGCATCGGCACAGTGCCCAGTTCTGCCGGGGGCTCCGCGAACATTTGGGTGTTGAATGAGAAAACAGACATCTAAGAATAGCATCAGGAGATGAAAAAAACAAAAATAAGGGAAGAAGAAAGAGCAGAGAGATTTGTTCCGCAACAGCGGAGGAGGCAGCAGCCCCACGGTAGCTGTGGGGTGATAGGACCCCTCTCACTGCTCACCGAGGCCGGCGAGGGCACCCAGGACGTGCCAGAGGGAGAAGGCCCAGAGTCTGCAGAGACGCCAGGCAGGCCCTACCTGGGTGCAGCCCAGGACACCATGGAGCAGCTCAGGCAGGCCAGCCTCAGCCCAGCTGGCACAGGGAGGGCAGCCTCACCAACCGAGGGGCCCTTCCTGGTGGCTGTACGGGTGAGGCTGAGCCTCAGGTCACAGATTTGGGGGTCTCTAGGGAGGGCTGTTGCTGCCAGGCCTGTGGTTCCCATGGCACCTGTCCCACCTGGCACCACCCTGGGCACTGGACCCTCCTGGCATGAGGCACACAGCTGGCACTTGGTGTCCCTTCAGATCGGGCTGTGTCAGGCCTGGGCATCACCTGTGGACAATGCTCACACCATGGGGTTTGTGTGAGCCCTGTCCTCCCGACAGATGAGCTGAGCACTCAGCCAAGGACCCGGCCAGGCCTCTCGGCCAGCAGGCTGCAATAGAGGCCGTCCCCTCCCCTGTGGCTCCTCTGTGTGATTGGGGTAAAATACACATCACCTAAGGTAATTCCATTTCAACTATTGCAAGTGGACAGTCCAGTCGCATGAATTCCATCTGCAGTGCTGTGCGGGCATCACCACTTTTTGCCAAATTCTTCCATTGCCCCAAACAGGAGCTCCGTAACCACTAGGCAGTAACCCCCCCACAGCACCGCCTCCAACCCGTGGTAAGGTCGACTCTGCTTTATCTATGAACCCCACTATTCTAGGGATTTCATGTAGGTGAATCACACAGTGCTGGTCCTCCAGCGTCCAGCTTCTCTCAATCAGCATAACGCTCTCCAGCTCCAGCGCGCTCTAGGGAGGAGCTCCTTCCTCCTCAGAAGGAGGTGCGTATCAGAACCTCCTTCAGTTCTGTCTGGACAGTGCCCTGGCACAGGGTACCCCACGACAGAGGGTGTGTGTCCACCGTCTGTTGGTGACACATGAGCTGTCCCCACCGTTTGGCTAATGGGACTGATGCTGCTCTGAACGTCGGCACGTGTATCCCTGTTTGAGTCCCTGTTTTCGCCTCCTCCAGGCATGTTCTTAGGAGGGAAATGCTGAGCCAGACGCTGATGCTGATGCTTCACTGTCAGAGAATCTGCCAAACTTCCACAGCAGCTGAGCCATTTTCCCACTGGCAATCCTGCGGGCTCCGGTTTCTCCCATCCTCACCAGCACTTAGGATGGTCCGTCTTTCTTATCACAGCCATCCTGGCAGATGTGAAGCGATAGCTCATTGTGGTTTTGATCTGCATTTTCCTAATGTTGAGTGACGCTGAGCATCTTTTCATCTGCTTGCTGGGCATGTGTACATCTTCTTTGGAGAAAAGTCTGTTCCATTAATGGGTACAATGTATATATTTTTAAAAAGCCTATTCAAGTCCTTTGCCCATTTTATTTACTTACTTATTTAGAGACAGGGTCTCACTCTGTTGTCCAAGCTGCAGTGCAGAGGCACAATCAGCCACGACCTCCCAGGCTCAAGCGATCCTCCCACCTCAGCCTCTGGAGTAGCTGGGACTCCAGGTGCACACCACCACACCCAGCTAATTTTTGTATTTTTTGTAGAGAGACAGTCTCGCTATGTTGCCAGGCTGATCTCAAACTCCTGGGCTCAAGGGATCCTCCCACCTCAGCCTCTCGATGTGCTGAGATTACAGGTGTGAGCCACCGTGCCCGGCCCCTTTGCCCGTTTTTAGATTTGGTTGTTTGTCTTTAGTGGTTGAGTTAGAGAAGCTCATTATATGTTCTTGATATTAAGCCCTTATCAGATATGTGATTTGCAATTATTTACCCCAGCTGATGGGCTTTCATTTTGTTGATAGTGTCCTCGGATCCACAGAAGTTTTTAATTTGAATGAAGTTCAGTTGATCTATTTTTATTTTGTTGCCTGTGCGTTTGATGTCAATTTAAGAAATCATTGCCAAATCCAACCTCATAAAGATTTGACCACATGTTTTATTCTAAGAATTTTATAGTTTTATCTGTTAAATTTTGGCCGTCAACCCATTTTTACTTGAATTTTTTTTTTTTTTTTTTTTGACAGAGTCTGGCTCTTGTCACCCAGGCTGGAGTGCAGTGGCGCAATCTTGGCTCACAGCAACCTCCGCCTCCCAGGTTCAAGTGATTCTCCGGCCTCAGCCTCCTGAGTAGCTGGGATTACAGGCACCCACCACCATACCCAGTTAATTTTTGTATTTTTAGTAGAGACGGGGTTTCACCATGTTGGCCAGGCTGGTCTCAAACTCCTGACCTCAGGTGATCCACCCGCCTCGGCCTCCCAAAGTACTGGGATTACAGGCGTGAGCCACTGCGCCCAGCCTGTGAGGATCATTTTTATCTTTTGTGAATGGTCTGTTCATGTTTTTCCCCATTTCTCAATGGGGTTTTCAGTCCTTCACCCCCTGATGTTTAAGAGTTCACACTATATGAGTTTTTCCCCTCGTTGTTTTTCTTTTTCCACGAGTGCCCAGCTCTTCATGCACATTTGAACCTTAGTATCAACATGTCCAGCTCCATAAAATAGCTTACCCTGTTTTACTGGGATTGAGTGGAACTGATGAGCTAACTCCAAGAAGAAGACTCCTCCACAGTGCCGAGTCTCCTGTCTGGGAGCACGGCTCGCTTTCCATTTGTTTACGTCTACTTTCGTGTTTTAAATTTGTTCTTGTAAAAACAGTACACGTTCCTTGTGAAATTTGTTCCTACGTGTTTTTGTTCCTATTGTAAATGTGTTTTTTCTGTCAATTAATTTAATTTAATTTTTGAGACAAGGTCTCACTATGTCACCCAGGCTGGAGTGCAGTGGCACGATCTTGGCTCACTGCAGCCTCCGCCCCCCGGTCTTAGATGATCCTCCCACCTCTCAGCCTCCCAAGTGGCTGGGACTACAGGCGCCACAACGTCCGTCTAACTCTTGTATTTTTTGTAGAAACAGAGTTTTGCCATTTTGCCCAAACTGATGAACTCCTGGACTCAAGTGATCCTCCCACCTTGGCCTCCCAAAGTGTGGGATTGCAGGCATGAGCCTTGGTACTTGGCCATAAATGGACTTTTTCAATGATTGTGTTCTCTATTGTTTGTGTATAGGAAGGCTGTTGATCTTATAGCCTGCTACTTTTCTGAATTTTTTATTCAATAAATAAGTTTTGTCATTGATTATCTGGGATTTCCAAGTATACGATGATCTTATCTGCAAAGAGAGACGGTTTCACCCCTTCTTTACCTGCTCTATGCTTCTGATTTTTGCTGTCTAGTTGTATTCATTAATACCTCTTGTATGATGTTAAATAGTATCAGAGATAGTGGGTATCCTTGTTCCTGATTGCTGTGGAAATGCCTCTAGTGTTTCTCCACTGAGTAAGAGAGTGGCTTTAGAACTTAACACTATGCTGCTGGTGCTGGTGAAATGGCCCTCAACGCCCTGAGTGTTCGTCAAAGGCTGCTTGTTATCTATGGAGATGATTACATGACTTTTCCACCTAAATTTGTTATTATGGTGCATGATGTTAATGGATTTCCTACCATTGAACCTACTTTTCACCTTCTGGAACAAATTCTACCTTGTCATAGTATTTTTTTCTTAAAGAAGCATTGGATTCTGTTTAATAATATTCTATTTAGAATTTTTGCATTAGTATTGATGAGTGGTATTGAACTTAAGTTTTCTTTCTTCTTATTATATTTGGTTTAAATGTCAGTGTTTGCTTACTTCATAAAAGGAACTAGAGAGCTTTCCTTCCTTCTCAATGTTCTGAAATAATTTGTAAAGTGTGGAGACTATCGGGGCTTTGTAATCTTGGGAGAATTCTCTGTAAACCTGTCAAGGCTTAGTGCTTTGTATAGGACAGTCCGTAGTAACTTTCTGTTTCTTCAATGGAAATGGGTCTGTTGAAGTTTCTAACTCTCCTGGGACAGTTTTTGGTGTCTGTGCTTCCCGAGGACGTCTGCACTTCCTCTGGGTTTTCAAATGTGTTTGCACAGAGGACTGCAAAGTGTCTCCTCTGATTGTTCAGTCTGTTTCAAATGTTACATTTCTTGAATATAATAATGTGGCTTTAAAAAAGAAAAAGGAAAAAATTTGAAGAATGGGAAAATATCCCCGCATCATCTTACAGCTATAAGCCTTGTTTTCAAAGCGCATCACAGACTCGTGTTTACTGTCAGTGTACAAAGAATGCTCTGATGTCTGGGTCCATAAAAACATCTTTCCTGTCCTTTCCTGCTGTTAGCTGACAAGCTGCCTCTCCATAAAAATAGCTTTAATGCCTGAGAGTTACAGAAGCTCCCTTCAGCGAGGAGGCTCAGAAACCAAGGAGGTGTTACCAAGTCCCTGTCGGTGAATGTCAACTTGACTGATGGGCCACAAGCTTCAGGAGATGAAGTGTCAATAAGGATTAATACAAAGATAGATCAATCACGCTGTCATTTCATAGGGCTTCAGTTTCTTTCTGTAAAAACCTGTCAGATGTGATTTTCCCCCTACAATTAGAATCGTTTTATTCCTTTTTCCAGTTACTAAAATTACCTGTATCGTTTGGGGGAAAATACAGGAGAAGGACAGAAAGAAGAAAGTAAAAATCACTTGACCTGACCTTGCACTGTCAGCCTGTCGGTGGCCTTCCTTCCGGAAGTTTCTTTATGCTTCTGCCCGTGGACAGGAGGTGGGAGCGTGGACACCTGTTGCCCTCTCGGCCGCTCTGGGACCCGCCCTTTCTTTGAAACGCTGTGTCCAGGGCATGACCCCCATCGAGATGTGGGCCTGGGCAGAGGCTGCAGCTTGAGAGGAAGCTCTTGGCGTCGGGGCCTGTGCCCTGCAAGCTGCCCTGATCCTGGAGGAGGAGGAGGCGGAGGCCACCGCGTTGTGGGTGACAGGAAGGGCCAGGAGGCTCTGTGGCTGTTCGCAAGGCCGGGAATGCGGGTAGTTGAACTGAAACTGTGATCTGGGGCGCGAGGCCTCCCTGGGAGAAGGGTCGCGTCAGACGGGGACAGAGGGCCTGGCTCTGGGAAGGCGGGTCCCACTCCCTTCTGAGGCAGGCGGAGCTGCAGGGAAAGCAGGTGTGTGGAGTCCCCTCCAGAGCCAGGCTCCAGGGGCTCCAGGGACGGCGTCTGTTCTGCTCCATTCCCAGGCCTGCCCAGCGGACGCCACCGCACGAAGTTTCACAACTGAGTGAGCAGCTCCTCAGAGAAGGTTAAATTCGGCACATTACGTCATTACGTTTGGTGAAAGAACTGAGTGAGCAGCTCCTCACGGAAGGTTAAATTTGGCGTGTTATGTCACTACGTTCAGTGAAAGTAAGAGGTGACAATGTGCTAGCAGCCCTCGCTCTCGGCACCTCCTTGTCCTCAGTGTCCACTTTGGCAGCGCTTCAGGAGCCCTTCAGCCCGCCATGGCACTGTGGGAGCCCCTCTCTGGGCTGGCGGAGGCTGGAGCTGCCTCCTTCCGCTTGCCGGGAGGTGTGGAGGGAGAGGTATGGGAGGGAACCAGGGCTGCGTGTGGTGCTCGCCGGCCAGCATGAGTTCCGGCGGATGCGGGCGTGAGTTCCATTGGGCTCTGCACATGGAGTGGCCAGCCCAAGACAGTGAGGGGCCTAGCACCCAGGCCAACAGCTGCCTGATCCCCCAGCACTGCCGGCCCACATGCACTGCACTCGAATTCTCACTGAGCTTCAGCTGCCTCCCTGTGGGGCAGGGCTCAGGACCTGCAGCCCGCCATGTCTGAGCCCCACCTCGACTATCTAAGGGCTGAGGAGTGCAGACACCGCTTGGGGCTGACAGGCAGCTCCGCCTGCAGCCCGGGTGCAGGATCCACTAAGTGAAGCCAGCTTGGCTCCTGAGCCTAGTGGGGACTTGGAGAACTTTTCTGTCTAGCACTGTGTCTAGCTAAAGGATTGTAAACACACCAATCAGCACTCTGTGTCTAGCTCAAGGTTTGTAAATACACCAGTTCGTACTCTGTATCTAGCTAACCTAGTGGGGACTTGGAGAACTTTTCTATCTAGGACTCTGTGTCTAGCTCAGGGATTGTAAATGCACCAATCAGCACCCTGTCAAAACAGTCCAATCAGCTCTCTGTAAAATGGACCAATCAGCAGGATGTGGGTGGGGCCAGATGAGGAAATAAAAGCAGGCTGCTTGAGCCAGCCAGCGGCAACAAAAGTCTTACACAGTGTGGAGGCTTCGTTCTTTCGCTCTTTGCAATAAATCTTGCTGCTGCTCACTCTTTGGGTCCACGCTGCCTTTATGAGCTGTAACACTCAGGGCAAAGGTCTGCAGCTTCACTCCTGAAGCCAGCGACACCACGAACCCACTGGGAAGAATGAACAACTCCAGATGCGCTGCCTTTAGGAGCGGTAACACTCAGGGCAAAGGTCTGCAGCTTCACTCCTGTCAGCGAAACCACGAACCCACCAGAAGGAAGAAGCTCCAGACACATCTGAATGTCTGAAGGGACAAACTCCGGACATACCATCTTTAAGAAGTGTAACACTCACCGCGAGTGTCCGCGGCTTCATTCTTGAAGTCAGTGAGACCAAGAACCCACCAATTCCGGCCGCAAAAGAACTGAGTGAGGAGCTCCTCACGGAAGGTTAAATTCGGCGTGTTACGTTCAGTGAAACAAGGTGTGGGAGTGATTAATCACTTGTTTGATAAAATCGATCAGAAAAAGAAATTACCAACTAAAAATTCTAATTATTAAAATGTAAAACTTTAATTACAGTTTGTGGGAGATTGGGCTTCGTTTTTGCCTGCTTTCTGTTCAGGATGCTGAGCTTTGCTGCTTGGTGCCTGTGAGGATGCGGTGCTCCCAGCGATGCAGGGTCCGCCCCGGCCTCTGTTGCTCCTCTGTGGGGTGGTGACGGCCTCAAGCCTCCCTCTGGGGAGAGGCTGGAGACTCCCAGATACTGAAGCTTAGCAGATACCCCCAGCATGATCATGGATCTGGGGCTAGGGCCAGCCCAGCGACACTCTCCAGGCCTCAGGGGTCCTGTGTCTACCCCAGAACCCGCAGGGCAGGAGGTGTGGGTGGGATCCCTACAGGAAACCGTGAGGGTTTCAAACCAAGCCTCCTTCCGTTTTCCCTGGCAGTGTCAGAGTTGTGTTCCTTGGTCAGAGTTCCAGGTGAGATGGTGTCTTAGGTAGGAGACGTCATCTCACCCCAGCCAGGTTCCAGCCCCACCAGCGGGGCAGGGCCTGGGGACTCGGTAGTTTAGCACAGCGGCTCTCAAACTTGTGGTCTCGGGAATTTTTAGGACCTGCAGCAGCTTGTGTTCCTGGAGGAAGGAGGGTGTGGGAGAGGCCCTGGAGTGCCGGTGTCTGAGAGGCCGGCAGGGGAGGGGTTCAGGATGGAGGGGGAAGCGCAGGGAGAAGAGCGGGGACTCACACCCTCCCCTCTGGATTTCGCTTCCTCTGAATGCAGGCCCTGGAACCCGGCTCACTACCCGCCCACCCAGTGCCGCAGCTCTGGAAATGCAGCTCGGTGGGCTGGACCCAAGTCTCTCCATGTGGCTCCACAGCAAAAATACTGATGTAAATACTTCAGAGACAAAAACGGTTTTAACAATGTACCAATTATAATCCTTTTACCTATATGTTTAAACAGAATTAGCAGTTAGAATTACACTGGAACATAATATTCTTTTTCTTTTTTTTTTTTTTTTTGAGACGTAGTCTCCCTCTGTGCTGTGGCTGCAGTGCAGTGGCGCGATCTCCGCTCACTGCAACCTCTGCCTCCCCTGTTCAAGCAATTCTCATGCCTCAGACTCCCAAGAAGCTGGGATTACAGGCGCACACCAACACACCCGGCTAATTCTTTCTATCTTTTGTAGAGCCGGGATTTCACCATGTTGGCCAATCTGGTCTTGAACTCTTGACCTCACGTGATCCGGCCGCCTTGGCCTCCCAAAGTGCTGGGATTACAGTCCTGAGCCACCACACCCAACATAATATTCTTAAAACTCTTAGACATACAGACATGTAGGAATACTTAAAGACATGGCGTGCATGCATGTGTGTATGTGTGTGCACACTGCGTCATTGCGTGTCTGCCTGTGACAGTGTGTGCATGAGTCTGTGTCTTAGTGTGCATGCGTCTGCGTGTCTCAGTGTGTGCATGTTTGTGTGCAAGTGTGCATGTGTCTGTGTGTGTGTGTGCAAGTGTCTGTATGTGCATGAGTGTGTGCATGTGTCTGTCTACATGAATCTGTGTGGTGTGTGTAACGTGTTTATGTGTGCATGTCTCTGTGTGTGTGCGTCTGCGTGTCTGCGTGTGTATGTATGTCTGTGTGCATGTGCCTGCATGTGGGTGTCTGTGTGGATGTGTGTAACATGTCTATGATGTGTTCGTGTGTGTGTGCATATTTGTGTGTGTGTGTCAGTCTACAGGAATTTGTGTGCATGTGTGTAACATGTCCATGATGTGTGCACATGTCTGTGTGTGGGTGTCTATGTGTGCATGTGTATAACGTGTCTGTGTGTACATGTGTCTGCATGTGTGTCTGTGTATGCATGTGTCTGTGTGTCTCTGTGTGTGTCTGTGTGTGTGTAGATGTGGCTGCATGTGTGTGTGCATGTGTCTGTATGTGTCATGTGAGTGCATGTGTCTGTGTGTGTGTGTTGTGTGTGCATGTGTCTGTGTGTGTACCTGCATGTGTCACTCCCTGGTGGCCAAGTACCCGCCCCTCCAATGTTGCATCATTCATGGCCCGTTTCTCAGATGATTTTTTTTTACTTGAAGTGACTCAAGTAGCTGGTCAGCCTCTGCCTCCCTACAGCTGGTGGGTCTCTGCCTCACACCAGTCAGTCTCTGCCTCACACCAGTCAGTCTCTGCCTCACACTGGTCCATCTCTGCCTCACACCAGTCAGTCTCTGCCTCACACTGGTCCATCTCTGCCTCTCTACGCCGGTGGGTCTCTGCCTCACGCTGGTCAGCCTCTGCTTCCCTGTGTCTGGTGGGCCTCTGCCTCCATCTCTGCACTGTGCTGGCTGTTTGGGGGCTCCACTCAGGTATGGTGCCGCCACAGCTCACACCCAGGGCAGCCTGGTTGGCCATAAGACAGGGGTCTTGTGTCTGAGCCTACAGGTCATCGTTCTTACATTTTAGGGTGTGATACTCCCATCTGTCTAACTTGTAAGGAGAAGACAGAGAGGAGATAAGAAAAAGGAACCCATTCTGAGAAGCTATTATGTTTTCGTTTGTCTTGTCAAAGCCTTGCACTTGGAGATTCTGTGCTTTGATGGAGGTGAGTGGGGATGCTGTCTGAGAAAAAGGCACAAACCATCACGCTGTGATTAAATTGGTCATGGGAATAGCTTCTCAGAATGGGAAACCTAGACATTTTGAGCCTCTCAGATGCTGGCTCTGTTGCGGCTAGCTTCCTTTGGCCCTGCTCTGGCAGGGGAGAGAGGGATACCACCTCGTTGCTGGCAGTGGGGACAGAAGTGCACATTCCCCACTTGGCTTCTGTTGACACCCATGGTGAGGGATGGCTCCTCATTACTGGTGGGTTGGGATGGGGGTTCCTACTCCCCACGTCTCTCTACTGACATTTCCCTGTCTGGGTGTAGAGACGGGATCTCCCTATGTTGCCCAGTCTGGTCTTGAACTCCTGGGCTCAAGTGATCCTCCCACTTCAGCCTCTCAAAGTGTTGGGATTACAGGCATGAGCCACCTCGCCTGGCCTAAAGAGGAAGTCTTAAGGGAAATAAAAACATACACTGAACAGAATGAAAATATATACACAACATATCAAAATTTGTGAGACAAAGCTATACAGTGTCAAGAGGGAAATTACATTAGAAAAAAGGAAAAGCCTCAACGTACAATCTCAGGTCCCACCTCCAGTACTTAGGAAAGGAAGAGCAAAGCAAGTAGAAGGAATGAAACAATGAAGACCAGAAATCAATGGCGCTTAGCCCAGTAGAACAATAGGGAAAACCAGTGAAACAAAGAGCTGACTCTTTGAAAGGATCGATAGAATAAACTTGGCCAGATGCAGTGGCTCACACCTGTAACCCCAGCACTTTGAGAGGCCAAGTCAGGAGGATCATCTGAGTCAGGAATCCAACACCAGCCTGGACAAGACCCCACCTCTACAAAAATATAAATTTAAAAATAAATTAGCAGGCCGGGCGCGGTGGCTCACGCCTATAATCCCAGCACTTTGGGAGGCCGAGACGGGCGGATCACAAGGTCAGGAGATCGAGACCATCCTGGCTAACACGGTGAAACCCCGTCTCTAATAAAAGATACAAAAAACTAGCCGGGCGAGGTGGCGGGCGCCTGTAGTCCCAGCTACTCGGGAGGATGAGGCAGGAGAATGGCGTGAACCCGAGAGGAGGAGCTTGCAGTGAGCTGAGATCCGGCCACTGCACTCCAGCCTGGGCGACAGAGCGAGACTCCGTCTCAAAAAAATAAATAAATAAAATAAAAAAATAAAATAAAATAAATTAGCAGAATGTGTCGGTGCATGCCTCTAGTCCCAGCTACTTGGGAGGCTGAAGCGGGAGGATCACTTGAGCCCAGGTCAAGGCTGCAGTGAGCCATGATCATGCCACTGCACTCCAGCCTGGGGGACAGTGCAAGACCCTGACTCTAAATGCGTAAATAAATAGATAATTCCTGGCAAGCTCGAAAAATTAAGGAGAGAGAAGACACACGTTACCAACATCAGAAACAAAACAGAGGACATAACTGCATACCCTGCAGACCTAAAAAGTGTGAGAAGGGAACACTGCCAACAACTCTACATTCACATTTGAAAGCCCAGATCCACTGGACCGATTCCTTGGAAAATACACACTACCACAACTCACCCAGTGTAAAACAGATCATGGGAATAGTCCTATAACTTTAATAAACTTGAATTTGTAAATCAAAAATTCCTGAAAAGGAAATCTCCAGGCCCAGATGGTTTCACTGGAGAACATCTAAACAACTAAACCTCTGAGTAAACACCTAAGGAAAAATTAACACCAATCTATGTTGTCTTTTCCAAAAAATGGAAGAGGAGGGAACATTTTCTAATTCATTTTATAAAACTAGTATTATTCTGATACCAAAACCAGTCAAAGCAGTACAAAAAAGAGAAACTACAGACCAATATACCAATATCCCTCGTGTATATATATTACAATTTTTTTTAATATTAGCAAATAGAAATCAGCAATATGTAAAAGGAATTAAACACCATGGCCAAGTGGGGAGTTTATTCCAGGGATGCAAAGATGATTCAATATTTAAATTCAATCAGTGTAAGCACCATATTGACAGGCTAAAGAAAAATCACATAATTATATCAGCTGATGTGAAAAACTTTTAAAATAACACGTGTTTTTGATAAAAATTCTCAGAAAATAGGAATCAAGGGGAAGTTTCTTGACTTGATAAAGAGTATCTACAAAAACCTATAGCTGACTTACACTTAATGGTGTAAGACTGAATGTTCTTCCCCTCAGGTGGAGAACAAGGCAAAAATTTCACTTTCATCACTCTTATTCAACTATAACTGAAAGCTCTGATCTCTGCAGTAGGTAATAAAATGAAATAAATGAAAAGGAAATAAAATGCATAAAAGCCAGAAAAGAAGAAATAAGACTGCCCCTATTTGCAAATGCATGGTTGTATACACAGAAAACGCCAAGAAATCTACAAAAAGCCAAAAGAAACCTCTTAGAACTAATAAATGAATTCAGCAAGATTGCAAGACATAAGATAAACATGCAAAATCAATACACTAGCGAGACACATGGACATCAAAATTAAACATAGAACATAATACCCTTTACAATTGTTCAACAAAATGAAATACTTAGGTATAAGTCTAGCAATACACGTATAGAACTTTAATGCTGAAGACTACAAAAGGCAAATAAAAGAAATAATCTAAATAAATGGAGAGTTGTATCATGTTCATTTATGGAATTAGCTTATTAGAAAATGTCAGTTCTCCCCAAACTGATATAAAATTTTGAGGTTAAGCACAATTTTTATCAAAATCCCAGTGATTAAAAAATATATAGATGAGATTATGCTAACGTTTATATGGAAAGTCAAGGGAACTAGAATAGGTAAAATTATTTGGAAAAGAAGAATAAAGTGGGAAAAATTCATCCACCTGATTTCAAGACATGTTATATAGCTATAATAATTGACACTTTGTGGTATTGGTGGAGGGATACTTACATAGATCAGTGGAACAGAACAGAGAACCCAGAAACAGGTCCACAAAAAAATTCCTGATTAACTTTTGACAGAGGTTCGAAAGTGATTCAGTAAAGTAAATATAGCCTTTTCAACAAATAATAAGACATCCATAAGCCAAAAAAAATGAATCTTGACCTAATCCCACAGCTTATACAAAAATTAACTCAAAATGGATCATGATTTAAATGTAAAATTAAACATTACAAAAACAGCAGGAGAAGCGTGGGTGTGGTGGCTGATGCCAGTAATTCCAGCACTTTTGGAGGTTGAGGCAGATAGGATTACTTGAGTTCAGGAGTTCGAGACCAGCCTGAGCAACATAGTGAGACCTTGTCTCTATGAAAAGTAAAAAAGTCAGCCAGGCATGGTAGTGCACACCTGTAGTCCCAGCTACTCAAGAGACTGAGGTGGGAGGATTGCTTGAGCCTGGGAGATCAAGGCTGCAATGAGCTGAGATTGAGGCCGCAGTAAGCCACGATCACACCATTGCACTGGTGTTGCCTAGGTGATATCTCATAATAAATAAATAAATAAATAAATAATAACAGAAGAAAACCTTTGAGATGTTGGGCTAAGCAAATCATTCTCGACACCAAAAGCACAGCCAATAAAAGAAAAAAAAAGGATAAATTGGATGTTATCAAAATTAAAATATTTTGCTCTGCAAAAGACCTTGTGTGAAGGTTTTAAAGATAAGCTATAGACTTTGAGGCAATATTTGCAAACTGCATACCCAACCAAGGACTAGTATCTAGAATGCATTTTAAAACTCTCAAAACTCAACAGCAAAATAACAAACAATCCAAATAGAAAATGAGCAAAACACATGAAAAATTATTTCACCAAAGAGAATAGATAGATGACAAAGAAGTGCATGAAAAGGTCTTCAATGTCACTAGCTATTAACAACATGCAAATTAAAAGACAATGAGGAGTGATGTCATCAATATGGCAAAATAGAAGTTTCCAGTTTTCACACTTTTAGAGAAACAATTTGAGCAACCATCCACACACAAAAATACCTTCACAAGAACTAAGGAATCCAGGTGAGAGATTAGCACTTGAATGGAGCACAAGAATAAGGAAAGATGCATTGAAAAAGGAAGGAGAGTTTCACATTAACTCATACCACTCTTCCCCCAAGTCCACATAGCATAACATGGAAAGGAATACTCTCCACATGGAAGGAGAGCTCGACTTCACTGTGGACCCCAATACGAGGTCCCTCCCCCTCCCCAGGGTGAACCTTGGTGCCAGGCTGACCCCTGAAGACCCAGGTGCCAGGACTGCACCTACAGGCCTAGCCTCCAGGCCCACCCTAGCTCCAGGCAAGTCCTCACAGCCACATGCTCCAGGCCTACCCCAGCACAAGGATGGCCTCTGCAGCCCAGGTACCAGGCTGGCTCTTGCAGACCCAGGTACCACCTACTCATGCAGACCCAAACTCCAGGCCTGTCCCATGGACCCAGGCACCAAGCTGGCCCTTGTAAACCCAGGCAGCAAGCTAACCTGCCTGAGGACTCCAGCAGCAGGCTTTCCTATGGAAGTACTCTTGCCCCTCCTTAGAATCTCGGGGTGGGCTGACTGACAAAGGGCTCTCCCTGCCAAAGTCAGTGTGTAAAGACTGGAAGAGGTGCTTACTTCTTTAAAAACTCAGATACCAATGCAAGGCCACAAGGATCATGAATCCTCGGGGAACATGACATCACTAAATACACAAAATAAAGCACCAATAACCAAACCTAAAGAAATGGAGATCTACAAATAGCCTGACAAAGAATTCAAAATAATCATCTTAAAGAAGCTTGGTGAGCTACAAGAGAACACAAATAGACAACTAAACAAAAATCAAGAAAATAATACATGAGCAAAATTAGAAGTTCAACAGCAAAGAGAGAGAAACCATAAAAGAGACCCAAACAGAAATTCTAGAGATAAGGTACAGATGATCGAATTGAAAAATTCTATAGAGATTTCAACAGTAGACTCAATTAAGCAGAAGAAATAATCAGCAATCTTAAGGATAGGACATTTGTAGTTATTCAATCAGAAGAGCAAGAAAAAGTGTGAAGAAATCCTAGAGACTTATGGGCTTTCAGCAAGCAAACCGATATATGCAATAAAGGTGTTCCAGAAGGAGTGGAGAATGAAAAAGGTGAGGAAAGCTTATTTAAAGAAACAATGGTGGAAAACTTCCCAAATTTAGAGAGGGAAATAAACATCCAGATCCATGAAGCCCAAAGACCCCAAATAGATTAAACATAAAGAGATATTTACCAAGACACATTATAATAAAATTCTCAAAAGTCAAGGACAATGAGAATTTTGAAAGCAGCAAAGAAATCAATTTATCACATATAAGGGAATTCCCCCATAAGACTTTTGGCATATTTCTCAGCAGAAACCTTGCAGGCCAGGAGAGCATGGGATCATATATTCAAAGTCCCGGAAAAAAATTGCCAGCCAAGAATATTATACCTGGCAAAGCTGTCCTCCAGAAATTAAGGAGTGATAATGATTTTCCTAGACAAATAAAAGCTTAGGGAGTTTATCACCACTAAATCTGCCTCACCAGAAATGCTGAATGTTCTTCAAGTTGAAATGAAAGTTCACTAATAGCATGAAAAAATATTAAAGGATAAAACTTATTGTAATGCAAGAATATAGTCAAACTCAGAATGTTCTAATACTGTAATGGTGTCATAAGTCACCATTAACCCCAGCATAAAAGTAGAAAGACAAAAGTATTAAAAATAAGTATAGCTACAATAATTTGTTAATGAATACGTAATATATAATGTAAATTGTGACATCAATAACATAAAATGTGTGAGGAAAAGAAAAAGTATAGAGTTTTTGTTTACAGTTGAAGTTAAGTTGTTATCAGCTTAAATAAACTGTTACAACTAAAAGATATTTTAGGCTGGGTGCAGTAGCTCACACCTGTAATCCCAGCACTTTGGGAGGCCGAGGTGGGTGGATCATAAGGTCAGGAGATTGAGACCATCCTGGCTAACACAGTGAAACCCCGTCTCTACTAAAAATACAAAAAATTAGCCAGGCATGGTGGCGGGCACATGTAGTCCCAGCTACTCAGTAGACTGAGGCAGGAGAATGGCATGAACCCGGGAGGAGGAGCTTGCAATGAGCTGAGATAGCGCCACTGCACTCCAGCCTGGGTGAAAGACAGAGACTCTGTCTCAAAAAAAAAAAAAAAAAAAAAAAAAAAAAAAAAAAAAGAGAGAAATTTTATGTATGTCTCACAGTAACTAAAAAGAAAAAAATTGTAATAGATACACAAAAGAGAAAGAGAAAGGAATCAAAGCATACACTATGAAAAAATTATCACATCACAAAGACAGCAAAAGAAGAAGAAAGAATCAAAGGAACTACAAAACAGTCGAGAACAATTAACAAAATGGCAGTAGTAATTTCTTACCTATCAATAATTACTTTAAATGTAAATGGATGAAATTCTCCAATCAAAAGACATAGAATCATTGAATGGATTTAAAAACAAAATCCAACCCTATGCTGCCTACAAGAGACTTGCTTTAGACTTGCATAGGCTGAAAGTGAAGAGACAGAAAAAGATATTCCATGCAAATGGTAACCAACAGAGAGCAGGGGCGGTTATACTTACATAAGACCAAATATATCTACACTCTCATGAGCATTGCAGCATCATTCACAATAGCCAAGATATGAAATCCACCTAAGTACCCATTTATGGGTGAGTGGCTAAAGAACAGAGGCACACACACAACAGAACATCATTCAGCCTTGAGAAATGTATAAAGAACCTGGAGGACGTTATGCTGCATGAAATAAGCCAGGCATGGAAAAACAGTAATGTGTGATCTCACTTGTATGTGGAATCTAAGGAAGTTGAACTCAGAAGCAGAGAGAGTGGTGGTTGCCAGGGGACTGGGGGTGGAGGAACTGATGGTGATCAAAGGGTACAAAGTTTTAGTTATACAGGATTAATCACTTCCAGAGATCTAACATGCAGCATGGTGACTATAGCTAATAATACCATATTGCATACTTGAATTTTTCTAAGAGAGTAGATCTTAAATGTTCTCACCACACACAAAAAAGGTAACTGTGTGAAGTGATGGATATATTCCTTAGCTTGATTGTGGTAATCATAATGTATTCATATATCAAAACACCACAGTGTGCACCTTTAATTAGACATCAATAAAGTGGGACAAATGAATACGGTGAGATGTCACCACACACCTATCAGAATGCCTACAATTAAAAATGGTGACATCAAATGCTGGCAAGGATGCTGAGAAACTCTTTCTCTCATACAATGCTGGTGGGAATGTCAAGTAGTACAACCACCCCAGAAGGAATTTGGCAGTTTCTTTAAAAACTAAATATGCAACCAGCCAGTCAGTAAGGGGGAAAAGGATAAATTGAATTTTGTCAAAAGTAAAACCTGTTGCTCCAATGAGCATTTATCCCAGAGAGGAAAAGCAACCTGTGTGGAAATGCTTGTAACTGCTGTGTTCATAACAGCCAAGTCCGGGAAATAACCCAAATATTCTCCCACTTGTTGTTAAACAAACGCCAGTGCATCCATCCCATGGAATACTACTCTGTGATAAAAAGGGATGAACTCCTGATGTATTCAGCATCCCAGATGAATCTCCAGGGAATTATTCTGAGTGGAAAAAGCCAATCCTAAAAGGTTACATAGGGTGTGATTCAACTTTTATAACATTCTCGAAATGACAAAAGTATGACGATGAAGAACAGATTAATGGTTTCCAGGGGTTCAGGAGGAGGTGGCTGGGCATCCGCAGGAGGGACTCTGGTGTGAGGAGAGCTCTGTGTCTGGACGTGTCCGTGTCGGCGTCCTGGTGGAGAGGGTGTTCCATGGCTTAGGGGAGGCTGCCATGGGGAAAACTGAGGAAAGGGTGTGAGGGTGCCCCTGCTGTATTGTTTCTTACAACTGCATGTGAATCTGCAGTTACCTCAAAATTTGATTTTGAAACTTTTTGGAGCAATTATATGCAGCTCTACTGTATATACCCTGCTTTGTGGATAAGAGTTATTAGCTATTAGTTACCAAGTTTCTATATGTATTATAGACTTGGAGATTGTGTCCCATAAATCATAACTGAAAAATAATTATCAATTTCTCAGTCAAAAACATGGCTAAAAATGGATCTCATTAGCAAGTTCTCTTCTGAACAGAACCAAAACCTTGCTAATTACATCTTATTCATTTTATACACTTGTGTGTATTTATGAAAAATAGAACCCTTTTATAATTTATGGAACTTTGGTATATGGAAAATAAAAGTATTTCAAATCAAAATAGTTGAGATCCGCACGTGAACTCGTATGTGCGTCGGAAAGAGATCACAGGAATGAAGCTAATGTTACTCATCTTCATTTTACAACAAAAATCTCCTGAGTCATATTTTATTCAAAATTATTTATGTTTGGCTTTTTGTAACCCATGGGTGATTATAGTCTTAAATCATCTAATGTTTCTCTTGATAGGATAAGTAAGAATTGGGAAATAAAAACTGCACTGGCACCATAAATACTAGCCTGGGACTGAAGTTAGATACATTGTATTTTAAACAATTCTCAGCTGCAGTCTATGCTCGCTGGTTGGTTGAAGAAGTTACCTTATTTAGATGGTTTTTCCAAGGTCACATGGCCCTGTTTGTGAACCCGTGTCACCGCCGAGGTTAAGAGTTCCAACTGAAAGGCAAAGTGTGCACCTGGGAAAAGGCCCCACGGAGGAGCCTAGAATCGTCTTCCCGAAAGGTGTGGGTCACAAGGGTTTCATTTCCTGCGAACAAACTCGTTCGGCCACAGGGCGGCCGGTGGTAAGACGACATGGGGAAGGTAAGAGACGCTTGAACCAAATTTGTGAAGGTGCCAGAGCCAGAACAGAGGCAGCAGCGGCTGATAAAAGCGTCTATCTGCAATGACTGGATTATCTGGCAGCATCTACTGCATGACCAATGCTTTCAGTCCTGAAGAGTTGGCTTCTGAGCTTCAGTGAAACATCCCGAGCTACCTCCTTGCTGTGCTTCTCGGATGGCAGCCCTCCTGGCCTCGTACAAGGTCCGCCAGGCGCCTTGGGATGTGGGGCTTCTCCCTCAGGAACTGTGGACATTTGGGGTCGGAAAGCTTCGCTGGGAGCCATCCTGGGCACTGCGGGTGCTGAGCAGCATTCCTGACCCCCACGCCTCCCCGCCGGGGATGCCTCCATCCCCCGTCGAGACAATCAAACCTGGACATTGCCAGGGGCCCCGTGGGATCTGAGGGTCGCCGTGGATCCCAGCCGAGAAGCCCTGGTCTGGAAACCATGCTGAGCAATCTTTACCCGGCAGTGAGGACCACGCTCCCTGTGGAAGCCCTGGTGGGTCTTGTTCATGTAGATTAACAGCCCCACTAACTGCAAGGCACTCGCCCCATGAGCCATCATCCATGCACATAAGCACTTACAGAGATTCTAATAGTAACTCAGAATGGTAAATACCAATGTATCCCAGTGACTTCTCCTTACTGATTACATTCGAGAAAGCCTGATACGCTTGGTAGTGGCAGTCGCAGCTTTTCCCGGTGACACACTCATATTGCATATGGACCCGCCCTTGCTGTGGCATCCTGGAGGCTGGCACCCGCTTGCTGGCGGCAGTGAGGCCATGTGTCCCCTGGGCCAGGCTGGTGATCAGGGATGGTGGTGACATAATGCCTGGGGCACTGAGCTTGTGGTTCAGTTAAGCCACAATTTAATTTAAACTGCTTGAGAGTCCATTTCATTTGTTTATGTGTATTTAGCCAGATTTAAACAAAATAGTCACTGTTTTCCTTGGGACTGAAGGAGTGGATTGGCAGGGAGGAATCCTGGGCAAACAGGGAGTGAGGGATGGGGAGTGGTACACGGACCCTGACCTGGGGCCCTGAGCAGAGCAAACTTGCAGAGCTTCTCCCGGTGAAGGCGGAATGTCGGAAACCCCAGCACGGGCTCAGTTGCTGCCAGAGGCCAATGATGAACCCGAACCTCATCCGTCCTTGATCTCTGGGGCTGGTGGTGACACATATGCTTCTAAGTAGGGTTTGTCTTTTGCTTGGAAGGAAATATTAGAATTATTTCACCCCAACCCGCTGCATTCATTACTTAGAGCTGTGCAGCTTAAAACACCAGAAATGTGCTCTGTCAACCCTGGGAGTCCCAAGTGCAGCGTAGGGGACCACAGGCCTGTGCTGTCTCTGAACCGCTGGGGAGGGGCCTGCGTTGCCGCTCCCAGCTCCTGCAGCACCGCCAATCCTCGGCCCTCCTTGGCTGTGACCTTGGCCTCTGCATCCCACGGCCTCAGTGTCGGCCTCATGGGGACGCCTGTCCCTGGCCTCGGGCCCACCCTAGGGGCCTTGTCTTAGCCACATCCGCAAATACCCTGTTTCCCGATGAAGTCCGTCTCACAGGTCCCGGGGCTGAGACTGGCACAAGCTTCCGGGAACGCTGTGGAACCCACAGCTCTGCCTTTGGGCAGCGGCCATGTGGGGGAAGGAAGGAGGCAGGGACTGTGGCCCACGCGCTGAGGCACAGCTGCACTGTTCTGTGTATTTCGCTGAAAAAGCATCCTCTCGCCATGCCTGCCCCCGGGAGCATCCGTTCCCCAGAGGCCGCAGCATTCCCGGTGAAGCCAGACTGCCCGGCTGGAAGAGCCTCATCCCTGAGGAGTGGCCTCGGGCAGGTGCCTTCCACCCTCTGTGCCTCGGTCCGCATGGGGCACTTGTACCCACAGCACAGGCTGTTAGGGGTTAATGACTGCCTGGCGCCTGTGAAGTTCTCTGTGTTTGTTGAATCAACAAAGTAAAAGAGCCGTGGATAATGAGTGCTTCCTGGACACGGGATCCGTGCGGACATAGGTGAGGCCTGGGCCCGAGTTCTCCCTCCCACGCAGGCCACTCGGCCGCTCTGCACACCAAGCCCCACCTCCACACCCAGCCCCTCTGCTAGCCCCATCCTGTCTTCAGTCCTTAGAGGGAGCCTGGACCTCACAGCCTGGACCCCTCAACGCCCACAGTCTCCCCAGAGGGGCCTCCGAGCGTAGTCCTGTCCTTAACCCCTGATTCCTTTATTCAGAATCCTAATGTTCTCACTGAGCGCTGACTATGTGCAAGCGATGTCCCGGGGAAGAAGACACAGCAGAAAACAAAATCACACACAACCTGCCCTCCCAGCGCTGAGCTTCTGGGGGGCACAGGTGCCCCTCCTGGCTCAGAAGATGGGATCCCTCACCCCCAGCTGACCACATCTTCTGCCCTGTGCTCGGGCAGGTGCATCCGACCTCATCCAGAGCAAGGACGTCCATGTGCAGGAGCCGCATCTGGACAGGCCGCACCTGCCTCCCCTCCTCGCCTTCCCCTGCGTCAGCGTGGGAGCCTCTGCTCTGGCAGCAGGTTACACCAAGCGCCGTGGTCAAGACAACCGTTGTTTCTTAGCTGTCCTGGTTTCTGAGGGTCAGGATTTCTCAGGGCCCAGGGCAGACGCTTTCTCTGCTGCGTGGAGTCTGGGCCTCGGCTGGAGGCAGAGCAGAGGCTGGGGCCGCCGGAGTCTTGTTCTTGCATGGCTGTGGCCTGATGCTGGTTGTCGGCCTCCCTGGGTGTCCTGGGAGCAGGAGCGCGTGGAAGGCCCAGCCTCTCAGAGACCCCCCCACATAATCACACAGTGAGACGTCTGCTGTGGTTCAATGGGAGGGACCCGAGACCCCACCCAGGCTCATTGGGAGGGACCTGAGACCCCACCTGGCCATGGGAGGAGTGTCCCGGGCACCTAAAGGGCTGGCAGGGCCGTGTGCAAACCTGCTGCCATCGCTGGTCCTGGCTGTCCTGACCTTCCTCCTCCCTGCTGCCGTCATCCATGTACCCAGCACACACGTGCACACATACGTGGATACATGGACATAAACATAAACTTTACCCAGACAGCCAAAGCCCCTCCCTCTCTCTACTCATATCTTCCTCCCTCTCCACGCAGAGGTGATTGAAGTTTGTATAAAATTGGGATTATTCTGTTCCTTGAATATCTGGTAGAACTCTTGACAAAGTCATTTGAGTTTGATTTTTGGAAGAAAAATAGATTTGTAATTACCATTTCCGTTTCTTTAGTAATTTTGTATTTATTCAGAGTTCCTATTTCTTAAGTCAATTCTAGAACTCCACGTTTTATTGCCTTTATTGGCATGAAGCCATTATGAGTGTTTTCTCATGATGTTCTCTTCTCTACCGGATCTGAAGTTCTTCTCTTTTCTGATCTTCATTTTTAAATTTGAGCCTTTTCTTCCTTCCCCTCAGTTCTGTTGTTGTTTCCTTTCCCATTTGTCTTTTTGAGAGCACGTTTTGGCCTCTCTGCCTTTCTTTGGGTTTTCACAGTAAGACAATCTGCAGAAATTTTTTAGCTACGATGCGTTTCTTCTTAAATTACTAAACATACAGCCTTCATAGTGTAAATCCTTTTCTGTGAGTTTCTTTGTATAAAACTAGGAGAGATCATGGCCCAGTAAGAACTCGAACGCACGTTGCTTTCGTACCCACGGGGGCAGGTGCTGGAGGTGGTTCAAGACCAGGTGGCTGCACAGAGTAGACGGAGCCCGTGGTTCCAGCTCCTGCGCCGAACATCCATGGAGTCCTCATGTTACTGGAAATGGGTCCCAATCCAGACCCCAGAGAGGGTCCTTGGATCTCAGGCAAGAAAGAATTTAGGGCGCGTCTGCTGTGTGCAGCAAAAGCAAGTTTATTAAGAAAGTAAAGGTGAATTGGCAGCTGCTCCATACACAGAGCAGGACGTTCCCAAGAGTAAGAGGAGGAACGCGTCCACCCTAGGTACAATGCTTTTTTATATATAAGGTAAAAAAAAGATCGTAGGGAGATTGCTTTGCTACAAGGGTTTGTGATAACAGATTAATTTTCTTTATTACTATATTTTGCAAGAATCAATATTATTATCTTTAAAGCAAAATTGGGAACGCTTCTGTTTTCAAGATATCGGGGTTATCAGGACACTCCTAAGTCTGGGTCCGTTTAGTAAACGTTATCAATCTATTCCCTTAGCCATAAGCATCTAGAGTCTAGGAATACCTAACCTCCTGGGAGTCAGCCCAGCAAGTCCCAGCCTCATTTTCCAGCCCTCAGTCAAGATGGAGTCACTCTGGTTCGAACGCCTGTGACACTCAGAGGATGCACCTGATACTAAACCAGTAAGAGCAGACACTGCAGATACTACCCTTCATCTCAAGGAAGTGACCTGATAGCCTTTCAGGCTACACTATGTGTGTGCATGTGCGGGTGTGTGATTGTGTGCAGCGTGCAAGTGTGAGTGAATGTGTGTGAATGTGTATGCATGTGTGAGCGTGTGAATGTGTGTGTGAATGTGCATGTGTGTGTATGCATGTGTGAATGTGTATGTCTGTGTGAATATGCATGTGGGTGTGAATGTGAGTGTGTTAACGTGTGTGAATGTGCATGTATGTGTGTGTGTATATGAGTGTGTGTGTGTGCACGTACACGTGTGAGCACTTATGCACCAGGACTATTCTAGGCATCCACATTGGTTGTCAATCCTCACAACAGCCTTGTAAGATAGGTGCTATTCTATTACGATTTATTTTCGTTTTATAAATGCAGAATCTGAGGCTTAGCAAAATTAAGTCGGTTTTCCAGGGCTGCTTGGCCCGTGCGGGCCGCGGCACGCACCTGCTTCCATCTGCCCTCGCTCTAATTGTTGGCTGCACTGACGCTCTGCTCGTGAGACATCCTGTGACGACTCAGGTTGGGGCTGGAATTGGGGGGATGGCAAGCGCTGTGTGTGCATTTCACTCCCGCCAGCAGGGTCCCCCGCCTCCAATGACCTTGTTTCAGGGAAGCGCCCCCCATTTCCCAAGCGCCCGCCCCGGGGAAAAGCTGGCGGGGACATCGTCCTTTCCAGCAACGTGCCAGTCATCTCCAGCAGCGCAAACGATGCCTGCTCTGAACAGTTCGACCCCATGAGGAACATTCTGTATTCAACTTAATCTTTGCTTTATGTCTGTAATATCGAAGCACGTCTAAAGAGCCCGCGCACTGTCAGAATCTAATTGTGCATAAGAGATTTCGACTTTAATTAAAGAAGCAGGAGAAGGTTCCTTTAGGTCTCAGCCCCTTCACTCGCAGGGAGCATCTCAGTACAGGGGTCCCCGGGAGCCCAGTTCCAGCCTCCTTTGAGGGGCCTGGGACCACTTGGGCTTCGCCCTGACAATGACGGCCGCATTCCTCGAAGATCCCCGTTGTCCACGCGGATGGCGGCTCACCAGCGTCTGCGCCCGGGCGTGGGCCGCCCTCTGGAGATGAGCTGGATGTTGAAGCCACGGACAGGGGACGAAGTGGCTTCTCCAGCTTCCCGGCCGATCAGGGGCGGAGACGTAATTAAAGTCCAGGCCTCCTGCCGGTTCAGGGTTCTTTCTGGTACAAAGCAGTGTCCGCGTGGGGCCAAAGCCTCCTGCCTTAGCAGGGTCTTTGTCATTTCTTTGGGGCTCCCTGTGTCAGTGCAGACCAGTTCCCCCCACTCCCGCAGTGGAGCAGGCCCTGGGCAGGACTCGGCACCGCGTGGATGCTCCGTGCGTGCTGGACACGCGGACAGCCTGAGACCGGTCCTTCCCTCGTGTGTCCCTGCAGCAATGCGTCCTGGTCACCTGCGTGTGCCCTGAAGTATTCCCAGGAACACGAGCTTGGGCAAAGCGGACAGTGGGCGTGTCCTCGAGACACTTACATCCTAGTGGGAGCGGACAGAAAATAACACTGGGCAAAAATAATGCGCGAATCGTTCAGTCCTTTAGGGGAGAAAAGAACGCGGCAAAGTGAGGTGGGCCTGGCTTCAGCGTGAACCGAGTGGCGCAGGTGAGTCTGACGAGAAGGCAGGTTTGAGCAGAGGCCGATCGTGAGGGGTCACCGTGGGCATCGCCGAGCAACTGTTCAGGCAGAGGAGCGGCTGTGCTGAGGCCTGAGGCGGGACTTGTCTGGGTGCCCAGGGGAGCAAGGAGGGGCGGGAGAGACCGGCCTAGTTCGGCGTTTTGAGCAGAGGGTGGCCTGTGGTGTTAGGAGTCCCCCTGGTCGCTGAGCTGGGGACAGAGGGCAAGAGGAGGAGGCGGGAACCTGCTAGGGCTGTGGATGCAGCAGACAGGAGGCTCAGAGCAGAGGCGGCAGTGAGCCAGAAGCTTCTAGATGTCAGGCAGCCGGTGTCAGCAGCGCCTAGCTGTGGGTGATCCCCGGGACCCTGGCAGAAGGCCGGGGTGGGACTACAGGCCAGGCCTAAGGCCTCAACATCTGTGCTGGGCAGATGGCCCCGGGCCAGGGACAGATGCAGCTCCCTCCTGGGCCTGAGACAGGTGCCACCCCAAGGCAGGCACTACTTGAGTGGCAGGTGGCCCGACGCTGTGGGCCTCAGGGTGGAGAGCGGCACTCAGGGGGCTTCCCCTCTGGTTTCCAACCTTGGGATCCAGCCTGTGAAACAGCACAGACTGGTTTCCTCTGGAATCCACCATGCATGGGAGGAACGAGCAGGCCCATGTCCAGGGTAGCCCTGCCCGGTTCCAACCCGGTTCTTCTGCAGGAGGCCCCTGGGGAGCGCTGGCTGCACCTGCGGCTGTTTCCTGGTCGTGGGCTCAGGCGTCCAGGCCTGGCGTGGAGGGAAGGCAGGGGGCTGCCTGTGTGCAGGAGGAGCAAAGCCTTCTGCTTCCGTCACCGCCCGGCAGAGCCTCACCGTCCCAGCCCCGTTCACCAGAGCCCCCAGCCCCTGTGTGAGGGCAGCAGTGGTCGTGTCCTGCCTGGGCGCTGTCACAACACTTGCATGAGGAAACACAAGAGCTTTCCAATACCCCAAGCTCGGCATCATCAAGTTCCCCGGCTACGTTTATTTTAAAGGTAAATGTCGGCCGGGCGTGGTGGCTCAAGCCTGTAATCCCAGCACTTTGGGAGGCCGAGACGGGCGGATCACGAGGTCAGGAGATCGAGACCATCCTGGCTAATCGGTGAAACCCATCTCTACTAAAAATTACAAAAAACTAGCCGGGCGAGGTGGCGGGCGCCTGTAGTCCCAGCTACTCGGGAGGCTGAGGCAGGAGAATGGTATAAACCCGGGAGGCAGAGCTTGCAGTGAGCTGAGATCCGGCCACTGCACCCCAGCCTGGGCGACAGAGCCAGACTCCGTCTCAAAAAAAGAAAAAAAAAGGTAAATGTCACAGAGATCTCCGTGGAGGGCCCCGGGGTGCACGATTCTTCATCCTCAAAGAGCCTTTAATGGCAGACCTCCTGCCTTCCGTAAGGCTGGTAAAATACAAGTCTTTATACATTGCTTTTCATTGGCTTATTTTTGCCTCTTCTGAGCTTCCTGGTAAACTAATTTTGGTGATTTTACTTTGTCCTCCATGTGTGACTTTTCTGTCCTATTTGCCTCCTGTGGACCCCTGATGCCTCTGGGAGACGGTCCTCAGCATGAGACCTTCCTACTTTCAATCTTGTCTACTGACTGTACTTTTTCATTTCTAGTTTTGTTTCTTATTTAGATTCTCTTGGGATTTTTTGTTTTTGTTTTTGTTTTGTTGTTGTTGTTTGTTTTCTTTTTGTAATGTCTTTGTTTTCCCTCATGTTTTTACTTCCTTCGTTCATTATTTTTTATAATTCCGTTTTCTAAAGTTCCCAGAGGCTGTGTGTGCTGGTGTGTGCTCACGGTGGACTCTTGCTGTGTGTGGTTTGTCATTTTAGTTTCGGTTCGTCTTGGTTGGGGCTTTGTCTGTGGGAATCCCACGAGGCTTGAACTGAGAGCACCTCCGGGCCAGAGCCCTGCTGACATTGGGCTGCATAATTCTTTGCTCTGGGGGCCCGTCCTGTGCAGGGCATTGGCAGTATCTCTGGTTTCTACCCACTGGACGCCAGTCACAGCAGTCATGACCATCACACATGTCTGCAGACCTTGCCGGCTGCCCCAGGGCAGAATTGCCCCCACTGCTGGGAACTGCGGCTTTGGCTGGTTCTCTGCTTGGCTCTGTGAGCTTCAGGGGTATCGCGGCCACCACCTGTGTGTGATCATTTCTTGGCTGTTATCACCCACCAAAATTCCAGCCTCACCCCACTAGGCACGCTAGGCTCATAGACACACAGCATCGTTTTTGTCCTGGCCGAGAGAGAGGCCTTGAAACCTTCCGGTACTGGCTGGTGGGTTTCCTTCCCGATCGCCCTCTGTGGAGGGGCCCTGCATGGACCCTGCTTTCCTTAGATCAGTTCAGCCTCTGCCCTCGTGCTGTGACGGCCGTTCCCGCTCACCTCTGTCATCACTGAACCAGACGCCACACTCTTCACAAGACTGTGTCGTCAAACTGGTTGATCTACTCTAATACCTTGTGGCAATTCAAGATGCTTATTTTTGCTCTTATGAATGAAATTGAGCATGATTTTTCATATGTTGAAAGCCTTTTCCCCCCTTGATGTGAACTTTATGTCAGTTGGCCCATTTTTTCTTCTGAGCTGTTTGTAGTCTTTCTTTTGCTGACGTTTTGCAGAGAATGGGGAGGAACTCCAGAGCTTCCAGAAGTAACTTTGCAATCTCTTAAGTAATTAGCTTTAGAACACTTTAGCATATAATTTATGTCCATATTTTAACATGTATGTTCTGGGAGGAAAAAAGCCTTTTACAGCAGAAGTTCCAGGTTGTACCTGACTATCCAGTTATTTTAATAATGATTCATCCCTGCCTACAAAAAACTTGGAGCGTGCGATGGCTTTGGCTACAAGGGAAGTCAACCTGTCCCGCAAGCCTGACGTGTGTGCTCCGCGGGGACTGGAGGGTGGGGCGTCAAAGCCACCATTCTCCGCCGTAATAACTCAGGCGACTCTCTGTCCCTTAGGGTGAAACTGGACGTTCATTTTCCAGGTCGAAGCCACTGGTCTCAGCTGTGATTTCACCAGTTCCCTGAAAGAGAATACCCTGAACCTTCACAGAGCCAGGTAAACCCAGAACCTGCCAGAATGGAGCAAGAAACCTCACGTAGCACTGGGATTTCTGTTTTCCATTTCAGAGAGAGGGTCTTCCTTGTGCCTTCTGCTGATGGTGAAGCTGAGACGCTGGCGACTGTTGACACACACCTGTCAAAGGCATGCCTCACAGGCAGCCCAAACTCAGGCGTGGCCCCTTCCGAGCCCCACCTGGGACCACAGAGGACAAGGGAGCTCACAGGGCCATCTGCCGTGCCACAAAGGGCTCCAGCAGCTGGGTGTGCACTCTAGGCTTCTTCAACAAACTGGGACAGCCGCTGCTCATTCCGGGCAGTTTCTGAGGCAGCACGTTCAGACGACTTCCTGCCGCATTAGGAAGCTCCGTTTTGTGAGCCCCGGGGAGGCTGGCAGGTTGGCACTTTCAGAGCCTTTAATGCCCCAGAGCACTTGACTTGTAGGGCTCAGGAAATCGCTGCAGCAGGTTTCCATGACCTAAGTAGCCGATTGCTTTTGAATAAAATCAGGTCCCCTGCTCCGGCCCTTCTGCCGGGCCAGCCCTCCGTCTCAGAGGAGCTCTCCTGCTTTGGGACCTCTCTGCCCGCCCCCCAAAGCCGCCCCCCACAGCCCTGTGCAGTATTGGATGAGTCGGACGTGTCTGTGTTCCTCGGATCTATGCTCCAGGCCATGTCCTTGGCATGGGGTGTCTGTCACAGAAATTTAGACCACATGTTCACTGAGTGAACCTTGGGGCGTAGAGGCACACATGACCGTTTGAATCCTGCCCACGTCCCCCCTCTTCTCATGCAGCGAACTTGGCGCTGAAGGTCACAGCACACGTGGTCCTGGTGATCGCTGAGTGCTTCTCTCCTGGCCTCTGTTGCAGTAGCCGTCCAAGGAGCTTTCTCCCATTCAGAAGTGACTTCTGCAATTCTTCACTGGGGGCGCTGAGCTCTTACTGGCAAGCTAACTGATGCCATTTTGTTAGGCTGTCTTTCCCTCCCTCCTTCCTTTTCATTTAACTTTTTCCCCCTAAGATCTCAGGGGAATCACACGCTTGGGTCAAGTGGGCAGTCTGTGAGCTACACTGAGCAAACCCACCATGCCCCTTCTCTGGTTCCTGAGTTGCTGTAGTGGTGGGTTTAAACTTTACTTGGCAGAAGTTCGAGGCTACAGTTGTCGGCAACAACCAAAAAAAGGGCTTGATGTTGACGGTGGGAGGCAGCGGTTCTCGAACCTCAGTGATGAGGCTTGCATGTTACTGGATTCCCCCGAGGCCTACTCACTCAGAATGATTTTTATAAGTTGAAATAAAATTCACATAACGTTGTATTTACCATTTTTACGTGCACGATTTAGTGGTTTTTAGTGTATTAACAATGTTGTACAACCATCACCACTCTCTAATTCCAGGACTTTTCATCATCCCAAAAGAAACTCTGGGCCATTAGCAGTCACTCCTCCTTGCCCCTCCTCCCATTCCCTGGAACCCCTCACCTGCTTTCTGTCTCTGTGAATTTCCTTATCATGGACATTTTATTTTATTTTATTTTATTTTATTTTTTGAGACAGTGCCACTCTGTTTCCCAGGCTGGAGTACAGTGGCGTGATCTTGTCTCACTGGAACCTCTGCCTCCTGGGTTCAAGCGATTCTCCTGCCTCAGCCTCCTGAGTAGCTGGGATCACAGGCACCCACCACCACGGCCGGCTAGTTTCTGTATTTTTGGTAGAGACAGGGTTTCGCCATGTTGGCCAGGCTGGTCTCAAACTCCTGACCTCAAGTGATCCGCCCGCCTCAGCCTCCCAAAATGCTGGGATGACAGGTGTGAGCCACCGTGCCCGGCTCAGACGCTTTATATAAACGGATTCCCACTATATGTGACCTTTTCTCCTGGCTTCTTTCTCTTAGCACAGGCTTTATCCACGCTGTGGCATTAGCAGCACTTGATTCCTGTTTATGGCTGAGTAACATTCCTGTATGGAGGCCCACGTGTTGCTTCTCTGTTTATCAGTTGATGGAATTTGGGTTCTTTTCACTTTTTGGCGATTATAGTGATGCCACTGTGAACATTTATGTACAAGTTTTTGTGTGAGCACATGTTTTCATTTGTCTTGAGTGTATACCTCGGAGTGGGGTCTCCAGGTCACACGAGAACTCTATGTTTAAAATTTGAGGAACTGCCAGACTGTTTTCCACTGTGGCTGTGACATTTTATGTTCCCACCAGCAATGTACCGGGATCCAATTTTTCCACATCCTTTCCAACACTTGTTGGGGTTTTTTTTTTTTTTTTCCCATTTGTTTGATTATAACTACCCTAGTGGATGAGAAGTGGTATCTTGTAGTTTTAGTTTACGTTTCCATAATGACTAATGATATTGGTCACCTTTTCATGTGCTTATTAGCCATTCACATATTTCCTTGGGAGAAATATCTGTTCAAATCCTCTGCCCATGTGTAATTTGGGTTGTCATTTGTTGCTGGGCTGCGAGAGTTCCTAACATCCTGGATACTAGACTCTTATCAGATATGTGACTCGCAGCTCTTTTTTTCCCACTGTTACTTGTCATTCATTTTCCTGGTGCTGTTCTTTGATATACAAGAGTTTCATTGGAACGAAGTCCAATTTATCTTTTTTCTTTTGTTCCTTGTGCTTTTCGCCTCCTGTTTCAGAAATCAATGTCTCATCCACGGTCGTGAAGATGTACACTCTGTTTTCTCCTACGTGTGTTTTGGAGTTTTAGCTCTTACGTTAAGGTCTTTGATGTAGTTTGAATTAGTTTTTATATATAGTGTGATGTTGGCACCTGTCTTGGTCCATTCAGTGTTGCTATAAAGGAATACCTGAGGCCAGGTAATTCATTTTTAAAAGAAGTTTTAATTGACTCATGATTCTGATGTCTGGAAAAGTTCAGGATCAGGTATCTGCATCTGAGGAAGGCCACAGGTGGCTCCAGTCATGGCAGAAGATGGCACGGAGCTGCTGTGTGTGGAGACCACACAGAGACGGAGGAAGCAAGGGCTAGGGGTGCCAGGTGGGCTCAACAGCCAACTCTGGAGTGAACTCATAGAGCGAGAACTCACTCATTACCATGAAGATATCACCCAGCCATGCATGAGGGATCTGCCCCCATGACCCAAACCCCTCCCATTAGACCCCACCTCTGACATTGAGTATCAAATTCCAGTATAAGATTTGGAGGCCAATACCCAAACGATAGCAGGGTCCAACTTTATTTTTTTATATGTGGAGAACCGTTTGTTGGAGACAGTATTATTTCTCCATTGAATAGTTTTGACGACCTTGTCAAAAATGAACGGACGGTGGACTCATGGGTCATTTCTGGACTTTGGATTCTGCTCCATTGATGTTTGTGTCTCTCTTTACGCCAGTCCTACACTCTCGACTGCTGCAGCTTTATACTTAGCTTGAGAAAGCAGTAATGGACTAGTCCATGTTCGCATTCCCAGAAAGGAATACCTGACACTGCGTAATTGATAAAGAAAAGAGGTTTAATTCCCTCATGGCTCTGCAGGCTGTGAAGGAAGCCTGGTGCCAACGTCTGCTTGGCTTCTGGGGAGGCTTTGGGAAGCTTCCAGTCATGGCAGAACGCAAAGGGGGAGCAGGCACGTAACATGGTGAAAGCAACAACAAGGTTAGGGGTAGGTACCACACACTTTTAAATGAACATATCTCATTTCTACACAGGATTTAGGTGGAGGCATGTAATAAAATGATATCAAGTAAGTTTGAGCCCTCCAACTTTGTTCTTTGTCAAGATTGCTTTGGCTACCTTGCATTTCCAATAGAATTTTAGGTTCAACTTGTCAATGTCTTCAAAAAAGTTACTGAGATTTTCATATGGATTGGATTGACTCTGTTGATCAACTTAGGGAAGAGTGCCATCGTAACAATATTAGGTCTTCTAATACATGAGCATGGAATGTCTTTTCATTTATTTAGTCTTAAAATTTCTTCCTGCAATGTTTGTAGTTTTCAGTTTTCAGTGTAGATTTCAGTTCACTCCCTGGTTAAATTTATTCCTAAGCATTTTATTCTTTCTGGTGCTCTTACAAATGGAATTTTTTTAACTTCCTTTTCCGGTTATTCATTGCTTTTGTATAGAAATACAACTGATTTTTTATACTGATCTCACGTCTTGCAATTTTGCTGAACCCATTCTCATAGTGGGGTGTGTGTGTGTGTTCTTTAAGGTTTTCTGTACATAAGACCATAAGAACAAGTCATCTCAAAATATAGTTTTACTTTTTTTCTTTTGAGTCTGGATGCCTTTTCTTTCTTTCTCTTGCCTAATTTTTCTGACTAGAATTTCCAGAACAATGTTAAGTAGAACTCATGACAGCAGGCATTTCAGTCTTGTTCCTTGTCCTGGGGGAAAGAATCCAGTCTTTCACAGTTGACTATGAAGTTAGCAGTGAGTTTTTCCTACGTGGACTTTGTCATGTGGAGGAAGTTCTCTTTTAGTCCTAGTTATTGAGTTTTTTGTTTAATCACAAAAGGATGTTAGACTGTGTCAAATCCTTTTTCTGCATCTATTGAAATTATCACGATTTTTCCCCTTCACCCTATAAATACGTATATTATATTAATTTTTGCATACTGTGCCACCCTTGTATTCCTGTGATAAATCTCTATGGTAAATGATCACATGGTCATCGTGTATAATCCTTTTAATATGAAGCTGGATTTATTTTGCTCTTGTTTTGTGGAGGATTTTGCCTGTTTTCTTTTCTCTCTCTCTTTTATTTATTTATTTTTATTTTTTTTTGAGATGGAGTCTCACTCTGTTACCCAGGCTGGAGTGCAGTGGCGTGATCTCGGCTCACTGAAACCTCCGTTCCCAGGTTCAGGCAATTCTCCCTGCCTCAGCCTCCCAAGTAGCTGGGACTACAGACACCTGCCACCACACCTGGCTAATTTTTGTATTTTTAGTAGAGACAGGTTTTTGCCATGTTGGCCAGGCTGGTCTCAAACTCCTGACCTCAGATGATCCACCCACCTCAGGCTCCCAAAGTGCTGGGATTACAGGCGTAAGCCACTGTGCTGGGTCTTTGTCTTTAGACAGTTTGTGGTGCGTCAGTGTGGATGTCTTTGAATTTATCTTACTTGGAGTTTGCTGAGTTTCTTAGATGTGTAGATTAATGTTTTTCATCAAATTTGGAGGGTTTTTTAAAACCATATTTCTTCAAATATTCTTTTTTCCCTGTTCTCTTTTTCCTTTCGGGACTCTCATCATTCAAAAGTTGGTACATCTGATGGTCCCACAGGTCTCTTAGGCTCTGTTCAGTTTTCTTCAGTTTTCTTTCTGTTTGTCAGATAGGATACCATCAAATGATGCATCTTCAATTTCTCTGATTATTTCTTCAGTGTGTTCATAGCTGCTGTTGAGACCCTCTAATGAGCTTTTCATTTCAGCTAGTATCTTTCAACACCAGAATTTCTATCACTTTTTTTTTTTATAACTTATCTTTATTGACATTCTCTATTTGGTGAGACATCGTTCTCACAAATTCCTCCAACTCTCTGAAGATATTAAACAAGCTTAGGTGAAGTATTTTCCTAGTGAGTCCAATATCTGTGTTTCTTCAGAGATATTGTGTTTTAGTTCCTTTTTCCTGTCTATGAGCTACACTCTTGTATTCTTTGCATGCCTTGTAATTTTTTGTTGAAACAAGATTTTTAATAAGTGGCAGTTGTGGAAATCAGACTCCCCTCTCCCCAGGATTTTCTGTAGCTGCTGTGGTTTGTTGAGTAACTTTTGTGAACCAAGTTTGTAAAGTTCATCTTCTTTGTCTGATGTGGCCATTGATGTCTGTTCCATTAGCTTAGAGGGCAGTAAGTGATGCGACATAGATTCTTAAACGTCTGGAATGAAAACTAAAACTTGGTTTTGCAGATGGGCTGTGTGTCTTGGAGCCACCTTCAGCACTCAGCCAGGCTGGTCAAGCCTCTGTCTTGTCACCTCCTGCTCGCAGAATCTGAAGGTCAGTCCCAGGAGGGACTTTAGGGACTTCTCGGGATTTTCCCGGCATGTGCGTGGCATTCCAGACTCCTGGGAACTCTTAGAACCTTATCAAGCCCTTATTTCCGAAATCATCTCATTCCCCAGCCTTTCATCCCCAGCTTTTTGTCTACCTGTGGTCCCAACTATAACCCAGAGGCAGCAAATGGCTAAAACACTTTCCCATCAACGTTTCTGACACACACTCCCCAGGTGGCTGCCTTTGCACAGACAGACTTCCAAGAAACCGGAGATGAGGCTGGGCGCGGTGGCTCACGCCTGTAATCCCAGCACTTTGGGAGGCCGAGACGGGTGGATCACAAGGTCAGGAGATCGAGACCATCCTGGCTAATCCGGTGAAACCCCGTCTCTACTAAAAAAATACAAAAAACTAGCCGGGCGAGGCGGCGGGCGCCTGTAGTCCCAGCTACTGGGGAGGCTGAGGCAGGAGAATGGCGGGAACCCGGGAGGCGGAGCTTGCAGTGAGCTGAGATCCGGCCACTGCACTCCAGCCTGGGCGACAGAGCGAGACTCAGTCTCAAAAAAAAAAAAAAAAAGAAGCCGGAGATGAAGGCAGAGCCTTCCACGGAGCCACAGTAATTACGATTCCTCAAGAATGAGGCCTGTAGCTTCCCCCTCCAGTGCTGCTACTGGTACCGGGAATGCAGAGGCTGTTGCTTTCAAGGCTGTCGTGGCGCTGGGGAGCAGGGTAAAGCTTATTATTGTGACCAAGACTCAGCTGTTCTTTCTCAGTGCCCCACGGCTGGTGCAAGGTTTTGGTTAGTTTCCAGAGTTCCAAAAAGGCTGACTCTTGACAGTTTTTACCAGGTTTTTCATTGTGTTAAGGTAGGATGGACTTTTGGAGCTCCTTATTCTGCAGTTTCTCCGCCTCACAGAGCCAGGAACGCCGTTTTCCAGCAGGTCCCCTGGCTGATTCCGACGTGGTTAGCTCTCAGGGCACACCGTGGGAAACTAAGCTGGGACTACGTCTCTCCGGCCAGACATCGCGGCGTCCTCACTGCTCGGTGGGGTCCGCCCTGAAACATCTGGCTCTTTGGAGTTTGAGTGGATTTGTGAAAGCTCCGTTCGACCCCTGGTTCCAAACCCGTAGTGTGAGAACCCAGCTGTTCTCTTGGCGATAACTCAAGGCGGGTCCATAACCTGGAGGGGTCCGCGGGACGCCTGAGGGTCCCCCACGCGGACCAGGTGCAGGGGTCGGGCCTGCGGAGGAGCGGCCAGTGGGCGGGCGGAGGGGTCTCAGAGCTCACCTCCGAGGGTTCGGTGCCGGCCGGCCCCTGGATCCCCGCGGGCGGACGCGCTCCCCCAGCTCAGCCCTCGCGGCCCTAACGCGCTCCTTTCCTTTTGCAGGAGCCCGGCGGGAGCCCCTCGATCCGGTCCGGCCCGGCGCATGGAGCCATGGCCCTGTTCCGCGGGAGGCGGCGGCGGCGGCGGTGGGACCCGCGCCCGCCACGTCATCATCAACGTGGGCGGCTGCCGCGTGCGCCTGGCCTGGGCCGCGCTGGCGCGATGCCCCCTCGCGCGCCTGGAGCGCCTGCGCGCCTGCCGCGGCCACGACGAGCTACTGCGCGTGTGCGACGACTACGACGTGAGCCGCGACGAGTTCTTCTTCGACCGCAGCCCGTGCGCCTTCCGCGCCATCGTGGCGCTGCTGCGCGCGGGGAAGCTGCGGCTGCTGCGGGGCCCGTGCGCGCTGGCGTTCCGCGACGAGCTGGCCTACTGGGGCATCGACGAGGCGCGCCTGGAGCGCTGCTGCCTGCGCCGCCTGCGCCGCCGAGAGGAGGAAGCGGCCGAGGCGCGCGCGGGGCCGGCGGAGCTCGGGGCGCAGGGGAGCCCGGCGCGCGCCCTGGGGCCTCGGGGGCGGCTGCAGCGCGGCCGGCGGCGCCTGCGCGACGTAGTGGACAACCCGCACTCGGGGCTGGCGGGCAAGCTCTTCGCCTGCGTGTCCGTGTCCTTCGTGGCCGTCACGGCCGTGGGCCTCTGCCTGAGCACCATGCCGGACATCCGCGCGGAGGAGGAGCGGGTGAGCGCGGACTTGGGTGGCGGGGACCGGGGCCGGAGCTGGGGCTGGGGTCTGGGTGCAGGGAGGCGGGTGGGGGAAGGGGCTGGAGGCAGCCCTGGCCAAGGCCTAGGACCGGGCTGGGGGCTGCCGGGGCCAGGGTGGGCCGGGGCGGGGCTGGAGGCGGCCGGACCGAGGGAGCGCAGCTGATGGTGATCTTGGCCAACCCCCACCCCCAGCGGGAGACAGCAGAGCCTCCAAGTTACATTCGGTTTCCACACGCAGTATCTGCTCCACAGGCCTCCGCTGGAACTACTTAGCCCATCAGTTCCTCAAAGTTTGAACAACATGGAGCTAAAGTATTGGGTATCGGGGCCTAGAGAATTGTGTGACATTTGGTCATTCTGGACCACGGAGACCCAACCGCATTGTTCCAGGGCTGGAGGACAGTGCCAGGGCCAGGCAGGCCTCTGGCTGTGGAACCGAGGTCTGGGTGCCGAGGGCTGTGTGCTGAGACGTCTGGGTACTGAGAGGTCTGGGTGCTGAGTTCTGGGTGCTGAGAGGTCTGTGTTCTGAGAGGCCTGGGTGCTGAGGTCTGGGTGCTGAGGTCTTGGTGCTGAGAAGTCTATGTGCTGAGAGGTCTGGGCGCCGAGAGGTCTGGGTGCTGAGAGGTCTGGGTGCTGAGGTCTGGGTGCTGAAAAGTCTGTGCTGAGAGGTCTGTGTACTGAGTTCTGGGTGCTGAGAGGTCTGTGTTTTGAGAGGTCTGTGTGCTGAGAGGTCTGGGCGCCGAGAGGTCTGTGTGCTGAGTTCTGGGTGCTGAGAGGCCTGGGTGCTGAGAGGCCTGGGTGCTGAGAGGTCTGTGTTTTGAGAGGCCTGGGTGCTGAGAGGTCTGGGCGCCGAGAGGTCTGTGTGCTGAGTTCTGGGTGCTGAGAGGCCTGGGTGCTGAGGTCTGGGTGCTGAGAGGTCTGTGTTCTGAGAGGCCTGGGTGCTGAGGTCTGGGTGCTGAGAAGTCTATGTGCTGAGAGGTCTGGGCGCCGAGAGGTCTGGTCACCGAGAGGTCTGGGTGCTGAGGTCTGGGTGCTGAGAGGTCTGGGTGCTGAGAGATCTGGGTGCTGAGATCTGGGTGTGGATCTTCCTGCCCCTGTCTTAGACTTCCTGCCCTGTCCGTCCTGTCCCACTAACCTGAGAAGGCCTGGGCAGAAGTGTGTGACCTTGTGGGTTAATCTATGTTAACATGAGGAGACAAGAGAAGGCGAAAGCTTGCCAGTGTATGTCATGTCTGGGGAAGGACCGTGAGCTCTGGGCCCTAGGCTGGGGGTTTGTGTTGTTGGAGTGGTGAGATTCATGGAGAAGGGGCTGTGACTGTGTCTGAACGGGCGTAGCTGAGTGTTGCCCTGAAAAGGTCTCCCTGCATTTTCCAACGGCCACACCAGGAGGCAGGGCACCCACCAGGTGGGGGTCGGGCACCCCTCCCCTCGGCACCGGCCTCCCTGGACTGCATGGAGGCCCCTCCGCCCCTCACAGGGCAGAGCACCCACCGTCAGCACCGCAGAGGCCCTGCCCGCCTTGGGGACACTCGTCATTGAAGGGCACAGCAAGGAGCTGAACTGACCCAAGCCTGCGGCCCGAGTGCAAACATGACTTAGACGCAGGTTTGGAAGTCGGCTGCCGCCCTCAGTCTGGATGTGTGGCCGCCCGAGTGCGGATTTGACTTAAATGCAGGTTTGGAAGTCAGTTGCTGCCTGCAATCTGGGTGCCTGGCAGCCGGGCTGCCTTCCCCCGTCGTCCCCATGAGGTCCAGGTCCTGACTGTGCTTCCAAAAGGTGCTTGAGTGTTTGGCTGTCCTCAGTTGAATATCCAGGAGGGAAAATTCATTTGTGTCATGTTAGAGAATGGGAGAAGTTTGGGCTGCTCCAGCTACAGAAGCCACCCCAGGAACACCAGCCCTGATCCTTACTGTGCACCCCAAAACCCCAGATCCTCTCAGGGACAATCCTGGGCTCCATGGCACCCAGCGCTTCACACTCCTGGCACGCGCCCCTAAATCGCTTGTGCAGGTAAGAAGCAGTCGCCCCCCGCGTGGGGCCTGGTGACATGTGTCCGAGCGTTGCAGCCACTGCTGACCGAGGTCTTTTTCGGAAGCGATTCGGTTGTGTGGGTGAACAGCCAAGAAAAGATGGTCCTCACCCCTGTCCTAAGAGAATATTTCAAAGCATGAGAATTGACGTGTTGGTGATGTAACAAAACCGGAAGCCAGGGCACCTCCGAGCGTCCAGCTAGGGGCTGGCGAAGGACGTCACCTTCTGTCCACTTGATTGATGAGATGTGGGGAACCATAAAATGTTGGTGATTCCCATGAAAAAACGCTCAGCCCGACTTGTAATTAAATACATGCTGGATCCCGGACAGTGCGAGTCCCAGCCCAACTCAGGCCTCAGACGAGCCAAGTCACTGGCCGACCATCCCAAGCCAGCCGCTGAGGGACGGCAGTGGGACCGTGACTCGGTGCTCCCGGGAGGGAACGTGGGTGCAGGCGCTTTGGTGCCGTTTGTCAGGAAACGAGTTCTTGAGAACTAGGAGTCGGTGTTACTGACAAAATGTGAGGTCTGATGGGTTACGTACAGAAGGCTGAGTCCGGCCGCCACGCAGGGTCGGCTTCTGCAGCGTTTCCCACGCACGGTGCTGTCCCAGGTGCAGGGGTGGGGGTGCCGGAGCCGTGAGCACCCCTACACACAGCTCTACAGACACTGGGGAGACCCCGAGCCAGAGTCCAGCCAGGACATTCTCCCAGGTCTCCTGGATGCCTCAGAGAATGAGGGAAGCCCAGGGCGCTGGTTGGTTTCAGTGCCTGCCCCCCGCTGAATCTCCCGCCCTGGGCTGCGACCTGCACAGGGGCAGCAGCTCCGTGTGGGGAAGGCTTGGCACGGGGACCATGGAAACGCCTGGTCTGCTGCACACAGCGGGTGCTGAAGAAATAGGAAGCCTCGGTTATCTATGAGCAAAACATGCCCGTGTGTCCCCAGCAACACTGAAGACCTGAGAACCCGGCTTTGTCAGTGTGTGCTTGGCTCTGGGCTGCCTGGACTGGGGGCAGTTGTTGAGTCTGAGCTCACAGGAGACGCGCTGGCCCACAGGTGTGCTGGGACGGCCGTGGGGACCGGAAGGTGGACACCTGGCCCGCCCTGCACTGTCCAAGCAGGCTCCGTCCTCTGCCTGAAGTCATGTGGGATCATTCACTCCATTGCTGGGCCTTTCCCAGGAGAGAAAATCTGTTCTGTCCCAAACCCACAGGATCTTTGTGGCCAGGCGTTCGGGTGATTTGCTCAACTGTTTATCCTGCCTGTGGCCACAGAGGTTACAAACCAAATCCTAAACATCTGTGGCCCCAAAAGTTATCCTGAATTCTCTGACCCCCCAAAAGTATATCCTAAACCCAGACACCCCCGCTGCACCCCCAACCTTGCCGTCTTTCCTAGGAGAGGTTACCCGTGGTCACGACCTGCAGACACCTCCACCGCCACCACACGGGACGGCCTGCGGCCCTGGCTTGGACGTTGTAATCCAGGCTGTAGGGACACAGACGGGCCTGAGGGCAGAGCTGGAGTGGGAGTTACCACCCGTTCCCAGCTGTCAGAGGCTCAGCCGGGTGGGACCTCCCACCTCCGGGCCCCAGCCACGTGTGGGTGGGCACCGTTTGTGCTCCCCATTGCCCTCGTGGGACCTCCAGTGAGTCTGTGGCCTTTGGGAGTTTAGGCTGTGGACGGCTGTGTGGAGGAGGCTGAGCCACCTCTCTGCTCCCCACTGTCTGCTCCCAGACGAGGCCCCCCATGCCCAAGGTGCCCTGTGAACATACAGACAGGATCACGAGCTTCAGCTGCCGTGGGCCCTAATGGCTGTGGGATAATCGGCAGGGAGCGGTGTCTCTTGAGAAACGTGTGTCTGGGGTGAGGTTAGATGATGGTTGCAACAACGTGGTGTGGTTTTGGGGTCCCGTGGGCTCTCCGTGGTCAGGATGGCACCCGCGTTGGCTTCCTGCCGGTGGATGGGGCCTGGTGACGCCCACTGTGAGGATCCGGAGCGCTTTGGAGGGATGGCCGGGGGCAGTTTCCGTGCCTGCAGAGCTGCACGCTCCCCCTGCGCTGGGCGGCTGCCGGGTGGCCTGGACGGTGTGAGCACCCACGTGCTGGCTGGAGGCCGGGACAGACTGCTCCGCCCACTGGAGACCCACCTGCTGGCCTGCCTGCTGTTGGTGGAGGTTTGTGGCTGGAGGTTGTTTTTCAAAATCCATTGCTTCCTTGTACATTCAGGCTGATTTTTGGCTCTGTAAATTGATTTTTTCTTTTAAACTCACATGATTAAATTAAGAGCAGTATAATTAGTTATAGATTTCATGACTGGGATTTGAAGCATTGAATTCACTGAGAACATTTTTGCAACAGCTTTAAAAGCTGGTCGCCAAGTTTCTTCTGCACGTGGGCAGACGTCACAGACACCGAGTCGTGTCAGCTCGCAGAGCGAGAGCTTTGCGGATGCCGAGTTGTGCTGATCAGGGTTCTCCGGAGGTGCGGGATGAAAGGGTGCGGCTGATTGGCAGGAGTCAGCTCACCAGGTCCTGGAGGCCTCACGCTGCAGTCAGCATGCCGGAGACCAGCAGAGCCTGGGTCTGAGTTCCAGCCCAAAGACCAGCACCGGGAGACCAGGAAGAGCTGTGGTTTCCGTCGAGCCTGGGGCAGGAGAAAGGTCCCAGCCTGTGGCCAGGCAGGAGGAGTCCTTTGCGCTGGGGAGGGTCAGCCCTTCACGTCAGGCACAGGCCTCCGGAGTCCGCCACGGGAGCGTTGTGTCCACCTGCACCTGTGTGAGGCTGAGCCTTACGAGCTGACAGATCGCACCTCCCAGCAGCGCCAAACGTGCTCGTGTCTGTTGCAGCCTGTCCTGTGGGCGACCCTTGGAGCCCTGACTGGCTGCACGGCAAGGACAGACGCAGGGCGTGGATGGGACGTGGGGTGTGGCCTGTCCCTACAGCCGCAGTCAGAGTTGTCCTGGACCTGAGCACCGGGTGGCAGGTTGTGCATTCAGAGCTGATTTCTTCAACAAGAGCAGGCAGCGGGGCTCCCTAGGGCAGCTGCACTGGGCCGTGGCCCCTTCCCATCCGTGTGGTATAACAGGGGCTGTGTTAGGGCCACGACAGATCCAAACCTGGGGATCTCGGTGGACGTCAGGCGCCCCGTCTTACAGCAGCGTCGAGTGGGCAGTGCAGGACCAGCCGGTGGCCCCACGTCCCAGGAGGCTCCCACACCACCAGTCTCCACCCAGGGGCAGAAGAGAGTGGGGAAGGCAGCCCCCTGTGATGCCTTGGCAGAGCCTCTGCGTCCGTCTGCATCCCATTGGCCTGGACGTCTGCAGCACATCCTAACCCGAAGGCCACAGGCCTAGGCAAAGCTGTGGCTGCCCTTTACCAGGGAGGCAGGTTCCAGTCGGCAGTCTCTGCCACTGCGACACTGGCAGCAAACTCCTGCCAGCACCGAGTGAAGACCCACAGCAGATGGGTCACCGGGGCCAGCTGCTTTGGGGCCGCACGATGCCGCTGGGCTGAGCTCTGGGAGGCGGGCAGGGCCCGGTGATGGCAGCGGTCCTGTGCCTGCGGCCAGCCGCCCACCCTCGCAGCCCTCGGCACTCCTGTCGAGGGATCAGACCCTGCGGAGGCTCGTGGAGACCTGCAAACAGCGGGGCCTAGAAACCCACTGGGCAGGGGATGAAGATAAAGGGCTGCTCTGCTTCCTGCACAGATTTGATGGGAAAACATAGAAGATTTGTGTTTTGGATTTTCACTTTAGTCTGGGGAAAAAAAAAAAAAAAGCTAAAATCCCTGATATAAAAGCCTCAAAGCTTCAGTATTTTTGTTTTATTTGAGATAGCGTCTCGCTCTGTCACCAAGGCTGGAGTGCAATGACGCAATCTCAGTTCACTGCAGTCTCCACCTCCCGGGTTCAAGTGATTCTCCTGCCTCAGCCTCCCGACTAGCTGGGACTACAGATGCGCCACCACCGTGCCCGGCTAATTTTTGTGTATTTTTAGTGGAAACTGGGTTTCACCATGTTGGCCAGGCTGGCCTTGAACTCCTGACCTCAGGTAATCCACCCACCTTGGCCTCCCAAAGTGCTGGGATTACAGGTGGAGCCACCTCGCCCGGCCCATTCTTTTTCCATAAAATCCCTCCCAGGTCTCCGGTCTCTCTTCTCGCCGCAGTACGAGGCTCAGTCGGGGGCTGGCTCAGTTCTCAGACCCTGAGTGTGACCCGCGCTCCCGTCCAGCTCTGGCTCTGACAACGGCAGGGCTTGAAACATCCTCTCCATTCTGAGCCTCACCAAATGCAGATTCTTCAAAGCTGTTGCGATTAACTTGAATAGTTTATGTGCCTTGCTTTGGACAATGCTCAGCACACAGAATCAAACAGCGGGGGTCTCTCTCCTTCTGCAAACAAGGGAAGCGAAGGCTTGTGTGGTCCCTGTGCGGCGGCCGCGGGGAGGGTGTGTGGGGTGGGGACCGCCACTCCGTGAGCCGGCGTGCGCTGTCCCCCTCTGATGACACAGCAGGAGTGGTCGGTGTGCAGAAATCGTGGGGAGGTTCACAAAGGGACCTGCTAGGAAGAAGCCAGGCAGCTCTGCCGGTGGGGCCTGGGGACAGGATGGATGGCACGGTGGGCCAGGGTGGTTTTGGAAAAGGCAGCACTTGGGCAGGAAAACAGGAATGCGAGTTCTCACTTTGGGCCTGGGTCCCAGGCTTGAGGCCCTTGCTGGGGACTGCCCTCTTCCACCCCGCGTTTCTCTGCCTCCTGTCCGTCTGTGTCACTTGGGAGACTTCACCTTTCTTCTTCGTGGACTTTGTTTATTCCCGGGCTGTTGTTTTTTCTCAGTTCTGTGCCCTGCAAGGGTTTTTGTGTGCTCCCCACCTCCCCGGGCCTCCCCTACACTCCCGTTCCCTCTGTCACTCCCCGTGCTGGCGCACAGCACTGCTCCTGCCGCCGGTCCCTCCAGCCATCTCCGGTGAGTCTTCCCAGCTCCTCTGGGTAGCCACCCGTCCCTCTGAGCACATCCAGGCCCGCAGTTGGCCTGTGTGCAGCTGTAAGGGGTGTTGGGGAGCCCGGCCCTAGCTGTCTGGGCACGAGCCCTGGACGGGAGCATTTTCCTGGGAGCCTGGCACACCCCGTGTCCTCAGTGTCTGTTCACAGCATCTGAACTTGGCGATGTGGAAAACAGGAGTCTGGGAGGAAAGCAGGGGAGGCTGCAGAGCAGCTGTGGTTCGATCTGGCAACAGTGTCCGCTGAGCTGCCGCACTCGGCCGGGAGGCGCCTGGGACTCGGCGGGAGGGGATTTAGCCCAAAGAAGGCAGCGGCTGCGGCGTCCAGGTCCAGCCTGTAAGAGGCGCAGGCCTCGCTGCTGAGGGGACATCCTTGTCAGTGACATGCTCACGCCCAGAGACCACTGAAGTCAGACACGTTTTCGGGCAGCTTCAGGGCCTTGACGAGGACGTCCCGAGGGCAGCCGCCTGCCCCAGAACCTCCCAGCGGGAACAGCTGATGCGGTTACAGCCTCAGGTCAAGCGTGGGGTTGAGGGGCCAGGCAGGGCTGCTCTCCTGACTGCCTCGGGAATTCTCGGCCCTCACAGCTCCACCCACCTTTCCCCATCACGGGCTGAGGTGGGGATTCTGCTTCTGAACTGCGTTTTGTGGGCAGACTGAAGAAAAGCCGTGTAGTCCCCACAATCAGCCACCTTCCCCTATGCCATCGGTCATAGAAAATTTAATAGAAAAACTATTCTGGTCACCATAATAACAAAAATATGAAAGGCCTAGGAATAATCTAAGCAAGAGAGGTTCTGTGTCTACCGAGAAAAGCCCCGGCAACAGCGGAGGCGTAGAAGTGAGTGAACAGGGCACACCGGCCCCGAGGGGGGAGGCCACTTCCCAGATTAACACACACACTTCGCGTCAGTCAGCCTCCTGGCGGGTGTTTTGGACTCTCACAAAATAATCTTTAAAATCTAGAGAAATGTGTACGAAGATGAGCCGGTGGATTCTGGAGAACAAAGAGAAAAGTGCAAAGCGGGGGGCCCAGCCCAGAATTGATTCTCTCCTACTGCACAAGCTTCCCCGAAACATGGTGGATTCAGATGGCAGCTGTCTGTCTGCAGGTCATTCTGAGGCTGGGTTTGGGGTTGGCGTGCTCTGTCCTTGAGGCATCAGCTGGGGTCTCCAAGGTGGTGGCTGGCGCTGTGGAAAGGCCCTGACAGGCAGGTGTGATCGGGCTGGCACTGCAGAAAGTTGCACGGAGGCTGCTTGGGCATTTGGCGGGGCTGGGCTGGGTGCAGAGCGCCTAATGGAGAGGGGTCACCTGGGGCGTGGCCACTGCTGTGCCGGCTGTGGCTCCCGGGAAACAGCAGTGGGAAAACCCGATTGAATTCTAACTCATGACTTGGAACCATTCTGTCCCGGGAAGGATGCCCTCTTCTGCATCCACAGGCAGTGGTGCCCTCTGCCAGCAGCTTGCTCACCTGTGTCTGTGGTGCTGGTGCCCTGAGGGCAGGGCTGGCCCCTCTCTTGGCACAGCCGGGTGAATCATCGGCGACACCCTTGGCACCGTGAGTGCTTGCACCTGCAGACCACACGGGCTCGCTCTCGGGCACCAGCCGTGCCAGGCCCGGACCACCAACTCCGTGCCCTTCTTGCAGACGCCTCTCATGGTGTTTGGCACAGAACACCGTGCTCAGAGGAAACCTCAGAATACGCTGTGGTCAGGGGGCCCTGGGACCGCCAGGCTCATTTCAGCCAGGGGAGGGCGAGAGCACAGAAGGCCGAGGGGAAGCCGTGCTGATGTTCTTCAGACACGAGGGCACAAAACGAGTTAACACAGGCTGAACAGGAAATCGAGTTGACACGTCTGCTTCCGTGCAGATAATTCCAGACGAGCACATTCTAGGCAGAGGGCTGTTGTGCTGTTTTGAAACAGTTTGTTCCCTGATATAGATTTAATATTCTTCTGCTTTTCTGTCTTCATTTGACTGCAAGAGGCCTTTTCTGTAGATGAGTGAAAAGAATAAACCTCAATTCAGTTCAAAGTCAAACTGTTACAAATTCATAGTTGGTAAAATGAGTCAGTATTTTCTCTCAGTACTTAGGAAGCTAAGGGTTAAAGTCTGCCTGCAGAGTTGCTGCTGACCGAGTGACCCGTCGGTGAGACCGGTGCATGAATCCCCTACGCTGAATGGAAATGCACACGTGCCGAGGCATCTCGTCCTGAAACTTCAGGGAACGGAGAATATTCTAAAAGCTTCCATGGTGACAGGGAAGAAACGAGGTCCCACCAAAGGCAGAACAGCAAGGGGCCCCCTGGGTGGTGGGCAGGTGGCCCTAAGCAGTTCTGGAATGAAACCATAAAACTTCAGGAGAAACAAAACATCCTATGAGAAAAAAATGTAATTGTAGAGCACGACTCGGCTCAGCAGAGAGCATGTTCACGTTTTCTTAACACGGTAAATGCTCATGACTTATCGGACTCCAAAAATGGAATGTAACAATGTCTGCAGGAGAGAGGTTACAGTTCTAGTGGTTGAAGGTGGGGTGTGTGGAAGACCCAGATTCTCAACTCTACAAAGTCACCGAAATGTAGAACATTAATATGCCAATAAATGGCCAGCTCAGCATTTAGAAGTAGGGAAGTAACTGTCAGAAGAAATAATCAGAAATTTAAAAATTATTCCCACTGGGACTTAAGAGTGGAGGATGGGAAACTGCCTTTTCTTATAAGCTGTCTAGTGTTAATCAAGTTTTTTAAAAATTATATGTATGATTACTTTGATAAAAATTAGGCCAGGTGCTGTGGTTCACGCCTGTAATCCCAGCACTTTGGGAGGCCAAGGTGGGTGGATCAGGAAGTCAGGAGGTGGAGATCATCTTGGCTAACATGGTGAAACCCCATCTCTACTAGAAACACAAAAAATTAGCCGTGTGGTGGCGGGCACCTGTAGTCCCAGCTACTCGGGAGGCTGAGGCAGGAGAATGGCGTGAACCCGGGAGGCGGAGCTTGCAGTGAGCCGAGATCGCACCACCGCACTCCAGCCTGGGTGACAGAGCGAGACTCCGTCTCAAAAAAAAAAAAATTAAAAACATGCTTAGTCACCAAAATTCACTCAAGAAGAAATAAATAACATAATCCTATGCTAATTAAAGAAGTTAAATTCATAGTTTAAAACCTTCCAGGGGCTGGGCGCGGTGGCTCACGCCTGTAATCCCAGCACTTTGGGAGGCCGAGGCAGGTGGATCACGAGGTCAGGAGATCGAGACCATCCTGGCTAACATGGTGAAACCCCATCTCTACTAAAAAGAACAAGAAAATTAGCCGGGCGTGGTGGCGGGTGCCTGTAGTCCCAGCTACTCGGGAGGCTGAGGCAGGAGAATGGCGTAAACCCGGGAGGCGGAGCTTGCAGTGAGCTGAGATCGCGCCGCTGCACTCCAGCCTGGGCCACAGAGCAAGACTCCGACTCAAAAGAAAAAAAAAAAAAAAACCTTCCAAGAAGAAAATTCCAGGCCCACATAGTTTCACTGGTGAATCTAATAAAAATTTAAGGAATAAATAACACCAATTCTACATGGTCTGTTCCAGAAACATACAAGAGGAGGGATCACTTCCCAACTCATTCCAAGAGGCCAACACTCCTCTGATACCAAACCAGAGACAGGGCAAGGAAAGAAAAAAGAAAGACCAGTATCTCCCACGAACTCATGCGAAACTCCTCAACTAAACATCAGTAAATCACGGTTGGTGAAGACATTAAAAGCACAGCACATCACGACCAACTGAGGTTTTTCTCAGGAAAGCAAGCTTGGTTCAGTGTTCAGAACCAACCCGTGTAATTCACAGTATTAATGCACCAAAGAAAAAATGCCGGCTGTTCATCTCAACAGATGTAGAAAAAGCATTTGACTAAATTCAGTATCCATTCATGATTTTTAAAACACCACTTTCAGCAATGTAGGAATAGAAGGGAATTTCCTTATTCTGATAGTGAACATCTACCAAAAAAACCTACTGCTAACAACATACATAGCAAAAGATGAAATGTTTTCCCACTAAGATTGGGACCAGCCCGAGGATGGCCGCTCCCCACTCCTAGCCAGCACCGTGCTGGAAGTCCTAGACAGAGCAGTGAAGCAAGGAAAGTAGAAGGCATAGGAGTGGAAAGCAAGAGAAGAGTACTGCCTATGTACAAACTCTCAAGAAACCCACAAAAAAGCTTAAGAAAATTAAGTGAGTTGCTAGCAGGGAACAGTTGGAATTCAAAATTTTTAAAGTTCATTAATAGCAGCAAAAACCATGAATTGCTTACATGCAAGTCTCACAGCCTAGGTCTAGGCACCATCTACGTGCTGAGAATTACAGAACCACTGATAAAGAAGACCGAAATCAATGGAAGGCCTGCGGTGCTCATGCGTTGAAGACTCAGTATGACTGTGTCCACCCTCCCCATAGTCCATCTCCAGATTCACCGAAATCCTATTCAGAATCCCATTTTCTGCAAATATCTACAAGCTGATTCTGACATCTTTATGGAAAGGCCTAGGAACCATTTTGAAAAGGAAGCAGTTGGAACTCACACCGCCTGCTTTCCAGATTTGCTCTGAAGCCACAGCAGGACAGTGTGGGGAGAGGACAGTGTGGGGCCATGGACACAGTCCAGCAGTAGAACCACACGACTGGGGCCAGCCGGCTTTTGGCAAAGTGAAAAGGCCGGGCACGGAGAAAGACTTGTCAGCAAATGGGGCTACAACAACAGGACTCCCATATTTTTAAAAAACACAACCCATGCCTTACGTTTTATACAAAAATTCAGCTTGAGATGGACCGTGGACCTAAACATAAAACAACATTTAAAACTATACAACTTGTACAAGAAAACATAGAGATGGCCTTTGCTGACGGAGAGTAAGGAAGGAGATCCCAGACGTGGCGTCAGATACGCGATTCGTGAAAGATGAAAACGGATAGGCTGCACTTCATCAGAGTCTAAAACTTCTGGCCTAGCGAGGGGGCTCAGGCCTGTAATCCTGACACGTTGGGAGGCTGAGGCAGGAGGATGACTTCAGCCCAGGAGTTCAAGACCAGCCTGGGCAATACAGCGAGACCCCCATCTCTATTTTTTTTTTTTAAAGCTTTTTTTGTTTTTTTTTTTGTTTTTTGTTTTTTTTGAGACAGAGTCTCGCTCTGTCGCCCAGGCTGGAGTGCAGTGGCGCAATCTCGGCTCACTGCAAGCTCCGCCTCCCGAGTTCACGCCATTCTTCTGCCTCAGCCTCCTGAGTAGCTGGGACTACAGGCGCCGCCACCTCGCCCGGCTAATTTTTTGTATTTTTAGTAGAAACGGGGTTTCACTGTGGTCTCGATCTCCTGACCTTGAGATCCGCCCGCCTCGGCCTCCCAAAGTGCTGGGATTACAGGCGTGAGCCACCACGCCCGGCCCCCATCTCTATTTAAAACACTCTTTTGACTTTTGTCCACAAAAGACTGAGAGAATGAAAAGACAAGCCTCAGACTAGGAGAAAATATCTGTAAATCACATATCTAACAAAGACTTGTAATTAAACTATATACAGAACTGTATAAACTCAACTGTAAGAAAACCTGATTTAAAAAGGGATGGAAGTTTCGAACAGACACTTCAGCCAAGAGGACACGCCTATGGGCAGATACAGCCTGAACTGTTACCAGGGAAATACAAGGTTCAGCCGCCGGAGCTGTCACTCGGACGTTGGGAGGGCCCTGATCCAAGAACCAGCAGCAGAGGAGGGTGCGCGGCCGGACGGCTCAGGCCCTGCAGGCCCTGGCGTGGCGAGACGGCTGCAGAGCGTGGACGCCGGGCACACCTGCCACCTGCACTCGTTGCACACCAGCCCCACGCCCAGGACGTACCCGCGGGAAGGGCAGCGTGTGTCACGTGCGGAGCGAGTGTTCAGCCGCTGTATTCATCACAGCCCAGCCTGGAAGCAGCCAACACGGACGGCGACGGCCGGTGCCAGATCCACCCCGGGGCATCCACAGTGGGCCGGCTCCGCGGTGAAAAGCAGCAGGCGGTGGGGGCCCGGGACAGCACGAGTGAGCTCGGAGGCCGGACGCGGAAGAGGCCAGGTCGGGAAGCCAGGCTGATGGCCTGCGGGATACCTGGGAAAGCCAGGGGTGGGGGTGGGGGTGAGGTTGGGGTTGGGGGCCGGGCCGGGTCTGTCGCTGAGGCTGGGAACTGCGGGTTGGGGGAACTGTCCTGCGTCTCTGCGCTGCGTCTTCGCGGTGGCGGTGGTTCCGGGACGCTGATTTGTGCATTCCCATAAAGCTGAGCTCTGATGAGCCGGCAGGTCCTTTTGCATCAATCTTTGGGTCCATTTGTGACATTCCCTGACAATTGACGCCCCAAAGTAGAACTTCCAGGTCAAAGTGCGCGTGGTCTTTGAAGGCTTTTAAAAAACGTCAGTACAGAGTTTTACGAGTTTATACCCCACCCGCCCGGGCCACGGTGGGTCCCAGAACCCTGGCTGTGACTGTGACCCGTGGGACACTTGTCTGCTGGGGACGGGGCTGAGTGTGTGTGGCTGTCTGGGGAGCAACTCAACAGCTTCTAGTAAACGTTGAAGGGGGGCCTGTCTGGCAAAGGTGAGGATGTGCTTGTGTGTCTGAGAAACCAGCTGTTCCACTTTCAGGTGTCCTGAGCAAACGCAGGCCGTGAGCACACGGCGTTCCCAGCGGGCGTGGTTTGGTTTTCGCTTTGGTGGTAGTGGATGATGCCGTTTACAGGGCCTGTCCTGGCGGCTGCAGCGCCTTCTGCCATTTAACCGGCGTCATCACAGGCATGTCCATCAGGACCCCACGCAGCCCGGCCCACTGACCCCCAACTCAGGTGTGCCTGGGTGGGGACCATCCCCTCACCCCCATCTAGTCAGTCCCCACATCCTCACGTTTCTATCCCAACCCCCGCCCTGCCATCTTTTCTTCTCCCAGTGCCTCCCGGAGGCTGGGCCCTCTTCTCCCACCAGCCTCCCGCCTCCAATTCCGGTGGCACAGGCTGAGCTCTCTCTGCCAGCGTGAAGCCAGAGCTCAGCTCCCCAGCACAGCACCAAAGCTGCAGGGCCTCCATCCTCATGCCCCTCCCCCATGCCATGTCCCTGTTCTCAGCCCTCCTCCCGCCCCTGCCTGTGGGCCCCACACCTGCACCCCCAAGAGAATTCTCCCCATCTAGGTCCCTCCTAATGACAAACACTTCCATTCTCAGTCCTTCAAGGAGGTCCTCAGCTCTGCAGCCCCCACCACTGCTGGGTTCCCGTCCTCTGGTGAGAGCAGCCACCCGGCAGGGACTGACTGGTTCCCCTCCTCAGCTCCCCCAGTGGGCTGCAGCCCCGGCCACTGGGTCCCTGGGGGAGAGCCAGGCTGTGATGTCCCGATGTGGCAGAGGAGAAGGGCTGGATCTGCGCCTGGGTGCGGCAGCTCCCCGGGCCATAGGGCAGGAATTCTAGATTCTGGGATTTCTTTCATCGTTGCTTCGTGTTTTCTACCTAGAGCTGAGACATGCTTGTGGTTTCCAAAGAGACTGGGCACGCCTGAGGCGCACAGACACGTGGGTTCGTGATCTGGGAGCCACGGGGGCAGGGGTCCGCCTGGCTCTGTGTTCCTCAGGGGGGCTCATCCTGGGGCCCAGGAACTCGGGAGCAGTTTACCCAGAGGTTCCTGCACGTGGGAGCAAACTCGCTTTTCACGTTCATAGAAACAGCAGCATGTGGGTCGGTGATGCAGCCGAGACACCATCCCTGAAACCTGTGATGATCAGAGCGTCCTGACACCAGGGCTGGGAGGCCCACACTGATCTCTGAGTTTGGGGTCCACTTTCCCTCCCCATAGAAGCACTTTCCCAGCTCTTGGGGTCCTGCTTACACCCCTCACAGTCCCCAGCCCTGGAATCCGAGACCACAGACCCCACCCCGACAGCAGAGGGCGGAAGCTGCCAGTAGGGCCTGCTCTGCAGCCCCCGCCCAGCCCCGACCTTGGGTCCTGCACAGAGGACGGAACGTCGTGGAGCAGCCCAGGGCTGCGGGGCAGGGTCTGAAGGTGCCCGCCCAGCCAAGGCAGGCAGAAGCCGGCCCTGGGACCCCACAGAAAACCCTGAATGTCTGTTAAAACGCACAAAAAAGCCAAACAAATCTAGAGGGCGGGGGCTGTGTGGGCCTCAAAACTGGGTGAGTCAGGCTGAATATAGACTTTTTCTCTGACCTGATTTTTGGCCAAGTAGACCAGATGCATCCAATCTGATCAATCAGGGTCTGTTTTCTGGGTTGAAAGTTCCGGAAACGTGCCCGCCGACTGTCCCACCTGTGGCTCCACAGGTGGTCTCTAACCACGGGCAGACCCGGTCCAGGCGGTTTCTGACCCTGAGTGCAGCTGCACCCGGTCCCTCCTCGTTGTGGGCGGGGGGACATTCAGGACACACAGCCCAGGTGCTCCTGCCGGGCCGGTCCCCAAGCCCCGCCAGGGACGCAGATTCCTCAGAGGGCTCGTGTGGAAGGCAGCGTCGACCAGTGGTTAGGACGGTGCCCTGGGGCCAGCCTGCCTGGCTTCAGTCCTGGGTGTGCAACCTGGCGACCTGCCAGGGGACATGGGACGGGGACACACAGGGGACACGAGGGAGATGCTTGCAGGGACACGGGGACAGGGACATGGGGATGGGGACAGGGACATAGGGAGGAATGTGAGAGATGCCTGAGGGGACACGGGGACAGGGACACAGAGAGGGACACGGGGACAGAGATACAGGGACAGGGACATGGAGACATAGGGTCACAAGGACATAGGGACGGGACAGTCAGGAGGGGAGATGAGGCAGATGCCTGTGGGGACACAGAGGGACATGGGGACAGGGACATGCAGAGGGGGCATTCGGGAGGGATAGGAGGGGACAGGAGGGAGATGCCTATGGGGAAACGGGGACAGGACACGGGGACGGAAACGCTGAGACAGCAGAGGCAGAGGCGGAGGCCGCCCTGGGCCAGAAGCCACGAGGCTGTTTCCAGGACGTGCTGGGCTCAGAGCCACGAGGCTGTCTTGGGGCCGACCTGTGCTGAGATGCCTGGTGCCGCTTCTCAGCAGGTGTCAGAAGGTTCACGGGCCTCGAGCTCCAGCCTGAATTTGCCGCCTCCTGGTCACCGCCACGCAGAGACAGATGTGGGAGGGAGGACTCGGCCTGGGCACCTCCTGAGCTGAGAACTTTCTAACCACCCAAATCCCAATGCCCCCCCGGCTGGGCACATCAGGGTTTCAAACCTGGATCCAGCCTCCCTGGGGCTCACACACCGTGTCACACACCATGGATGCTGGAGCCTGGCGTCCCGAGGGCTCACAGCCCCAGTGGTTCGGAGCGCCAAGGCCCCTGAGCTCTGCCCCGAGAGCCGCCTGCACCCGGACACCCTGCCAGGTGGGAGGGGCTTTGCAGGGTCTCCCTTGGGCACAGATCGGGGCCCGGGGACTGGCTCCCCCACTGTTCCTACAGCCGTGAGGCTCGGAATGGACTGGAGCCAGGGATCCGCACAGAAGCCACCCGCCTTGAATGTCGGTCAAGACTTCACTGTGGTCGGTGGCCAGGGAAGGCTGCAGAGGGAGGTGAATGGGGAGCGGACGTCTGACGGGGCCACCGTCTCGGGCTCACAGGGTAATTGCCTTGGAGACATGATGAAGGCCACACATTCTGAATGCATTTAACACCCTTTAACACGGTTCAGATGGTGTCTTGTTACGTGTATTTTACCACAGTTTTTAAAATGCTAGGACAAAACCCACGCCCCAGACCTAGGCTTCGGGTGGAGGAGGTCACAGGGAGCACCCAGACCTAGGCCTTGGGGGTGGAGGAGGCCATGGGGAGCACCCAGACCTAGGCCTCAGGGGTGGAGGAGGTCACAGGGAGCACCCAGACCTAGGCCTTGGGGGTGGAGGAGGCCACGGGGCACCCAGACCTAGGCGTCAGGGGTGGAAGAAACTGTGGGGAGCACCTACCAGGCCCAGATTCAGCCCTGTCCATGGGGTGGGGACCACGTTTGGGGCATGTGCTGGGACCGGTTCACGGGGCTTTTACCAGCTGTGCTGACAGGCTGCAGACTCTTGAGAAGGCCCCCAGCCCAGCTCTGGGGCTGGGTCGGCCCTGAGGCTGCAGTAGGGCTGGGACAGCGGCGTCCTCCGTATGAAGCCGCAGTGGGGCTGGGACAGCGGCGTCCTCCGTATGAAGCCGCAGCGAGGTTCTCATTCCCGTTTCCCTGATGACCAGTGATGTCGAGCATCTTTTCATGTCCTTCCTGAAAGTTCAGAGCTCTTCTTCGAGGAATGTCTGTTAAGACCTTTTGCCCATTTTTTTTTTTTTTTTTTTGAGTCTCTGTCGTCCAGGTGATCTCAGCTTACTGCAACCTCCTCCTCCCAGGTTCAAGCAATCCTTGTGCCTTGGCCTCCCGAGTAGCTGAGATTACAGGCGTCCACCACCACTCCGGGCTATTTTTTTTTGTGTGTTTTCAATGGAGACAGATTTTCACCATGTTGCCCAGGCTGGTCTCGAACTCCTGACCTCAAATGATCTGCCCACCTTGGCCTCCCAAAGTGCTGGGATTACAAGCATGAGCCACCGCACTGGCCCTCCATTGCCCAATTTTAACTTGGGTTGTCTTTATTGTTGAGCTATAAGAGTTCCTTATCTATTCTGGATGCAAGTACCTTATCAAGGATCCGATTTCCAAATACTTCCTTCCATAGTGGGTTGTCTGTTCACTTTCTTGCTATTGTCCTTCGAGGCACAAATGTTTCTAATTTTTATGAAGTTCAGTTTATCAATTTTTTGTGCTTTTGATGCCGTATCTCATAGCCCTTGGCCAGTCCTTTGTCATGAAGATTTTACCCCATGTCTCCTTCTCAGAGTTGTGTAATTTTGGCACCCACATTTTGAGGTTTGGTCCATTTTTTCTTAATTTTTGCGTATGGTTCAGGTAAGCGCTCAGCTGGATTCTTTTGTGTGTGGACATCAAGGCACCCCAGTACCGCTTGATAACAAACTGTTCTTCCCCTACTGAATGGTCAGAATTTAGAATTTCTTTCAGCAGTGTTTTGTAGTTATCAGAGTATGAGTTGTTTTTGTTTTTTTGTTAGTTATTCTGATGCATTTCTTCCTTTTGACGCTGTTGTGAGTAGAATTACATTAATTGTTCATTGTGAGTGTATAGAGATAGTTGATTTTTGTTTATTGTCGCATATTCTACAACCGTGTTGAACTCACTAGTTTTAATGGGTGTTTTTAGTGGATTCCTAAGGATTTTCTATATACGAGGTCCTGTCATTTGTGAACCAACATGACCTTGTCATTGGCCTAGCAGGTGTCTCTGCACATTCTGTTTAACCTGCCTGATCGCCCTGGCCGGAACATCCAGTACGGAATCCACTGGAAGTGACAAGAACAGGCGTTAGCATCTCATTCCTGAACGGACGGGAGCACGGAGTGTTTCGTTACTACGTGTGATGTTAGCTGTGGGTTTTTATAGATGCCTTTTTGTGGCGGTTTCCTGTTTGTTGAGTGTTTCTGTCATGAAAAGATGTTGGATTTTGTCGAAAGCTTTTTCTTCATCAGTGGCGTGATCGTGTGATTTTTCTTTTCTATAATATTGATATGATGTATTACGTTAATGGGTTTTCAGATGTTAAACCAGCCTTGCGTCCTTGGGATACATTCCACTCAGTCCTGATGTCTGATTCTTTTTCTACACTGCCGGATTCAGCTTGTTGATACTCTGTTGAATCTTTTAATGTCGGTATTCATATGTGATTTTCTTGTGATACTTCATCTGGTTTTTGTATCAGGGTGATGTTGGCCTCAGAATGACCTGGGAAGCCTTCTCTCCACTTCTGTATTTTCATAATAGTTTGTGAGGAATTGGTATTAATTCCTTTTTTATGAATAAAATTTTATTTTATTTTTTTGTTTAATAATCTCAGGTTTTATTTTAGATTTAGGAGGCACGTGTGCAGGTCTGCTACCTGGGTATATTGTGTGATGCTGAGGTTTGGGGTAGGATTGGTCCTCTCACCCAGGTACCAAGCACAGCACCCAACGGCACATTTTCCAGGCTTTGCTCCTTCATGCTCCCCCCGGCAGTCCGCAGGGCCTGCTGTTGCCATCTTTATGTCCATGAGCACCCGACGTTTAGCTCACATTTACAAGCGAAAACATGCTGTATTTCGTCTTCTGTTCCTGCGTTAATTTGCTTGGGATAATGGCCTCCAGCTGCAGAGGACAAGACGTCATTCTTTCTGTGGCTGTGGATATTCTCCTTTGACCGTTTGGTTGGATTCAGTGAAGCATCTGGCCCTGGGCTTTTCTTGTGGGTAGTTGGAGGGTTTCTGGCTGAGCCTCTTCACTGTGATGGGTCTGTGCAGATTCTCTGTTTCTTCCTCCTGTTTCTGTAGTTTGTTTTTCTGTGAATGGATCCATTTTACCTAAGTTATCTATTGTGTTGGCACACGATTATTCACAGTGCTGCTTTATTGCCCTTTTTACGTTTGTAAGGGCAAGAGTTACGTCTCCACTTTCATTTCTGATTCTAGTAAATGGAATTTTCTCTGTTTCTTCTGCTCAAACGAGCTAAAGATTTGTTGATTTTGTTGATCTTTTCCAAGAACCAGCCTTTGGTTTCATTGGTTTCTCTATGGGTTTTGTCTTCCCTGTTTTATTAGTTCGTGCTCTCATCTGTTATTTTCCTTCCCTGCCTGCTTTAAATTTTATTTACTTTTGTTTTCCCAGTTGTCTTAGAGTGGAGTGTGAGCTTATTAATTTGAGATCTTTCTTCTTATAGGCATTGACAGCTACAAATTTCCCTCTAAGCATTACTTTTTCTTTTTATTTATTTATTTTATTTTTTATTTTTATTTTTGAGACAGGGTCTCGCTCTGTCACCCAGGCTGGAGTGCAGTGGCACCATCAGGGCTCACTGAAGCCACAACCCTTTAGACTCAGGGGATCCTCCCATCTCAGCCTCTCGAGTAGCTGGGACTGCAGGCGTGCACCACCACACCCAGCTAAATTTTGTGTATCTTGTAGAGATGGGGTTTCACCATGTTGCCAGGCAGGTCTCCAACTCCTGAGCTTAAGTGATCCTCCCGCCTCGGCCTCCCAAAGCGCTGGGATTACAGGCATGAGCCGCTGCGCTGGCCCTCTGAGCATGGCCGTCTGAGCATTACTTTAGCTGCCCCACGTAAGTCTGGATATGTCCTGTCTTCATTCTTACTCATCTCCAAGTCTGACTCCCTTCTGATTTCTTGGTTGACCTCTTTGATTATCTAGGAATATGTTTAATTTCCACATATTTGTGAGGTTCCCAATTTTTTCTTGTCATTAATTTCTAATACTGTGGATGGAGACTATACTTGTATTATTTCTATCCTTTTAAATGTGTTGAGGTTGGTTCTATGGCTGGTATATGTCCTGTTCTGCAGACTGTTCCGTGTGCACATCGGAAAAACGTATATTGCGTTGTTGAGTGACACGTTCTACTGATGTCTGTGAGGTCCGTTCGGCTCATGGTGGTGTTCATGCCTTCTGTTTCCTTGGCTCTCCTGTATAGTAGTTCTGTCCATTATTGAAAGTGCCGTATTAATTAGCTGGGCACAGTGGTGCGCCCCTGTAGTCACAGCCACTCAGGAGGCTGAGGCAAGAGAATCGCTTGAACCTGGGAGGCAGAGGTTGCAGTGAGGCGAGATCATGCCATTGCTCTCCATCCGGGTGACAGAGTGAGACTCCGTCTAAAAAACAATAAAAATTAAAATTAAAAAGAGGGGTAATGAAGTCTCCAGCTATTATTATGGAATGTCTCTTTCTCAATTTCTGTTTCTGTTCAGTTTTTTCTTCATTTACTTATTGCCGTATCATTGGTACATATGTTTTAATGGTTTTATCTTCTTGCTGGATTGACCTGTTGATCATTACATATTATCTCGAGTAACACTTTTTGTTTTAACATCTACTTTGTCTATTAGCTTTCCTGTGGTTGCTGTTTGGATGATACATCTTTTCCCATCTTTTTACATTGTATCTATTTGTGTCTTTGAATCTAAAGTGTGTCTCCTGTAGACAACATTTAGTTCAATTATTTTTTAAAACCCACTCTGCTTTTGATTGGGTTGTTCGCTCCATTCATATCTAATGTCATGATTGATATAGTTGGGTCTGTGTCTGCCACATCTTATTTTCTGTTTCATGCACCTCACGGATCATGTTGTTTCTGTATCCTTCCTTAGCTGCTTTCTTTTGCATTGGTTATTTTCTTATGGAGCATTTTAATTGCACTAATTTTTTATATATACATATAAATATGTGTGTGTGTGTGTGTGTGTGTATATATATATATATATATATAGAGAGAGAGAGAGAGAGAGGAGGTCTCTCGCCCAGACTGGAGTGCAGTGGTATAATCTCTGCTCACTGCAGCCTCTGCCTCCTGGGATCAAGTGATTCTCCTGACTCAGCCTCCCAAGTAGCTGGAATTACAGACGCACACCACCACACCCAAGTAATTTTTGTATTTTTAGTAGAGACAGGGTTTTGCCGTGTTGGCCAGGCTGGTCTTGAACCCCTTGACCTCAGGTGATCCACCTGCCTTGGCCTCATAAAGTGCTGGGATCACAAGCATGAGCCACCACACCCAGCCCAGTAATGATATTTTAAAGGTTTTTTTAGTTATTTATTTTAGTGTTTGCTCTGGAGTTTACCATAAATAATCAGAACCTGCTTCAGGTTTGTGCTTAATTCCAGTGAGATGAAGATGTTACGCCTGTATAGCTGTATTTGCTTTTCTCCCTTTTGGTGCAATTGTTGTGATACACATTGTTACAATTATTGCTTTTGCTTCACTATGTGTCATTTCCTTAGACCATTACACCTTTGCTCCCACACACCTCTGCTCCCACAAACCTCCTTTGGGCTTTTATTGGCAAACATTACATATATATTACATTTCTATATGCTGCAGGTTTAATACATTATATACATCTTATTTTTATACAGTTGCTGTTCAAATCAATTAAGAAAAAAATGCATTTATAGTGTCTTTTCTAATTACATAATAACCTTTACTAACACTTTTTGTGTCGATCCACATTTTCATCTGGGGTCACCTGCTTTCAGCCTGAAGAACCTTCTTTAGTATTTCTTGTGAGGCAGGTCTGCTAAGCAGTGAATTCTCTCAATTTTTGTTTACCTGGGAAAGTGTTTATTTTTTACTTTAATTTTTCAACAGTAACTTTGCTGGATATAGGATTCTTGATTGGCAGGGATTTTTTCCTTTGAGCACTTTGGATATGCTATTCCACTGCCTTCTGGCTTGCAGTGTTTCTGCTGATAAATCAGCTGTTTATCTGTGAAGTTCCTTTGTAAGTGATCTTCATTTTGCTCTTGCTGCTTCCATACTTTTTCCTTGTCTTTGACCTTCATTACGTTTATTATGATGTGTCCATCTGTGGGTCTCTGTGTTTATCCTGCTTGGAGTTCATTGAGCTTCCTGGATATATAGGTTATTGTTTTTAATAAATTGAGGGGTTTTTTTCCACCATTATCTCTTTGCATAGTTTTTCTTCTCCCTTCTCTCCTCTCCTTGGATATTCCCATTATGCATACGTGGGGGCATATAATGGTGTCCTGCACTTCTCGAGGCGCTGTGTGTTTTATTCTTTTTGTCTCTGTTCTTCAGCATAATTCCTGTCAAACTATCTTCATGTTTACTAATTCTTTTTTCTGCCAGTTAAAACCTACTGTTAAGCTTTTCTAGTGATTTTTAATTTTTTTTATTTTAATTATTGCACTTTCCAATTCCAGAATTTCCATTTGGGTATTTTTTTAAATGTCCATCTCTTTACCAACAGCCTCTATTTGTGGCATTTTCACTTACGCTTCCTTTAGTTTTGTGAACATACTGATAGTGGCTGCTTTGAAATCTCATTCTGTTAAATTTGACATTTGGTCACTCTCACAGCAGTTTTTGTTGCCTGCTTTCTTCCTGATGTATGAGTCATACTCTCCTTTTCTTTTTCTTCCTTCCTTCCCCTCCTCCTCTTCCACACATCTTGTCATCGTTAGACACTAGACATTTTAGACAAGATACTCTAGCCCTTTGGGTAGTCCCCATCCTGGGCCTGTTACTCACTGGTTTAGTCTTTTGGTGACTGGCTGGGTTACTGTCGTGATGCCCGTGCGCCCTTCCTCCTCCCCAGCAACAGTCTCTGTGTCGGGGCAGCGCCAGTGTGCCACAGTCACCCTAGGATGACAGGGTTTGGGGAGCAACCTCTTCCTCTGTCTCACTGACCACACCCAGTAGTTAAAACTCCAAGTTGCCAGCTGAGAGCTCTGTTATTCCTCTACAACCTGATCATATTGCAGCTCCTTCTCATTGCTTTCTGAGAGTGCCTGACGTTGTTCTGACCCAGGAGGGCTCCTGCCAGCTGTCTTCTCCCCTCATTCCCCAGCACCCTAGCCAGCCTGCATCTAGGCTACATGGTCAGCAGACGCATGAATCTGCTAATTCACTTCACCTCCACCTCTGATAGTGTTGAGAGTGTCCTTAGGTGTAAGCTTCATGTTCTGTTGCAAATGAGGTCAGTTCCTTTGAGAGGAGATTACTTCCTGCATCTCCCTCCTGGCAGAAATCTCTGAGCCACGGATTTGGGGGATGGGGACAAGGGCAAGCCTCAGTGTGAATGAAACCCTCCCTCTCTAGGAGCTGAGAGCTTGATTGGGGGGGAAGGGGGGCAGCAGCCTGAGACTTCATCGGCCTCTCCTGGCCTGGAATCACTTCAGCAAGGGCAGTCAGGCCCTATCTTCTCAGTGTGCCACACCAAGGCCAGCCTCCCACCCGTGACACCCAAGGCCAGCCTCCCTCCCGTGACACCCAAGGCCGGCCTCCCTCCCATGACGCCCAAGGCCGGCCTCCCGCCCGTGACGCCCAAGGCCGGCCTCCCGCCCGTGACGCCCAAGGCCGGCCTCCCTCCCGTGACGCCCAAGGCCGGCCTCCCTCCCGTGACGCCCAAGGCCGGCCTCCCGCCCGTGACGCCCAAGGCCGGCCTCTTGCCTGACGCCCAAGGCCGGCCTCCCTCCTGTGACGCCCAAGGCCAGCCTCCCTCCCGTGACGCCCAAGGCCAGCCTCCCGCCTGTGACGCCCAAAGCCAGCCTCCCATCCACGAGAGTGGGGACTGGGCAGGAGGAGGGAGCCCCACCCGCCACCGGACTCCCCAAGGACCTAGCCCCAGGAGCTGAGGGCAGAATGTGAGATGGTGATGTCGGCCCATTCTGGGGGAAGAAGCCCCCTGACTGGGAGCTGTGGGTGGGGTGGGGGTGGGAGGGCTGTGTCCCTGGCTGCAGCCATTCCACATGGAGTCTCCTCCTGGCCAAGCTGAGGAGGAGGATGCAGTCTTGACACAGATACCACAAATGCTCTTTCTTACAGAATGTTCACATATAAATAGATGTTTCTTTGTTTGCTGTTTGCTCTTAAGATCATTTCCCAAGGCTTTAAAAGGTCAAAGGTTTAAACATTATTTTCACCAGTTTTCTGGGTCAGCTAAGGGCATCCGCTCTCAAGCCCGAAGTGATCACCATTAAATCTTGCTGGTTTTTCATTTTTTTTTTTTTTCCAAATAGAACTGGGCCTGTTTGTCAATATCCCTTGCACCCGCTTCCGTGGGTTGGCGCGGGAAGGGTGGCCTGGGGACGCCTCTGGTCCTGGGGAAGGAAGGGCGCAGCGCCCCGGCCCTCCAACAGGCCTGCGCCCCCAACCCCACGTCCCCAACCCCACGTCCCCTTTCCCCGCAGGGCGAGTGCTCCCCCAAGTGCCGCAGCCTGTTCGTGCTGGAGACCGTGTGCGTGGCCTGGTTCTCCTTCGAGTTCCTGCTACGCTCCCTGCAGGCCGAGAGCAAGTGCGCCTTCCTGCGCGCGCCGCTCAACATCATCGACATCCTGGCGCTGCTGCCGTTCTACGTGTCCCTGCTGCTGGGGCTGGCGGCGGGCCCCGGCGGGACCAAGCTCCTGGAGCGCGCGGGGCTGGTGCTGCGGCTGCTGCGCGCGCTGCGCGTGCTCTACGTGATGCGCCTGGCGCGCCACTCGCTGGGGCTGCGCTCGCTGGGCCTGACCGTGCAACGCTGCGCGCGCGAGTTCGGGCTGCTGCTGCTGTTCCTGTGCGTGGCCATGGCGCTCTTCGCGCCGCTGGTGCACCTGGCCGAGCGCGAGCTGGGCGCGCGCCGCGACTTCTCCAGCGTGCCCGCCAGCTACTGGTGGGCCGTCATCTCCATGACCACCGTGGGCTACGGCGACATGGTTCCGCGCAGCCTGCCCGGGCAGGTGGTGGCGCTCAGCAGCATCCTCAGCGGCATCCTGCTCATGGCCTTCCCGGTCACCTCCATCTTCCACACCTTCTCACGCTCCTACTCCGAGCTCAAGGAGCAGCAGCAGCGCGCGACCAGCCCCGAGCCGGCCCTGCGGGAGGACAGCACGCGCTCGGCCACGGCCACCGAGGACAGTTCGCAGGGCCCCGACGGCGCGGGCCAGGCCGCCGACTCTGCGGAGGCGCTGTGGGTGCGGGCAGAGCGCTGATGCCTGCACCGCCCGCACGGGGATCCCCCGCCCCCTCCAGCTGCAGCGTCGGGACCCCCGAGGCGCGCCGAGGGGCGGGGGTCGTCTGGCTCTGGGGAGCAGCTCCTGCCGGCCGCGTCCTCGGCCCTCCTGTGTGAGCAGCCCCAGAACTCGGCGGGGCCCCTCCTGACTCCCCTGGCAGCGCTGGGCGAAGTCACTGGCCTGTGTCCTGCCCTGCTTCTTTCTTTGGATTTTTAATTTTTTATACCTAGATAGAAATAAATTTAGTAAGTCCCAGAAGTTCCACGCGGACTGTGGATGACTTCGTTCCCCCCCCCCCCCCCCCGCCCCCGACTTTTCCTGCCTCCGGCCAGGGAGAAAGGGGTAGCGCAGCCCTTGCCAGGCCCCCATGGCACCCAGAATGGGCACCCTACGGAAGGAGGCCCTCCGCATCCACCTCTGCCCAAGGCCACATCACCTTCCCAGGGATGGGACAGAGGTTTGAGCCGACGCTCACAGCACCCCCAGTGCCGCCCCAGTAACTGCCCTTTTGGTGGTCAGGGAAGAGGATTCCAGCCCTGACCTCTAACCTCCATTCCCCGACACCACCTCCCTGGGGAATCTTCAAGGCTTGACCTCAGGGAGGGTGACAAGGGCCTCCTGACACTCCCTCCGCATAAGGTCTGCGTGTGGCATTGCAACCCTTCCATGGCCGCCTTCTGGGCCTTTCTGCAGGTGGAGAGGAAGGAAATTTCCACACCGCGCTGCTCTGCACGCGTTCATTTTGATGAGTTCACCCAGGAAACTTGAGACATGATGGCCACAGCCCGAAGCGGAAGGGGGATGCCTCACCAGAGGGTCCCACTGTCCATTACACAGCAGGAGTCCGTAGGGGACGCAGGTGTGGAGAAAGGGGAGATGTGCATGGCCCCGGTGAGTGCCTGAGTGCAAGCCCCAGTCCTTTTCCATAGCAGACCTGCAGCAACCCACCGGGACCACGTGGGGCTCAGACCTGCCTCCCCCAACAGCCAGGTCAGCTGGTGCCCCAGGTGCCCATGACACGGAGGGTCCATGGACGCCAGGCACACAGCGCGGGTGGGCCTGGGGTCTGGCTCTGCACTGAGGGCCACTCTCACAGTGACAGCCTTGGGTCTTGCTCAGGAATGAGCAGAGCTTGGTACTGGTCTGAGAGGCCCACGCAGAGGACAGCCCGAGGGGCCACGCGCTGAGGCCGGTGCCCCCTACTTGCTGCTTGTCCCAGCATTGCTGGTGACCCCCAAAGACAGAAGAATTCCTCCTGTGCGGTGAGGTGCTGACCACCACGAAGACCCCCAGAAATAAACCCAAGTCGTTCTTCCACGGAGGGCCAGGTCAGAGGTGGGGAATGTCGGGGGATGGGGAGTCTTGGACCTGCCCCTCCCCACTTTGGGCTGCAGGGTCTGGCCAGGGAGCCCCGGGCCCACCAGAGGCCACCCTGGGTCACCAGGATGGGGGTGCCGGGCACTTGTGCTGAGATTGGGGTGGGGGGACATTTCCTCCTGAGCAAGTGCCCACCCAGCCCCTGGGCATCCTTTTCCCTCTACAGGTGCCCTGTGGGCCACCCTCTCAGGCCCCTGGGAAGGGCACAGGGCTGGGGCTCAGGGCAGGCCTCAGTTTCCTCATGTGGTGAGAGGAATGTGAACTTCTCAGGCTCCCACGACCTGCTCTCTCTCACTGGGAGGAGTCCTCGGCCTCCTGCTTCCCCCGTGGTGCTTTGTTGCTTAAAACTGTCAGAAGGCATCGCAGGGTGGCAGTGCCTTGAGAGTTGAGAAACGCAGCTATTTCCACCGCTGCCCCCACCCCCCACGGCTCCCACAGTGTGGGGTTGAGACCTTGCCCCCATTTCCTGTTAAAACCCGGTGGCCCAGAGTGGTCCCCAAGAACTGCCTGTCTCCACACCCTGAAGACGCACAGCCCCACCCCTGCGCGAGACCTCGGGTTCATCTGGCACCACCCACCAGCACTTGAGGAGGACGATTTGTGTCCCAGACGTTCTAGACGCGCTGGCCTTCATCTCCCATCTTCCCCCAGGCTGCTGCTGGGATGTGGCCTGTGCCCTCTCCTAGTACCCGGATGGGCCCTTCAACCCAAATCCTGCCCTGCACCCATGCGACTGGTTTTTTACTGGACAAAGAAACTCGCATCTTGCCTTCAATGTAAACACTGCATGGAATCGCAGTGCGCACACAGCTCCACCTCTATGAGCTGCTCCCAGATCACAAATCTGGAAACGCTTCTCTTGGCCTTTAAAGGAGGCGTTTCCCATGCTCTGAGCCTTCAGTGGGAGGCAGAAGGGTGGATGTGTGAACCGCAGAGGCCAGGGCAGCCAGACCCGTCTGTGACGAGCCGAAGGGACCCCTGGGCCACTGGCCCACAGGCAAAGGGTAGTGACAGGTTGAGGGGGCTGGGCTGTCATTTGGGGGCCCTGGAGGAACCCGGGTCACACGGGAGCCTTCTAAGGTGGCCCAGGCTAAAGGGTGTGTCTGGGCAGAGGCCAGGACCACAGCCAGATCCTTCCCTCTGCCCGGGGCCCACTCATACCACACGGGATCCACAAATGGTTTATTGATTCCAAGTCACCACACGGGATACATTCAGCAGTCACCGTGCCTGCAATCGGTGACATTTTAATGTGAGGCAATTACCGCTACAGACATCTTGCTTCATCTTAAAAAAATAAAAATTTTCAAAGCATCTCACAGGCCAAAGAGCTAAACAGGACCCTCACTCAGACATTCAAGAGTGTTTCTGAGGAAGACTCAGGGGGCGGCAGCGTGGAACACCTTCCCACGGCCACAGCCACGGCCCCGGCGGAGAGCTCAGACGCCTGCGGGAAGCGGCCCCTCCGCCCGCGGAAGGGAAGACGATGCCTGTTGGAGCCGCACAGAAGCATCCAGAACTCTGAGAACTGGGGGCCGGCTGCGGTCAGTGCAGGGCTGCTGACACCGTGTGACCTTGTGCTAAACTGAAAACGGGGTGGGGGCAGAGCGTGGGGTGACAAGGGTCAGACTGGCAGCTCCCACCGTAGCAGAACTGTGGAGCCAGCACAAGGGGGCAGGCAGTGGACAGGACAGGATGTGGCAGGCCCCGGCACTCCCACTCAGGAATTTGCTTTCAGGCCAAAAGCCCAGGGCGGCAGGGTGAGGGACCATCGGCCAGGACCTGTGTGGCAGGGGCAGCCCCTCCACTCCCTGGACCCGAGGCCGCCTCCCTCCTGGAAAATGGACATCAACGCTGTATCCGGAGGTGCAGTCGGCGTCCAGAAGGAAGGGGCTCTCTGCCAGTGGAGCCCAAGGGTGGCGTGCGGACTGCGTGTGCACAGTCTCGGCACGGCCCCCGCAGCCTTCACCCATGAGGGCCTCCACGTTGTCTGATGGTTGCTGGCATCTGCCACATCCCCAAGGACTCCAGAAGGACCAGAGGCTCTGACAAAAGCAGCGTGAGCTACCCCTGGTGATGCTCAGCAGGGCTGGACACAGCGTAGCCACGAGGCGTCCGGGCCTGGCAGCCGCTCTCGAGGCCCAGGAGACACCAACTGCCAGAAACCAGGAGCACGGGGACCCTGCGTCCACACAGCCGCTTTCCACCAGGAGCACGGTAACCCTGCGTCCACACAGCCCCTTTCCACGTGTACCAGGCAGAGAAAGCCCTGCCCTCCGTGGTGCCAGACCCCAGGCAGCAGAGGCCGCCCCAGTCCAAGCGGGGTCTGGCCAGGGTGTCGCGGGGTTGACAGCTCTGCTCACAGGACTTGCAGGGTCTCCTGAGGTCACCCCACGGGTCCACCTGGAGCAGGTTCCTGCAGGTCACCTTCCGCCGCCCCGTGTGTACCTCGGGCTCAGATGGTGTTTTGTAAGAGGAAACGGGAAAAACACTTGCTTTTTATATCACCCTAAAAACATCCGAAACCCTCGGGCTCAGATCCACCCTGGCTGTCCCACCCCCACCGCCCACCCGGAGAGACCCCACAGAGGCTGGAGACCCCAACACCCGGACCCCGTCTTCCCCACACCTGCGGCGGCCACAGCACCCACCAGTGCCCGTGGCTGGCTGGCCCATATCCTTGTCCTCCTCACTCTCAGAGGGCCTTGGTGCCAGCAGGGTGCACAGCGTGCAGCGCCGGCTTCTGGGGGTGACGGGCAAAGGCGTAGGCCTGCCCCAGGATGGCCAGGTCCACCAGCACCTGCAGCAGGCCGCACACGGAGAACTGCAGAGGTGCGCCCTTCAGCAGGAAGTAGGCCGTCTTGAAGGCGTCGCCACTGGTCCACATGAGCACCATCTTGATGCTGTGGAGACACAAGCGGGCAGTCGGTGGGGAGGACGGTGACCTGGGGCTCAGGGGGCACCCAGGTGGTCGAGGGGACACCCAGGCAGTCCACGGGGTGACCCAGGGATCAAGAACACCCCAGGGGGTCAGGGGGATACCCTGGGAGGTTGGGGCCTGCCTGGGTGGGGAGCACTGCCTTACCCCAAGGAGTCAGGGACACCCCAGGGGGCCAAAGGACACACGCTGACCCTGCCTGTCCCACACAACCCGGCCCTTGACTTCTCTGTGACCTCAGGAGCTGCCACCTGGCTGGGGCTCTGGGGGCTCCGACTCAAGCACTGCATGCCCAAGAACAGCGAGACCAGCTCAGGTTACAGCGGGCGGCAGGGGTGGGCAGCTGAGGAGGTCAGGGCTTCTGACAGCGAGACCACCTTGAGGTTACAGGGGACGGCAGGGGTGGGCAGCTGAGGTGGTCAGGGCCTCTTATCAGCGAGACCAGCCGGAGGCTACAGGGGACGGCAGGGCGAGCACTCGAGGTCAGGGCCTCTGGTGGGTGGTGGCGATTCTGGGAGGGGGCAGGCCTGGGAGGGTGCTGAGGACGCAGATAGGGGCCTCCAGGCACACAGTGGAGCAGAGCAGCTGCTCCTGGGTCTCTGCCGGCCAGGCCTCCCTCCCTGGTGATTGGCTCAAACCTTCCCTTCCTGGAGTGAACAGGGAGCAGCCGCCACCCACCATCCTAGTCCAAACACACTTCCCCCACCGCCGTGTTCATGCCCCGGCTTGCCTAGCAGTGAACATGAGTGCTGCTGTGTTTTCCCACGTGAAATGTTTAAATCAGTAGTCACTGACCCTTCCGCAGCTCCTGAAGCCAGAGGCAGAGCCTGGGCGGGGAGCACTGCCTGGACAGAAAGGACAGGACACAGCCGTCCCCCACCCCGGGGCCTCCATCCTGCTCACAAGCCAGCGTGGGCGCCTGCCCTGAAGTGGCCTGGGTGGCACAGCCGCCCTGCGCGAGAGTCTTTGGGCACAGCCGTGGCCAGGTGTGTGGGTCAGGGCTGGAGCTAGGAACCCACAGGAGACAGCTGGCATCTGCACCCACTTCTCTCTCCTAAGCCCACAGTGCTTGGCTCTGGAGCATCTTGTTGGCCTCAGAGCATAAATCTGGCTTTACCATTACACCCACTGGGAAAAACCAGGAGGATTTGGGACTGTTTCCACTTGGGTCGGTTTAGCTAAATTACAAGGGTTTCCCCCAACCCCCAGGGTACATTTTCCTCCCAGTTTTTATTCTCTGGGATGTGTCTTCCCCTGGATGCAGCTCCAGCTCCACAAAATCCAGTCTTTTCCACAGATAAAAAGACAGGGTGGCGCCTGGGTAGCACTGGGGGAAGGTGGTGTGGGCACCTCGGCCTCCCACACACCCCAGCAGTCAGCCCAGGCTTTGGAATCCCCCTTTAGGTGTGGGCAGGGCTGTACAGCTGACCTGGGGTGGGGCTCCGGGTCTGGGACCACAGCCCCAGTGCAAAGGCACCCACCTTTCCCGCACCAGCCATGCACACAGCAGGCGCCCGGGAATCGCGCGGTGACCCCACCGTCGCCCCACACAGCTTCCAGTTGACCCCTCACACCGGGATGGGAAACCGCGCGCTCGCCTGACCTTCACACACGGCTGAGATTTCCCAGGATGTGCTTGTGAACAAGACTCAAGGCCTGAGAGCCACAAAGGCGGCCATGCCTGCTTCAGGGACGGGCTGCTTCCCACACAAAGCCCGTGGCTTTATTTGGCGTGCAGCATCGGCTCACACTTGAGTTTCAACACTTTGTTTTTAATCAGTTGATAACTGTGTACACACACACCCCACACACACAGACACACAATTTCTGGCTTCCCTTGAAAAAGAGCCTTTTCAGATTTTAGATTATGCATCTGAAATTTCCTTCATAGATATGGATTATTTAATAGATATTCAAGTTATTTCTTCTTGGGTTAAAGGAATTGGTCCATTTTATCCAGATTTTCAAATGTATGGGCATGAGGTTGTTCACTGTACTCTTCTGATGCCTGTGGGGCCTACAGAATATCCTCTTCATACCAAATACTGGGGATCTGTGCTTGCTTGTCACTCTGGCTACCGGTTTCTCAGTTAATGATTTGTTCCGAAGAACCAGCTTTAGGCTTGGTTTTTCATATTTGCTGCAGTTTTGTTTTCATTTTTGTTGCTTGGTGTTAGCTCCGTTATTTCCTTCCTTCTGCTTGTTTGGGTTTACTTTGCATTTCATTTTCTAGTTTCTTAAGCTTAGATTGATGATTTGAGAACTTTCCTTTTCTAAAATCAGTATTTAATACTACAAATTTAACTCTAAGCATTGCTCTAGTTGCATCCCACAAATTTTGATATGGTGTGTTTTTCAGTTCAAAATATTTTCCATAGTTTGCTTTGAGACATCTTTAACAGATTGTTTAAAGGTGTGTTGTTGAGCTTCTAAATCTTTGGAGACTTAAGATCTGTTTCTGCTATTAATTTCTAGCTGAATTCTATATTCGTAGAAAATACTCTGGACAATTTCAGTTCTTTTAAAAAATTCTCATGACCCAGGATATGGTCTGTTTTGGTGAATACCTAATGGGATCTGAAAAGAATCGTACATTCACTTGGTTGTTGATGGTGCCCAGGTTTTCTATATCCTTGCTAACTTTGTCTGCTTTTTCTATCTGTTACTGAGGAGAGCTGGAGTCCCTAAGTGTAACCGGAGATTTGTCTTTCCATTTCTATCAGTTCTGGCCTTACGGACTTCCAGGCTCTGGGGTTCTGTGCATACGCACTCAGAACTGTTTTCTCCTCTTGGTGAATTCACCGGTCTATCATGATGCAATGTCCCTTTTTATTCAAGGCAAATGTTTTACTTTGCCTGGTATTAATACAGTGACTCCAAGCTTTCTTTGATTCATATATGCATAGTATATCTTTCTCCATCCTCTTATTTTTAATCTCACTGCATGGCCTCCTGCTCAGTATATCCCTGCACCCCGGCATCAGCCATGGATGTAATTAAAGTGAGCCTGCTGTAAACAGTAGGTAGCTGAGTCTTGGGTTTCCTTTTAAATCAATTTGAACATTGCTGTCCTTTAATTGGTATGGTTAGGCCATTTACAATGAATGTTATTACTGACATGTTTGAATTTAGGTCGACCATTTTAATTTTTTTTTTTGTTCTCAGCTTGTCCCTACTGTTTTATTCCTGCCTTCTTTTAGATTTGAAATTTTAAAAACATCCCATTTTAATGTATCTGATTTTTCACTGTATCTCGTGTGTGTGTGTGTGTGTGTGTATATATATATATATATTTTTTTTTTTTTTTTTTCTTTTGAGATGGAGTCTCGCTCTGTTGCCCAGGCTGGAGTGCAGTGGCATGATCTCAGCTCACTGCAACCTCTGCCTCCCAGTGAGTTCAAGCAGTTCTTCTGCCTCAGTCTCCCAAGTAGCTGGGACTACAGGCGCCTGCCACCACGCCCGGCTAATGTTTGTATTTTAGTAGAGATGGGTTTCACCATGTTGCCCAGGCTGGTCTTGAACTGAGCTCAGCCAATCCACCTGCCTTGGCCTCCCCAAGTGCTAGGATTACAGACGTGAGCCACCGTGCCCAGCCTGTATAGTTCTTTTAGTGCTCTAGGGCATTGGTTCCCAAATGGGAGTGATTATGACCCCATCCTCACACCCCTGCCCAAGGAAACATCTGGCAATTTCTGGAGACAATTTCTGGGGCTGTTCCACAGCCCCAGCTGGAGGAACACTGCTGGTATCTAGTGTGTAGAGGCCATAGGTGCTGTTAAACATCCTGAAGTACCAGGATAGTCCCCTACAATAAGGGATTCTCCAGTTCAAAGTATCAATAGTGCTGCGGTTGAAAAAGCCTATTGTAGGGACTATAATATATGTAACTTGTCCGAGTCTCCTTAAGATCAGTATTTTAGTACGTTAAGTGGAACGCGTAAGTCTTGCCACCAAGTTCACTACGGTCTCCCTCTTTTACACTGTAGTTGTCACTACAACTAAAACCCCACCAGTTATTTTTTTTTGCTAACTTTCACTTTTCAAATAACTTAAGAAAAATATCTGTATTTACCCAGATATTGGCCATTTCTGTTGGTTTTTCCTTCATTCCTGGGGTCCCAGGTTGCTCTCTGGTCCACTTCCCTTCCAGCAGAAGAACTGGCTTTAGTATTTCCTGTCGAGGAGCACGGCTGCCACGACTTCGCTTCGCTTCCTTTCATTTGAGAAGGTCTTTATTTTGCCTTGATTCCTAAAGGATTTTTTTTTTTTTTTTTTTTTCTGAATAGAGAATTCTGGGTCAAACGTTCTTTTCTTGCAGCATCTGAAAAATGAGCACTTCCTTCTGACCTCCCTCGTTTCTGGTGAGAAACCAGAGTAATTTGGATCCTTTTCCTCTGACTGCTTTTGACATTTTTTTATTTGACTTTGATTCTTACCAGTTTGATTGTGATGTGATACGTTTGGGATTCACTGAACTTCTTACATCTATGTTTGTCTTTCACCAAATTTTGAGTGTTTTCAGCCCTTATTTCTTCAGTTATTTTCCTCTGTGCCACACTCTCTCTCTTCTCTTCCAGGCTCAGATGACAGAATATTAGACCTTTTGGAATTTGCCCCTGACTCTCTTCATGTTTTTGTTACTGTTTTTTAATTGCTTCCTGTTCAGAATGGACATTTTTTATTGGTTTGTCTTCAAGTTCACTATTTCCTCTCATCTGCATTCTACAGTTGTGCCATATAATACATTATTTAGATTACTACATTTTTCAATTTAAAATTATGTATTTGGTTTTCTTTAAACCTCTATTTCTCTGCGGAGATGTTCGGTCTTCCCACGCATTCCAAGAACGTTTCTCTTTTCCGTCAGAGCAGTTACAACAGTGACTGTCGGCCTGAGCTGGCTCCTATTGACTGTCATTTCCATTGAGAGCTGAGAAACTCTGACTCTTCATACATAACTTGGTTTTTATCTTGGACATTCTGAACATTATGCAGTGAGATGTGAGTCTTCGTTGGTCCTATCAACAGTGTTGCTTTTCCTGCTACCAGGCACTTCAGGTGGTCAGATTCAGGGTGCGAGGTCTGACTTGTTTTTGGTGGACTGCAGTTCAATTTAATTCCACTTCAGAACCTTCCTTTTGCTCTTTAGATCTGTCCTTCATGTGCAACACTCAGAGACAAGACTGGGACTTGAGAGGTCGACTGTCCACAATGACACTGAGTTCTCAAAGCTGCTGGGATGTAGTTTAGGTCCAGATCTATGCATGTGTAGTTCAAGGGTGAGTCCAGAAACTTCACCACAGCATCCCCATTCTTCTTCACCATGGTGTACCCAACCTTCCCCATCAGAGTACCACAGAGTCCCCAACCTTCCCCACAATGTCACCAGAGTCCCCAACCTTCCCCACAACCTCACCACGGAGTCCCCAACCTTCCCCACAACCACACCACGGAGTCCCCAGCCTTCCCCACAACCTCACCACGGAGTCCCCAACCTTCCCCACAACCTCACCACGGAGTCCCCAGCCTTCCCCACAACCTCACCACGGAGTCCCCAACCTTCCCCACAACCTCACCACGGAGTCCCCAACCTTCCCCACAACCTCACCACGGAGTCCCCAACCTTCCCCGCAACGTCACCAGAGTCCCCAACCTTCCCCACAACCTCACCACGGAGTCCCCAGCTTTCCCCACCACCTCACCACGGAGTCCCCAACCTTCCCCACAACCTCACCACGGAGTCCGCAGCCTTCCCCACAACCTCACCACAGAGTCCCCAACCTTCCCCACCATCTCACCACAGAGTCCCCAACCTTCCCCATCAGAGTACCACAGAGTCCCCAACCTTCCCCGCAACGTCACCAGAGTCCCCAACCTTCCCCACAACCTCACCACGGAGTCCCCAGCTTTCCCCACCACCTCACCACGGAGTCCCCAGCCTTCCCCACAACCTCACCACGGAGTCCCCAGCCTTCCCCACAACCTCACCAGCCTTCCCCACAACCTCACCACGGAGTCCCCAGCCTTCCCCACAACCTCACCACGGAGTCCCCAACCTTCCCCACAACCTCACCACGGAGTCCCCAACCTTCCCCACAACCTCACCACGGAGTCCCCAGCCTTCCCCACAACCTCACCACAGAGTCCCCAACCTTCCCCACCATCTCACCACAGAGTCCCCAACCTTCCCCATCAGAGTACCACAGAGTCCCCAACCTTCCCCGCAACGTCACCAGAGTCCCCAACCTTCCCCACAACCTCACCACGGAGTCCCCAGCCTTCCCCACCACCTCACCACGGAGTCCCCAGCCTTCCCCACAACCTCACCACGGAGTCCCCAGCCTTCCCCACAACCTCACCAGTCTCCAACCTTCCCCACAACCTCACCACGGAGTCCCCAACCTTCCCCACAACCTCACCACAGAGTCCCCAGCCTTCCCCACAACCTCACCACAGAGTCCCCAACCTTCCCCACAACCTCACCACAGAGTCCCCAACCTTCCCCACCACCTCACCACAGTCCCCCCCCCAGCCTTCCCCATCAGAGTACCACAGAGTCCCCAACCTTCCCCACAACCTCACCACAGAGTCCCCAGCCTTCCCCACAACCTCACCACGAAGTCCCCAGCCTTCCCTACAACCTCACCACAGAGTCCCCAGCCTTCCCCACAACCTCACCACAGAGTCCCCAGCCTTCCCCACAACCTCACCACGAAGTCCCCAGCCTTCCCTACAACCTCACCACAGAGTCCCCAGCCTTCCCCACAACCTCACCACAGAGTCCCCAGCCTTCCCCACAACCTCACCAGAGTCCCCAACCTTCCCCACAATCTCACCACATAGTCCCCAGCCTTCCCCACAACCTCACCACAGAGTCCCCAGCCTTCCCCACAACCTCACCACAGAGTCCCCAACCTTCCCCACAACCTCACCACAGAGTCCCCAACCTTCCCCACAACCTCACCACAGAGTCCCCAGCCTTCCCCACAACCTCACCACGGAGTCCCCAACCTTCCCCACAACCTCACCACGGAGTCCCCAGCCTTCCCCACAACCTCACCACAGAGTCCCCAACCTTCCCCACCATCTCACCACAGAGTCCCCAACCTTCCCCATCAGAGTACCACAGAGTCCCCAACCTTCCCCGCAACGTCACCAGAGTCCCCAACCTTCCACACAACCTCACCACGGAGTCCCCAGCCTTCCCCACAACCTCACCACGGAGTCCCCAACCTTCCCCACAACCTCACCACGGAGTCCCCAACCTTCCCCACAACCTCACCACGGAGTCCCCAGCCTTCCCCACAACCTCACCACGGAGTCCCCAGCCTTCCCCACAACCTCACCACGGAGTCCCCAGCCTTCCCCACAACCTCACCACGGAGTCCCCAACCTTCCCCACAACCTCACCACGGAGTCCCCAGCCTTCCCCACAACCTCACCACGGAGTCCCCAGCCTTCCCCACAACCTCACCACGGAGTCCCCAGCCTTCCCCACAACCTCACCACAGAGTCCCCAACCTTCCCCACCATCTCACCACAGAGTCCCCAACCTTCCCCATCAGAGTACCACAGAGTCCCCAACCTTCCCCGCAACGTCACCAGAGTCCCCAACCTTCCCCACAACCTCACCACGGAGTCCCCAGCCTTCCCCACAACCTCACCACGGAGTCCCCAACCTTCCCCACAACCTCACCACGGAGTCCCCAACCTTCCCCACAACCTCACCACGGAGTCCCCAGCCTTCCCCACAACCTCACCACAGAGTCCCCAACCTTCCCCACCATCTCACCACAGAGTCCCCAACCTTCCCCATCAGAGTACCACAGAGTCCCCAACCTTCCCCGCAACGTCACCAGAGTCCCCAACCTTCCCCACAACCTCACCACGGAGTCCCCAGCTTTCCCCACCACCTCACCACGGAGTCCCCAACCTTCCCCACAACCTCACCACGGAGTCCCCAGCCTTCCCCACAACCTCACCACAGAGTCCCCAACCTTCCCCACCATCTCACCACAGAGTCCCCAACCTTCCCCATCAGAGTACCACAGAGTCCCCAACCTTCCCCGCAACGTCACCAGAGTCCCCAACCTTCCCCACAACCTCACCACGGAGTCCCCAGCTTTCCCCACCACCTCACCACGGAGTCCCCAGCCTTCCCCACAACCTCACCACGGAGTCCCCAGCCTTCCCCACAACCTCACCAGCCTTCCCCACAACCTCACCACGGAGTCCCCAGCCTTCCCCACAACCTCACCACGGAGTCCCCAACCTTCCCCACAACCTCACCACGGAGTCCCCAACCTTCCCCACAACCTCACCACGGAGTCCCCAGCCTTCCCCACAACCTCACCACAGAGTCCCCAACCTTCCCCACCATCTCACCACAGAGTCCCCAACCTTCCCCATCAGAGTACCACAGAGTCCCCAACCTTCCCCGCAACGTCACCAGAGTCCCCAACCTTCCCCACAACCTCACCACGGAGTCCCCAGCCTTCCCCACCACCTCACCACGGAGTCCCCAGCCTTCCCCACAACCTCACCACGGAGTCCCCAGCCTTCCCCACAACCTCACCAGTCTCCAACCTTCCCCACAACCTCACCACGGAGTCCCCAACCTTCCCCACAACCTCACCACAGAGTCCCCAGCCTTCCCCACAACCTCACCACAGAGTCCCCAACCTTCCCCACAACCTCACCACAGAGTCCCCAACCTTCCCCACCACCTCACCACAGTCCCCCCCCCAGCCTTCCCCATCAGAGTACCACAGAGTCCCCAACCTTCCCCACAACCTCACCACAGAGTCCCCAGCCTTCCCCACAACCTCACCACGAAGTCCCCAGCCTTCCCTACAACCTCACCACAGAGTCCCCAGCCTTCCCCACAACCTCACCACAGAGTCCCCAGCCTTCCCCACAACCTCACCACGAAGTCCCCAGCCTTCCCTACAACCTCACCACAGAGTCCCCAGCCTTCCCCACAACCTCACCACAGAGTCCCCAGCCTTCCCCACAACCTCACCAGAGTCCCCAACCTTCCCCACAATCTCACCACATAGTCCCCAGCCTTCCCCACAACCTCACCACAGAGTCCCCAGCCTTCCCCACAACCTCACCACAGAGTCCCCAACCTTCCCCACAACCTCACCACAGAGTCCCCAACCTTCCCCACAACCTCACCACAGAGTCCCCAGCCTTCCCCACAACCTCACCACGGAGTCCCCAACCTTCCCCACAACCTCACCACGGAGTCCCCAGCCTTCCCCACAACCTCACCACAGAGTCCCCAACCTTCCCCACCATCTCACCACAGAGTCCCCAACCTTCCCCATCAGAGTACCACAGAGTCCCCAACCTTCCCCGCAACGTCACCAGAGTCCCCAACCTTCCCCACAACCTCACCACGGAGTCCCCAGCCTTCCCCACAACCTCACCACGGAGTCCCCAACCTTCCCCACAACCTCACCACGGAGTCCCCAACCTTCCCCACAACCTCACCACGGAGTCCCCAGCCTTCCCCACAACCTCACCACAGAGTCCCCAACCTTCCCCACCATCTCACCACAGAGTCCCCAATCTTCCCCATCAGAGTACCACAGAGTCCCCAACCTTCCCCGCAACGTCACCAGAGTCCCCAACCTTCCCCACAACCTCACCACGGAGTCCCCAGCTTTCCCCACCACCTCACCACGGAGTCCCCAACCTTCCCCACAACCTCACCACGGAGTCCCCAGCCTTCCCCACAACCTCACCACAGAGTCCCCAACCTTCCCCACCATCTCACCACAGAGTCCCCAACCTTCCCCATCAGAGTACCACAGAGTCCCCAACCTTCCCCGCAACGTCACCAGAGTCCCCAACCTTCCCCACAACCTCACCACGGAGTCCCCAGCTTTCCCCACCACCTCACCACGGAGTCCCCAGCCTTCCCCACAACCTCACCAGCCTTCCCCACAACCTCACCACGGAGTCCCCAGCCTTCCCCACAACCTCACCACGGAGTCCCCAACCTTCCCCACAACCTCACCACGGAGTCCCCAACCTTCCCCACAACCTCACCACGGAGTCCCCAGCCTTCCCCACAACCTCACCACAGAGTCCCCAACCTTCCCCACCATCTCACCACAGAGTCCCCAACCTTCCCCATCAGAGTACCACAGAGTCCCCAACCTTCCCCGCAACGTCACCAGAGTCCCCAACCTTCCCCACAACCTCACCACGGAGTCCCCAGCTTTCCCCACCACCTCACCACGGAGTCCCCAGCCTTCCCCACAACCTCACCACGGAGTCCCCAGCCTTCCCCACAACCTCACCAGCCTTCCCCACAACCTCACCACGGAGTCCCCAACCTTCCCCACAACCTCACCACAGAGTCCCCAACCTTCCCCACAACCTCACCACATAGTCCCCAGCCTTCCCCACAACCTCAACACAGAGTCCCCAACCTTCCCCACAACCTCACCACAGAGTCCCCAACCTTCCCCACCATCTCACCACAGTCCCCCCCCCAGCCTTCCCCATCAGAGTACCACAGAGTCCCCAACCTTCCCCACAACCTCACCACAGAGTCCCCAGCCTTCCCCACAACCTCACCACAGAGTCCCCAGCCTTCCCCACAACCTCACCACGGAGTCCCCAGCCTTCCCCACAACCTCACCACAGAGTCCCCAACCTTCCCCACAACCTCACCACAGAGTCCCCAACCTTCCCCACCACCTCACCACAGTCCCCCCCCAGCCTTCCCCATCAGAGTACCACAGAGTCCCCAACCTTCCCCACAACCTCACCACAGAGTCCCCAGCCTTCCCCACAACCTCACCACGAAGTCCCCAGCCTTCCCTACAACCTCACCACAGAGTCCCCAGCCTTCCCCACAACCTCACCACAGAGTCCCCAGCCTTCCCCACAACCTCACCACGAAGTCCCCAGCCTTCCCTACAACCTCACCACAGAGTCCCCAGCCTTCCCCACAACCTCACCACGGAGTCCCCAACCTTCCCCACAACCTCACCACAGAGTCCCCAACCTTCCCCACAACCTCACCACATAGTCCCCAGCCTTCCCCACAACCTCAACACAGAGTCCCCAACCTTCCCCACAACCTCACCACAGAGTCCCCAACCTTCCCCACCATCTCACCACAGTCCCCCCCCCAGCCTTCCCCATCAGAGTACCACAGAGTCCCCAACCTTCCCCACAACCTCACCACAGAGTCCCCAGCCTTCCCCACAACCTCACCACAGAGTCCCCAGCCTTCCCCACAACCTCACCACGGAGTCCCCAGCCTTCCCCACAACCTCACCAGTCTCCAACCTTCCCCACAACCTCACCACGGAGTCCCCAACCTTCCCCACAACCTCACCACAGAGTCCCCAGCCTTCCCCACAACCTCACCACAGAGTCCCCAACCTTCCCCACAACCTCACCACAGAGTCCCCAACCTTCCCCACCACCTCACCACAGTCCCCCCCCAGCCTTCCCCATCAGAGTACCACAGAGTCCCCAACCTTCCCCACAACCTCACCACAGAGTCCCCAGCCTTCCCCACAACCTCACCACGAAGTCCCCAGCCTTCCCTACAACCTCACCACAGAGTCCCCAGCCTTCCCCACAACCTCACCACAGAGTCCCCAGCCTTCCCCACAACCTCACCACGAAGTCCCCAGCCTTCCCTACAACCTCACCACAGAGTCCCCAGCCTTCCCCACAACCTCACCACAGAGTCCCCAGCCTTCCCCACAACCTCACCAGAGTCCCCAACCTTCCCCACAATCTCACCACATAGTCCCCAGCCTTCCCCACAACCTCACCACAGAGTCCCCAGCCTTCCCCACAACCTCACCACAGAGTCCCCAACCTTCCCCACAACCTCACCACAGAGTCCCCAGCCTTCCCCACAACCTCACCACAGAGTCCCCAGCCTTCCCCACAACCTCACCACAGAGTCCCCAACCTTCCCCACAATCTCACCACATAGTCCCCAGCCTTCCCCACAACCTCACCACAGAGTCCCCAACCTTCCCCACAACCTCACCACAGAGTCCCCAGCCTTCCCCACAACCTCACCACAGTCCCCCCCCAGCCTTCCCCATCAGAGTACCACAGAGTCCCCAACCTTCCCCACAACCTCACCACAGAGTCCCCAGCCTTCCCCACAACCTCACCACAGTCCCCAGCCTTCCCCACAACCTCACCACAGTCCCCAGCCTTCCCCACAACCTCACCACAAGACTTTTTCTAGTTCATTCTCTTCTAAATTTGAGCATTTTTTTGGCATCACATATGAATGAGCTAAGCTATAATTTAAGGCACGTTTAAGCTGTAATTTAACATTCTCTTATTCTAAAAGAGACCATACGCACCACACAAGTCCTACATAAAGGACCAAAGACAGGTGTAAAAGAGACAAACAAGGTACCCTGGAGAATCTGCCAACCGTGTCTGTTTTGCCCAGGGTTTCCCATGTGGCTGCGCGTGTGCCAGTGTAGACGGAGGAGGCCAGGGCAAGTTTGCTTTCGCTGCTTTGACAGCGTCCCTCCTCACAGAGCGGCCACACAGGTTAACTGTGAACAACTTTCAGACTATCTGCAGTGAAACAGTCAAAGCAACTCAAATCTAGAGAGACAGCTTTTAGCGCCCATCGTAACATCAGGTAAAGCCCTGTGGTCTGCAAGCCCCCGGCTGCCAGGCGTGGCTGGGGAAGGGCTGGGAGGCAGCAGCACCCGCACCATGGCCTTGGGGGGGTGCAAGTGGGAAGGTGATGCCTGAGCCTGGCGCCCAGGGAGGAGGAGCAGAGCCTGGAACAGCCTGGGCTGCTTTGCTGTCTGGAGGGAAATCGGGGGTCGGGTCCCCTCCTGAGGCCCCAACCACAGGCAGAGCCCAGGCCCATTCGGAGCCCACCCTAGGAGGGGGCTGGTCAGCCCCAAGGGGCCAGTGGGGGCCTGGACACCTCCTTTCCATCCCCTTCCCTGCTGACGCCTCCAACACACAGAACCCCAGGGAGCCAGGCAGGTGGCTGGCCACCCCCAGTGAGGGTTCCACAGTGGCAGAGCTCAGGCCTGCACACACCAACAAAGATGGAAGCAGATGCTGGGCTCCAGAGTTCCAGCCGGGACACAGGCCTGGTCAGATGGGGGCCGGAGGACGTGCAGCTGAAGCCTGATCCCAGGACCATCTGTCCCTGTCCCCGGGTCACCGCCCAGCGCCCTCACTGTTAGCATCCCCGGGGCCCTGATGCACAGGTGCACCCCACAGCATGGCAGCTGCAGACACAGAGCCATCGCTGGGCTGGGTTCTGCTGGCTGCGGGGACATTCCAGCTGCTGGGACAATCCGTCAGAGAAGATGGCTCCACCACTGTGGCATGGGGACTGGAATCCCAGCCACCCCCACCCCCCTAGCTACATCATTTAGAGGGCAGGGGAGGGGCCAGGAGCAGGGAGGGGCCGGGAGCAGGGAGGGGACCGGAGCAGGGAGGGGAGAGGAGCAGGGAGGGGCACAGGAGCAGGGAGGGGGACAGGAGCAGGGAGGGGGACAGGAGCAGGGAGGGGACGGCAGCAGGGAGGGGATGGCAGCAGGGAGGGGATGGCAGCAGGGAGGGGCACAGGAGCAGGGAGGGGACCAGGAGCAGGGAGGGGCACAGGAGCAGGGAGGGGGACAGGAGCAGGGAGGGGAACAGGAGCGGGCAGGGTACTGGAGCGGGCAGGGGACGGGAGCAGGGAGGGGACGGGAGCGGGCAGGGTACTGGATCGGGCAGGGGACGGGAGCGGGGAGGGGATGGCAGCAGGGAGGGGACGGGAGCGGGGAGGGGACGGGAGCGGGGAGGGGACGGGAGCGGGCAGGGTACTGGAGCGGGCAGGGGACGGGAGCGGGGAGGGGACGGGAGCAGGGAAGGGACGGAAAACAGCTCCGCAAATTATTAAACAGGGTCACATCCCACTGGGGATTCCACCCCACACCTACATCCGTGAGAAAGGAAAACTACGTCCACATAAAAACTCGTTCACGAGTGTCCATCGCACGTTAACAGCCTAAACATTAAACCATCAAACGTCCCTCAGCTGAAGAACGGAAGAGCAAATGTGGCAAATCTATGGAAGGAACATTTTTTCAACCACAAAAAGGAAAGAAACACTGACCCCTTCTGCAGCATGGACGAACCCTGAGAACACAAAGTGCAGGGAAAGAAGCCAAGCACAAGGCCACATATCACCAGGCCACGTATTGCCAGGCCATATAGCGCCAGGCCACGTAGCGCCAGGCCACGCGTTGCCGGGCACCACTGATGTGACGCGTCTGGAAAGGCAAGCCCACAGAGATGGGAAGCAGAGGAGGGGCAGCAGAGGCTGGGGCAGTGGTAATGACTGCCAGTGGCCGCGGAGTTGCTTCCTGCGGTGTGGAAAATGTTCTGGAATTAGACCGTGATGCTGGCTTTGTGGCCCCATAAGTATACTGTGATGTGAGTCACATCTCAGGCGGGTCACACTTTGTAATGTTCCAGAGCCTCCGCTGAACCCTCCTGTCACATGGGCCAGCCTGCATGCACCCAGCTCACTTCATGTTAACCCAGGTGTCCTGTGCAGCAGTCACTCCACTCCGAACCGCCGGGGCCTGCTCTGCATCAGAGGGATAAGGAAAGGCACGGTGACGGGGGTCTGAGTGTCATGAAGACGTGGCCCCCGGGGAGACAAGCCACACACCCAGGGGCTGAGGACCCACACAGCCTGCTCTAGAGTTTGGGGAAGAGCTCGGCTTCTGGATCCAGCCCATGTCCTGGATGGACAGGGGCAGCCCCAAGGAGTGAGGACTGACAGAGTTCAAATCCTCTCCCTGCGGGGGCGGCCTGAGCCTCAGCTTCACCTGCTGTAGGCACCATGCCCTGCATGCCTGGTCACCCATCCTCACTCGGCCACCGTGGTCACACACAGTCGGGGCCGCACAGGCACCTGCCCAGGCTCTTCCGCCGTCAACGTATTCTGCATTTCAGGCTCCTCCCCATCCGTCAACACCAAAGCTCCCCGGCCGCCCTCATCGTCTACGCCCATGTCACCCTCCAATCCTCGTTAGGTAACAGTCTTCAAACCCAGTAAAAACTAGAGGAAGAGGGCCGGGCGCGGTGGCTCAAGCCTGTAATCCCAGCACTTTGGGAGGCCGAGACGGGCGGATCACGAGGTCAGGAGATCGAGACCATCCTGGCTAACACGGTGAAACCCCGTCTCTACTAAAAAATACAAAAAATTAGCCGGGCGAGGTGGCGGGCGCCTGTAGTCCCAGCTACTCAGGAGGCTGAGGCAGGAGAATGGCGCAAACCCGGGAGGCGGAGCTTGCAGTGAGCTGAGATCCGGCCACTGCACTCCAGCCCGGGCTACAGAGCAAGACTCCGTCTCAAAAAAAAAAAAAAAAAAAAAAAAAAAAAAAAAAAAAAACTAGAGGAAGAGGAATGCAAACACTCTCAGAGAATCCGCCCTTCAGAGCCTGCTGCGTTAATTAGTAAGCTGTTTCTGAAGCTTTATCGTGTCTCGTTACTGGTTCAGAACCTACCACCACGTAGTATTTTCTAAAGGGAAGTCACTGTTCAAAAATGCATCCGGCAGTTGCTCCAAGGTAGAACCGTGTGTGCACGGCTGTGTGTGTGTGCATGCATGGAGGCAGCGGTGCACGCCAGCCTGTGCACGTGTGTGCATGTACACGAGACGCAGGACTTTCCAGAAGCAGGGCTGCTGTGAGATTGACCTGGGAGTTCTCGAGTCGCTTCCTATCAAACATCCTAGGGACCTTCGATTTAATGTGGAGCTGAGGCTGCGGGTCCCAGGGCAGACTCCAGGCAGCACGCCTCCCTCACCCAGGGCAGTGGCACCAGCAGGTCCCCAGAGAAAAGGAGCTGGAGCCTTCAGGCTGTCACATTTCAGGCTCACGTCACCATTCACCACCAAAGTCTTGACTTTTTTTTTTTTTTTTTAGACTGAATCTCACTCTGTCGCCCAGGCTGGAGTGCAGTGGCATGATCTTGGCTCACTGCAACCTCCACCTCACAGGTTCAAGTGATTCTCCTGCCTCAGCCTCCCGAGTAGCTGGGATTACAGGTGCCTGCCACTACACCTAGCTAATTTTTGCATTTTTAGTAGATACGGGGTTTCACCATCTTGGCCAGGCTGGTCTTGAACTAACCTTATGATCCACCTGCCCTGGCCTCCCAAACTGCTGGGATTACAGGCGTGAGCCACCAAGCCCAGCCCAAAATCTTGGTTTTTTACGTATCTGTAAGTACGTTTGTATGCACATTTTAAATATGTCATCTTAAACACGAACCTGGAGATTATACAGGAAGCACACATGATCTATCAAACCTGCATTCAGAAACCAATACCCACAATGGCTTCAACAATCACAAATCCTGGCAGGGCTGGGGGTACCACAATGCCCCATCAGGAAGGTGGGAGCACACAGGAACCTGAGACGCCTCTGGCCTGCCTCCAGACAGGGAGCCGTCCGACAGCAGGACGTGGGGGTCACTCCAGCAAGGCTGCCGTGGGCCAGGAGGAACAGGCAGGTACCACAGGAGCACCCAGGAAGTGGCGAAGGGGAGACGTCCCCCTTGCCCAAGCCACGTCTGGAGAGCAAGTGGAGCCCAGGCTGGGGAGGGCTGAAGATCCACAGAGCGGCGGCCTGGACCCCATGCAGAGAAGCCAGGAGACCACACAGCAAAGGGGGCAGAGGTGGGACCCTGTGCCCCACAGTCCGCGGCGCCGAGGGAGGAAGGTGGGCAGGGCCCACAGGCCCAAGGAGACGCAGCTTCAGACGCGCAGGTACAGCCGGCTCCTGACTCAGCCCTGCCCAGAGAGAACCTCAGGAACAGCCCCCACCTCGCTGGCCTGAGCCCTGCAGGCCCTGCCTTCCCTAGGCCGCCAGGTGGAACATGGGGGGCTGACACCCCGTGGCGTCTCAGGTTGTGGAAGGCAGCTGCTGGGCCTCCAGAATTCATGCTCGGGTGATGCTAAAACCCGGGGCCAAGGCAAAACGCGGCGTCAGAGCAGGAGAAGGAAGGACGTGTGGCACAAAAGCCGGGCCTGGAGTGATCGTTTCCTTTCCCCTTCAGCTGAGAACCCTCCCAAAACCCTCCCTCAGGCCATGCAGAGGCAACGTCCCCCAAATAGACCCCAGACTCGTCCAGCCAGGCATGGGGTACTGCCGTACCCGCAGTGCTCCCCGTACCCGCAGCGCTCCCGTACCCGCAGTGCTGCCATACCCGCAGTGCTCCCCGTACCCGCAGTGCCGCCGTACCCGCAGTGCTGCCATACCCGCAGTGCTCCCCGTACCCGCGGTGCCTCCCGTACCCGCGGCGCTCCCGTACCCGCGGTGCCCCTGTACCCGCGGTGCATCCCGTACCCGCGGTGCCTCCCGTACCCGCAGTGCTCCCCGTACCCGCAGTGCTCCCCGTACCCGCGGCGCTCCCGTACCCGCAGTGCTTCCCGTACCCGCAGTGCTTCCCGTACCCGCAGTGCCGCCGTACCCACAGTGCCTCCCGTACCCGCAGTGCCCGCCGTACCCGCAGTACCTCCCGTACCCGCAGTGCCTCCCGTACCCGCAGTGCCGCCGTACCCGCAGTGCTCCCCATCCGCAGTGCCCCCGTACCCGCGGTGCCCCCGTACCCGCGGTGCCGCCGTACCCGCGGTGCCCCCGTACCCGCAGCGCTGCCGTACCCGCAGTGCTTCCTGCAGGACTGACTGCCGGCTCGGTGCTGGGGAGAAACCCACGCACTCCTGCACACGAAAGTGTGTGTGCCGCCTGTGGTGGCGTGAGTGAGAACAGGAAACGCATGTCCAATGTGTTTCTTCCACACACAGACCCCCCTTCCACAGGTGTTTCTGGAGCCTTCCCCGTGTGTGAGAAGGGCAGACTTCGGGGCCTGAGACAGGCCTGCCTGCAGGGCCGCCTCGGCTGGCATCTGGAAATGGGTTTGAGGATTCCCACGTCCCCACAACCGACGGGGCAGGCCCTGGGCTGAGACTTTGAACAATGTGCCTGCGCTGAACAGCAAAACCTGCTCCCCTGGGACCCGGGACAACGGCTCCCGCCAAGCCCGGGCCCCTGTGAGCAGCCCTCTCAGGCCAGGCCAAGGCCACACACGGCCAGCTCCTCATGAGAGGGGCCAGGAGGCCACCACGTGGGGTCCTGATCTACTGAGAACCTCACCACGAGGCTGTGGTGACGCTCAGGAGGGCACAGGCCTGGCACCCAGGTACCTCCACAGATCTCCAGGTTGCAAGCTGGGCACCCGGGCACTGCCCACAGGATCTCCAGCTGTGGGGTGGCTGGGGACCTCACACTCCGCCGGATTGGGCCCACGTCCAGCCAGGGAGCCCACACGCAACGCCTGCCCTGAGACCCACTTTCTCTCGGGGAGCATCCTTGCCTTTCGGGTCCCGTACGAAGCCCTCAGGGCTGCCACTGCCCAACCCAACAGTGAGGGAGCCTGTTCCAGCCATGGACACGCTCTCGGGCCTCCACGCACCCTCACCCGGGAAACCCCAGCAACCCCCGTGGTCTTGATTCACTGTAATCACACCAGCCAGGGCAGCTCACCCACACCACACCCCACCCCACACCCCAACCTGTCCCTGCCTCACACCCATGCCAACACCCCACACCTGGACCCATGCCCCACACCTCTACCTACAACCCACACCCATAACTGCAACCCACACCTAATACACCCCACACCCATGCCCATGCCCTACACCTATACCTACAACCCCCACCTGCACCCCACACCCCAACCCGTACCTACACCTCACATCCATACCCAAATAACATTCCCTCCAAATCACACCTCTGCCTACAACCCACACTCATAAATGCAGCCCACACCGAATATGCCTCACACCCATACCCATGTCCCACAGGAGTACCTACAGCCCACACCTGTACCTACCTGCCACACCTATGCCTACAGCACACACCTGTACCTGCCACACCTATGCCTACAGCACACGCCTGCACCCCATACCCCCACACCCCAACCACACCTACACTTCATATCTGTACCTACGTCCCACACCCATACCTACACTGTACACCCATAACTGTAATCCACACCCATGCCTAGAACCCACACCTGCACCCCATGCCCCATACCCCAACCCATACCTTCACCCCACACCTGTGCCTACAACGCACACCCCTACCTACAGCCCACACCCGTAACTGCAACCCACACCTGTAACCCTGACCTGTACCTACATCTCACCCCCTACCACCACCCCACACCTGCAACAAGCCCTCCTACCTTTACCTATAACCGGCAACTGAACCTACACCCCACAGGACCCCGGCCCTCACACCAAACCTGCAAATACAGGAAAGCCCTAGAGGGGGTGCTATGGTCCCTGGGCACCCGTTCTCAAACGCAAAAACACATCAGCCCCTCTCTTCCAGGCTGTTTCCCAAAAATAACAAATCCAAGAATAACATTCCCTCCGAATCACAGCCTCAGCATCTGTGACGGAGACCAGACCCAAGCACAGTGTGGGGGCCCAGGGGTGTCATCAGTGAGGAGCAGGCACCGGGGGGGTCCTCAGTGAGGAGCGGGCACCGGGGGGTCCTCAGTGAGGAGCGGGCACCGGGGGGGTCCTCAGTGAGGAGCAGGCACCGGGGGGTCCTCAGTGAGGAGCGGGCACCGGGGGGGGTCCTCAGTGAGGAGCAGGCACCGGGGGGGTCCTCAGGAGCGGGCACCGTGGGGGGGTCCTCAGTGAGGAGCGGGCACCGTGGGGGGTCCTCGGTGAGGAGCGGGCACCGGGGGGGGGGGTCCTCGGTGAGGAGCGGGCACCGGGGGGGTCCTCGGTGAGGAGCGGGCACTGGGGGGGGTCCTCGGTGAGGAGCGGGCACCGGGGGGGTCCTCGGTGAGGAGCGGGCACCGGGGGGGGTCCTCGGTGAGGAGCGGGCACCGGGGGGGGTCCTCAGTGAGGAGCGGGCCTGGGTATTGAAGGTGTGAGGGACGAGAGTTTTCTGCCGCTGCCGCAGCAAGCAAATCTGTTTTTATTACAATGTGGTTTCCATCCAGGACCTTGATTGAGCCCGTGGGAATCGTGCTGCTTACATCGTGCCCTATCCCTGGCGGTCACGGGGGTGTCCCAGCACGCACTGGTGCAGGGCGCCCAGGCGTGGTCTATGGTTCCGAACATCAGCCTGCCCAGCCTTCTACCACATACCTCAGAGGCCAGAGGCCATGCTGGGCCCAGTGGGGAGAGACCGAGGACAGTGTCCAAGGCAGCCCCCACACCACCTTCCCTGCCCCATCAGACCCGCCCTGACTCTGGGCCAGGCTGGCTGCCCTGCACTCCTCCTGGCGTGGTGGGCCGAGCCTGCTCTGCCCCGTGTGGCCAGGCACTCGGACATCCCTCCCACTGGAAGGTTCTGCCTCAACGGCCCTGCAGGAACAGCTCCCAACCCCGTGCTGGGTAGAGTGCCGGCAACAGGGTCTCGGCTGCCCCTACGTGGCCCACACAAGCTCATCTGCTCCAACACAAGATCAAGGGGCCAAGGCTCATAAACCTGACTATTCTTTAACCGGCAGCTTCACAGGTCAACATGGGAAATACACAGCCAGTCACACAGGCGTTTGATTTTTACCAAACCTGCAGCCATGTGGTGCCTCTGGGGCAGTGACGCTCCCATGGCAGCATCCCCGGCCTACCTCATGCCCTCCGTGGACTGGTGGCGGTGGTTGCGGTAAAGCTGCGGCACGCCCAGCATGGCTTCGGTCAGCACGGCCAGGAAGCCCAGGGTCTCCACAAACAGGGTGGAGTCAATGGACAGGTAGGTGATGTAGCCTGCCACGCCCGTGAAGGCCAGGACGCACTGCACATAGTCCGAGAAGCTGCTCCACTGCCAGAAGTGGTGGGGGTCGAAGTCTAGGGCGAGAGGGAGAAGCAGCCTCAGCACAACTTAGGATCCAGGTGAGGGGTCGAGGTCAGTGAGGAGAGACAGGAACCAAGCAAGAGATCAGGGTCAGAGGAGGAGAGACAGGAACTGAGGGAGAGGTCAAGGTAAGAGGAGAGACGGGAACCAAGAAAGAGATCAGGGTCAGTGAGGAGACGGGAACCGAGCAAGAGATCAGAGTCAGGAGGAGAGACGGGAACTTGGGAACTGAGTAAGAGGTCAGGGTCAGTGAAGAGAGACGGGAACCGAGGGAGAGGTCAAGGTCAGGGAGGAGAGACGGGGACCCAGCGAGAGGTCAGGGTCAGTGAGGAGAGACCGGAACCGAGGGAGAGGTCAAGGTCAGGGAGGAGAGACGGGGACCCAGTGAGAGGTCAAGGTCAGGGAGACGGGGACCCAGTGAGAGGTCAGGGTCAGAGGAGCCATGTAATCTTGATCACACCCCCCTGAAAGAGCCTTGGTACAAATATTAACTCAACGTAAAAGACGCTGACGTCAGGACAGGTGCAGTGGGCACCTATAGTCCCAGTTATTCAGGGGCTGAGGAGGGAGGATCACTTGAGCCCAGGAGTTGAGGCCAGCTTAGACACTTGTCTCTTTAAAAAAAACTAAAATTCTTCAAATTAATCTTACTCTCTGAGAAGCGGGACAGTGCAGGGAATGCCCAGCACTGGAATCTGAGGCCTGGTTGGGGCGCAGCCCCCCTCAGGTTAACTACGGTCTCCTGTTCCTCAGATGTTACCGGGAAGAGACAGGGACCACCCCTAGGACATTCTGGGGATTCAACGAGTTGACCTTGAGTTCTACAACACGCCTCAGGCAGTGAGGCTCAGTAAATCCGTACCGTATCCCTCCTGCACGATGTCATTTGCTAGATGATGTATTCTGTAGAAAATATACTCATAAGCACTCACAGAAATTAGCAACTTAAAGGAGGCAGGTGGACATGTGCTGTCCGGGGGACAGAGCTGCAGGGAAAAGGTGAATGGAGACAAACCTGCCAAGAAGCCTGCAAGGCGTGTGATGTGCCTGCAATTGACCCGTCCTTACAGCACCAGGGCCAGGGCATGGGCTGCACAGGTGGGGTGATGGGAGGTGGTGAAGTCAAGGGAGTTGGGGGTGCTGAGGGGTGAGGTTAGAGGGATTGGGGGGGTTGGAGTGTGGTGAGGTTAGGGGGGATTGGGGGCATCAGAGGGCAGAGAGGCCAGGGGTGTCGGGGGCTGGCTGCCTGTGGGGCTGGCAGTGCAGTGAGGGCAGGGGTGGCCAGGCTGTGCACCTTCTCCCTGTCCCCCTGGACCCTAGATCTGTGCCCCACTTCCGGCTCCACACTCCCTCCGAGTGAGACGCTGCTCAGCATCCGAGCTGGAAAGGGGCCGCACAGGAGGCAAGGCCAGAGGAAGGATGGGCACGGTGTGCGGCACCTCCCAGAACACGGCAGGGCGTGGGCTCACGTGTATTTCATGAAGAAACCCAGCTGCAGTGAGGGGGGCTGAGCAGGATACTGTGGACAGGGGGGCCATGGATGGGCGGGTGGTGGATGGGGGCACCATGGACGGGTGGGCGGTGGATAGGTAGGTGGTGGACGGACAGGCAGGGAGACCGTGAATGGGCAGGCGGTGGACAGGCGGGCTATGGACAGGTGGGTGGCGGATGGGCAGGCCATGGACAGGCAGGCAGGGGGGCTGTGGACAGGTGGGGTCATGGATGGGCAGGCGGTGGATGGGCAGGCAGTGGATGGGCAGGTGGTGGACGGGAGGGTGAGGGTTTAAGGGACTTGGGAAAACCACATCCAAGGTCCATCTGTGGGAGACCTTTCTATTTTAGTTTCCCTAGAAAGGAGTCAATCAGCAAATGACTAACAGAAAATCCTCACTAAACAGTTTCTGAGAAAAGAATGAACCTGGACACTTACCTTATACCATATACGAAATTTAACTCAAAACGGATCAAAAACCTAAAAATAAGACCTGAAACTAAAACTCTCAGAAGAAAACATGAAGAAACACTTCAAGACATTGGACGTGTCAATGAATTTTTACCTGTAACACCAAAAGCACAGGCAGCAAAAGAAAAATAAAAGATAAACTGGACTTCATCAAAATCTACAACATGGCCAGGTGCAGTGGCTCACACCTGTCATCCCAGCACCTTGGGAGGATGAGGTGGGAGAATCACTTGAGTCCAGGAGGTCTTGAACATAGTGAGATTCCATCTTCACAAAAACATAAAAAATGAGCAGGGCGTGGTGGTGCGCACCTGTGATCCCAGCTACTTGGGAAGCTGAAGCAGGAGGATCCCTTGAGCCCAGGAGTTCAAGGCTGTAGTGAGCCATGGCTGTGCCACTGCACTACAGCCTGAGTGACAGAGTGGGACCTGGTCTCAAAAAAAAAAGGGGCACTGGCGAGCTTGATCGCACACCCCAAACACCCTCAATTTGTGCATTTACCACTCATGGGCCGGCGGAGGGGCTCCCGAGGGTGGCAGAGGGACAGCAGGGTGAGAAGCACGAGGCAAGGCCGCTGAGATATGCGGGTTGCAGGTGAGGGCAGATTTCCAAACAGAGCGTGGCCTGGTGCACGGTGGAATATTACTCAGCCACAAAAAGGAAGAAAGGGCAGATTCATGCAACGACACGGCTGGACCCTGAAACAGGACACCAAGTGACAGAAGCCAGACGCAGGAACCACACGCTAACGAGTCTGTTCCTATGAAGTGTCCAGCACAGGCGAGTGCACAGACAGCAGATGAGCAGCCGTTGGGGCTGGGGGAAGACGGAACTCGGGAAAAAGAAGGAAACTGGTTCAAAGGGGTTTCTTTGGGCGTGATGAAAGGCTCCCTAACGAGACAGCGGTGATGGCTGCGCAACTCTGTAAATACACTGAAAACCACCAAATCGTGTACTTTTAAATGGTGATAAAATGGTGAATTTTATGTTATGTAAATTATATCTCTAATTTTAACAACAAAATAAAAAATTTTAACGTATATCATTTGTCTTATACTGAAAGATGCAGGTATAAGTATCTACTTATTTTATTGATAAGTATCTACTTATTAGTAAATACTTATTCAGCATTTTCTGATGCTGAAGTTGAAAATAGTTCCTTCAACTCCAAGTCTGGGAATTAAGGTGCTGTCATTTGTATCCAGGACAATTTGAAATAAATTTAGCAGCCATCTACCATTAGCTGTCAGCTCACATGAGCTGGGGAATTGGAGCAGGTGGCGGGGAGGAGCTGGGTAAGGAAAACGTTGGCTGAAGCTGACCTGGGGTGGCTCAGACAGTGGGAAATGAGATCTCTAAGTTCAGTCTGGAGAAGTCAGAGGACATGGGAGACACCTCGTGGACACGGAGACTCCTGATCTGTCAGGTGGAAAAGAACATTTTCCACACTTCTGAGAGATTCCTGTGTCAGGAGAGTTTCATTAATAGTTTTAAATCAGCGAATAAAGAAGAGAGAGGCGCCTGGCAGTCCTCCCGGAAGAGCTGGCCCTATCCTGAGGGACCCGGGAGGGCAGGGCACTCCCCTTTCCAAAGCAGCCAGGCCCCTGCACTGCTGAGTCCGACAGAAATCCAAGAGGGCAGGCGGCTGCGGGAGAGGAGGGGCTCTGAGAACAAAAACAAAAGGGCAAGAACACAATTAGGACGCACACCCGTGGCCACGCAAGGTGCTGAGAGAACAGCTGACAGTTGGCAGTGCAGACTCACACACTGTGACTTCCTGAGATGTGTTTCTAGATACCAGTACCAAAGATAAGGCTTGAAAACGAGGCATTTAATGCTGAACAAATGTTTCCAGGCCTGGGGGGCTCACCAGAGGCCCACCCTGGCATGCACTGAGCTCTTGGGACCCTCAGCTGCCTGCAGGGAACAGCTGATCCTCAGAACCTTCCACTGCATGGGCGCGGCTGCCCTCAACTCACAGACAGATCTCTTCCGGCACCCCCCACGGGGAGCCCCGTGGGAACAGACCAGCTCTCAGTCTCCATCAGTCCAACTGCTCCTGGATTAAAAAGCTATTTTACCACTTGGGGAATGTGCACCAGGAGACTGTCTCCTAATGGGCAAGAAAGATCCGGTTTCTCATCAGGTCGTGTTTTCATGTCCACAGGAGCACATGAGAGAGCCTGGTGTAAGAGGATCTGACAGCCAACGGGTCCAAGGCATTGAAGCAAGAGCAACTCCATCGTTAACAGGGGCTGGGTAAGATGAGGCTGAGGCCCACTGGGCTGCGTTCCCAGACGGTCAGGCATTCTTAATCACAGGATGAGAAAGGAGGTCGGCACAAGATACAGGTCCTAAAGACCTTGCTGATAAAGCAGCTGGCAGTAAAGAAGCCGGCTAAAACCCACCAAAACCAAGATGGCCACGAGAGTGACCTCTGGTCGTCCTCACTGCTGCACCCCCACCAGCGCCATGACAGTTTACAGATGCTGTGGCAACATCAGGAAGCTACCCTATACGGTCTAAAAAGGGTAGCATGAATATTCCACCCCTTGTTTAGCATACCATCAAGAAATCACCATAAAAATGGGCGACCAGCAGCCTTTGGGGTGCTCTGCCTATGAAGGAGCCATTCTCTTATTCCTTTACCTCCCTAATAAACCCGCTTTCACTTTATGGACTCGCCTCAAATTCTTTCTTGCACGAGACCCAAGAGTCCTCTCCTGGGGTCTGGGTGGGGAGCCCTTTCCAGTAACAAACGTGAGAGGGAAAGAGAATGCTAGAGAGCTTCCTGTTGGGACTGGGACGGCTGGAGGGCATCACAGCACTGGTTTCGAACACTGAATGGAGAACTGCCATGCGGCATGAACCTGGGCGCATCAGACCCCTGCAGGCACCCTCGGGACTCACAGATCACACACTCAGTGGGTGCTCACAGGACATGAATGGCGTCTCAGTAACGCTGAGCTCCACCCCAGAGCCACAGGGTGACTTTCACAGGGCCACGGAGCCTCCTGGGCCACACTGCTCAGGGACATTCTGGAGGGGAGGAAATTGCTTTTTTTTTTTTTTTTCAGGGTTCTTGCATGAATTCTAATTGACACATTACATTCAGAATTATAGCACTCATAGTGATAGTTTTCAGAAGATTGTAACAGCTTCTTTGCTACTTAAGGAGTACAGACGGTGCAGCTGCTTACCTGAATGACTTCTTAAATAAGTGGCTACTACCACTCTAGTTTTCCTAGTTGTAGCTCTGTTACAGGTTACTGACCACGAGTGTTGGCAAAGAAACTTTTTTTTTTTTTGAGACGGAGTCTCGCTCTGTCACCCAGGCTGGAGTGCGGTGGCGCGATCTTGGCTCACTGCAAACTCTGCCTCCCGGGTTCCCGCCATTCTCCTGCCTCAGCCTCCCGAGTAGCTGGGACTACAGGTGCTGCCACCACGCCCAGATAATTTTTTTGTATTTTTGGTAGAGACAGGGTTTCACCGTGTTAGCCAGGATGGTCTCGATCTCCTGACTTCGTGATCCGCCTGCCTTGGCCTCCCAAAGTGCTGGGATTACAGGCATGAGCCACCGCGCCCAGCCAGAAACTGTTCTTTTAAGCACTTTGGTGCTCCCTGGAGTGACGGCCAGTCCCAGCAACTAAACTGTATCATGCTCCCACTTTAACTTTGTGACTGTTTCAATATTTTTAAAAATACAAATCGACTCTCCATGAAAAAACAAAACAACCTCCCACTTCCTTCAAATCCCTGTTCCAGGCTCACTTGGCCTCCTGCGAGCTGCCCTTCCAGGCAGGTACCAGCCCCACCTGCTGCGTCTGCTTCTCCACCCCACTCCAGCTGAGCAGGCAGAGCCTGTCCTTGGAAACGGCCCAGCCACCTGGGAGTGGAGCTAACAGGCACCACCCAGGCCCGGAGCTGCAGGCAGGGCTCAGCAGGACCCCGGGCGGGCGCACAGGGGCTCATCAGGGGGACCTGAGGGGCGCAGGCTACAGTCGGGAGGAGGACTACAGCACAGACAGGAGGCCCCTGAGGCCACCAGGGCCCACTTTTACTCTATCCTAAGGATCAGGGACACGAAAGGATTTTAACAAAGACAGCCGCACCACCTGCTGCAGAATGAGTATGAACGCCCTTCTTAGCCTTCGAGACCGGCATTGGCCTCGCTGACCCCCTCTAATCCTGCCACCTGTGCAGCAGGCGGCAACAGGGACAGGGAGATGGCACAGCTGGGGCCAGAGGACGACTCAGAGAGACCCACACCAGAGACCCTCGGAGAGTGACAGAGCCCCCGCCCCAACCCCGGTGAGTGACAGAGCCCCCACCCCAACCCGGGTGAATGGGACAGACAGCGTGGGGACGGAGCACGTCCAGGGCCAGAGCGGGAGTGGGGAGCGGTGCTGGCTTCCAAAGAGGACCCTGGGAAACAAACACCCTCCCACTCGGCAAGGACAAATCAAGCAACTGCCGAGACAGGCGTCCACGTCCGAACCCCAGGCTACACAGACAGACAAGCGCTCGCCGCCACACTGCCCTAACAGCTGCTGAGACTCACATTCCTGCAGTCACCTCAGCCAGAGCCAGGGAGGCCCTGGGAGAGAGGAGCCAGATGGGCCCTGCCGGGCGGCCTTGCCTGCTCTCAGCCTCCTCTCCTTTTCAGGAGCCTTTTTCCCCCTTTATCCTAATTGACATCTCCGGGCCCCTCATGTGCTCAGAGTGTGCTCAGCGGGGCACCCAACGGTGGACAGGTGAGAGAGGTGAGGCGCTGGGCTGTCACCGCAGCCCCGGGAGCCATGGCCCTCCAGCCTGAACGGCTTCTGCCCGAAATCAGGACACAAACACATCGTCATACACAGCAGAAACGGCCCAGAAAGGCCCCAGCCTGGATGGCACTGGAATAAGCGTTTTCCCCAAGTCACTTTAAAATGAAAGTTTTGGGCTACCTACTTCTGAAGAGGCCTTCAGGACAGTTCCAGGAGTTCCTCCGCGACACACCCCACAAACGATGCTCGGCTGCCGCGTTTACTCAATGCAGCCGTTGAGCAAAAACACAAGAGTGTTGCTCTCCCAGCCTGAAACATTCTTCACACTTCCAGCCAGCAGGGTTTCAGCCCGGTCAGAAACAACAGAGACGGCAGAGGCTCTTCCAGAACAGCAGCGCAAGGTTCTCCACAGACCCTCCCCAGCAAAACCACTGCGATGGTGAACATTACAAACAGCACTCACTTAAAGTCCCTAACATGTCTTAGGGACACACGGCGAATGGAGAAAAACTTATCCAAGAAAACCACCTCAGTGGCAGCAGGAACAGCAACTTTGTGACACTTGAGTCACAACCTGCTTCCCCATCCCCACGTGACAAAAGCTGTCCTCCCAGCAGGCAACTGAGAAGATGGGCTCCCTCTTCCCCAGTGCCACTGCAGCAGTGGCAGGCACCCGAGCTCTTCATCGCCTACTCAGCTCCTGTCTGCCCAGGCTCCCTTCCCCAACTCAGCCCCCACCCATGGCGCAGGGGCAGAGGACACTGAGCATCCCTTGTCCCTGCCTCAGCTTGCTCACTGGGAGAGGTTCCACACAAGCAGGGGCAAACTAAGAAGACCAGAGGCAACAACCCACTTCCCGTGCACCACTGAGAGCAGAGCTGTCACCCTCAGAGGTCCAGAGGTTCTGTCCTGGGGATGGCAGTATCAGGATAGGGAGCTCCATAGCTCTCCCTAGAGGGACGCCCTACTTAGAGCAGGTGCAAGTTCAAGTGTAAGGATGCTAACAAAAACAACAGAGACCTCGGCAGCCAGCAACTAAGAGGAGCTAGAAGCTCCATGATGAGCTCAAAGTTTATGCAACAGAACCAGAAAGGACAGCCAAGAGAAGCCCTCCTGGGGACTGAACCACCACCAAACAGTGGCCTCAGTGGCCACCCTGCTTAGCTGTGGGGAATACATCCCCCGGGACATCATCAAATCAGCCGGCAGCCACCAGTGAGTGGAGGCCAACAGCTGGTTTGACCACCAGAAGCTTAACAGGAAGATCAGGGAGGGTCACGGCCAGCCAGAACCACCACACCTGAGAGAGAAGAGGTCCAGAGACTGCACTAGTCCAGCCAAATCACAAAACAAACAAGCAAACAGTAAGTCATCCTTCCCCCAGGGGGGGAATCCGTATCCACAGCTGCTACTATAGTTTACCTAAAATGTCCAACTTGCAATAACAAAACAAAATGAGTTTTACAAAGAAACAGAAGAGGAAAAAATAAGCAGGACACAAACTGCTTTTGAAGAGGCACAAGTGTTGGACTCAGTAGAAAAAGACTTTAAAACAACTATTATAAATATGTTCAAATAACTAAAGGGATCCATGCATAAAGAATTAAAAGAAAATATGATGACAACAATTGATCACACAGAGATTATCAATAAAGAGACAGAAATTCTAAAAAAAAAAAAAAAAACAAAAAAAAAACCAAGTGGAAATTCTGATGTTGCAAAGCACAACTGAAATTTTAAAACTCACTATAAGGGCTCAACAATAGATTGAGTTGGCAGAAGAATCAGTGAATTCAAAAAAAGATCAATAAAGATTATGCAACCTAAAGAACAAACAGAAAATGGAATTAAGAAAAAAGAACACAGTCTCAGAGAAAGATGGGATGACAGGAAAGGGCACGGGCACATGCAGAATGGGTGAGCTTGAGGAGAGGAGAGAGGGGAGCAGAAAAAAATATTCAAGGAGATAATGACTTTTGAAAACTTCCCAAATATGATGAAAATATTAATCTACACACCCAAGAAGCTCAACAAATTGCAAGCCTGATAAAGAGATCCACACCCTGACACATCAGTCTAAATAATGAATGCCAAAAAACAAAGACAAAATCTAGAAAGTAGCAAGAGAAAAATAATTTATCACTTACAAGGAAACCCCAATAAGATTAACAGCTGACTTCTCATCAGAAACAATGGAGTCCAGAGGGCAGTGGAATAACATATTCAAAGCACTGAAAAGAAAAAAAAATCATCAACTAAGATTCTTATATCTAGTAAAACATTTTTTAAAAAATAAGGGGAAAATAAAGATTCCCAGATAAACAAGAACTGAGAGAATCTGTTGCTAGTAGGCACACCTTACAGAAAACAAGTTTTTCATGCTGAAAACAAGTAACATCAGAAGCAATTCAAATCCACATAAAAAAAGAGTATAAAGACGATGATGTCAGTTATTATAAAAGGTGATATCGGTGCACATTTCTTCTCCTTTCCTCTCTTAGTTGACTTAAAATGTAAGTGCATAAAACAATATGCATCGTATTGTTCGGGGACTTTACCCTAAAGAAATGTAATATAACTGACAATAATATCAATAGCACAAATGAGATGGATGGGATCAAAACTGTATTAGAGAAAGAAAATGACTGTAGATGGCACTCAGTCTCAGAAAGAAATAAAAGGAACTACAAATGGTAAATAAGGTTAATATAATAACTCCATATGTTTGTTCTCCTTTCTTCTCTCAAGTTCTTTTTGTTTGTTTGTTTGTTTTTGAGATGGAGTCTCGCTCTGTCGCCCAGGCTGGAGTGCAGTGGCGCAATCTCGGCTCACCGCAAGCTCCACCTCCCGGGTTCACACCATTCTCCTGCCTCAGCCTCCTGAGTAGCTGGGACTACACGTGCCCGCCACCACGCCCAGCTAATTTTTTTGTATTTTTTTAATAGAGATGGGGTTTCACCATGTTAGCCAGGATAGTCTCCATCTCCTGACCTCGTGATCCGTCCACCTTGGCCTCCCAAAGTGCTGGGATTACAGGCGTGAGCCACCGTGCCCAGCCTCAAGTTCTTGAATGACATAAAATGTATATAAAGGAACAATCAGAAAAATATATTGCTAGGTTGTAGTATATGTAGACATAATATGTATAATAATCATACCATTTAAAAAGGGAGGAGGAAATTGAACCATGTAGGAGTAAGGTTCCTGTCACTGGAATTAAGTTAGTATAAATCTGAAGTAGATTCTGATAAGTCAAGATGCATGTTGTAAGCCTTCAAGTAACTACTAAGAAAATAATTCAGAAAACATTATTTAAAGAAATTAAAATGTTACATTAGAAAATACTTAATACAAAAGGAAGCTGTGAAGGAGCAACAGCTAAGGGGAAAAGGCAAGGGATATATATACAGAAAACAAAAGTAAAGCAGCAGATGTAAATCTGAACATACAACATTAAGTGTAAATGAAATAATCAAATCAGAGGGCAGAATTGCCAGAATGGATTTTTTTAAAGATCCATTGTATGTATATGGAAGACTCATTTTAAATTCAAAGATATAAGAAAGTTAAAAGTAAAACAACGGAAAGAATATATCGAATGGCAACCACAGGAGATGTGCATGTGATGACACTAACATCAGAAGAAACAGACATCAAAACAGAAAATATGCATATACGTCCCTAACAAACAACAAAGCCCCAAAATACATCAGGCAAAAACTGACAGAAGTGAAAAGAGAAAAAGATAATTCAAAAATACTTATGGACTTCCACACCTACATTTAGTAATAGACATAACAACTACACAGAACAATAATAAAGAAATTGTAGACTTGACCTAACAGACAACCCTCCACCTTCACCCAACCACAGCAAAATGGACATCAAATATTCTCCAAGATAGATCATATGCTACGCCATAAGATATGCCTCTATTTAAAAGTACTGGAATCTGGCTGGGCGTGGTGGCTCGTGCCTGTAATTTAGTTCTTTGGGAGGCTGAGGTGGGTGGGTCACCTGCGCTCAGGAGTTTGAGACCAGCCTGGTCAACATGGTGAAACGCTGTCTCTATAAAAAATACAAAAAATTGACCAGGTGCAGTGGCACGCACCTGTAGTCCCAGCTACTCGGGAGGCTGAGGCACGGGAATTGCTTGAACTCAGGAGACGTAGGTTGCAGTGAGCCAAAGTCACACCACAGCCAACAGAGCAAGACTCTGTCTCCAAAAATTTTTAAAAAATAAATAAAACTACTGGAATAATACAGAGTATATTCTACAACTATAAAGGAAATAAATTTGAAATCAATAACAGAAGACATTTTGGGATATTCACAAATATGTGGAAGTTAGCACATTCCTAAATAATAAAAGGGTCAAAGAAGAAACCTTGGAGTATATTTTAAAATACTTTAAGGTGCATGAAAACGAAAACACAACACACCAAAGTATAGGACACAGGTAAAGCACCTGCTTAGAGAGAAATTATGGCTGTCAATAACTACATTAGAAAGGAAGAAAGAAAAAAAATCAATGACCTAACCTCCACCTTAAGAAAAAGGTAAATTAAACCCAAAGCAAGCATAAGGAAAGAAAGATTAGAGTGAAATAAAGTAGAGAATAGAAAAGCAATAAAGAAAATCAACAAAACCAAAAATTGGTTCTTTGATGGGTGATGTGTATGTGTTGTGTTAAAAAAAAAAAAAAAAAGGAAGAAAGAAATAAAAGAAAAAGAAACACCTTTTTAAAAGTTTGTTATTTGACAAGAACAAAAAATTGACAAATTTTTAGCTAGACTGACCAAAAAAAGAAAGGAAAGGAGGGGATAAAATTACTTAAGTCGGGAATAAAAAAGGAACCATTACTAACGACTTTCCAAAAATACAAAGGATTCTAAGGGAATACTAAGAAAAATTATATGTCAACAAATTAGATAACTTAGGTGAAATGGAAAAATTCCAATACAAACTACCAAAACTGACTTACGAAGAAACAAAAAAACTGAATAGACTTATAACAAGAGATCGAATTCGTAATTTTAAAACTTTCCACAAAGAAAAGCCCAAGCCCAGATGGCTTCACTGGATAACTCTAAAAATATTTAAAGAGGAATTAGTATCAACCCTTTGCAAACTCTAAAAAGATAGAAAAGGAGGGGAACATTTCCCAACTTATTTTATAAGGCCAGTATTATCCTAGAACTAAATCTAGAAAAAGTAATCACAAGAAAACTACAGACCATTATCTTTTATGAATACAGATACAAAAAATCCCCAATACAATACCAGCAAATAAAATCCAGCAACAGATAAAAAGCGTTAGACACCATGACCACATGAATTTATCCCAAGAATGCAAGGTTGGTTCAACACACAAAAATTCATCAAAGTAGTACATCATCATAGTAGAATAAAAAACAAAACCCACATGATCATCTCAACAGACACAGAAAAGCATTTGGCAAACTCTAACTCTTATTATAAAAACACCCAACAAACTCAAATAAAAAGGAACTGCCTTAACCTAATGAAGGGCAACTATGGAAAATCCATTGACTAACATCATACTTAGTGGTGAAAGATGGAATGCTTTCTCACTAAAATGAAGAATAAGATAGGTACATCCACTCTCACTGCTTATAACCAGGATAATTAAACAATAAAAAGAAATAAAAGCAACTAAACTGGTAAGGAAGAATTAAAACCATCTCTGTTTGCAAATGACAGAATCATATATAGAGAATCTACTAAACAATTCTTAGAACAAACCAGTTCACCAGAATTGCATGATGCAAGATCAACATGCAATGATCAATTACATTTCTATAAAGTAGCAATGAACAAGCAGAACTGAAATTAAGAAAACATTTCCATTCACAATAGCATCAAAAAGGATAAAATACTTTGGAATAAATTTAACAAAGTCCAAAATTTGTCATCTAAAATTTTCTCCTCCCTTCCTGTCTCCCTCCCTCTTCCCCTTCCCACCCCCATCTCCCCACACACAGAAGAACATGGATAGGCTTCTAAGAACTACTTCATGCTTGAAAACAGCAGAGCTAGGGGTTGATTAGTTTGCTGTAGACTCAGCCACACTTGGTAAAGATGACGTACATGCACAGATGGAAGCAATGACAGGAGGAAGCACAGCTGCAGGAATGAGGCGAAAGGAACGCGCGGCGGGCGGTACACGCGCAGGGTACATACCCAGGAAGGACCGCCTGGAGGCGACCTTGACTTCTTCATCCTTGCTATCTGCAGCTACACGTTAAAAAGTGAGACAGAAACAGAAAGGGGAAAAAGACAGAAACAGACTGGTTTTAACGCAGGTCAACAGCTGTGTTCTCAGAACTTTTTGCATTTCTTTAAAAAAAAAAAAAACTAGAACAGAAAGATCATAAGATTTTGGTTTTGTGCATTAGAAAATCCACTTTCTGAACTATTTTTCTACAAACCTAAGCTCTTCCAACATCATAAAAAAGTGAATGGGGAGAATGGGAGAAAAACTGAGCCAAAAATTAAAAGTTACCACGTTTCCATTTAATCTCTCAGGAGAAAGGCAGCACGGAGCCCGCCACAAGCGTGCTGTGCCGACAGAAAGCAGCCAGACAGATCCTGCTCCCCTTTTCCTAGAAACTCGGCTGTATGCAAGCTTCGGTGGCAATACAGCTGCCCCAGGTCAAAGCCCTTCAGAAGGCTGCCTGATGAAGCTGTTTTCAGAGTACACTCTGCTGTAAAAGGATGGCTGGTTCCACATGTGCACTTGACAAGCACCTCTGCACAGACAGAGACACAGGGACGATGTGACAGGGACCCAGCACCCTCCAGGGCCCAGCACCTGCAATGACAGGTTATGAGCCAACCTCCCCATCTGCACAGCCCCAGGACAAGACAGTAGCCAAGGTCCTGGAAAACACTGCAGCCTCTAGGTGGCTCCTGGGAAGCCCCGTGGGGTTTGGGATTGAAAACGGTTGATAAACAAGAGACTCAAATGAGTCCTGGGATCAGAAAGCACAAGTGGGATCAAAGGTTGTGTGTTGCCTGCTCCAGGCAATGTAGACTTAAAATGGAAATTTTGCAAGTGAACAGCTAAAAGCAAATACAAGATGACCTCTAACCTCTGCCCTCTGCCCTCTGCTACTTGGACTTAGGGTGTTATTCCACTCACAAGGCAGGAACTGCAATATTTCTACCAAATTTGAGGGTTTTATAAACCAACGCAGCACACAAAGTGCAGTCTCCTCTCCCCCAGGCTCCCCCAACACTCCTTGGATTCTATGTCCCTCAGCTCATCCCATCTGTTGCTTTGATTTAGACAATATCCTTCTCCACTGGTGCCTCTTCTAAAGATCAAGATCCGCAAGGGGTGGGAGGGAGGGAGGGAGGGAGGGAGGGAGGGAGGGATCACCCAAGGCAGGACTGCTCGGTCTATGCTGTTTCCCTTCTCACATCCAGGTGTGACTGTGAACAGGCAAGGGTGGGAGGCAGCCAGCTGGCAGGCTGGAGAAGAAGGCATGGTTCAGGATGCAGAGGCTGGACCCTTCCACCCCAGGCTGTGTCCTGGGCACACCCTCAAGCCACCTGGGCTCCTTGCCTGGAAAGCAGTGTGATCAGATCCATGTTTGTGTAGGACGGAATACAAAGAGTTCTGACGCTGAGAGAGCTGCCAGGAACATTTTCAACAGTCACACATTTCCACAAATCTGTGTTGAACACGTCCTCCAGACCAGATAAAAAGAGGGCCCAGCAACATCTTCCTTTTCCTCGACACTCGGCACTGGGAGGTGGTGTCCGTGTCTTCTCCCCTTGATCACAGGTGGGCTTGTGACCACTCCAGTCCACAGAAGCAATGCTGTGATTTCCAAGACTTAGGTCATAAAAAAGATACAGCTTCCACCTGCTTTCCCAGGAAGCTCCCCCTTGGGACCTGGCCATGTTGTGAGGAAGCCCAGGTCTCATGAGGAGGCCTTGGTGGGTGTCCCAGCAGAGCCCGGGTGGAGGTCCCAGGAGATGGCCAGCACCAGCCATGCCAAAGAGTGAATGAGGGAGAGACAGAAAGCAAGAGAATGAGCTTCAAGGGCTGCAGCCCTAGCCTTTGAGCTCCCCAGATTGAGGACAGCAGAGAGCAGCTGTTCTTGCCAAGTTCCACCCAAAATGCACTCACGAGCAAAATAATTGTTGTCCTTCCAAGTCCTAAGATCTGGGGTAACTTGTGGAGTAGCCAAAGAGACTGGAACAAGAGAGACAGGACAAGTCCACAGGGCTGGCAGGAAGGAGGATGGCTGGGCCACAGAGGCCATCACCTGCGTCCTGGGACTTTGGTCCATGTCACGACTGGAGACCGCTTCTGTCAGCACATGAAGAAAGGTTTGCACCGTACCCTGTCGGTACGGCGTGTATTGGGGAGTGCAGGGGTGACAGTGACAGTGAGGCGTCAGCCAGCCTGGGACCAAGGAAGAGCACATGGTCACAGTGGCCCAGGCAAGCCCGCAATGGGAGGTACACAGGCAGACACAGGGATTCCTAACGTGACGTCCAAGAATCTCAATAAACCCCTGAAAATGCATGCAAGATGGCACACGACCCCTACATGCAACACGTTTTCCAGGTTTCCTGAGCTATAACTAACTCACCTGTTTAAAGCATACAATTCAATGGTTTTTAGGATATCCACAGTTGTGCAAACACCATCACTATCTAATTTTAGGACATCTTCAGCACCCCCAAAAAAACCCCTCGACTAACCAGCAGCCACTCCCTCTCCCTGGCCTCCAGCCTAGAACTCTGAGGGTTGAGATTTGGGAGAAATATGAAGTAAATTAAACCACCGACTTTGAGCCACAGACAATTATTTCTCAAATAACCCCTAAGAGGAACTTAAAAGGAAAAAAGTACATGATAAAACAAAGTTAAACTTTATAAAAGCAAATATTTAAAATGAAACAAATGACCCCATGTATCCAGTTGCTGGTGCACCCCTGACAAAGTGCGTTTGTTTCCCGGTGACATAACATGCAGCAGTGACCTGACCTCTGTCCCCAGCGGGAAGTGCCCTGAGGATGTGCAATCCTGAGCATATAAACCCCCACCCCCAATAAAACAAACGTTTTCAGTCACCGGGAGGCTGGTGCCGGCATGGTGACCCTCAGACAGAGAGGACTAAGGGAGGCATGAGGATGCCACATTCCATTATTTGTGGGGTCCTTGAGGAAGGGAGTTGGTACAGGGCAGAAGGGAGGCAGACCTCAGGCTAAGCAACGCGGCCAGGCCTAGAGGTTTGAAGTAAAATGGGAAGAATTGGTGTCCACTCATGAAGTATTTCACCTCACCAAAAAACACTCCCTAGCTCCAGCCACTGAAAAAGCCAAAAACTCAACCTGTAGGCCAACCCTCATGCACGCCCAGGCTGTGGTCTCCAAACACTGTGTCCCAGATACCAGCGCTCCTTGGAAGAACGACGGGTTCTAGGTCTGGGGCAGGAGACGTAGCTGCCACACAAGTACCTTGTTATACCACATCCTGTGTAGAGACCCCTCATGCTGCGTGGAAAGGGCCCAACAGCACCTGACGCGGCTCCCCGGCCAGAGGGAAGAACTGGAGCTTTAACAAGTGTGATAATCCAGTAACCACCAAACGTCCACTTCCCGCGTTCAGAATGACTCAGAAACATGCACTCACCACTGCAAGATGCTAGGGAACCAACTTTGAAAACTGGTAAAGAGAGAGACCTGCATTTCCTTTATAAATTATACCTGTGGACAGCTGAACAATGGGTACCAGCCCGTTTCTCTGCAGAGGGGCTCCAGCTAACAGACCACAGTCACACTTTGCCGGGCGTGGTGGCTCATGCCTGTAATCCCAGCACTTTGGGAGGCCGAGGCGGGCAGATCACCTGAGGTTGGGAGTTCGAGACCAGCCTGACCAACATGGAGAAACCCTGTCTCTACTAAAAAAAATACAAAATTAGCCGGGCATGGTGGTGCATGCCTGTAATCCCAGCTACTTGGGAGGCTGAGGCAGGAGAATCGCTTGAGCTGAGGAAGTGGAGGTTGCTGTGAGCTGAGATCGCGCCATTGCACTCCAGCCTGGGCAACAAGAGTGAAACTCCGTCTCCAAAAAAAAAAAAAAAAAAAACAGACCACAAACATCCTGCAGCTCACGGCCTCAACATGAGCCCCCCAGTGGCCGCCGACCGCACACACCTCCTGTGGAACGATGCAGCCATCCTGCAAAACACAAGAACCAAACCTGGATCTGATCGGGCCTCTGGGTCCACTGTTTTTTTTAAATGCTCTTTCACAGAAAAAGTCAAGGACAGAACACCTTTTCCTTGTCTACACTCCAAGGACATAAAGACAGGAGGAAACACCAGGAGTGCCATCTCCACTGTGGGGCTTCCCAAAACTCAGCCTGCAGGAGCAGTCAGCAATCTCGTTAAGATGCCGCTAATACAGACCACGGGCAAAGTCGAGAGGAGTTAAGGGAGAACCTACAGATTTTTAAACAACAAAAACGTATATACTGCCAGGCACAAGGGCTCACACCTGTAACTTCAATGCTTTGGGAAGCTGAGGTGGGAGGATCGCTTGGCTAGAGCCCAGGAATTCAAGGCAATAATGAGCTCTGATACCACCACTGCACTCCAGCCTGGGCAACATAGTGAGACCGTGTCTCAAAAAAAAAAAAAAAAAAAGAAAAACCTGCAGGAAGGAGACCTGAATGCAACTGTGGGTCCCACCACCCTCAGGGCTGTATATCACCCCACCTACTTGGTAAACACTTGAAATTCTCCATAATGCAAAGTGGAAGCTGAAAAGAAATAACCCAGGACACGAGAGACAGGTGTGCACTCACTCCCAACCGCAGTCAGCCATGGCCTGGCCAAGAGGCTCAGCTCTGCCCAGGGCACCGGCCCTGCCTTCCTCAGGCTGGGCACTCAGGGCCCTGTGGGTCATCTCCCTCCAGTGATGAGGGAGACGGGAGATGAGGGAGATGACGGAGTGACCAGGCCCCAACCCTGACTCACAACAAAAAAGGGCGTGGGAAAACGTCTCAGTGGAATGAGGGTTTCTTTTTAAAGTCTGGTCACAATTTTGAAATTTATGCCAATTTTGTGAAAGGAGACTGTAGAAGAAAAAAAGGAAGAGACTTGGAGGCATGCCACGGCGTTCAAAGTAGTCACCTCTGGAAGGTGGGGTGGAAGGTGGTTTTTTGTTTTGTTTTGTTTTTTAAGATGGAGTCTCGCCCTGTGGTCCAGGCTGCAGTGCAATGGCCCAATCTTGGCTCACTGCAACCTTCACCTCCTGGGTTCAAGTGATTCTCCCACCTCAGCCTTCTGAGTAGCTGGGATTACTGGCATGCGTCACCACGCCCAGCTAATTTTTTGTATCTTTAGTAGAGACAGGGTTTCACCATGTTGGCCAGGCTGGTCTCGAACTCCTGACCTCGTGATCTGCCCACCTTGGCCTCCCAAAGTGCTGGGATTACAGGCATGAGCCACCGTGCCCGGCCAGAAGTTGTTTTACTTTATATCTGTCTTCCCCAAATGTCTACCATGAGCATGCACTGTTGTTTATAATCAGACAACAAATACTGCATTTAATTGTTTAAGTAATCTACTCTTTCTCAATACCATTTATGTTTCTTTTATATTAACTTTCACACTGAATTTGTGACCTTCAAAACTTAAAATCCCTATAAAAGATAGCTGGAAAACATTTACACTTTTATTTCCTTAGGTCATCTGACTATCCACGAGCACAGTGAAATGTAGTGATTCAAATGTTTCCTCATAAGTTATTTTCACGTCCTCATCAGTCTGCCAAGAATTGTGCCTCCCAAGGCCCATGGTCCCCCTTGGCATGTCCTCACCCTTAGGGTGAGGCTCAAGAATGTGCTTGGCAAAAGCAGTAATTGACAAATGGGATCTAATTAAACTAAAGAGCTTCTGCATAGCAAAAGAAACTATCAACAGAGCAAACAGACAACCTACAGATGGGAGAAAATTTTTGCAAACTACGCATCTGACAAAGGTCTAATATCCAGCAACTATAAAGAACTTAAGTTTACAAGAAAAACACGAATAACCCATTAAAAAGTGGGCAAAGGACATGAACACTTTTCAAAAGAAGACATACATGTGGCTAAAAAGCATATGAAAAAAAGCTCAACGTCACTGATCGTTAGAGAAATACAAATCAAAACCACAATGAGATGCCATCTCACACCAGTCAGAATGGCTGTTAATAAAAAGTCAAAAAAAATAACAGATGCTGGTGAGGTTGTGAAGAAAAAGGAACAGTATATACTGTTGGTGGGAGTGTAGATCAGTTCGACCATTGCAGAAGACGGTGTGGTGATTCCTCAAAGACCAGAAATACCATTCAACCCAACAATCCCGTTACTGGGTATAAACCCCAGGAATATAAATCATTCTATTATAGACACACGCACATGTATGTTCACTGCAGCACCATTCACACTAGCAAAGACTTGGAATTAACCTAAATGCCCATCAATGAAAATCATCTAGACTTTCTTCTGGATGAAGAAAACGTGGTACATGTACACCACGGAATACTACGCAGCCACAAAAAAGAACAAGATCACGTCCTTTAGAGGAACATGGATGGAGCTGCAGGTCATCATCCTTAGCAAACTAACACGGGAACAGAAAACCAAATGCCGCACGTTCTCACATGTAAGTGGGAGCTAAATGATGAGGACACATGGACACGTAGAGGGGAACAGCAGCCACTAGGGCCTGTCGGAGCATGGAGAGCAGGAGGAGGGAGAGGACCAGGAAAAATAACCAATGGGTACTAGGCTTAATACCTGGGTGATGAAATCATCTGTACACTGGCCGGGTGCGGTGGCTCACGCCTGTAACGCCAGCATTTTGGGAGGCCAGGGTGGGTGGATCCCACTTGAGGTCAGGAGTTCAGGAGTTAGGGAAATAATATGTACACCAAACCCCCGTGACAAGCAATTTACCTATATAAGAAACCTGCACATGTACCCCTGAACTTAAAAGCTTGAAGAAAAAAAAAAGAAAAAAAAGAGGCCGGGCGCGGTGGCTCAAGCCTGTAATCCCAGCACTTTGGGAGGCCGAGATGGGCGGATCACGAGGTCAGGAGATCGAGACCATGCTGGCTAACACGGTGAAACCCCGTCTCTACTAAAAAATACAAAAAATTAGCCGGGCGAGGTGGCGGGCAACTGTAGTCCCAGCTACTCGGGAGGCTGAGGCAGGAGAATGGCGTGAACCCAGGAGGCGGAGCTTGTAGTGAGCTGAGATCCGGCCACTGCACTCCAGCCTGGGCGACAGCGAAACTCCGTCTCAAAAAAAAAAAAAAAAAAGAAAGAAAAACAGAACATGTTCAGAGCCAACAACCTTCCCTTCGAGGTGACGCTGCTGACAGGAAGACGAGGCTGGCCACCGTGCCTGGCACGGGGCCGTGCTGCAGGAGCTACAGATCGGGTGGCCAGAAGCCAGAGCTTTCAGTCTGAACTTCAGCGATGTTCCTGCCTTGCCCTTGCCTCTCCTGGCAGATGAGAGGACATGAGCTCACACCTTTCATCAAGGCGCCCTGTAGGAACAGGTCTGGGCCTGTCCACCAAGGGGACATGGACGTGCATAAACTCAAACTGGACTCCAATATTAAGAGTGCTGCAGATGTAAATCTCAAGAATTCTTAACCACACACAGCTACACCCCAGGACACAGAGTTCAGGAGTGGACTTCCCACCTGAAGTCATTTGGGGCCCAGGAGTCATGCAGCTTGGTTCTCAGTCCTCCCCAAGGGGAGGGCAGGCACGGGGCACCCAGGCTGACCCCAGGAGCCCCGCCCTCATCCCCTCACAGCAGCCCTGGACTGCTTCCCAAATACTCCAGGCCTTGAGGAAAGGGTGCCCCAGCTTCCTATCGCCTCTGTAACAAGGTACCACAAAAGTGGCAGCCACAACGCAGGCTGATTATCTTAATTCTGGAGGCCAGAGGCCCAATGGTCTCCTAGACTAAAACCAAGGCTGTGTCTCCTACTCATTCAAGTATGGGCAGAACTCCGCTCCCTGTGGTTGGGGGCTCTGCTGCCTGTAAAGCGACGGCCGACCCACGGCAGAGAGCCGGGCCCTCAGCTCCAGCACCTGACCATCTCGTCTGCGGCCCTTGTCATGTCTGAGGACCCCTGGAATTAGGTGAGGCCACCAGATAATCCAGGACCAGCCCCCCTCAGAGTCTCTCCGCCATGTACAGTAGCACGTCATAGGTTCCCAGGATCAGGGCATGGATTTCTCTCGGGGCCATTATTCTGCCCACCCACGGAGGGTGTTTAAAATTCGGATTCCAGGCCTAGCTCTGGAAACAGGGACTCACGTTTTTAACTCATCCTGGGTAACCAGAAGAGAAGTACTCCTTTGGAAGAAGTGATACAGAATGCCAGGCATCCACCATCCCACTCCCTTCTTATCCAACGCTCCTCTGATGAGACGAGAGCGCACCTGCTGGTAAAATGAATGTGGGTGGGGAGCTTACGATGCCGCTTCTAGGGGTGTCCCAGTGTTCCAACATACATTCACATTAAACTCCACGCTGGCTGCACTGCCTAGACACTCACAACCTGCCGTCTCTGGGACCTCGTGTCAGGCCACCTTCAACAAGGTCACAAGGTCTGGCCTCATGTCCAGAGCCCGAGGGCAGCAGGAACATCCAGCAATGCATTGGGCATCTTAGGCACAAACTGTTCTCTCGGCTGGCTGGCCCTCCCACAGTGAGAACATTTCCTGTTCCAAGTTAAATACCGAGGTTCAAAGGGGCAGGGAACACGCCATGAGGAGCTCAGCTCCAGAGAAGGACCAAAGCCTTGCAGAGAGCAAGACCGAGTCACCTAAACCGAAATGTAAAACCACAGTTCCTCACCTCGCGGGGAATCCGGCCGGTTCTTAAAAGCCTGCTTCCCGCCGGGCGCGGTGGCTCAAGCCTATAATCCCAGCACTTTGGGAGGCCGAGGCGGGCAGATCACGAGGTCAGGAGATCGAGACCATCCTGGCTAACACGGTGAAACCCCGTCTCTACTAAAAATACAAAAAATTAGCCGGACATGGTGGCGGGCACCTGTAGTCCCAGCTACTCGGGAGGCTGAGGCAGGAGAATGGCGTGAACCCGGGAGGCGGAGCTTGCAGTGGGCCAAGATCACGCCACTCACTCCAGCCTGGGCAATAGAGCAAAGACTCCATCTCAAAAAAAAAAAAAAAAAAAAAAAAAGCCTGCTTTCTAGGCAAGATCTGTGGTATCGTCAGCACCATCTCTGGTGTAATTTCAAACCCAAATCACAATAGGAGGGAACAGAGCAGAGACTCAGAGGAGAGGAGAACAGTGGGAATGGGAAGAAAGAACAGAACAAAAAAAAGACACTGGTGCTCATCTCGTGGCCACAATGACACTACCTGGCCCAGGTCACGCTGGCGGGAGGCTGGTCGGGTTTCTACAGAGGCTGAAAGCAGCACACATTTCACCTCAGTCTAGAAACAGGAGCAGACAAAAAGGGAGAGGTGGGATCCCCTCCAACAGGAAGAACCGCGATCGGGAATAGAAACAGGGACACAACTCCCCGGCAAGATCTCAAATCCACAGAAGCCCCAAACTAAACAAACTCTGAGGGAAACACTTTTCTCCAAGAGACAGCTGAGATCAACCTCTCTCAAAGCCAAAGGGAGCGCCATCTTCGACTGAGAAATTAGAAGAAAAACAAAAGGAAGGATTTAACCCTCCTGCACACAAGAAGCCTGCCAGCCTGCATGTGCAAAGAGGGTTCAGACTGAACAAACTGTGCAAAAGGCAAACACTGGAAGAAGTCTTTTCTATTTTCTAAGCCACCAAAGGTTAAGGAGTCATGTGTGCTAAGCATGTGCTAAGCATGTGCTAAGCATGTAATTGGTCGTGCCCGGCTGTCAACTCGGCAGTGTGCGTACCCTGCCCGTGTGCTCCGGATAAAGGGGTTGCCTGACCCTCTGGGTCTGTTTAACAAGGTCTGTGAGAAAGGCCCTGGCTAAGGTAGCCCGTGAGTCACAGCCAAACTGAAAAGGTGAGTTTTGTGTACAGGCCACGCACACAGAGACAAAATGCCTGACCCGGCACCGTCTGACCTGATGCAGCCAGGCACAGACGAGCACTTCTTGTTCGGACACACAAACCGTCTGGGATGGCGCTCCAAGAACTGTGAAGCTGTTAAGGCCTCACCCAACTTCCAGTGAAGAAATCATTACCTTGAATTGTTTCGAGTTATAAACTGTTTAACTAAAGTCATTTAACACACTGAAAACACTATCAGTTGAAGATAACAGCACCACTTGGCGAAATGAAAGCTGCCTGGATCAGGACAGATTAGAGTGGCTTTTGTTTCACCAGAGTCACCTTTGCCCTGATTCCCTGGGACTTTATTCCAAAGCGCCAGCCACCAACCTGCAAAGGAGCGGCGCCTGGCGTTGAGCTCGTTGGCCACACGGACCTCGGTGCACAGTTTCAGCATCAGCAGCATGGTCAGGATCATGATGGCGCTCTGCCACAGCAGTGGGGACTCAAAGCGCCTTCCAAACCTGTGGTAGAGACGCTGTGTCAGGAGAGGGCCCACCCATGCCACCTCTCCCAGTCCCGAACTCGCAGCGGGAGACCCATGTCAGGAGGGAGGCCCACCCACGCTGCCCCTCCCAGTCCTGAACCTGCAGCAGGAGAGACCCTGTGTCAGGCCCACCCACGCCACCTCTCCCTGTCCCGAACCTGCAGCGGGAGACACCTGGGTCAGGAGGGAGGCCCACCCACGCTGCCTCTCCTGGTCCCGAACCTGCAGCAGGAAAGACCTGGGTCAGGAGGGAGGCCCACCCACGCTGCCTCTCCTGGTCCCGAACCTGCAGCAGGAAAGACCCTGTGTCAGGAGGCAGACCCATCCATGCTGCCTCTCCCAGTCCCGAACCTGCAGCGGGACAGACCCGGGTCAGGAGGGAGGCCCATCCACTCTACCTCTCCCAGGCCCCAAGCGGCATCCCGGGGAAGGAGCCTGGTTGGTGAACACCAGAGTGACCAGGCAACCGCTGCCCATCTCCCAGACTCCAGGTGGGGTGGGGCTCCAGTGAGGGGCCATAAGACCCACACACAGCCTGACTCGGGACCCCTCAGCACATCTGGCCCTCCCCAGAACCAGTGGCCCAGGCACTGGTACCCGGGTCTGGTGGTCCTGAGTCCCCCTCCCACAGCTCAGCTCAGGTGCCCCAGGCCCTCCCTACAGCCTCCGGGCTGCCACCAGGCAAGAAGCCCAGTTTCTAGCTCACAGCAGCCCTGCTTCCTGCCTGTGGAAGGCTGGGTCAGTGTGCAGAGCAGCAGCTGGGCCAGACACGGAATTTCCACATGCACACACACTCCCACAGGAGAGAAGAAGGCAGCCAAGGGTCTGTACCGCCCCCGCCCCCAGGCCTCCCTGGCCCCGTGCTCCCCTAGCTGCAGGCTCCCAGGCCACCTTGCTGACTTTTGACCAGGGTTGAGCATCTCATCAGCTCAGCCATGAGCCTCTGCAGGGCAGAACCACAGGCCAATGACTGGCAGGCCCTATGGTCTCCCCATCTCCCAGAGTCACCACAGAGCTGGGACACGGGCCTGCAGAGCCACCATCTCCAAGGCTGGGCTGTGTGTGGCACGTACTCATGGAAAGACCCAGCCCTGACCCTCCCTGACTGTCCCAGGGCGGGAATCTCAATCAGCCTGCAGTTTGGACTGAAGGGAATTTTAATACTTGAATTGGCCGCCACCATGTCAAAGTCAGGAGATCCTACATAACAGCCTAATTTCCCAACTTCTGAAAAACTGGAAGACTCAGCAACAACCACCACAGCCCCCACCTCTCTCTAGCTCTCACGCAGCTGGGCAGCCCTCTTAACATCCCCTTACCAACACAAAGCAGAAGGGGGAACCCCAGAGCCCCTTTAGCACCCCCTTATTAACACACAACAGGAGTAGGGGGAACCCCGCAGCCCCCTTAGCAGGTGAACCAGCCCAGCAGGTGAGAAGGTGCCACTTGCAGGTGAGGCTCCCACAGCAACCTGGAAAAAGCCACAGACGTTCTCCTGGGAGGACAGGGAGCCAGGATGCAGTCCTCAGAGGGTGGCCATGCTGCTTCCCTCTGTGCTGGCTCCAGAGACCAAGGCCCTTCCCTGTCTCCTGGGAGCTCCTCAGCAGAGGGAGAGGCTGCCTGAGGTCACAGAGACTCGGGGAGCAGAGGGAAGGGTAGAGAAAACAGCAGCCCAGGTCCAGGGTGGACAGGGGGCCAGGCGGGCAGGCAGACAAGCTGTACCTCCAGGTCAGCAGGGGCCACCACGGTCCCCCTGCCTCACTGGATGCTTCCCTAGGAAGCCTCCAAGAAACGCACAAGGCGAGACAAAGACGCAAAGGGAGGAAGGGAGGGGGTGGGCCGGGGACAGAGGATGGCCAGCGGGAACGAGGCAGCTTGAAAGGGGGTTTTCTGGGCCTGAGGCACAGGTCGGTGGAGCAGGGACGCTGTATGAGCAGGAGTGCAGGGCGCATGGGCACTCTGCCCACAGGCTGGCTCCAGCCCCCACGCCGGCCCCCTCCAGGCCTTGGCCTCTGCACTGTTACGGTATATCATACAGCACAGATCGCAACCCCCAAGGCTGGAGGATACAGCCAAGCTCACAGTCACTTCCAGGGCCGTTCTGCACTGGCTACCAAGCGGCCTGGGTGCCGGTCAACTCACCCACAGCGACCTGAGGCTGAGGAGGTGACACTGGGCAGGCATCTAAAATAGGCCAGTGCCCTGGGACACATGGAGGCTGCTGCGCACCACGTTCACCTCCAGCAATGAGGCTGCACGTGAGCCATTTTGGCCACTCTGCATGAAAGGCCACCTGCGTTTTTTAAATGTTCAACAGATGCAATGAATGAACAGACAGACAGAGGAGGAGGCGAGCGAATCAAGGTTTGAGCTTCCCCATAATCCATACATCAAAAATCAAATCTAGAGGAACTCGATATGCACAGTAAAGAATAAGGACTTTTAAAACCAAGTGAGAGGGTACCCGGAGGTGAACAGTGAACTAATAGGGTGAAGACAAAGAAAAACACAAAATTTCAAAAAGCACAGTGTTCCACAGAAGGAACAAAAACAAAACGAAACAAAATCCAGCAGCATTAGTAATTTTAAAAGCTAATTAAAATAGATGCCACATTTACTTCTCAACTTAACTTTTTCTTCCCTTAGTGATAACAGTCCATGCTGGCCACGAACTCAGGAGAGCACTTTTCCTCTCCCGCCCGAGGGCATAGCTCCCGCGCCTCTTCTCACGGCAGGTGCCAGGCAGCCCACCTGTGTGGTGCAGGAGCCTGCTCCTCGGGAGGCACCAAGATACCTCGTCTAAGGTGGGCTCTGCAGGTGACCATGCCCAGGTGCCCACCCACAGGAAGAGACAGTATAGAGGGTGCACCATAACTGACCAAGCCCACAGAAAAACTTCTCTATGTTCCAAAATCTCACAGAAAAACTCAAGCAGGGCCAGGCACGGTGGCTCACACCTGTAATCCCAGCACTTTGGGAGGCTGAGGCAGGTGGATCATGAGGTCAGGAGTTCAAGACCAGCCTGGTCAATATGGTGAAACCCCGTCTCTACTAAAAATACAAAAATTAGCCAGGCGTGGCAGCCGGTACCTGTAATCCCAGCTACTCGGGAGGCTGAGGCAGGGAACTGCTTGAACCCAGGAGGCAGCGTTTGCAGTGAGCCAAGATCGTGCCAGAGGCAGAGGTTGCAGTGAGCCGAGATTGTGCCACTGCACTCCAGCCTGGGCAACAGGGCGAGACTCTGGTCTTAAAAAAAAAAAAAAAAAAAAATCCAGCAAAAGAGCAGCTTTGTAGCTTTGTGTCTTCTCATCATATCACCCTCAGTAACAAAATGTTATGACCTCTCTGATACAATGTTTTCATTCCTCCATCTCAGAGTGCTCCAGCCTGGGTCCTACTGTGGATGGAGCTGAGGCTCCCAGGGCCCTGCAGCCCAGTGTGGCCTGATCCCCGCCTGGCCTCTCCGCTTTTCCTCCATGTACTCACAGCCAGCAAACACCAGCTATGAGGCATCATTTAGCCCTTCTCCTGGCTGCTGGCACCAACCTGCCAAACCCTGCACACTGGCATTACGCAGAGTGTCATCTGCTGAATGCTGGTTTCACAAAATGGTAGTAACGACTATAACAAACAAAAACATAAGTGACCTATGTTTCAGAATCCCTGCGTTTGTACTGTTAAAGCAGCCCCTGCAGGACTGCAGAGCCCCATATGCCATGTACCCCAAATCCCCAATGGGGGGCTGCCCAGAGGGACTGGAGCTCTGAGGACCATGCCCCAGCACCTTTGGAAGCGTGAAGATTCTAACTCCACCCCTGTGCTGGAGGACCCCAGCCTCTTCTCACAGGACCCCGGCCCCTTCTCACCAGAGCCTGGCCCCTTCTCACTGGACCCCCAGACCCTTCTCATCAGAGCCTGCCCTAGCCCCACCTCTGTTCTCCCCCAGGCCCCTTCTCACCAGAGCCCGGCCCAGCCCCACCTCTGCTCTCTCCACCCCCCACCCCGTCCCCCTCTCACCGGAGCCCAGCCCAGCCCCACCTCTGCTCTCCCCACCCCCCACCCCGTCCCCCTCTCACCGGAGCATGGCCCAGCCCCACCTCTGCTTTCCCGCCCCCACTACTCCCATCCCAAACACTGAGTGTGCGTGCGCATGTGTGGAGCTGGGGTTGTGTGTGATGCATCCCGCGTGTCACTTCCGCTAAAGCACAAACCCTCTGCCCTACAAACCATGAAATCAAAGAGGCTGTGAACCTACAAAGCCTGGAGAGGGGAAGCCAGGAGTGGGGGTCACAAGAGGCTCCCAAGAGAGAAACAGAAGGGATCATTATCCCCCTCTGCACAGCAGGACCTGGGGACCGGGTGGGCACAGAGGATGTGCCTGTGTGGAGTGCAGAGAAGGCACATTCTCAGGCTGGAGGGACGCCCAGCAGGGACCAGCACCCTCTGCTCTCCCCGCTTTCATCCCACCATCTTCTGGAACACGCTGGGGCCCTGTGTGTGCACTCGGTGGTCACACAAGCCATGCATGACCAGGACAGCCCCACCGTCTTCTGGAACACGCTGGGGCCCTGTGTGTGCACTCGGTGGTCACACAAGCCATGCATGACCACGACAGCCCCACCGTCTTCTGGAACACGCTGGGGCCCTGTGTGTGCACTCGGTGGTCACACAAGCCATGCATGACCACGACAGCCCAGGATATTGATTCTATGAAGAGACCCATGGACAAAGTTCAGAATTCCCTGGAAGGCTGCCCTGTGCTCCACCAAGAGCTCAAGTGTCTCTCGAAGGCCTGTAAGCAAGAACTCCCACCTCAGCTTCAAACCTCTACGTCAAGTGCCAGTTAGGTCATGAGGCAGCGACAAGATGGCACCAGGAAACTGGGTTAATCTCTGACTTTTCCAAACCAGATACTGAGATGGACATTAGATAGATTCTTTTCTTTCTTTTTTTTGAGACAGGGTCTCTCTCTTTGGTCAGACTGGAGTACAGCTCATGGCAGCCTCGAATTCCTGGGCTTAAGTGATCCTCCTGTCACAGCCTCCCAAGTAGCTAGGACTACAGGTAATGCCACCACACCTAAGCTAATGTTGCAAATGTTTTGTAGAGATGGGGTCTTGCTATGTTGCGCTGGCTGGTCTTGAACTCCTGGCCTCAAGTGATCCTCCCACCCTGACCTCTGAAAGTGCTGGAATTACAGGAGTGGGCCACCGTGCCCAACCTAATTTATTTTCTTTTAGCAACTTGGGACTATGAGCATACCGGGGGTGTGGGGGATCCTCTAAGTAGAACTTTTTTCCCATATGGTTATCCACCCTCAGGCAATTTTCCTCCATTATTTTGGAGAAAATTTATTCTATAACCCTAAACGTTATTCTATAACCCTAAAATTTATTCTATAACCCTAAAAATGCTCCTTCACCACATACACATGTGAGCTGGGGCTGTAGCAGGTGGCCTGCCAACCAGCATCTCCCCAACTCCCACAACGTGCACTCAAAATATTCAACAGCATTAGACAATTAGAAACCTACTTCCCAGTCAACCTTATGTTCACTGAGGCCACTGCGGCACCGCCAGCCACTGTCTCCACAGCAGGCGATGGGAAAGAATGAAGCAGTCTCCAAAATGAGCCCCCTGACCCTCCCTCAGATGCAGCCCGGCCCAGAGACAAACCTTGAGACACGACTCGGACCCAAAATCCCCCTCCGAGATCGCTGCAGGGGACAAACCTCCCTGCCTCAGAGACAACTCTGGGGAAGAGGCAGCCAACCCACTCGCTCACCTAAAAATCCCCGGCAAAGGCAAAACTAACACCCAGGGACACGTGGACCAACGGCTGCCCACGGCCAGGGCTGGGATGAAGGCTGTGGAGCAGGGAGCACCCCAGTTCATGAACACAGGGGACACCCCAGCATCAGAACTCATCAAATGGACACGAAAGGGGTGCATTTCATGGAATGCAAATCACACCTCAACAAGGTTGACTTAAAAACAGGCAGGCCAGGCTTGGTGGCTCACGCTTGTAATCCCAACACTTTGGGAGGTCAAGGTGGGTGGATCACGAGGTCAAGAGATCGAGACCATCCTGGTCAACATGGTGACCATCGTATCTACTAAAAATACAAAAATTACCTGGGTACAGCAGCGGGAGCCTGTAGTCCCAGCTACTCAGGAGGCTGAGGCAGGAGAATCACTTGAACTCAGGAGGCAGAGATTGCAGTGAGCCGAGACTGTACCACTGCACTCCAGCCTGACAACAGAGTGTGAGACTCTGTCTCAAAAAAAAAAAAAAAAAAAACTAACAGGCAAAGAAGCAGGTACGTGATTACTCAGTGACCAGAGTCAGAAGCAGAGTTCTTGACACCAGCTGCCTAGACTCCTTCTCTCCACCCCTCCACCAGGCCCTCTTCATGGGAAGAGCCGCAGACACCTTCCAATCTGCATGGACAGAGAGGCTGGGATCACCCGGCAGAAAGAAAAATTCCAGACGTTTTTGGCCTTAGAATGCAGCTGTGAGACCTCTTCATTTTCTCCAAAAACTCATTCTCCCAATTATGTCTGGCTTCAACAACTGTTAAAATTAATTTCAATTTCCTCAGCCTAACGCAAATACAAAGAGGAAGTTGGCCTGAGAGGAACAAGACAGTCTCCGGAGAGCGTGACTTCCTATTTAAATAAGGCAGGCCAGGCGCCGTGGCTCAGCCTGTAATCCCAGCACTTTCAGAGGCCCAGTGGGGAGGAATGCTTGAGGCCAGGAGTTCGAGACCAGCCTGGGCAACATAGTGAAACCCCCCGTCTCTACAAAAAATACAAAAAAACAATTAGCTAGGTGTGGTGGTACACCTGTGGTCCCAGCTACTTGGGAGGCTGAGGTGGGAGGATCACCCAAGCCCAGGAACGTGGAGGCTGCAGTAAGCTGTCATCACATCATGCACTTCAGCCTGGACCACAGAGCAAGACCCTTTCTCAAAACAATAAAGAAAAACGACACAACATGAGAAAGGTGGGCAGGAACGGCTCCTCTCTACGGGCAGGCCTAGACCATTGCCCAGCAGAGAGGTCCCTGCTAAGCACCCGTGCGGGGCATTATGCGAGAAGGCAGATCTGGAGATTTTCTCTGAGATTCTATTCTCCAATCCCACCGTTTTTCTGTAAAAAATAATCTCACCCTAAGAAGTGACTCGCCTGCAGCCACGTACCCCATCGACGGCAGAGCAGGACGCTGGCCCAGCCAGGAGGTGTGGAACCTGCTGCTCCCCCGGACTCAACCAGAAACTCCAAAGGAGAAACCCTCTTCTCCGAGCGCAGCCCAGGAAAGCAAACCCCCAACTTACCAGAAGAGTATCCGCAAAATGTTGGCTACCAGCAGCACCAGGCACACGTAGGTGGAGAACCCGTCGGCGTTCTGCGTCCTGCGGATGTCCCGGTACTGCGGGACGTAGGGCACCACCCCTCCGAAGACCATGGCCGCGGCCGCGCCCCAGGACACCAACTGGTGCAGTGGCACCAGAAGCCAGTCCAGGCCCTCGGCCTCCATCGCAGCGCCCGCCTGGCCGAGGCTGTCACCAGCTCCGCGCCCCGCGGGCCACCGGCCGCCTGCTCATCGCCGCTCCGCGCGCTCCTGCGGCCTCGGAGCCTGCGGGGAGCGGGGAGCGGCTGGAGTCCCGCCAGGGAGGGTGGGCCGGCGCGCAAGGACCCGACCCGACCCGACCCGCGCCGGCCGCAGGACCCGAGGCAGAGCGTGGGCGACCGGGGCGCGGGGGTGTCTGGGGGTCCCGACACGCACCCGGCGGGGGCTGGGGAGGGTTCCCAGGGTCGGGGTCGAGGACGGGCGCAGCCCCTGGTGTCACCGCCCGGGTGCGTTTAGCCGGCGGGAGTCCACGCGTGTCCCGGGATGGGGTCGGGGGAGGGGGCGCAGGCCCAGGATGGGGCGCACGGCTCGTGGGAGGGGGCGCAGGCCCAGGATGGGGCGCACGGCTCGTGGGAGGGGGTGCCGGGCCGGTGACCCACAGGACCAAGCCGAGGGACTGGGGGCAGCGGCCAACTGCCCTGGCCCCGCGTCCTCGGCCGCCCTAGGCCGCCCCGCCAGGACCCCGCGCCGCCCCCGCGTTCCTTACCTGCGCCCCTAGCCCAGCGCCCCGCGCCCCGCGTCCCCGCGCCGCTTAACCGCGCGCGTCTCAGCGTCCGTCCGCTCCGGCGCCGGGAAACCCCGCCCCGCGGCGTCACAATGCCGGGCCCCGCCCACGCCGGAGCTGTTGGGCGGCGCCGCCGGGTCCTAGAGCGCGCGGGGTAGGGTTGGCCCAGGCGGGGCCGGGAGCCGGGGCTGTCGGGGCGGCGGGGGACCGTGGCTTCTCCCGCGCGGTCGGGAAATACCAGCCGGGCGGGGCCGGTCCCTCAGGCCTGGCGCCCACATGAACCCGTCTCCAGCGTGAACCAGTCTCCAGCCGTCCCGGCGCGCGGCCATCCTAGCGGAGGGTGTGGTTCTGGAGGGCGGGGGCGGCAGGGTCCGGACGTTCCCATCGTGCGTGTCCTGAACGCGGGCGCCCGGGAAAGAGTCTCGTCCAGCTCCGTCCTGACCCAGGAGACCCGGGCACCCGGCGGGAGTTTGCAGCGCCCGGGGGCGGCCAGGGTCTCGGGAAACGTAGCGCCCCGCGCGGATCTCCGCTCCAATGCAAGCGCCCCGCGAGCAGATGCTTCGGGGCCGTCACCGGGGGACCGGCTGGACGCGCGGCCGTCACCGTGGCCGTTGTCATCATCGTGGTTGTGGCCATGGTCGCTGTCGCTGAAGACACGCGGGGCGACCTCCCCCCATCCCCGTGCAGTTCTCAGGGCTGAACCGTTGGGCGCCTATTTGCAGAAAAGGCAGCTCCTGAGCCTCAAGACAGACTCCGAGGCCAGGCGTGTGTGGAGCCTGGGCCCTGCTGCCGGCCTCGCAGGCCGAGCCCACTCGGAGCCCCGCACCCACCCGCAGGGAGCTGCCCTCGCCCGGGACCCTCTTGGCCCGCGCGGGTGAGGACTGAAGGGCGAGGGGCGCGTGGATGAGGGGGCGCGGGTGAGGGGTGAGGGCGCGCGGGTGAGGGGTGAGGGGTGGGGGGTGAGGGTTGAGGGGTGCGAGGGTGAGGGGTGAGGGCGCGCGGGTGAGGGGTGAGGGGGCGCGGGTGAGGGGTGAGGGGTGGGGGGTGAGGGTTGAGGGCGCGCGGGTGAGGGGTGAGGGGTGGGGGGTGAGGGTTGAGGGGCGCGCGGGTGAGGGGTGGGGGCGCGCGGGTGAGGGGTGAGGGCGCGCGGGTCAGGGGTGAGGGCGCGCGGGTCAGGGGTGAGGGGGCGCGGGTCAGGGGTGAGGGCGCGTGGGTGAGGGGTGGGGGGTGAGGGGTGAGGGGCGTACGGGTGAGGGGTGAGGGCGCGCGGGTGAGGGGTGAGGGCGCGCGGGTGAGGGGTGAGGGGGCGCGGGTGAGGGGTGAGGGCGCGCGGGTGAGGGGTGAGGGGGCGCGGGTCAGGGGTGAGGGCGCGCGGGTGAGGGGTGGGGGGTGAGGGGTGAGGGGCGTACGGGTGAGGGGTGAGGGGTGAGGGGAGCGAGGGTGAGGGGTGAGGGGCGCACGGGTGAGGGGTGGGGGGTGAGGGGTGAGGGGCGCACGGGTGAGGGGTGGGGGGTGAGGGGAGCGAGGGTGAGGGGTGAGGGGCGCACGGGTGAGGGGTGCGCGGGTGAGGGGTGGGGGGTGAGGGGTGAGGGGCGCGCGGGTGAGGGGTGAGGGCGCGCGGGTGAGGGGTGGGGGGTGAGGGGAGCGAGGGTGAGGGGTGAGGGGCGCACGGGTGAGGGGTGCGCGGGTGAGGGGTGAGGGCGCGCGGGTGAGGGGTGGGGGGGCGCGGGTGAGGGGTGAGGGGGCGCGGGTCAGGGGTGAGGGCGCGCGGGTGAGGGGTGGGGGGTGAGGGGTGAGGGGTGCGAGGGTGAGGGGTGAGGGGCGCACGGGTGAGGGGTGCGCGGGTGAGGGGTGGGGGGTGAGGGGTGAGGGGCGCGCGGGTGAGGGGTGAGGGGCGAACGAGTGACGGGTGGGTGGGTGTAGGGTGAGGGACGCGTGGATGAGGACCGCGAGGGTGTGAGGCGAGGGGTGCACGGGTAAGGGACAAGGTTGAGGGGTCCACGCTCAGGGTTGCTTCCCCTCCACCAGCGGCCTCTTCTCCACGAGCCTGGCTCTCTGCCCCCTGCCTGGCTGGTTTTGTGGGGGATCATAAGGACAGTTACCACCTAACTAGGAGCAAGTCTCCGACAATCGACAATCGAAACAGGCTGCTCCCTCCTTGCGCCCCCAGGCTGGCGTTGGGACTTCTTTAGAGCCAGCCCTTCGGAGCCCCAGCACCAGGAAGGTAGAGGGTAGTAAAAGGCACAGCAGGAAGCCTGGGAGAGAAAAGCAGCTGCTCCTGCTCAGCCGCGCCCTTACCCGAGCCTTGGGGCCTTTGGGATCTTCCGTCCTCTCTGCCCTGGAGGTTGGAGTAAGCTCCGGGCTTCCTTGACCCTCACTGGAGCACTGGGGTCCCAGACGCTGGCCTCGGTTATCCTAAATCCAGAGGCTGTGGAAGCATGGGGCAAATTGTGCAGCCTGGGGCCTGGAGCTGCATCTGTCAGGGCCTCCAGGAGCCTGGCTCAGTGGACAAAATCTGGCATGCTTGGACCTCACTCCACAGGCCTCACCCCTCAGAGGCACCCTGAAAGGTGAGTTGATGACCGCAGAGTGAGTTTGTACCTTTTCGAGCACCACCTGTCTGGAGTCCACCCCAGTCTACATCAGCCAATCACAGCTCATTGCAGGTACTGCGCTTGTCACATAGCTTCCTACAAACAAGAGAAGCCCACCAAGCCATGCACAGCTGGAAAATGGCCCTTATAAAGCCATGAAGTCCTAATCCAGGCAACCTGTAAATATTACCTTGTATGGGAAAACAGTATTTTTTTTTTTTGGATGTCATTAAAGATCTTGAGATAGAGAGATTGTCCTGGATTATCCGAGTGGGTCCTAAACACTGTGGCTCACACCTGTAATCCCAGCACTTTGGGAGCCTGAGTTGGGTAAATCTCTTGAACCCAGGAGTTCGATACCAGCCTGAGCAACATGGCAAGACCTCATCTCTACAAAAGATAGAAAAATTATCTGGGCATGGTGGTGTGCACCTGTAGTCCCAGCTATTCCTGAGGTGGAAGGATTGCTTGAGCCCAGGAGGTTGAGGCTGCAGTGAGCCAGGATCGCACCACTGCACTCTAACCTAGGTGACAAAATGAGACCCTATCTCAAAAATAATTAAATAAATACAACAGAGACAGGGTCTCTGTGTTGGCCAGGCTGGTCTTGAACTCCTGGCCTCAAGCGACCCTCCTGCCTTGGCCTCTCAAAGTGCTGGGATGACAGGCATGAGCCAGCATGCCTGGCCACGTGCATCTTTGTAAGAGGGAGGCAGAAGGAAATGTGGTGCCACACAGAAGAGAGGGCCATGGGAAGATGGAGCAGAGATGAAGATGGGGCCCTGAAAGTGGACGTGATGCAATCACAAGCCAAGTAACGCCGGAGCCACCAGAGGCGCCAGAAACAAGGAACAGATTCTCTCCAGGAGCCATGCGAGGGAGCCTGGACCTGCCAATGCCTTGATATCAGCCCATTAAAAGTGATTTTGGACTTCTGGCTTCCAGAGCTGTGAAGGAATAAACTTCCGCTGTTGTAAAAGCCACTTAGCTTGTGGTCATTTGTTGCAGGAGCCAATGAGAGACTGACAAGATCAGAGCTGTGCCTCATGCTTTCCAGGCTCAGCTCATGAGAAACAGTCACTGGGTTGGCCCCATGCAGAGGAGGGTGTCACGTAGGAGCATGAATACCTCAGGGAACCACCTAAGCAGTTGCCTAACACATGGTGCTTATAAAAGGAAAAGCAAGCAAAGCAACCTTGTCTGAGAGCTGGGACATCAGAGGAAGACTGGAGCCCCTGTGTCTCACTCAGCCATTTATTTTTATTTCATTTATTTATTTAATAGAGACAGGGTCTCACTATGTTGGCCAGGTTGGTCTTTGAACTCCTGATTTCAAATCATCCTCTCACCTAGGCCTCCCAAAGTGCTGGAATTACAGGAGTGAGCCACCGTGCCGGTCGCGCACCCCATTTTTTTAAGGAAACCTGTACAGAAGGTGGATTGGAAGTCACGCTTTAGGAGCCTGGCTCTGAAGTTCCACAACTTCAACTGGTGTCATGTGACGTGCTTGGCAGTCACCACTCCCATGCTTACAGCAAAGAATAGCAGGGCGCGTGGCAAACCAGCAGCCTTTCATGGGCCCATCAGAGAACTGAGGCTCCCAGACAAACTGGCACCCTGCTCTGAAGAGACAGGCACATCCAGGGAGACACAGCACCTGAGAGCTGCTCACCCAAAGCAGAAACTCCTGGATAGACTGGCTTTAGCGGAAAGATTAGACAACGTGCAAGACTAGATAGGTAATGTCAGCAGAGAGATGGAAACAATAATAATCAAAAAAACATGCTAGAAGTCAAAAACACACTAATAGAAATAAAGAATGCTCATTAATTGACTAGATAGAATAAAGGAAAGAATCAGTGAATATGAAGATAAATCAACAGAAGCTTCCCAAACTGAAATGCAAGGAGAAAAGGGGATGGAAAAAAAAAATCAACTGATCTAGTTTGAGCGTGTGTCCCCACCAATCTCATGTTGAGTTATAATCATCAGTTCTGGAGGTGGGGCTTGGCAGGGGGTGTTTGCATCATGGGGGCGGGTCCCTCATGAATGGCTTGTGCCATCCCTTCAGTCTCTTGGTGATGAGTAAGCTCTCACTCTGAGTTCATGTGAGAACTGTTTTTTGTTTTTGTTTTTGTTTTGAGATGGAGTCTCGTTCTATTACCCCAACTGGAGTGCAGTGGTATAGTCTCATCTTACTGCAACCTCCGCCTCCTGGGTTTAAGTGATTCTTGTGCCTCAGTCTCCCAAGTAGCTGGGATTACAGGCGTGCGCCACTATGCCCAGCTAATTTATTGTATTTTTAGTAGAGATGGGGTTTCACCATGTTGACCAGGCTGGTCTCAAACTCCTTACCTCATGATCCACCCACCTCGGCCTCCCAAAGTGCTGCAATTATAGGCATGAGCCACCGTGCCCACCCTGTTTTTTTTTCAAGTGTGTGGCACCTACCCACCCCCCACTCTCTCTCTTGCTCCTGCTTTCACCCTGTGAAATGCCTGCTCCCACTTTGCCTTCCGCCATGAGTAAAAGTTCCCTGATGCCTCCAAGAAGCTGAGCAGTTGCTGGTGCCATGCTGGTATGGCCTGCAAGAACTGTGAGCCAATCAAATCTCTTTATAAATTATTCTGTCTCAGGTATTTCTTTATAGCAATGCAAGAACAGCCTAATACACCAACAGAAGACACCATCCAAGAACAACATCAAAGGATATGACTGGCACAATGGGAGAATCAGAAGGAGGAAAGAGAAGAAGGGGCAGGAGAAATGGTGGAATGGTGTGAATGTCCCCAAATTAATGACAGACACCAAACCATACATCCGGGAAACATACAGAACATCCATCAGAACAAATAACGAAAAACATAAAGCGAAACAAAAACAAAAACCACACCTAGGCTTGTCACATTCAAACTGAATAAACCTGCCTGACTGAACCCCCATCCACCAGCCACAGCTACACCTCTGACTAGACAAGAGACAGATTTCAGTAACTCTCCTGGTAAGAGACCACTGACCATGGCTGGTCCTGGCTGGTTTACAAAGTCTGTGCACCAAGTGCCTTTGGGTCTTAGAAAGACCTTTTGATGTATAGGGCCTAACTATAATACATTTAAATGTTACATCTCCACCACAAAGTGAACATGTGTTATATGATACATACGGCAGAACTGCCTTCATGAATATTCATAGCTCCTCCTGTAACCTGTTGAATAAGTATGTTTAGCCAACCCAGTCAGCATAAAACTCCTGCCCCATCCTCTCCTCTGAAGGGCCTGTGTCTGGTCTTGTGGGATGTCCACCTTGCAAGTTGTTTAAGAAATAGTCTCCTTTTCTAAATGCAGTGTTGTGTGATTTTTTAAGTTAACAAGAGGAATATGAATAAAAATGACAGTAGACTTCTTGTTAGAAATCATGCAGATAAGAAAAGGGTGGGGTGAAATCTTTAAAGTGTTGCAATTGAAAAAACAAAAAATCTGCCCACCTAGAATTCTATATAGCAAAAGTATCCTTAAGGTGCAGGAAAAATAAATACTTTCTCAGAAAAACAAAAACTGAAGGAATGTATTGCCAGTAGACCTGCCCTGTGAGAAATGTTAGAGAAGAGACAAGGAAGATGATACAGGTCAGAAGCTTAGATCTACATCAGGAAAGGAAAAGCATCAGAGGCAGAATAAATGAGAATTAATGTCTCTTGTTTTCCTTATTATTATTATTATTTTTTTTTTTTGAGACAGAGTTTTGCTCTTGTTGCCCAGGCTGGAGTGCAATGGCGCGATCTCGGCTCACTGCAACCTCCGCCTCCCGGGTTCAAGCAATTCTGCCTCAGCTTCCTGAGTAGCTGGGATTACAAGCACTTGCCACCACACCCAGCTTATTTTTTGTATTTTTAGTAGAGACGGGATTTTGTTGACCAGGCTGCTCTCGAACTCCTGACCTCAGGTAATCCACCCGTCTCAGTCTCCCAGAGTGCTGGGATTACAGGCGTGAACCACCTCGTTATTCTTAATTGATCTAAAGACAACCGTTTAAAGTCATAAAGTAACAATGTACTGGGTGATTACAGCTTGTGGACGTGAATGACAGCAATGCCACAAAGGACAGTGGGAGGAGCCAGGACTTTTCTGGTGTAAAATACCTCCATTGTGCTGCCCTCCCTACCACGGGTGTAAAGCTATATCCCACAGCTTAAGCCACTTGGTCACACACTGAAACCTCTGGGCAGCCTTAAAACCACAAATGGTGAAGTGCCCAGGCCCACCCGCAGAGCACTGATAAAGGGGACTGTGCCAGTCAGGGAGGCCTTTTAAGCCTTCCCCAGAAGTTCTGATGTGTAGCCATATTTGAGAGCCACTATTTTAAAATTCACACACCCACAAAAGCTACACAGTACAGGAGGTCCTCATTACCCACAATCATGACTTCTTGGAAAGACCATTTACTCAAACAGGACCAGAACTGCATAGTAAATAATGGGATTAGAAAATGGTTGATATTGCATTAACAAGGAAAATTAAACTTATGAAAATATTGCAATTATTTTAGAATAAATAAAACAGAGCAGGCCAGGTGCAGTGGCTCACGCCTATAATCCCAAGACTTTGGGAGGCTCAGGTGGGTGGATCTCTTGAGCCTAGGAATTCAAGACCAGCCCGGTCAACATAGTGAGACCCCATCTCTACTAAAAATACAAAAATTAATGGGGTACAGTGGTGTGCATCTGTAGTCCCAGCTACTCAGGGGTCTGAGGTGGGAGGATCACCTCAGCCCAGGAGGTCAAGGCTGCAGTGAGTCGTGATTGTGCCATCACACTCCAGCCTGGGCAGCAAAGCAAGACCCTGTCTCAAAAAAAGAAAGGGGCAACAGTCTCTACTCAGATCTTATACCCAACTCTATACCCAAAAGAACTCCTTTTATATAATTTTTAAATAAAACTTTTGAAACACAAAAGAGAGTAACACAATGAAATGCATGTATCCATCAACCAGCATCAATAACTATAAAAGAGCTCTTTTAACGAGTACAAAATAAAAACTGAACAGTTTAATTGGCAGCATTTCTCCCTTTCTTGGAAATAACAGTGCACCCTAAAATCAGCAGCATCTTAGATTTAAGGCCTTAGTAACAAGGCCATTCACACTGGATTCGAGGGGCATCTGGGCACCTCCATGGGCACTCATGCTTCATAAAAGACAGCTGCATCCTACACTTGGTTGAACTGGGATGTTTTCAACTATCCAAAATAAAACTGGTTTTCTAATTTAAAGCTTTGTTTCATATCTACATTCTGCTCTTGTGGTCGGCATCTTTGCTCTCGTAATCAGCTATTTCAGTCTTACCCAGACTGTTTTCTTCCCAATTGTCTGTCCTCACACCAGGGAAACACTGGCTAATTTCTATAACTTCAGAATACACATTAATATTCTTGAATATTTAGATTCCTGTGGTCAATTATTCATCCTGGGCTAGTGCTCAGCAGTTTCTCTTTTGTCAGTTCATGCGCCACCCAGGTGGCATACGCTGAGGAAGGCACAATTTCTATATTTATCCTAAGCCAAACATGAGCAGGAAAACAGAGAGCTATTCTAAAAATAATTTTATCGGGTCAAAAAGAAACAACTGCTCGGCCGATCTGGCCGATGACTCCTCCAGTAGCTGTGAAATCAAGAATGCACGTCATTTTCTTGCTGTGTTCCTAAGGCAGAGGAGACCACTTTGAAGACCCGCCGTCCACATCGGCATTGCAGAGTTTGAGCAGAGCAGGCGTGGTCCTCTGGCTTCAGTGCCTCCAGCTGCAGATGGGAGCTGTCTCACTGGCCTGGCCACCTTATTGTTAGGGTTGGTCTCCAGCTTCTAAATAAGGGATAGACAAGATTGATTCGTAATTTTCAAAAGTGAGAATTGAGATTATTCCATCAACAGAATTAGAGGGTTTAGAGAAATTGAGAAAGCTAGAAAATAAACTTGGTAATATATACTTGTATTCTTGTTATTTATTAATCATCATCAAAGTGTGAAAGGAAGACTCTTCAAATAAGTCTTTTTTAGATAGAAATCATTCTTAAACATAGCGGGGGCCAGGCACGGTGGCTCATTCCTGTAATCCCAGCACTCTGAGAGACCGAGGCAGGTGGATCACTTGAGGTCGGGAGTTCGAGACCAGCCTGGTAGCGTGGCAAAACCCTGTCTCTACTAAAACTACAAAAATTAGCCAGGCATGGTGGTGGGTGTCTGTAGTCCCAGCTACTCGGGAAGCAAAGGCAAGAGGATAGCTTGAACCTGGGAGGCAGAGGTTGTAGTGAGCCAAGATTGTACCACTATACTCCAGCCTGGGCAACAAAGCAAGACTCCATCTCAAAAAAAAAATCATTCTTAAACACAGGACAACTGTCTAAATATTGATGGACAATGTCTTACAAATATATTTTACTTTTGTTTTTATTAAACTTGTATTCTATGCAATGAAAACAAAGATTGCAATCCAACAAACTCAATCTGTCGTACTGCAGGATTTTTTCCCTTAAGCCTAGTTCCTGAAATTTAATATTCGTAACAAACTGAGTTAGTTTTTCTATTTCTTTCTTTCTTTCTTTTCCTTCTTTCTTTTTCCCTTCCTTCTTTCTCTTTCTTTCTCTCCTTCCTTCCTTTCCCCTTCCTTCCTTCCTTTCTTTTTCCCTTCCTTCTTTCTTTCCTTCTTTCTTTCTTTCTTTCTTTCTTTCTTTCTTTCTTTCTTTCTTTCTTTCTTTCTTTCTTTCTTTCTCTCTCCTTCCTTCCTTCCTTCCTTCTTTCTTTCTCTTTCTTCTTTCTTCTCTCTCTTTTCTTTTCGTTTCTTTCTCTTGCTTTGTCTTCCAGGCTAGAGTGCAGTGGTGCGATCTCAGCTCACGGCAACCTGCGCCTTCCAGGTTCAAGAGATTCTCATACCTCAGCTCCGAAGGCTGCAACCATGCCCAGTTAATTTTTTTTATTTAGAGACAGGGTTTCACCATGTTGCCCAGGCTGCCCTTGAACTCCTGAGGTCAAGCAGTCCACTTGCCTCAGCCTCCCAAAGTACTGGGATTACAGGCATGAGCCACCGTGGCTGGCACAAACTGAGTTTCTTGATTCTCACTTCCATATCAATGGATTTGTCTTCCACACAGACAGGACTAATAATTTGATCCCTAACCAGGTATAGTAGATGAAAAAACAGCCAGGTGCTAGGTGTGGAATGGCAGGTCTTGTTTCTCCAGCAGAGGTTGGGATCTCAGGGTTATCAGAGCTTCCGAGTAGGTTTCCATTGGACCAAAGAGATCTTGGTTGAGAAAGATCAAACGTATGCTAAAAAATACAATGGGAGAGGGAAAGAAAATCAAGGGTTTTCCAGGACCTGGAATTCTTAGCCTAGGGTCTTTGATTATTTATTTATGAGACAAGGCCTGGAGTACCAGCTGGAGTGCAGTGGGAAGATCACGGCTCACTACAGCCTCTGCACTCCTGGGCTCCAGCGATCTTCCTGTCCCAGCCCCCAAAGTGCTGGGATTACAGACGTGAGCCACCGTGCCCAGCCTTAGCCTAGGAATTGAAGCTGGGAAGATGTACTTCAAAAAACAATTATTGTGGTTAAATATACACAATGTGAAATTTACCATTTTAACTATTTTCAGTCTGTGGTTTTGTGGCATTAGGTACATTCACATTGCTGTGCAACATCACCATCACCATCTCCAGGTAGTTTTCATTTTCCCAAACTGAAGTTCGGTGAATGCCCCATTAAACACCAACTCCCCACCCTACCCCCATACCTAGGCTGGCAGCCGGCATTCTACTTCCTGTGTTTTTTGTTTTTGTTTTAGAGACAGGGTCTTGCTCTGTCACCCAGGCTGGACTGCAGTGGTGTGATTATAATTCACTGCATCTTTGAACTCCTGGGCTCAAGCAATCCTCCAGCCTCTGCCTCCTAAGTAGCTAGAGCGACAGGCTGTAATTTGTTGTTGTTGTTGTTGTTGGTAGAGACGGGGTCTCACTATGTTGCACAGGCTAGTCTCTGATTTTGACTTTAGGGACATCATATAAGTGGAATCAGACAATATTTGTCCTTTCATAACTGACATATTTTACTCAACATAATGTCTTCAAGGTTAAACCATGTCATAACATGTACCAGAATTTCCTTCCGTTTGAAGGCTTAATAATATGTCACTGTGGGCTGGTCGCAGTGGCTCACGCCTGTAATCCCAGCACTTTGGGAGGCCAAGGCGGGCAGATCACGAGGTCAGGAGATCGAAACCATCCTGGCTAACATGGTGAAACCCTGTCTCTACTAAAAATACAAAAAATTAGCCGGACGTGGTGGTGGCGGCGCCTGTAGTACCAGCTACTCCAGAGGCTGAGCAGGAGAATGGCGTGAACCCGGGAGGCGGAGCTTGCAGTGAGCTGATATTCGGCCACTGCACTCCAGCCTGGGTGACAGAGCGAGACTCCGTCTCAAAAATAAATAAATAGGCCGGGTGCGGTGGCTCAAGCCTGTAATCCCAGCACTTTGGGAGGCCGAGACGGGCGGATCACGAGGTCAGGAGATCGAGACCATCCTGGCTAACACGGTGAAACCCCGTCTCTACTAAAAAATACAAAAAAAAACTAGCCGGGCGAGGTGGCGGGTGCCTGTAGTCCCAGCTACTCGGGAGGCTGAGGCAGGAGAATGGCGTGAACCCGGGAGGCGGAGCTTGCAGTGAGCCGAGATCTGGCCATTGCACTCCAGCCTGGGTGACACAGCAAGACTCCGTCTCAAAAAAATAAATAAATAAATAAATAAATAAAATAAAAATAAATAAATAAATAAATATAATATATCATTGTGTGCATATGAGGCAGGAAAATAGCACAGGGAATTGGAGGTCGAACACAGGGTGGGGTGAGTAGACACAGATGCAAGGTAAGGCGCGAGTGAGTGAGAAGCAAGATAAGCAGAAGCTGAGCAACCAAAACAAGAGTGAGATTAAAAAAGCAAGAAGTTGGCCGGGCGCGGTGGCTCAAGCCTGTAATCCCAGCACTCTGGGAGGCCGAGACGGGCGGATCACGAGGTCAGGAGATTGAGACCATCCTGGCTAACACGGTGAAACCCCGTCTCTACTAAAAATACAAAAAACTAGCCGGGGGAGGTTGCGGCGCCTGTAATCCCAGCTACTCGGGAGGCTGAGCCAGGAGAATGGCATAAACCCGGGAGGCGGAGCTTGCAATGAGCCGAGATCGCGCCACTGCACCCCAGCCTGGGCCACAGACCAAGACTCCGTCTCAAAAAAAAAAAAAAAAAAAAAAGCAAGAAGCCTCCATAGCTGGCTACATCTGGACCAAACCTGTCACGGGAGCCCCTCAGAGATGGGCATATGCATTAGAGAGAAAAAGTATCCTTAATATAACCCCGTATGATAATCAGCTCATTGGAACTCATACATATGGACTTCTTTTCATGCATGTATTTAAAATTATGGGATGGAGGCAACATGCAAGCACACAAGAGCCAAAGTAAGCAACCTCCGTATCAATCAAAAGGCAGGCGCTGGCTAGAGATTAGGCAGCCTTGGGAAGAGAAGAAAAAAAAAAAAAACCCATATAAAAGAAAGCGCAAAATACACCAAACTGGTGCTGATCTCATTTCGCAGAGGTCAACCCACGCTCCCCTCATTGAGAGTGTCATACTGTGCTGAATAAACCTTTGCTGTTTGCTATTTGTATGTGTCACGTCCAATTCTTTGTTCAGGACACCAAGAGCCTGGAACTGCACGGCACCATCCGGTAACATGCACACCATATTCTGTTTATCCCTCCACTGACAATCAGGGAACACTTGTGTTGCTTCTACCTTTGGGGGATTGTGAGCAATGCTGCCTTGAACACGGGTGTGCAAATGTCTGTTCAAGACCCTGCTTTCCATTTTGGGTATGTATCCAGAAGTGAGATTGCTAGATCATGTGGTAATTCTATGTTTAAGTTTTTGGGGAACTGCCAGACTGGTTTTCCATAGTCACTATATCATTTTACATTCCCACCAGCAGTGTATGAGGGTTCTAATTTCTCCACATCCCCGTCAGCACTTGTTGTTGTCTGTCTTTGATTCTAGACATCCTAGTGGGTGTGAAGTAGTGTCTTCATTCATTTTGTGCTGCTGTAACAGAAGACCCAAGGCTGAGTAATTTATGAAGAACAGAGATGTATTTTTTTACACTTCTAGAGGCTGGAAAGTCCGAGATGCAGTGGTTGGTTTCTGGCGAGGGCCATTGTGCTGTGTCATCCCATGGCGGAAGGCAGAAGGGCAAGAGAGTGTGTACGTGTGAGAGAGGAGAGACAGAGGGGAGAGGGAGCCCTTATTAGTCACTTCTTTGGGGTCACACCTCTGAATACTGTTGCCCTGGGGAAGGTTTCCAGCACACCTACTTTGGGGGACACGTCTAAACCATAACAAGTGGTGCCTTGCTATGGCTTGTGGTTTTGAGCTGCGTCTCCCGAATGACTAGTGACATTAAGCGTCTTTTCATGTACTGACTAGACATTCTCATATCTTCTCTGAAGAAATGTCTTTTCAGATCCTTTCCCCATTATTTTAAGTTTAAATCTAAATTTCAGATTCCTGGGGTACATGTTCAGGTTTGTTACAAGGGTATGTTGCATGATGCTGAGGTTTGGAGTGAGCATAGAACCCAAAATAAAGCCTTTTAGGCCAGGCCTGGTGGCTCACACCTGTAATCCCAGCACCATGGGAGGCCAAGGCAGGCGGATCACCTGAGGTCAGGAGTTTGAGATCACCCTGACCAACATGGAGAAACCGTGTCTCTACTAAAAGTACAAAATCAGCCAGGCTTGGTGGTGCATGTCTATAATCCCAGTTACTTGGGAGGCTGAGGCAGGAGAATCACTTGAACCTGGGAGGCAGAGGTTTCAGTGAGCCAAGATTGCACCATTGCACTCTAGCCTGGGCAACAAGAGCAAAACTTTGTCTAAAAAAAAAAAAAAAATTAGCTGGGTGTGGTGGCGGGCACCTGTAATCCCAGTTACTTGGGAGGCAGAGGCAGGAGAACTGCTTGAACCCAGGAAGTGGAGGTTGCAGTGAGCCGAGATTGCGCCATTGCACTCCAGCTGGGGTGACAGAGTGAGACTTTGCCTCAAAAAAAAAAAAAAAAAAAAAAAAAGGCCAGGTGCGGTGGCTCACACCTGTAATCCCAGCACTTTGGGAGGCCTAAACGGGTGGATCATGAGGTGAGGAGATCGAGACCCTCCTGGCTAACACGGTGAAACCCCATCTGTACTGAAAATACAAAAAATTAGCCAGGCGTGGTGGTGGGTGCCTATAGTCCCAGCTACTCGGGAGGCTGAGGCAGGAGAATGGTGTGAACCCGGGAGGCCGAGCTTGCAGTGAGCCGAGATTGCGCCACTGCACTCCAGCCTGGGTGACAGAGCGAGACTCCGTCTCAAGAAAAAAAAAAGGAAGAAGAAGAAGAAAGCTTTTCAGCCCTCCCTCCTTTTGGAGTCCCAGTGTCTGTTGCTCCCATCTTTATGTCCATGTGTACCCAAGATGCAGTTCCTACTTAAAAGTGAGAACATGTGGTATTTGGTTTTCTGTTCCTATGTTAATTTGCTTAGATAATGGCCTTCAGCTGCACCCATGTGGCTGCAAAGGACATGATTTCGTTCTTTTTTTATGGCTCATGGTATTCCGTGGTGTGTATGTACCACATTTGCTTTATCCAATCATCTGTTGATGGACCCTGGAGGGTTTTCATGTCTCTACCATCGTGACTAGAGCTTCAATAAACATACAAGTGCAGGTGTCTGTTTGGTAAAACAATTTATTTTCCTTTGGGTATATACCCAATAATGGGATTCCTGGGTTGAATGGTAGTTCTATTTTTAGTTCTTTGAGAAATCTCCAAACTGCTTTCCACAGTGGCTGAACTAATTTACTTTCCCACCAACAATGTATAAGTGTTTCCTTTTTTCTCTGTAGCCTCACCAACATCTGTTGGTGCCTCACTGTGGTTTTGATTTGTATTTCTCCAATGTTGAGCATTTTTTCATGCTTGTTGGCTGCTTGTGTATCTTCTTTTGAGAAGTGTCTGTTCAATGTCTTTTGTCCTTTAATGAAGTTTTTTTTTTTCTTGTTGATTTTGGGTTCCTTATGGATTCTGGATATTGGTCCTTTGTTGGACACATAGTTTATAAATATTTTCTTCCATTATGTAGGTTGTCTGTTTACTCTGTTGATAGTTTATTTTGCTGTACAAAAGCTTTTTAGTTTAAGCAGGTCCCAGATGTCAATTTTTGGTTTTGTTGCAATCGCTTTTGAGGACTCAGTCATAAATTCTTTGCCTAGGCCAATGTCCAGAAAACTATTTCCTAGGTTTGTTCTAGAGTTTTTATAACTTGAGGTCTTACAGTTAAATCTTTAATCCATCTTGAGTTAATTTTTATATGTGGTGAGAGGTAGGGGTCCAGTTTAATTCTTTGCAAATGGCATGCCAGCTATTCCAGCACCATTTGTTGAATAAGGGAGTCCTTTTCCAATTGCTTATTTTTGTTGACTTTGTCGAAGATCAGTTAGTTCTAGATGTGCAGCTTTATTTCTGGGTTCTCTATTCTGTTCCATTGATTTGTGCCTATTTTTGTACAAGTACTGTGCTGTTTTGGTTACTGTAGCCTTGTAGTGTAGTTTGAAGTTGGGTAATGTGGTGCCTCTAGCTTTGTCCTTTTTGCTTAGGTTTGCTTTTTCCATTCCGGCTCTTCTTGGTTCCACATGAATTTTAAAGTAGTTTTTTCCTAATTCTGTGAAAATAACATTGATAGTTTGAGAGAAATAGCATGAAATCTGTAGATTGCTTTGTCTTTCCCCATTTTTGAATCAGGTTGCTTGTTTGTCTTGTTGCTAGATTGCAGGAGTTCTTTATATATCCTGGACATCAATTCCGCATCAGATACATAATCTACGGTATCTTCCCCATTCTGTGGATTATCTTCTCACTCTATTTTGTTGTTGTTGTTGTTGTTGTTGTTGTTTGGCTTTTGTTTTTTGGGTTTTTTTTTGAGACAGAGTCTCACTCTGTTGCCCAGGTTGGAGTACAGTGGCATGATCTCGGCTCACTGCAGCCTCTGCCTCCCAGGTTCAAGTGATTCTCCTGCCTCAGCCTCCCGAGTAGCTGGAATTACAGGTGTCCACCACCACGTCTGGCTAATTTTTGTATTTTTAGAGACGGAGTTTCACCATGTTGGCCAGGCTGGTCTCGAACTCCTAACCTCAGGTGATCTGCCTGCTTCAGCCTCCCAAAGTGCTGGGATTATACTTTTCACTCTATTGATAGTGTCCTTTGATGCACAAAAGTTTTTAATTTTCAGGAAGTCCAATTTGTCTAATTTTTTTGTTGCCTGTACTTTTGGTGCCATATTCAAAAACTCATTGTCAAATCCAGTGTCATGAAGTTTTTCTCCTATGTTTTTTTCTACTGCCTCTCCACTTTTTCCTGTGTGGGTCCACCTCAGGCCCAGATTCCTGGCCTCCCACAGACCTTTAAGAACGAAGGCTCCCAGGCACCTTCACACACCACAGACAGAACGAGGGAGGGGTGGCAGAGTGGGGCCCGGGTGGCAGTGGCCTCTGTCCTGCCTGTATCTTCTGCTGGTCCTTGGGGCTGGCCAGGACAGGGAAGATGGCGGCCCCTCCATGCTGGCCCTGGATCCCCTGGCAGCCCCCCCGCTCCTGACACTGTCCAGTGACCTCAGACAACACAATTGAGAGTCAGTGCGTTTGAATTCCAAACCCCATCCTGCGTGTGTCAGGTGGATAGCGACATTTGCCGTATGTGGGTTGTTGTGTGGGTTTAATGAGAACATGGGAAATAGCATCAGTTCTTCTTCCGGCAATGGCATTTAGACATTTCCCTCTGTGAACCCTTTCCTGCCCTGGGCACACAGAACACACCTTCCTCTGTCTCCCACCTACTCTCTCCTGACCATCTCGGAGCCCCTGGGAGCTTTGTGGCACCCCCACAGCCCACACAAGGCTAAGCCTTCCTTTCTCTCCTCCGAGCCCTGCCAGCATTGCACTGACTTCCACGCAGGCCCAGAACCGTGAAGGCTCGTTGGCATGCACAGACGTTGTGTGCCGAGCTCCTGGAAATGCAGACTCCTCAGCTCTGGCGAGTGCCGTGAGTAGATTCTGGAGGCGCCAGGAGTGTATTTTCACACGCTCCCACCGTGGTTAGGTGCTGTGGCTGGAGAGCCTGAGATGTGCTGTTTTAACCACCTGGATCTTGACCCCCTTACTGCAGTGAACTTTGTCCTGGCCCAACCACCTCTTTCCCCGGCCACATGGAGGACTTTGCCGCCTCCTCCAATGGCTCCACCTCCAGCATCTGCCTTAGAAATGCCTCTCGTGCAGCGACTTGCCATCCTGCGGGTTCTCCCCTTGCTTACTGCCATGATCCCCACCTCATGGCCACCTCCAGCCCGAACCTTCAGTTTTCCCAGTTCAGCAAGGGATCCTGGACCCCTCTGTGGGACCCCTACTCCTTTCTTAGGGGGGCATACCAGGCTTCTTGAAGCTTTGCTTCCTGAAGGGTGGTCCTGTGTTGTCTCCATCAGATCCAGCTGAAGAGCTTTGTTCGAAAGCCAGTCCTTAGTCAGTGTGGCCTCATGCCTGTAAGACCAGCGCTTTGGGGGCCGAGGTGGGAGGATCACTTGAGCTCAGGAGTTTGAGACCAGCCCTGGCATCATAGGGAGATCCCTATCTCTAGAAAAATAATAAAAAATAGTAGCCGGGCATTGTGGTGTGCCTCTGTAGTCCCACCGACTCAGGAGGCTGAGGCAGGAGGATCCCTTGAGCCCAGTGCAAGGCTACAGTGAGCTATGATTGCACCACTGCACTCCAGCCTGGGTGACACAGCAAGACCCAATCTCATAAAAAAGAAAGGCAGTCCTGTCATCTCCCAGACCAGACCACCTGGCCTATCTTGGTGGGGCCTGGGGCTGCTGTGTGCAGCAATGCTGGGTGTTCCTACTCGCGCTGTCCCAGAAGCCTGACCTGAAAGAGCAGCCCGGGCCGGAGGGACTGGCCGATGCCGGCTGGAGAGGAGAGAGGTGTTCCCAGGTCAGAGGCAGGCTCATCTCGTCTTCTGCACGGCCAGTTCCAGGCTCCTGTGGGCCGGTGCGGCTCCCAGCTCGTTTAGCTGTCTGGTTAGGAAAGCACAGCCCGTGAGGAGAGGGTGCCCAGCTTGAACCTGCACCCAGGGTCAGCCAGTCAACACCTGAAGATGACCGGCTCCACGGGGTGCCCACAAGCTCTCCACAGTCCCGACGCCAGTCTGCCTTCACGGATGTCCGAAGTGCTTTATCACTGGTGAGCTCAGTGCTGTCGAGAGCTCTGTGGCCCCTGCTCTGCCTGAACAAGGGAGGAGCAGCAGCCCCGCCCTGGAGACGCTGAAAGCCCTTGGGTCTGCGCCTGCCCCCACCGCGAGAGAGCCGTCCCCTGAAGCCATGAGCTTGATGCTGGGCTGTCTGGGGAGTAAAGCTTCCGGCCTCGCCTCGAGCTCAGTGCCTGCAGAGTAAGAGAAGGGTGGGCGTTCTAGAACTTTCTGGAAGGGAGGAAGGAGGGCAGTCTGACTGGCTCCCTGCTCGTTTAGTTGTTTGTGGTTAGGAAAGTTGCCTGTGGGCTGATGAGGAACCTTGTTGTGGCCCTGCCGTGGGGCACCATGCCCAGCTCCTCCCGCCTCCAGAGATGAGCACCCTCTGAAGAGCCCGGAGGGGCTGACGCCAGCCCCTGTGTCCGCCTCCTCTCCACAGGAGTCATTTCCTGTTTTTCCCTTGAGTTAGTTTGAGCGACTTCTGGTTCTTGACACTGAGGTGTGTTTCTGATGGAAACACCACCAGCTTGTACTCCTTGCCCCCCATGCCAGGCAGGCTTTCCTGGGTGCAGGCCGTCCACCCTGCACTGTGGCATCTTCTGGCCCCTCCTCCTCCTCAGCACCCACCCACGCTGGCTTCCCTGAGAAGCCAGAAGCCGCCGGGCAGGATTCCTTAGGCCTGAATGGTCCGGGGGGAGGGCCGGGAGCCGCAGCACAGCAGCCACTTTCCACCACACCATGTCTTTCTCAACCGTCCACACTGGCCCCTACAACTGCATTTGTATCTCAGCCTCTCTCGGAGACAGAAAAAAGAGAAGGGTGCTAAAAGGACGCAAAAAGTGGCAAAACGGTCATGCTTTTAAAAAATTATTTTAACAGCTTCATTGAAATATAATTCACATACCACAAAATCCACCCATTTAAAGGGCCTAATTGAACAGTTTTGAGTATATTCACAGGGTTGTGCAACGTTCTTACGATCTAATTGTAGAACATTTTTGTCCCCCTACAAAGAAACCCGGACCTCCTAAGTCTCTCCCTCGTCCTTGTAGCCTCACCAACAGCAGTCAACTCACCAGCACATGCACTTACCACGCAGGGTCTTCACGCCTGGCCTCTGCCACCCAGCATTGTCCCCAAGGCCCACCCACTTCATAGCGTGCGTCAGCGCCTCACTCCTTTGTGTGGCTGAGGAATATTCTATCACCGGCATCTTGTTACTCACTTACCAGGGGGTGGACATTTGGGTGGTTTCCGCCTGTTGAGCATTACCGACGCTGCAGTAGAATGGGTGCATATTTGTGAGTCGTTTCTCTCCGTATATGCCTGGAGTGAGGCGGCTGGGCCCTGTGGAAACTGCTTCACTTTTGAGGACCCACCCACCTTTTCCCCAGCACTGCAGCCTCTCACAGCCCCACCAGCCGCGTGCGGGGCCACAATCCCCACACGCCTCTCGGACTTACGTTTGTCTCTGATTCTAGCCATGCTGGTGGGGTGCAGTGGGAGCTCACTGTGGTTTTGGTTTGTGTTTTCCTGATGACCACTTGTAATGAGAAAAACCGAGAATCACATTTAAAACCTTACCCCAAAGTAGGAGTTGCCGAGAGACCAAAGAACGACTGGGCGGAGTCCAGCTTGGTGAGTTTATCAGAACTCACATATGGGGCACTCGTGGGCAGCAGGACAGCAGTAGAGATGGGCGTGCTTCCTTCCCTAAGCTGCGTTTGAGCTAATTTCCTGCCTCTGCGCCCGTCTGTGTGATGGGCCTGCTCTCTGCGGTGGTTCTCACATCCCCTCTGGGGTGTTTGGGTTTTCGGGGACACCTGCTCCTCGCCGGGCACCGTGGCCTGGACTCACCGCCTGGCCTTTGGGGTTCAGGCCACAGATATCCGCCCTGAAGTAACCTGGCGGGGACTGTCACTCCACAGCGGTGATGCTGGGTGGCTGTGTTTTATTTATCCGCACATTTAGACACCAGCGCTTCCAGGTGTGGTCACTGGGCTGGGCCCTGGGGATGCTGGGGTAACCCAGACACAGCCCTGCTCCCACAGCGCTGCACAGGGGCATAGACACCGCAACAAGACCGGTAACCCTAAAACACTGTCGGGGGAGAGGAGGTCACAAGGTGACTCATGAGCCACAACTCAGGTGTGAGAGGCCAGGGAAGGCCGGGCGTGGTGGCCCAGGCGGGCGGTCCCAGCGCTTTGGGAGGCCGAGGCGGAAGGATCACTTGAGCCCAGGAATTCGAGACCAGCCTGGGCAACATAGTAAGATCCGGTCTTTACAAAAAATAAAAAAGATTAGCCGGACCCGGTGGCGCGCGCCCGTGGTCCCAGCTGCTGCGCAGGCCGAGGCAGGAGGATCGCTTGGGCCTGAGAAGTCGAGGCTGCGGGGAGCCGTGGTCGCCCCTGCACTCCAGCCTGGGCCACAGAGCGAACCCCGTCTCTGAAAAACGCAGCAGGGGTGACCGAGGCCCATGCATCGCCCGTGCGGAGGGTTTTGGGGGCCGGTGGCGCCCACGGGCCCTCCTGAGTAACGCAGCTCGGTCCAGGCCGTCCCGGGGCCTCGGCTCGGCTCGGTTCGCTTCGGTTCGGCTCGGGAAGGCGCGGAGCCAGGCCGCGGACGAGTCCTCCCAGGCGGCCCCTCAGTGACTTGAGTCCCGGCAGGTGCAGCGCCCGCCTCCCCGCTCCGGCTCCGCCTCCGCCTCCGCCCTGGAACGCAGCGCGCTCCGCCCGAGGCCTCCCGGCGGCCTGCACAGGAATCGCGGAGCTCAGCTGCCGCCACCTCGCGCCGGGTCCGCGCGGCCCACGGGACCCCCCTGAAGCTCCCGGCCCACGGTCCACATGGACGCGCGGGGCCCTGAAGCCCCCGGCGGGCGCGCGCTGCGGGATGCGGTGAGCCCCTCCCCCACTCCTGCTCCTCCCTGGCTGGGGGCGCCCCTGCAGTTCTGGGGGGTTTTGAGGTCCTGGTAGGGGAGCCTGCGGTGCTGGGGGTGCCCTGCGGTCCTCCTGGGGCCCTGAGGTCCTGGGGAGGCTGCGGTCCTGACCAGTCCTGTGGTCCTGAGGAGTCCTGAGTGCCTGGGAAGCCCGTGGTCCCGCGGGGGGAGCTGAAGACGTGGGGGACCCTGCGGTCTTGGGGGGTCCTGAGGTCCTGGGGGGAGCCCTGCAGTTCTGGGGGGCATTGAGGTCGGGTCGGTGGGGAAACAGCTGGGGCAAAGGGTGCCCGAAGGCCCCTTCAGAGGCGACCCACGAGTGTCGCAGCGCCCAGGGCTCCGGCCTCTTCCCGGAAATCCTCCCGCCCCCCGGGCTTTCCTACTTGCCAAGAGTTCCAGGCCCACAGGAAGACTGGCTATGAGGAAGAGAGCTGGAATTTGCAGGAATGCGTTGGGCGTTGTGCAAACCCTCATGTAAATTTCCTGACAAGGGTAGAAAGCCCTGGCATGGTTCAGAGGTGGGGCCTCTTCCTATGTCCACGGGATTCTAGATTCACACCATGGTACGTGGGGCTCCCTGGGATCTTGAACCCCCAGCTGGGAGAATTTTGTGCTTCTCAGCCTCACTGTTCTCATCTCACCCTGGACACAGTCGCAGGGTGTGAGGAGTGGATTACACCGTGAATGGTGTGGGACACCAGTCTGTAAACTACAAAGCGGTATATAAACAGGAAACGCTTTAAGTAGCAATGGTGATATTTCTGTATAACCTGGTAAGTAATTTTAGAAGAATTCTTGAGCGCAGGGTCACGAGATTTTCACCTGCGTCCTCCTCTGCATGCTTTATGGTCTGGCTCTGGGCCAAGGTGTGATCCTCCTGCATTCATGGTGTGTGGGGTGAGGAGGGGGACGGGTCCCTGCCCAGTCTGCACCTGGCCCTCATGATTCCGGCGCTACTTGTTGAAAAGACTTTCCGGCCGGGCGCGGCGGCTCACGCCTGTAATCCCAGCACTTTGGGAGGCCGAGACCATTTGGGAAATGAGACCATCCTGGTTAACACGGTGAAACCCCGTCTCTACTAAAAATACAAAAAAAACTAGCCGGGCGAGGTGGCGGCGCCTGTGGTCCCAGCTACTCGGGAGGGAGGCAGGAGAATGGCGGGAACCCGGGGGGCGGAGCTTGCAGTGAGCCGAGATCCGGCCACTGCACTCCAGCCTGGGCCACAGAGCGAGACTCCGTCTCAAAAAAAAAAAAAAAAAAAAAAGACTTTCCCTCTGAATCCAAAGCCCTTGGCACCTTTGTCTGAAGTCAACAGATTTATGGAAGGGTTTATCCCATGATATTTAAAATGTCATACGTGGGCCGGGTGTGGTGGCTCATGCCTGTGATCCCAGCACTTTGGGAGGTCAAAGTAGGCAGATCACCTGAGGTCATGAGTTCAAGAACAGCCTGGCCAACATGGTGAAACTCCGTCTCTACTAAAAGTACAAAAATCAGCTGGGCGTGGTGGCGCACGCTTGTAATCCCAGCTACTAGGGAGGCTGAAGTGGGAGAATCACTTGAATCCAGGAGGCGGAGGTTGTAGTGAGCTGAGATCGCACCATTGCACTCCAACCTGGGCAACAAAGCAAGACCTCATCTCAAAAAAAAAAAAAAAAAAGTCATATGCCAATAGTAAATATTTATTCAATTGTCTTATGGTTTATTTTTCAGGCAGAAAATCTATTTCAGGAACTTCAGGAACATTTTCAAGCTCTGACTGCAACATTAAACCTCAGAAATATCCTTTTCTACCTTTAACAAATGCCTTGACTCTTTCGGACTGGTAGATTGTCATGGAGTGTCTTTTTGTTGTCTGCTAGTAGTAGGTAATAGTTTACTTACAGGATTTCCCAGTATTTACTTCTGTGCTTTTACGGTGGCTTCCTGATGTGTTAATTACCCCTCACCTGTAGCCAAAGCTCTACCTCCGGCCTCAGTGGCTCACGCCTGCAATCCCAGCACTTGGGGAGGCCAAGGCGGGCGGATCACGAGGTCAGGAGATCGAGACCATCCTGGCCAACATGGTGAAACTCCGTCTGTACTAAAAATACAAAAAAATTAGCCGGGCGTGGTGGCGGCGCCTGTAGTCCCAGCTACTTGGGAGGCTGAGGCAGAATGGCGGGAACCCGGGAGGCGGAGCTTGCAGTGAGCCGAGATCGCACCACTGCACTCCAGCCTGGGCGACAGAGCGAGACTCTCTCTAAAAAAAGCTTCACCTCCTGCTTGACTGGCAACACAGGGTGTCTTGTGCGGCAGGTATAAAGGACAAGAACCCAAACATGCAACACTTCCCAGTGGGGCTTCCATCAGTCGCCCCGAACAGTGCACCCTAGACCACAGGCCCTCAGACGGAATCAGACCCCACAGAGGGTAACACTGAAGGCTCCAGGGCTGGATCCGAGATACGGCTCTCCCAAGCTTGGTTTTGTTTAACTTCATCAACTCACTGTTTTGTCTCAGAAACATGAAATCAAACAGAATGAGAATAGAATGTTTTTTTGGAGTTGGAGCAAATCTAGATGAGGGTAACAACTGCCCCAAGACTCACCCAATTTGAGCTCATGCTACACAACTAAATGTATTCCTTCAATATTGTGTGCTTGCAACTTTAGATTTTGTAAATGGGTTCCCACAGAACAAAAATGAGTCTTAAACATAAAATTAAACCATATGAATGTTAGTTTTTTCAAGAGTTAATTTCAGCTGGGTGGTAGTCTATAGTCCCAGCTACTCAACAGGCTGAGGCGGAAGGATCGCTTGAGCCCAGGAGTTCAGGGCTGCAGTGAGCTGTGATCACACCACTGCACTCCAGCCTAGGGACAGGGCAAGACCCTAGAGGGCAAGACCCTAGAATTAACAAAAAAGAGTTAATTTCCATTACAATTATTTTTACACACCCAGAGTTTGACTAAAATACACCGATCTCCTGTCCCCAAATCCATGTCCAAGCAAAGGGAGCCACGTTTTCTAAGCTCACGGTTTAAAGGTTAAAGGGACACACTGAGGAAAACTCAGGGAAAGAAGCTGATTTGCACAGACACTAGGCCTGTCGTTGATTCCCTCGTTTTAAAAGTTGCATCTGCCGTGGCTTTGGCATGAGCACGGTGACGGCAGGTGCCATGGGAGGCGGGGTCTCTGAGGACATCCTGGCTGTGCCCCCACGGCTCTACACAGAACTCCTTAACACTGCACTGGAAGAAATGGGAAACCGCATCGAGGACTTACAGAAGAATGTCAGTGACTTAATGGTGCAAGCTGGCATTGAAAATTCTATTAAACAACAAATGGTAAGGTTATTGGGAAACTATATCAACCTTTTGCATATCTTTTGATTGCTTTCATCTTGAAACATACAATCCCGTATTTGTTCACTATGGGAATTGCTGCCTCTGTGCTGCCCGAAAACTGCCAGGAATAAATTTCCAAATGCTCTTTTCTTTTTTTGAGGTGGAGTCTTGCTCTGTCGCCCAGGCTGGAGTGCAATGGCATGACTTTGGCTCACTGCAACCTCCACCTCCCGGGTTCAAGCCGTTCTCCTGCCTCAGCCTCCCAGGTAGCTGGGACGACAGACATGCGCCACCACACCCAGCTAATTTTTGCATTTTTAGTACAGACGGGGTTTCACTATGTTGGCCAGGCTGATCTCAAACTCCCAACCTCGGGTGATCTACCCGCTTTGGCCTCCCAGTGCTGGGATTACAGGTGTGAGCCACCATGCCAGGCCACACCCAGCTAATTTTTGTATTTTTAGTAGAGACGGAGTTTTACCACGTTGGCCAGGCTGGTCTTGAACTCCTGATCTCAGGTGATCCACCCGCCTCGGCCTCCCAAAGTGCCTTCTCTGCAGGGCATCTCAGGCCACCCAGTGCAACCGGAACCTCATGAGGGCACTGCATTCTCACAGCTTCTGATGCTGAATGTAAACACGCCACAAAAGCAGGCTAGGATCAGAGGCACGTTTAAAGCCATTGGTAAAAACGACATAGAAAAAACGATTCAGAATAGCGCCCACGTAGAACAGGTCCTCCCACCTGTGCCCATGCAGATCTTCCCCAGGGACCCTCTGAACCTCCAGGTCAGAAAGCTGGTGAGCCGTGACTTCACCCTGCATTGTAATTTTTGGGTGTGGTCTGTTCAGGTGGGCAGAGATGGCAGCGCTCTGATTCTGCTGGGGGACTGAAGTCCTCATCCCTTCTCTGTGAGCTCAGAGCAGAGGCAATCTTCCCCCAGACGCCTAACCAGGTTTCCTGCAGACACACTGGCATCTTAACCTTCCGATGTTTGTTCTGAAAGTCTTAAAGCAGTGTGACAGCGGCCCCACACTCTATGTAGCCTTCTGCCCCTTGCTTTTTTGTTCAGTACTGAGATTCACGTCGACACGTGTGGCTCTAGGTCAGTCACTAACTGCTGCCTAACAGTCCTCTGATGATTTACTTTGTATTTGACTAGTATTGTTTCCAAACAATGCTGCACTACTCTTGTCTACTTCTTTGTGTACACGTTGCCAGTTTCTCTAGGGGACTTGGTTATTCTGTACCTAGGGGCTTGTCGCCTGCATTAGCTGCCACAAGAAATTTCTGGACTTTGCCTAGAAGCCATCCTGGGAAGATGGGACATAGAATTCACTAGGTACCCAGAGAGCCTCGAGTTAATCCAACTTGATTAAAGCACCACAGTGCCACAGAGAAGGCAGTTAATCCAACCTGACTAAAGCACCACAGTGCCACAGACAAGGCAAAGCTTGGCAGCCATGCAGGCGTAGGTTTCAAATTCTTAGCCTCTGTTGCTGGCTGTAACCTGGGGAAATCTAAGCTTTGGTTTTCTTCTCTGCAAAATATCTACCTGGTAGGTGGTTGTAAGGATTTAAGAAAACTGCTTGCAAAGCACTTAGGTCAGGGCAAGGTAGACGGTAGGTACATAATGAGACAAACTTGAAATACAGAGTTAAAATCATGATTTCAACTGCACTGCAGCCACAAAGCACCAATGAGAAAGTTATTAAAATCAAGGGTGAACATACTTACTACACCTGATAGGAGTTACAGACTGAACGTCTATGTCTCCCTGAACAGCTGAAGACCTAACTGCAGCATGACTGTGTTTGGAGATGGGGCCTCTACAGAAGTCATTAAGGTTACAGGGGTCCTGAGGGTGGGGTCCTCATCCAACAGGATTCGTCTGAGAAGACACACCAGGGGCTCACCTGCTCTCCCCCTGTGCCTGCCCCAGAGAAGGCGGCCATCGGCAAGCCAAGGAGAGCCCTCCCCAGAAATCACATGGACCGGCACCTTGATCTGGGACTTCCAGACAACAACTGTGTTGTTTAAACCACCCAATCTGAAGCTTGTTATGGCAGGTCCTGGGCAGACTAATACAATACGCAACACGTTTACAATAAATACACGATGAACTTACAAATGTGGGATGTAATTGTTTTATCTTTTTCTGGTAACAGCCAATGAAGCTGTTATCAACAAGAGACATAACTCACACATCATCCACCAATTATGCCATTGACAGAAGTGTACCATTACCACCGTCTTAGGGCACGTTTCCTGCCTGCTCTGCTGATGTAAGTACGTTTTCGTTATGTCAAAACTGAAACTGCCCATTAGCTGTCCCCTCCTATTTCCCCCCACTCCCAGTCTTAAGCAACCACTCAACTGTCTCTATGGATTTGCCTAGTCTAGAAATTCCGTATAAATGGAATTGCACAATATATAGTAACTGGCTTTTCACTTAACCTAATGATTTCAATGTTCACCCACGTTGTAGCATGTGTCAGTACTGCATTCTGTTTATGACCGAGTAATATTCCGTTCTACGGATGGACATTTTGTTTAACCATTCATCTGTAGAGGGACACTTGGTTTCCACATTTTGGCTTCTGTGTACGAGTTTCTGTGTGGACACACGCGTTCAATTCTCCTGGGTATGAAACTGCTGGGTCAAACGGTAACACCATGTTTATCTTTTCTTTTTTTTGAGACAGGGTCTTGCTGAGTTGCCCAGGCTGGAGTGTAGTGGCACAACCATGGCTCACTGCAGCCTTGACCTCCTGGGTTTAAGTGATCCTCCTGCCTCAGCCTCCCAAGTAGCTAGGACCACAGGCACGTACCACCATGCCCAGCTAATTGTTTTGTAGTTTTTGTAGAGACAGAATCTCACCAGGTTGCCCAGGCTGGTCATGAACTCCTGGGCTCAAGCAATCTGCCTGCCTCAGCCTTCCAAAGTGCTGGGATTACAGGCTTGAGACACCTGCACCCAGTCTGTTGAACTTTTTGATGACCGACCTGCCTGTTATCACTTTCCCACCAGCAGTGTGTGAGGGCTCCAATTTCTCCACATCCTTGCAAACGCTTATTGTGATCTACGTTTTGTATCTAGCCGCACTCGTGGGTGTGAAGTGGCGTCTCACTGTGGTTTTGATTTGCACTTCCTTAATAAGCAGTGATGTCTTTCTGTGCGCTTCCTGGCCGCCTGTTTCACCTGCTCTGGAGAAATATCCGGAGTATAATACTGAGTGTCTGTTACATGCCAGGTACTCGAGGTCACATACATGTTCTCCCTAGCCCCTCACTCTGGTATGGTGTTAACACTCTCCTCCTTTATACATGCGAAAATCAGCACATGGGAGATTAAACTAGAGATTTGCATTTGAATTTTAAATCCAAAAAGCACACACTCATTTGTAGTGTATGGAAAAAAATGTGCTTCATGCTGTAAGTAACCTCCTGTTTTCACAACAGCGACCAATCTCCCGACAGCAGTGAGCCTGTGCACCACTGCTGTGCCCCGCAGGCACCATGTGCTTCCGTGTTCACATCTGTGTGCAGGGCAGACACTATTACCCGCCTTTACCAAGGAGAAAATGGAAGCTCAGAGAAGGTGCCCAAGGTCACCTGGTGGGGCAGAGCCTGGGTCTGAGGTCAGAGGGCCCAGGGTGTGCTCAGGTGCCCCCATCCCCACCCTTCCTCACTTTCACTTCAGAGCGTTGAGTGTGCTGAGACGGGACATGAAGCTCCCAACCAACCATCCACACTGCTAGGAGAGAGGGCAAGAGAAACCTCAGACTGTAACAAGGACATTTTCTCTTTTCTTTTTTTGAGACGGGGTCTTGCTCTGTTGCCCAGGCTGGAGTGCAGTGGCATGATCTCGGCTCACTGAAACCTCCACTTCCCGGGTTCAAACAATTCTCCTGCCTCAGTCTTCTAAGTAGCTGGGATTACAGGCGTGAGCCACCGTGCCCGGCCAATAAGGAAATTTTCTAACTATATGAACTGAAGGGCCATGGCTTCTACAGAAAATATGTTTCCATCAAATACAATCTTGGGAAGAATAAAAAATAGCTCTTCTATTCCTTACAGGGAAGGCTCTGAACAATATTTTACCGTCTTTATAACCAGAGTAAGAGTAAGCCTTTGGGTTCTGCATGGACTGAACTGTGTAACCCCAAAATTTACATATTGAAGTGCTAACCCCCAGCACCTCGGACTGTGACTTTTGTAGACATAAGATCCTTGCAAATGTAATCAGTTAAGATGAGGCCACGCTGGAGCAGGGTGGGCCCCAATCCAACACAGATGGTGTCATTACAAAAAGGGGAAATTTTGGACCAGCACCCACACAGGGAGGACACAGAAGAAGTATCCACACACCAAGGAACTGACAAGACCACCAGCAGCCCCCAGAAGCCAGGGAGAGGCCTGGGCAGACTCCCCTCACGGCCTCAGTAGTAACCCACCCTGCAACGCCCGATCTCAGACCCAGCCCTGCAAAGCTGCAACGCCCGATCTCAGACCCAGCCCTGCAAAGCTGCAACGCCCGATCTCAGACCCAGCCCTGCAAAGCTGCGACGCCCGATCTCGGACCCAGCCCTGCAAAGCTGCGACGCCCGATCTCGGACCCAGCCCTGCAAAGCTGCGACGCCCGATCTCGGACCCAGCCCTGCAAAGCTGTGAGAGCTTCTCTGTTAAGGCCCAGCTCGCGGCAGGCTGTCACCGCAGCCCTAGCAAACTAATCAAGTACGCAAAATGCACAACCTCACAGGATAAACACCTTCGTTTTACTCCAAGGATAAGAATTAACTTTGACTAGGAAATATCAGTCATGTATTCATCAAGTTTCCTGAGAACAAACAAGTAGGCCTGCTCCTCTCACCACGTGCTTGTTTATTTTGGTGAGTTAAGACCATGTAATCAATTCCATCTCAGAGGTCCTCCAGCCCTCGAGCTTCCTGTATTTTCCAAAGGCTTTAAATAGCTTAAAACATTTCCGCACAAAAACGGCTCCAGGACGTTTATCTTATCCGCGCAGACTGAGGTGCCTCAGTAGCGGTACTTGGTGGAGTAGTCCTTGGGGGACACCACCAGGCCGCGGCCTTTGCGGGCCCCGCGGTACACAGTCTCTATGATGTCCACCATCTCCTGCTTGTCCTCCATGGCCCAGTTAATCTTGTTGTTGTTGCCAGTCCCCAAGTCAATCATGATATGCTTGTTCCTGCAAAGAGAAACAAGGGCATCCATTCTCATAAAATCCCTTTAAAAAAGAATTCCTTGAAAACAATGCTGTATTTTTCCCACTGTTACAAGTTCTTGTTAACATCACTGAAGAACGCATAAAATCAAAAGTGTCTGCCATGATGCAGGAGAACACAGGAAGCACCTAAACGTGCTTTTTAAAAATGCAATGCATCGTCCACCACGCTTTTCCCTGCATTTTTCTGTATTTATTTAGGATAAATATTCTAAGGGGAAATTAAAAGGTCAAAGGAGGGCAGGCGCAGTGGCTCAAGCCTGTAATCCCAACACTTTGGGAGGCTGAGGCAGGAAGATCACTTGAGGCCCAGAGTCTGAGACCAACATGGATAACAAAACGAGACCCCCAACTAATTTGTACTAATTTACCTGATAAAAACAATGTGTTTTTCATGGTGCTCTTCTGAGCACTGACATAAATTGTATTAAAAGCCCTTCAACTATGAAATGAAGATGACATTTTGCATGTTTATGGTGAGGGAAGCAGATGATTCTTGACTTATCTTTCAAGAGATTAGTTCTTTTTCTTATGAATACTTATGTGCACTTTACAAGATAATGATATTAGCCCTTTGTTGTACTGGCATAAATTTATCCTGGTTTGTTGAAGTTTCTTTCTGAGATGGGGTCTCACTGTCGTCCAGGCTAGGGCACGGCAGCAAAATCAACCTACCGGCCCAAATGATCCTTCCACCTCAGTCCTCTACATAACAGGGACAACAGGCATGAGCCCCCACACCCAGCTAATTTCTAGTTTTTTGTAGAGATGGGGTATCCCTATGTTGCCCAAGCTGGTCTCAAATTCACGGCCTCAAGTGATCCTCCCACCTTGGCCTCCCAAAGTGCTGGGATTACAGGTGTGAGCCACTGCGCCCGACCTGATTATTTTTCTTAGAGATGAGGTCTATGTTGCTAAGGCCGGACTTGAACCCCGGCCTGCAGAGTGGCTGGGTGGCAGGCATGCCCCACCTGAAGACTGTTTTTTAACGTTCACTTCCACAAGATCATGCATTTGGCTTCCACCTACTATTCCACAGAAAGCGTTCCCAGTGAAGTCTGTGGTTCAGGAAAGGCAAATCTGATCAGGGTCTGGAGCCCACCTCTGGCCGCCCTCTCATTCTCCATGCTGCAGGCCGGCGCTCCATGCAGCACGCACCAAGATCCTTCTACACCGACTGGGGCTGCCCGTAGTACCCTCCCTGTAGCCCTATCTGACTTGGGGGTACTTCTTCAGTATTTACATCTCATAAACACCTGCCTCCTTTCACTTCTTCAGTATTCCCTGCTAATTTACTCAGCTGTTTCTTCTATCAGACAAAGTCCTGTGAGAGTGGGAATCCTGCCTTATCTGATATTAGGCCCCACCACTAGACCACAGACCTGGTGGGGGCTCAAGACACATGTTTAGTGCATAAGGTAACTAAAGTACCATTTGTCTTAATATTCTGAATCACAGAAACAACAGCAGAAGGAAGTTTCATCTTCTTTTCTGAGTATAGCATCAGTCCTACGAATATCAAACTACACTAAGTAGGCTACAGCCTCCATCCAAGGCTGTTCCCTGCAGCCTCCTTGCCCCTCACAGCATCTCCAGCCCCAGGCTGGCCTCCGCTGCATGCTGTGGGGGACAGAGACCTAAGACGGCCCTCCCTGTTCTCACCTGAAGAATTAGAAAAGGCCTCTATTGCCTCAAACAGGCTGTTAACAGGAATATGGACTTTAGGAATGCCTGGTGCGGGCTCGGAAGGAAGTGAGGAGTGCGTTACTGGGAAACGGAGCAAAGGGGACCCCGTTACAGAGTGGCCGAGGAACAGGGACACAGGGTCCGCAGTTATGGGAGATCAGTGCTCAAAAGCAACACACTTGGGATATTTAGCTGCGGAAACTTCCAAGCAAAGTGTCGGAGGTGCTGCCTTCAAGAGAGGAAACAGGCAAATTCGTGTAAGAACTGTTAACAAAAGGAATAAATTCTTGAGCCTCTCCGGATGGCCAAAGGTGCTGAAACTCAGAAATGGCTGCTGAACGCACAGCAGAGGAAAGGATGAGGGTCGGCCACGCAACCTTTGCTGAAACCTATGAAAGATCAAAAGTTCACAAGAAATGCAGGTGCACCTCACAGATCTTCTCACCAAACAGGAGGTGCCTAGGAAGCCTAAGGCATGTCCAGGGGAGCGTATCCCGATGCCCAGAACCGCGGCAGTGCCTCACACTTTGGCAGCCTGAGGCGAGAGGATGGCTTGAAGCCAGGAGTTCAAAGGATGCTGTGATGGCACCGTTGCCCTCCACCCTGGGTGACAGAGTGAGACTCCATCTCAATAAATCAATAAAACAAGGTGATTATCCTGGATTATTTGGGCAAGTCTAATCTAATCACAGTCCTCTAAAACCAGAGCATTTTCTCAGGCAGAACTTTTCAGGAAGTCAGAGAACTTGTGTGAAAATACCTCAACATGGCCGGGCGCGGTAGCTCAAGCCTGTAATCCCAGCACTTTGGGAGGCCGAGACGGGCGGATCACGAGGTCAGGAGATCGACCTCCTGGCTAACACGGTGAAACCCCGTCTCTACTAAAAAATACAAAAAACTAGCCGGGCGAGGTGGCGGGCGCCTGTAGTCCCAGCTACTCGGGAGGCTGAGGCAGGAGAATGGCGGGAACCCGGGAGGCAGAGCTTGCAGTGAGCTGAGATCCGGCCCCTGGGCGACAGAGCGAGACTCCGTCTCAAAAAAAAAACAAACAAAAAAAAAGAAAATACCTCACCGTGCCAGCATGCCGGTGCTGGCTTTGAGGGTGATGAGGTCTCTAGCAGCAGCGTGGCCTCAGGTAACAGCAGCAAGGAAGCAGATCTCAGACTCTCCACCACGAAGAGCTGGATTCGGCCCACAACCCAAACAAGCCCCTCAGACGCTCCAGAGAAGCACCTGGCCCATGGTTCAGACCTTGGGAGACCCTGAGCAGGAATCCAGCGGGCCCTGCCTGGATGTCTGACTTACAGAGCTGTGAGCTCTGAAAAGGGGGGTGATTTAAGCTGCTCAATGTGTGCTAATTTGTTACAAAGACTATGAAACTAATACACACCCTGTACAACCCACCTGACCTTCCTGACCAAGCAGGAGGCTCCACTTTTGGAGAACGGTTAATGCTCATGTAGCTAATTCACCAACCTCTATGGTAACTAAACAAGCAAAAACAGCATCAGATGGTGATTTCCTTCCCCATTAAATTTCCAAAATGAAATTTTTGGGCTGATAAAATAATCTTGTATTTATAAGCAAAGTAATTCAGTTCAGGTGTTCCTCTTAGATATAAAAAAGGACACTAAAGTCAATATCGTATTTAATAAATTAGGTTTTGGTTTTTTTTTTTTTTGAGACGGAGTTTTGCTCTTGTTGCCTAGGCAGAGTGCAATGGTGCAATCTCAGCTCACTGCAACCTCCACCTCCCAGGTTCAAGTGATTCTCCTGCCTCAGCCTCCCAGTAGCTGAAATTACAGGCATGCACCACCACGCCTGGCTAATTTTGTATTTTTAGTAGAGACGAGGTTTCACCATCTTAGCCTGGTTGGTCTCGAACTCCTAACCTTGTGATCCACCCACCTCGGCCTCCCAAAGTGCTGGGATTGTAGGCGTGAGCCACCGCACCCGGCCTAAATTCGTGATTTTACAACACATTTTTGATGAACAGATTAGTTCAAGGTATCTAAAATGTCAGTAAGAATGTCTTTCATTGAATTACACTTTACCTAGTTTCCCAGCAAAGTTATTTCAAAAGGATAATTTGTTATTAAATAAATGCTAAAACTAGAATTGTTACTTTGAAAATTATTTAAAAGATTCACACTGATTGCCTGGTGATACAAATGCTATTGGGATATGACTGTAGAACCAACTTCCTTCAAAATAAAATAAAGAGATCTTGGTTACATTAAACTTCCAAACTGACAATATTCAGTTTCAATAACGACTTTAAAATAACATACCTGAAGAAAAACATGACAGTACAAGGATCGTATAACTCATACATTTTGTTGAAGTCAGGTACTTCTGTAATATCCACAAGATAAATAACTGCAAAATTTTTAACCTAAAAGGAGATTAAAAAAAAACAAACAAACTGAAATAACAGAACACTTTGGCTTTCACTTTATAAAAGCACATTTATAAAAACAAAACCAAGAATTTGTGTGGATCAGGGCAACTTTTGTTTTGTTTTTTTTTTTGAGACAGGGTCTCACTCTGTCGTCCACAGAGCACAGTGGTGCAATCATAGCCGGGACCCTGGCCACCGGCTCCTTCCACCTCACGCCACCGTTTCCCAGAACACTTCAGGACTGGCCACTGGCTCCTTCTGCCTCATGCCACCATTTCCCAGAATTGCGTAGGAATTAAGTTTCACTCAGGTGACAAGTTATGAAAGTCCTGCAGAAAACGTCCACAGATATATCATTCATGCTGATCTAGTAATCATCTATACGAACCTTTCCATAGTTACATGCATCTCACAGCTGCTCTAAAATATGCCTGTAGAATCCTGCCATCATTTTCCCGCAGTTAGGTTTGAACACTTGCAAATACTAATAATACCCCAATAAAACACATTTCCTGTTATTTCTTCTTTAATTGCAAGTTTATCAGAGATTTAGAAAAGCCAGAAAAATAGAAAGAAAATAAAATCACCTCCAATCCCAACACCCGGGGTGACTGCTGTTATCTTTTTTTCGGAGACAGGGTCTGGCTCTGCTGCCCAGGCTGGAGTGCAGTGGCAAGATCTTGGCTCACTGCAACCTCTGCCTCCTGGGCTCAAGCGATCCACCCATCTCAGCCTCCCAAGTAGCTGGGACTACAGGCACGTACCATCACACCTGGCTAATTTTTGTATTTTTTGTAGAGACAGGGTTTTGCCATGTTGCCCAGACTAGTCTTGAACTCCTGGACTCAAGTGATACGCCTGCCTTGGCTTCCCAAAGTGCTGCAATTACAGGCACGAGCCACCACGCCTTGCACTATTTTTACTATATTCTTTCCCCCCTTTCTTATAGATATATTTTGCTTATACTATTTCTGTTCAGACATAGCAAAATGTGGTCATATTGTGATCGTACAATATTTTGTATCCTGCTTTAATTATGAGCTTTCTTTTCTTTTTTTTTTTTTTTTGAGACAGAGTCTCGCTCTGTGGCCCAGGCTGGAGTGCTGTGGCCGGATCTCAGCTCACTGCAAGCTCCGCCTCCCGGGTTCACGCCATTCTCCTGCCTCAGCCTCCCGAGTAGCTGGGACTACAGGCGCCCGTCACCTCGCCTGGCTAGTTTTTGTATTTTTTAGTAGAGAAGGGGTTTCACCGTGTTAGCCAGGATGGTCTCGATCTCCTGACCTCGTGATCCGCCCGTCTAGGCCTCCCAAAGTGCTGGGATTACAGGCTTGAGCCACCGCGCCCAGCCGAGCTTTCTTTTTTTTTGAGACAGAGTCTCGATCTGTCACCCAGTCTGGAGTGCAGTGGCACGATCTTGGCTCACTGCAACCTCCACCTCCTGGGTTCAAGCTATTCTCCAGCCTCAGCCTCCCGTGTAGCTGGGATTACAGGTGTGTGCTAGTGCATCTGGCTAATTTTTGTATTTTTAGTAGAGATGAGGTTTCACCATATTGGCCAGGCTGATCTCAAACTCCTGACAGGTGATCCACCCACCTCAGCCTCTCAAAGTGCTGGAATTACAGGCATGAGCCACCCTGCCGGCCAATTATGAGCATTCTTTTTTTTTTTTTTTTTTTTGAGACGGAGTCTTGCTCTGCCGCCCAGGCTGGAGTGCAGTGGCCAGATCTCAGCTCACTGCAAGCTCCGCCTCCCAGGTTCACGCCATTCTCCTGCCTCAGCCTCCCGAGTAGCTGGGACTACAGGCGCCCGCCACCTCGCCCGGCTAGTTTTTTGTATATTTTAGTAGAGACGGGGTTTCACCATGTTAGCCAGGATGGTCTCGATCTCCTGACCTCGCGATCCGCCCGTCTCGGCCTCCCAAAGTGCTGGGATTACAGGCTTGAGCCACCGCGCCCGGCCTATGAGCATTCTTTTACATACATTACCTACTTTCCAAAAACGGAAAACTTTTGTGGCCGCATGATTCATCAAATGGCTATGCCATTACTTCACCATTTGATATAGCTTGGATATTTGTCCCTACCCAAATCTCAGGTTGAAACGTAACTCCCAGGGTTGCAGGTGGGGCCTGGTGGGAGGGGACTGGATCATGGGATGGATTTCTCATCAATGGTTGAGCGTCATCCTCTTGGTGATGTCCTGGGGTAGTGAGCTGAGGTTGTTTAAGTGTGTGACACTCCGCCCCAGCTTTCACCGTGCGACGTCCCTGTTCCCCTTTGCCTTCTGCCATGATTGGAAGGTCCTGAGGCCTCCCGAGAAGCAAATGCCGGTACCATACTTCCTGTACAGCCTGCAGAACTGTGAGCCAATTAAACCTCTTTTCTCATAAGTTACCCGGTCTCATGTATTTCTTTATAGCAATGCGAGAAGAGCCTCCTACACCATTCTTGTTACTCTCTGATTTTTCATTAATATCAATTATTCACCTGTGAATATTTTCCCCTTAAATTTGTATACTTCATTATTTCCTAAGGACAAATTCCTAAAATTCTGGAACAAAGGATATGACATTTTAAAGGCTCTTTATAAATACTAATTCAATGCCCTTTAGAAGCTTGTAGTCACTTATATGTGTTATGAGTTAAACTATGTCCCCAAAACAGTTGAAGTCCTAAGCCCAGTACTGACAGCATGGCTAATTTGGAAACGGTAAGCGAGGAGGTCATACTGGAGTAGGTGGGCCCCTAATCTGGTGTGACTGGTGTCCTTACAGGAAAATGGCGCCATGAAGACACAGGGACAGGAGGCCCTGGGGGCACCGAGGACTGCAGAGGCGTCTACAAGCCTAGGAGCTGCAAGAGGCTGCTGGCAGCACCAGAAACTGCGAGACATGCGAGGACTCTCCTTGGCGGGTTTCAGAGAGAGCCCAGTATGGAAAACACCTCGATTCTGGGCTGTGGTGCACGGACTGTGAGACAAGTTCGATTCTGGGCTCTGGTGCACGGACTGTGAGACAAGTTCGATTCTGGGCTCTGGTGCACGGACTGTGAGACAAGTTCGATTCTGGGCTCTGGTGCACGGACTGTGAGACAAGCTCCTGTTGTTTTAAGTCCCTCGGCTTGCAGCGTCCTGTCACAGCAGTCCCGGGAAACCAATGGGATATGCACAGCATTTCCTCATACAAAACCAATTCTGACAACCTGACTGTAATTCGCAGGTGAAATAATGATATTCAGGATTTGCATGAAACATGCAGCCTAAAAAAATGAGGGGTTAGAAAACACAAGACCAGCAAAATACCAGCAATTGTTGAAGTCAAACAATAGGAACAGAGGGTTCACTCTATTCTCTACTTTAGGAAATATTTTTAAAACATTAAGATGGAAATGTAAACCATGGAGCAGGGTGGGGAAACGGGCAGTGAGAAAGCCCACACTTCACACGGACTCCACCGCCCTTCAGCTTTGGTGAAGAAAACCGTATCGGAACTCCGGCACACGGCCCACTGCAGGAGCGTGTGCCTCGCCGTCCATGTGCTTTCAAAATGCCAAAGCGATGCCTGCATTAGACATCGGCCCCTCTGAGTACAGTCACTCTGACAACGCCCATTTCTGAAACTCTGGTTTCCTGCAGTGCCCAGGTGAGAATGTGTTGGCCAGGTTGCCAGAAACCGGCTTTATTTTCATGGTAAACTAATAAACTGTCTTTTGGTTTGACTTAAAATACTTCCCTACAGAAGCTAAAATAAATACACCAACAAAATAAATGGTCACAGGCATTAGGAAAGTCAAAATAATATTTCATTTTTATCCCTTCAATGCCTTGCTCAGGGACAGATACAGTAAATACCAGTAACATTACATTAACTTATGGAATCACCATGCAAATAATAAATATCATTTGGACAGGGTTGTAAATTGTGTACTTTAGAAAAAAGAAAGGTCACAACAAATTTTTATCATCTTTTTTCTTGCACATAAAAAATAATAAATATTGTAACCATCTGTGGTTTTTAATAATTTGTAGGCATTTAATAAGCAGAGCACAGGGCCGGGCATGGTGGTTCACGCCTGTAATCCCAGCACTTTGGAAGGCTGAGGCGGGTGGATCACTTGAGGTCAGGAGTTCGAGACCAACCTGGCCACCACGGTGCAACCCTGTCTCCACTAAAAATACAAAAATTAGCTGGGTGTGGTGGTGCATGCCTGTAATCCCAGCTACTTGGGAGGCTGAGACAGGAGAATCACTTGAATCCAGGATGTGGAGATTGCAGTGAGCTGAGATTATGCCGCTGCAGTCCAGCCTGAAGGACAGAGCGGGACTCCTTCTCAAAATAACAAAAACAACAATAATAATCAGAGGGCAACTGAGTAAACGTAACTTTAAAGCTTTAAAGATACAAATGTGACTCTCCTTTTGCCTTCAGGCTCCGGCCCACTGCATCTAACCCCGAGAATTCTAACAGAAGCAAACTACCACATAAAGCTCATGTGCTATGAGAATTTGAATATCCTCTGATTTCACCACAGACCAGTTTCATGAACATTTACTTGAGAATCCACTATGTATGAGGCACTTCTCACTCATGGATTCTAATTCTTTCAACACCTCTAAATAGATGTCACTGATGGTTTAGGCGATGGAATTCAGGCTCAGAAAGGTCACGTGAGTGATGCCCAACCACTGCATGGGGAAGGGGCAGAGCTAAGATGCACCCTGTCTGGCTCCAAAGCCTGAACTCCGGATGACAGATCCTCCACCAAGCCATGACAGAATTAGCCTACCCACAGGAGACGGGGCAGTGGCGTGGTTATGGGGTGGCAGGGAAAATATGTCCTTAGAGAATTCCATGTGTAAAGAGAAAGACACAAGAACAGCAGCCAGGTCTCAGATCCAGCACCAACCAGGGCAAGGCAGCAGAGGTGCAGGGCAGTGGGGACAGATGCGCAGGTGGACTGGCCCACAGAGGGCCTTTACTGCTTGGGATTCTGGGCCATGTATTTACTTCTAAGAAAGCAGGGATTGAAGGGTTCGGTTTTGTACACACTGAGTTTGAGAAAACTAAGGACATCCAGAGAAAAAGGCCCTCCAGGGAGTGACTGGGCTGGAGAGAGCTACCTTAGCGCCGCCACCTACATCCAGCAGTGGCCCCAGCCAGGGCGGCAGGTGCCAGGAAAGGCTTGGGAGTGAGCACAGATGCCCACTGTAGAGTTGGGGGCAGGAAAGGGATGCCAAGGAGGCAGCCTCAGAAACTAAGGCAGGAGACTCCCGGAAGCTGTGCCGAGTGCCCCAGAGAGGATGCCAGAGGGGACGGGATGGGACGGGGACACTGAAGGGGCTGAAGGACTGAGGAACAGAGGTCTTCAGTGTGGACAACTTTCAAGAGGCGTGGCTATGGAGAGAGAGGCAAGTTGCTGTGGGACTCGGGAGCTGAGACAGGAGAGGCTGGAAGGGGCAGGTAGAGGGGAGCTCCCCAGCCCCCTCACCCCCCCGCCTTTTCTTGGTGAAATGGTGTCTGTGGCGTGACTGGAGGAGCACGAGCTGAGGGCAAACATCAGCAAACATCCAGCAGCATCTGCTGGTGGCGACATTTCCACGGTAGTCAAGCACTTGGAGGAGCTGGGTGAGTGCAGCCACACTGCTCTGCCAAGTCATCCTGTGACTTCCTCAACAAAGGCAGCTTTTTCTTTTCTTTTTTAGACAGGGCTCACTTCGTCAACCAGGCTGGAGTGCAGTGGCAAGATCTTGGCTCACTGCAACCTCTGTGTCCCAGCCTCAAGAGATCCTCCCACCTCAGCCTCCCGAGTAGCTGGCATTACAGGCGCCCACCACCACATCCGGTTAAGTTTTGTATTTTTAGTAGATATGGGGTTTCGCCATGTTGGCCAAGCTGGTCTCAAACTCCTGACCTCAGATGATCCGCCTGCCCCGGCCTCCTGAACTGCTGGGATTACAGGTGTAAGCTCCCGCGCTGGCCTCAAATTATTTTTAAATTCTTTGATCCCCTACAATTGTAAGTATCTTTTCCAACTCTCTTGCCTACACACCTCATAAGCATGCTTCTTCTTTAGGCAAGTCAGCAATTAAAGTGCTCAGCAGTTCTTCCACATGCCTCTAAGTCCACCTGCCAAGTTCCAATGAAATAACTCTACAAAACACACAGCTAAAGGCTGGCACATGACACCCACCACTGGTCTACACTTTGGTGTGGAGTCCCTCGACCAGCTGAGAAAATGCCTGAAATTCTGGAAAAGTGTTCTGGGTAGTTGTTAGCACAACAAATTTCCAGAGCGTTGATTTTTACATTTTTAGGTAATTCATGTCAAAGCCATAAAAAAACTGAATAACTTGATTTTCTAAAATTAATGTTTGCCTTAATCAGCTCTCACAGTAACTCTTGCAAACTTAGCAATGTGAGAGAAGCAGTCGTAGTAGTAACAGTGGCATTACTGCCTATGTGACAGGAGTACCCCAGAAACCTTTATTAATCCCACTACAACCCTATGAGTTACACACGAGTATCCCCTTTACACACGTAAGGCGACACGCAGAGCCAAGTTCGTAACGCTCATGCAGTTATGAAGTGCCAAGAGCCTAGCTAGAGTCTGCACCCTCAGCCACCGCTCATTACTACCCCTCATACTTTGTTGCTAGCTACAAGGCTGTTTTTTATCCAGAGACAAAAATCCAGAGGAAACACCAAAAATGTCCATTCTGTTAGTTTCTACAAGATTCCTCATCTAGCTGAGTGTTGACTCTCACTGGTTCAATGGGCATTCTGTGATCCTTAATGTGATACTTAAGATAGACCCCCTAATATGGCTCCTATGAAGTTCCATAAATATATATCTGCCTTATACACAATTTATTTGAATATACTATCATGGGCCAGGCATGGTGGCTCACACTTGTAATCCCAGAATTTTGGGAGGCTGAGGTGACTGGCTCACTTGAGGCCAGTAGTTTGAGACCAGCCTGGCCAATATGGCAAGACCCCATCTCTACTAAAAATACAAAAATTAGCAGGGCGTGGTGGTGGTGCAGGCTTGTAGTCCCAGCTACTCGGGAGGCTGAGGTTGCAGTGAGCCGAGATCGTGCCACTGCACTCCAGCCTGGACAACACAAGAAGACTCTTGTTTAAAAAAAAAAAAAGTACTATCATGAGTCAATAATATTACTGAGGAATTTTTTTGTTTTGTTTTTAGAGATGGGGTCTCGCTCTGTCACCCAGGGTGGAGTGCAATGGCACGATGATAGCTTACCGCAGCCTTGACCTCCTGAGCTCATCTCCCATCTGAGCTTCCTGAGTAGCTGGGGTTATAGGCACTTGCCACAGTGCCCAGCTCACTGACGCTACTTTAAACTCTATCTGCGTGGGCTTTTTAACACAAAACTTAAATATCCCATTCAGTCTTCTCACCCATCATGGGATTTAGGTGACAGTGAACCCCAAAGCACTGCTGTGACAGTGTCCCTACAAAATGGAAAGACAGCTCAAAGGTACACGAAATTGTCTGGCTTCAAAACTGCATAATATCAGCTGCTAAATAGAAAACTCTTTTTTTTTTTTTTGAGACAAGGTCTCGCTCTGTCACCCAGGCTGGCATGCAGTGGCGCAATCATAGCTTGTCACAGCCTCGAACTCCTGGACTCATACCCTTCCGTCTTGCCCTACCGAGTAGCTGAGACCACAGGCGCAGGCCACCACGCCCAGCTAATGTTTGCACTTTTTGTACAGACAAGGTTTCACCATGTTGCCCAGGCTGTTCTCAAACTCCTGGGCTCAAGGGAACCACCCACCTCGGCCTCCCAAAGTGCTGGGACCACAGGCGTGCGACACAATGCCCAGCTGAAAACTTTATTATTATCACTTTATCAAATGAATTGCCCCACACTTATTAGCAAACTGTAGGCACCTGTGAAATATTTAAGTGTAGCTCTGTTTCCAGACTAACTTTCTTCCTGAAGTTCACAGCTCAGCTCTAACCCAGCATGAGGCCAGTGGGCCTTGTGGAAGCAGCAGATCAATACAACACATCCAGGAAAAAATCGTATCAAGTCCAGCCGAACATCTGCAACTGTTACTCACTTTAAAACAGCTGGGACATCGACAGGACTCATAACAAGATAAGGAAGATTCTCCATTATCTGCCATTTCTGCACAGGGAAATTTTTAAATAGTTATATTGTTCTTTATACTAAAATCTTACATTTCAAAAATTTCTGTTGAGTTTCCCCAAAAGAGCTTCCAGAATTAGAAAGTCATATTTTGCCCATATACTAAGAAGAAAATAAAACACGAATAGTCTTTTAATGCATTTCAGGTTTGCACTTATTTTTGGAGACAGGGTCTCACTCCTGTTGCCCAGGCTGGAGTTCAGTGGTATAATCATGGCTCACTGCAGCCTTGACTTCCCGGGCTCAGGTGATTCTCCCACCTCAGCCTCCCAAGTAGCTGGGACTACAGGCATGTGCCACCACGTCTGGCATTTGTACTTTTAGTAGAGAACGGGTTTCACCATATTGTCCAGGCTGGTCTCGAATTCCTGGGCTCAAGTGATCTGCCTACACTAGCCTCCCAACCAAAGTGCTGGGATTACAGATATGAACCACCGTGCCTGGCCTAGGTTTGCGCTTTTAATAATTATACTATAATATTTGCATTAAAAGTTTATTAATAAAGCAATCCAAATTTTTGGACAGAAACAAAAATCAAACTATTTTAAAAGACCAAAAAAAAAAAAAAAATACCCCAAAGTGAGCCCATTTCAACTGTCCTTAAGTGTGTGTCCACTAGTGATACAGTGATTCATTCTGTAATAACAAAGAAATCGGACATAAAGGAATTGGAAAAAAAGAGCAAATCTGGCAAAGACCCTAACACTTACATTAACACATAAAATCTGTTTCCTAGCTAAGAGCATCTTGCTGAGCTCTGCCTGGATGTGATGAGACAAAGGCCCTCACATCGCCAGCCATCCTAGCCTCGAGCTGCCGGCAGCAGGATCTGAACACCAGCTGATGTTTATGCCACCATCTGCAAGGTAGAACAGTGAAAGATTCTAGAACTCGTAACTCAAAGTCAGTGATTTACAAGCAGTGATTTACTTATTGGGAAACTGCTCTTCGTCAATTCTTCGCTGGATTTCCAGTATCTGCCCTTGTCCACTACAAGTCAAGCAATGAAAAGCTGATGTGCTGGCACTGCCTCACTCATCATCTCTAATCCCTGGCTGGCAGAAGCCCCAGTGTGAGAGAACTGCTGCTCTCCTGATTCCCTAGGCAGCTCCTCAAGTCCTCAGTGTCCTGCTGTCCAAGAGGAAGAGGCTGGGAGATGGCTGGTAATAAAGCACTCCGCCTCTGTCCCTGACCCCCATGGAAGGGTTTCTGAGTGTGTGGTTCAAGGTCAGGTCACATCAGAATTCCCTGAGGGGCTTCTTTAAAAAGCCATTGCTGGACTTCACCCCACACCCATAGACTCAGAATCACAGATGCATTTTAGTAAGCACTCCAAGAGATTCTTGTAATAACTAAAATATAACAACAGTTCCTAACATCACGCCTCTCCTACTAAATAAGAAATAGCAAGAATTAATAAATGGCAGGCCAGACAGTCTTTCCTTTCCTCAATATAAAATGTCTTTATATCTGTTACTCTTTACTCAAAGGAGTTATTTTAACCCAGCCTACTTTAGCATCTGTGAAAGAAAAGATAGCTTCAATGTTACTTTTACTCTTCATCAAAATGAATAACCGCTCAAATTACTTACGGAAAATTAATATGGCAAATATTTTATTAACACCCTAGTATTTGTGCCCTTTGCCCTATTGCTACAGCTGCAAAACCTAAATAAACGCCATCCTAAAATTGCTGTGAGGAACCACAGAAAAAGAATGAAACCTGGTTATAAAATAGTGTCCCACAACTTTTATTGTCAGCAAGTAAGTGCCAAGGCCACTCAATGTACTAATATTAGAAATTCAGAAAACTAGTTCCAACAAAGCATAGTTCTATTTTCTCCCGATGTTTTCTGCATCTTAATCACTCTAAGCTATAAATCACATGACTTACAAAAAGCGCGGTGGGAGAAAACAACAACAGAAAAACAGGATTTCTTATGCTATTAACATGAAAGTTCTGCTTTACACATACAACAAACAAACAAGGCACCAAAAAAGGGCATCCTTTTAAATTAAGGATCTGCGCTCTCAAAATCTGCAAGTGTTACTTTGTTCACTGCACTGTAAGATTGGGAAAAACGCCTTACCAACAGAAATAATGAATTCCTTCGAGGGGAGGGGGATCATAAACCCTTTAAAACGTGAACAACTACAGGACCTCCCTGCAGAAAAAGGCGCGAAACGCCGGCACAGTCCCCGAGAGCGCTCGCCCGCAGCGCGGGAAGGAATCGCCCGGACGACCGCGCCGCGGCCCCTCCTCGGGGAACGGCTCGCGCCCCCAGGCGAGGCCGGCGGGGCAGAGGCGCGGGGCCGCTGCGGAAGCACAGCCAGCAGGGCGGGAGGGCCCGGCGCGCTACCTTCTCGGCGATGCTGTATAGGACCTCGTCCATCTTCATGCAGGTGGGGTCCCAGTCGTGGCCGAAGCGGATGACGACCACGCGGTCCTCCTCGGAGAGAATGGCCTGGTCCACCTGCCAGCCGTTGTGCAGGTGCGGGAGCATGTACGACATGGCGACCCGCGCGCTCGCCGCCGCCCGAGGCCGGGCGCCAGGGAGGGCCCAGCGAGGTGGTGGGCTCAGCCGGCCCCTCACTCCGCGGCCCCCGCCGCCCCCGGGCCCACAGCCGAAACCCGGTCCCACCCGCACCCGCAAGCTCCGCTGGCACTGCCGCCGGGCGGAACCTCTGGGCGCGCACGCACCGACGCCGTGCGTGCTGACGTCATGCGCACGGGCTGGCGCCGTGCGTGCTGACGTCACGCGCGTACAGACGCCGCGCTAACTTGTCGTTGGCCGGCGGGAGCGGCGGCGACCTGGCCACGGTGGAGCGCGGTTGGTGCCCTCCTAGCCGGCGTCGGAGTGGGGGTTCCTCCCCAGCGTCCAGGCGGCCTGGTGGTCCTGAGAAGCCCCGGGCTCGCCGTGCCCTGCCCCGACGCACCCGCCCCGAGGCCGCCCGCCGCCGCCCGGGCTGTCCTCCAGCCACGGATGGGGACGTCTTCAGAAAGGCCCGGCATGCCCGGCACTGCGGCTCGTTTTTTTCCTTTCCGGTGTCTGTTTCGGGTCATCGTTTGTGCTGTGTGTTAGCGAGACGGTTCGTGTGTGTCATTTGTGAAACTTGACCATAAAAATGTGTCGTTGTTGCCATACCCAGCCACGGCAGAGCCGAGCAGCGGGGTGGGGGGAAGCACTGGGCAGGCCGTCCTTGAGGAATGTCACCGTCAGGCCGGCTGCTGAGCTGCCTGTTGTAACCCGAAACCAGAGTTTTTGTCTTTTTATAAAGAAAAAAAATTTTTTTTGAGACGTTGTCTCGTTCTGTCGCGCAGGCTGGAGTGCAGTGGCGTGATCTCGGCCCACTGCAGCCCCCGCCTCCCGGGTTCAAGCGCTTCTCCTGCCTCAGCCTCCCCGTAAGCTGGGACTACAGGCGCCAGCCCGGCTAGTTTTTTTGTACTTAGTAGAGACGGGGTTTAACCATGTTGGCCAGGCTGGTTTCGAACCCCTGACCTCAAGTGATCCGCCCGCTTCGGCCTCCCAAAGCGCTGAAATTACTGGAGGAAGCCACCGCGCCCGACCTGAAGCCAGTTTTATTGCATAGCTTCAGCATAACTTGCACCTCCAGGACTGATCTGGCTCCCCCGGCTTCGCTCCCCAGTCAGAGCTCCCCAGACCCTTACTGGTGCCTATGAACTTTCTCCAAGAGAAATAATATTTCTCTTTTTAAAATAAAACCTCTAATCTCTGTTCTTCTGAGAGAGCACTTTGGGTTCATGTTAGAGACTCCCCCTGGTTTGCAAACTGACATTGACAGTAAAACTCTTGTCTGCTATCCAGCCATCCTTGTGGTCCTTTGGATGACAAATTGACAACAAATCATGCCGGGGCGCGGTGGCTCAGGCCTGTAATCCCGGCACTTTGGGAAGCCGAGGCCGGTGGATCGCCTGTGGTTGGGAGTTTAAGACCAGTCTGACCAACATGGTGAAACCCCGTCTCTACTAAAAATACAAAAAATTACCCGGGCGTGGTGCCGCGCGCCTATAATCCCAGCTACTCGGGAGGCTGAGGCAGGAGAATCGCTTGAACCCGGGGGATGGAGGTTGCAGTGAGCTGAGATCGCAGCACTTCACTCCAGCCTGGGTGACAGTGAGACTCCATCTCAAAAACAATGACAACAAAAAATCACTATGCAGATGCTGTGGTGTCTCTCAGATGGGCTGTGGCATAGTGAGAACTGCAGTCTGAGGAGCCTGCTGGCCTGGGGATTGAAATGGGTTCCATGTTTGGTTTCCTCTGGGACACAGCACCATAAGGTGCTTTGATAATATGCACCCACAATTTAAATAGAATCACAAGTGCAGCTCACTGCCAGGTTAAACTTTTTACATAATACAGAATAGTTCCCAATTATATACGAAATGCTTTCTTGTAATGAAACAAGAATTTCAGGTTGGTAGGATATTAGAGATCATCTAAATCTCTTTCATTTTATAATTAAGTAAAGCAGAGAGGCACAGAATATAAGCATAGTGGTTAACAGTGAGGGTTTTAGTTACATAACGGTGTGTTCAGGTTCATCTGTGCCTTGCATAAGTTATCTCAATAAACTTCAGTTTCCTCATCCGTGAGATGGGATGAAAAAACAAAATATCCTGTACTTCATTGGCACAAGGTACACGCCAGAGAAATCTGAGCCCTTATTAAGGTCAGGCTATTGACTTCTAAAAAATTCCTTACCGTCATTTTGGAAGTCACTCATGTCAGATATAAACACAGTTGCTTAACACATCACAAGCATTTTATTCACAGGAAAGTTGTTCCAAGCTAAGGCATAAGATGCAAATGTTCCCAAATAATTTATTGAAACTCATTTTTTATTGTTATTTATAACAAGATTTATCACCTTAATTTTTAAGGACATTAAGTATATTCATACTATGCAACCATCATCACTCTCCATCTCCAGATAAATCTTTTCTTCAATAAAAGTTTTTGTTGAGATCTAATCCATGTACTATAAAATTCACCAATTTAAGGTGAGGTGGTTTTTCAGTGTTGTGGAACCAATACCACAATCTAATTTTAGGAGAATGTTATCATCCCGAAAAGAAACCCTATACCCATAAACAGTCATTTCCCACTTCCATTCCCTCAGCCCCTCGCAGCCACCAATCTGTTTTCTGCCTCTATAGATTTATCTGTTCTAGACGTTTTGTATGGATGGAAACACAAAACATGGAGTCATTTGTGACTGCTTTCATTTAACAATGTTCTCAAGGTCCACATTATAGCAGACAGCAGCAGCTAGTTCTTTTTTATTGCTGATGAATATTTCATTAAATAAAACAAATTAAAAACTATTCCATTATATGGATATACTACATTTTATCCATCAGTTGACATTTGGGTTGTTTGCATTTTTTGACTATTATGAGTGATGCTGCTATGAACATTCATGTACAAGGTTTTGTGTGGACTTCAGTTTTCATGTGGTAACTGTTTAACATTTTTAAATATTGCCAAATTGTTTTCCAAAGTGGCTACACCATTTTACATTCTCACCAGCAATGTATGAGGGTTTCAATTTTTCCACATTCTTGCCCTTGTTATTTATGTACCTCGTGAACCCGAAAATCTGAGACAGGTCTCAATTTAGAAAGTTTATTTTTCCAAGGTTGAGGATGCACCAGTGACACTGCCCCCAGGAGGTCCTGATAACATGCACCCAAGGTGGTCGGGGCACAGCTTCGTTTTATACATTTTAGGGAGACATGAGACATCAATCAATATATGTAAGAAGAACATTGGTTCAGTCTGGAAAGGCGGGACAACTTGAAGCAAGAGCAGGAAGACTCAAAGGGAAGGGGGCCTCCAGGTCACACATAGGTGAGAGATGAGCAGTTGCATTCTTGTGAGTTTCTGATCAGCCTTTCCAAAGGAGGCAGTCAGCTGTGCATCTGTCTCAGTGAGCAGAAAGATGACTTTGATGAGAATGGGAGGCAGGTTGAAGGGACCCCAGATACTTTCCTCTCACAGCCTTGTATTATGGTCATCCTGGTAGGTATAAAATGATATTGTGGTTTTGATTTGCATTTTCCTAATCGTTAGTGATTGTTCCTCAGTGGCCAGGCCTATACAAATCTGCCCCAAAGTCAGAGGAAGCTGAGAGGCCAAAGAAAGAGCCTGGCAAATCTAGTTCTTTAGAGAGAAACATTTAATAGGGACTTATGAACAGAAGCCACATCTGTGTCTCTGGCAGTGGTGAGACAAGATGGTGGATTCCCAACCATCACCCCCAGGCCCAGGGCCCCCCCAGACCCAGGGCTCCCTCAGACCCAGCTTACAAACTGTGAAAGGAAAGTAAATCTTGCCACCCCAAACTCATTAAGCCAAACGGAAAAGTTAAGCTGGGAACTGGGTCAGGCAAACCTGCCTCCCCTTTTGGTTCCTAAATAAGAGGGCTACACGATGAAAACCTACACACCTCCCCCATATTTTGCCCACAAGGAAATTCCTGGTGAGCTCCAAGATTTCTCCCCTAAGGTGTTTCTGTTAACATTTCGCCATGGTAATGTAAATCGATAGCTTATCTTCACAGGTGCAGTCATCCCCTGCCTACCGGATTCAACTGCATATCTGATTGTTCCCCTGCCCTTTTGTTATGTTTTGTCTATGTTACCTTATGTAATAATGCAGATTCCTCTGCCCCATTTGTCTGTCATCTTATGTTAAAAAAAAAAATGCAGATTCACTGAACCAAAGAAAATAGCTATTTTCCCCTACCCTCCTCTTATTTGAATTTGTGTACTTCTCAATATCCCACCCTTTCCCCTTTAAATTTGGAGCCCTCGAAATAATCTTTGGAGAAAGGTATAGACCTGTCTCCCAGGCACGAGTCCTTACCTTTGGCAAATAAGCCTCCTAAAATGATTGAGACTGGTCTCATCATTTTTCTCGATTGACATCTGGTAACCACTAAGGGAACCTGAGTGAAGGTGGCCCAGCCTGTAGCAGCTCTCCTATTGGTGCTTGGCACTGGTCTGGGCACCTTGTAGCCCAAACCAATAGGACAATTTGCTGAAATCTGGGACCTCTTTTTTCCAGGGATCCCTGATCTTCCAGGGTTTTTCAGTTGGGGGTCAGAGGTTTATTTGCTGTTCAAAAAAAAAAAAAAAAATCTCCTTTTTTCCTGGGAGTTTCCACTCGCTTCCATCAAGGAAGGCAGCCTGTCTGCTTCTGCATCTGTGGAGAGCACTGTTCCGCTTGGGCTCCTATCACTAGGTAAGGAACTGGTTTGGGATTTTGTCTTACAAATTCTTTTTAAATGACTAAAGTTAGCATTAACAACCCGTTGTTGTTAATTTCTGCTTACACTTGAGTGCTCAGAAATCAGGTAAGTTGTGTGATCATTGTTAGTTTTGCTTAGCTGTTTTGTTGTTTCCGTCTTGTTGGGTTGTGTGTGTGTGTGTTTCAATCCTTTCCGCTACCGGATTTGACCAATTCCAAACCCTCTAGGTTATGAGTGTGGAATTTTCTAAGGAAATAAGAGCACTTTACTCCCCTCAGCCCTTCAGGGCATTCTCAGGTGACTGAGAATCATGTGAAGGTGTCTGGGAGGAAAGCTCCTTAGGATGTGCAGCAGCTTTGAGCCGGTTCCCCTCAGAAGACTGTACTTAAGGTCTAATCTCATCTGGTTTCCCTCAGAAGAACGTACTTAAGGGCTAATCTCATCTGGTTCCCTCAGAAGAAAGTACTTAAGGTCTAATTTCATCTGATTTCCCTCAGAAGAACGTACTTAAGGTCTAATCGCATCTGGTTCTACTTAAGGTCTAATCTCATCTGGTTTCCCTCAGAAGAACGTATTTAAGGTCTAATCTCATCTGGTTTCCCTCAGAAGAACGTATTTAAGGTCTAATCTCATCTGGTTTCCCCTCAGAAGAACGTACTTAAGGTCTAATCTCATCTAGTTTCCCCTCAGAAGAAAGTACTTAAGGTCTAATCTCATCTGGCTCCCCTCAGAAGAATGTATTTAAGGTCTAATCTCATCTGGTGGGTGCATATAAGGAGCTGACCCCTCCCACACCTGGAGCCCCTGACACACTTTACCAGGTAGCCGCAACAAGAGTGGACTGAACTGATTCAAGGAATAATGGCCCTGAAAAGCCAGGTCCCCAAGCAACACACTTTGGGTCTCACACACTTCCCAACTTGATTGAATCCGAAGGGGAACCTTAAATTATAGGGAATGAGGCCTCTAAATTAGCTAAAACCCCAGCAGCTGAGGAACATGAAGTTCCACCTTTAGAAACTCCGGCAGGGTACACGCAAAATACTTATGGCAAATCGTCATGCAAGTATTTAACCAAGTGGACCACTATAACCAAAGTAGATTCCAAGTTACAAAGGCCTAAATGGGGATCTTTTGAGATGCCCAATTTAGTGTGCCCGCAAACCAGAATGGAAAACGTGGGCACAAAAACTAAAAAACCAGAATGGGAGAGCTACTTTCATGGTACCTGGAGAATACCAAATCTCTCTATGCATACCTAAAGGATCTTTCCCCCCACTTGCTACTCTCTAGGTACCATGAAAGTAGCTACAAGAAGCCAACAAATAACTTAAACTGCCAATTAAGAACTCTCTATAATCTTTCATCTCTCTTAAAGAAATCCTCCAAATCCCTTCCCCCTTAGTGCCTCCCCTACCTCCACCTACACCCCCACTCTACCCTTACCCCTCTGAACTTCCTGGACCAGACCTCTCCCCTCCTTTTCCTTCAGGTTCCAATCTACCATATTCTCCTCCTTGCCTGCCACTCACTGAACCAAAGGCAGTAGGGACTCTAACTTCCTGCCGATTCTCTGGTAACCCCAGTGGCAGCCTCTCATCTGGAAGATGTGGAAAAGGGGGACACCATAGGGACGTCTCTCATGATCAACCTGTTTCGGGAACAACCGTTAACAGTTAGGGGAACTCCTGTGATTGTCTATGAACCCTGGTCAACGTCTGAGTTGCGAAGCACAAAGAATTTCCTGCCTCCTGTAAGATCCAGTTGGGTTTGCTCAAGAGTTTGAGCTCATTATCAGAACCTATGACCCAGGTCGTTCAGACCTTTATCAGCTGGTCCACATACTGGTCTCAGAAGCTAAAGCTAAGTGGCTGGAAAAACACAGTGGTCAGACACTGTAGCAGACCTGACCCCTAAAGGGCCAGGAAGACCAAACGAACCAGCCTCCCAGAATCCTGAAGACAGGTGCAAAGATGCTCAGGAACTAACTACTGTTCTGTTAAATATCATTCCTTCAGTGTCCCAAAGGGTTGTGGATTGGAATAAAATCCAACAATGCTGCCAGAACCCAAATGAATCAGTTTTAGATTATTTCACACGTTTTGATAAAACTTTTAGACAATATTGTGGGATGTCAGCTGATTGCTATGAAAACAATACAAATGCTACATTATTAAATGCAAATTTCTTAGACTAGTTGATGATTTAGCCACCCTTATAAAATGCAACATGATAAATTGGGCCACAGCCAGAACTAATGAACTAGTTAACTTAGCTGACCAATTATCCTGCACTGTGATAAAAAGGAAAAACTAATTGCCCAAGTTATGCATTACAGTTAAAGCAATTAACTTTTCAAACATCTCAGGCCCAGAAAGATTTTAAGCTCTTAGGTCTGAGGACTCTTCCCTCCCAGTCTGTTACTACTGTAAAAGACCAGGACACCTAAACAGGGATTGCATTAGGCTGAAATGAAAGAAAAGGCAAGAAAATGCAACTCAGGAAGACTAGGGGTGCTCCCAGGAAGTACAGGGGCTTCACTGCTCCAAATATTCTACCCTGACACATTGGGAGAGATTAATATAATATGTTTATCTTTATTATACTGTTTTATATTATATATATTATAAAAAACATGTTTATCATTATTAATATAACGATAAACCATGAGCTTCCAACTGCCTGAATTGACACAGGCAGTGACTCTATCTATTATAAATCCCACCTAATTTAGAAACCCCGTACCTCAGAGTAATGAAAGAATGAACAAGGTGGTGTGTCTATAAAACTATCTCATGTTTTAAGTCTAAACCTAAACCTTCCCGTTTCTTTGGGTTCAGATCCCCCGCCCTGGGCTCCAAGTGTGACATGCTTAGTTGGTCCCTTGTGTTTCTAATGTGCCTGCAGCCCCTGTCAGTCTTTTGGGCTGTGATCTCCTCAACATCCATAACGCTCATATCTCTTTTTCATCGAAAGGTGAACTTGTTCTAGAATTGGAGCCAGGGACTAACAATATCAAATTAAAAAACATCCTGACAGCCAGACACAGTTGCTCATGCCTGTAACCCCAGCACTTTGGGAGGCCGAGGCAGGTGGCTCACATGAGGTTAGGAGATCAGCCAGGCCAACATGGTGAAACCTCGTCTTTAGTGAAAATACAAAAATTAGCTGGGTGTGGTAGTGCATGCCTGTAATCCCAGCTACTTGGGAGGCTGAGGCAGGAAAATCACTTGAACTCGGGAGGCGGAGGTTGCAGTAAGCCAAAGTTGTGTCACTGAACTCCAGCCTGGGCGACAGCGGGAGACTGCATCTCAGAAAGAAAAAACAAGTCCTGACAATGCACCACGATTTAGTACTAGTAATATTAAGACAGCATCTTGTGACTGGGAAAGGGAAATGAGAGAGAAGGAAATACTAGAAGAGAAGAGAGAACACTGGAATACAGAGCAGAAAACAGTAAAACTTTTAGCTTCCCCAGTCTTCCTGTTAACTCCGGAAGTGAAGCATTTGCTTAAGGATGTCCCTTCCCGCTTACAGTCTCAGTCAGATACAGATACAGGGAAAATATTCTCAGCCACTCCAATAAAGGTAGCGATAAACCCGAAGAACCCCCCAACCTTAAACAGTATCCTCTATGACGGGAAGTTATAGATGGAATCGCCCCACCATACGAGATTAACTGAGAAGGAGACTCACGATTCTCTGCACAAGCCCCTGCAACAGCCCTATATTCCCTGTAAAAACAAAAACAAAAATAAACAAGCCAGAGGGGATGGACATTTATACAGGATTGAGGACAGTAGGTAATATCGCAATACCCAGACACCCAATAATCCCCAACCCACATATCCTTCTATCAGCTACACCCACTACCAGCCGGTATTTCTCAGCTGCAGATCTCTGCCGTGCCTTCTTTAGTATTCCTGTAGATCCAGACAGCCGGTATTTGTTTACCTTTACTTGGAAAGAAGGGCAATATATGTGGACTGTAATGCCTCAAGGGTATACAGAAAGTCCCACTTACTTTTCCCAAATATTAAAAGCTGATTTAGAGGATTTAATTTTCCCCCAGGGCTCAACACTCATTCAGTATGTAGACAACCTTCTCCTTTGTTCAGACACACCATCTTCCTCCCATGAAGATAGTCTATATTTACTCAAACAGCCATCAAGGGACACAAAGTGTCCAAAGACAAACTTCAGCTATGCTTGCTGCAAGTTAAGTATTTGGGGGCATATTATCTCAGCCAAAGGACTGAGTATTAACCCTGACAGAGTGAGAGGAATTTTAGCTTTCCCAATGCCTGTCACAAACAACTTAGAGGATTCTGGGTCCTGCCTGGCTATTGTAGAAACTGGATACCAGTGGCCGGGCGCGGTGGCTCACACCTGTAATCCCAGCACTTTGGGAGGCCGAGGTGGGCGGATCACGAGGTCAGGAGATTGAAACCATCTTGGCTAACACAGTGAAACCCCGTCTCTACTAAAAATACAAACTAGCCAGGCATGGTGGTGGGCGCCTGTAGTCCCAGCTACTCAGGAGGCAGGAGAATGGTGTGGACCCAGGAGGTGGAGCTTGCAGTGAACTGGGATCGCACCACTGTACTCCAGCCTGAGCGACAGAGCAAGACTCCATCTCAAAACAAACAAAGAAACAAACAAACAAAAACTGGATACCAAATTTCTTCCTTATGGCTCAATCTCTGTAGGCATACCTAAAAAATGTACAACCTGATCCTGTCTTGTGGAGTCCTGAGGGACAATCAGCTGTACAACAAATAAAGGAAATTCTAACTAATGCCCCAGCCTCAGGGCACCAAACTACAAACTGCCTTTCTCCCTTTTCATACACGAAACTGGAGGTACTGCCTCCAGGGTACTGATCCAGAAGCATGGTGATCATCAGAGACCTCTAGGCTATTAGAGCCAACACCTGGACCCGGTGGCGCGAGGGTTGCCTCCTTGTGTGAGAGCAATAGCAACCATGGCCCTTCCGTACAAGTCTGTTGGAGAAATAATTATGGCTTCCCCCCTTCCATTTCTGTGCCACATTTTCTTGAGACCCTTCTAAACTCTCATCATACTCAATGTGTGTCTGTCAACCGGTTAGCTTCTCATCAAATTTTGCTTGTACCATCTTCCAATATTACTACTTCCCAGTATAATAATCTTAATCCGGCCACTCTCTTGCCAGGCCCTTCCCACAAGACCCCTCGTGACTGTGTTCTGATGACTGACTGACTTCTCACCTCCAGGACAGACCTACAAGAGATGCCACTGGATAATGCTAAACCAAAATGGTATACAGATGGCTCTTATTGAAGAGGAGAGGATGGAAATTTTGGAGCAGGATATGCTGTGGTTTCCTCACATGAGGTCAGGAGTTCAAGACCAGCCTGGCCCACATGGTGAAACCCCGTCTCTACTAAAAATACAAAAATTAGCCGGGTGTGGTGGCGGGTGCCTGTAATCCCAGCTACTTGGGAGGCTGAGGCAGGAGAATTGCTTGTACCTGGGAGGTGGAGGTTGCAGTGAGCTGAGATTGTGCCACTGCACTCCAGCCTGGGTGACAAGAGTGAGACTCCATCTCAAAAAAAAAAAAACCTATTCAAAAACCAAAATAGTTGGCAACCATAAAAATCCCACGTCACTGTAAATTAAACAACACAGAAGGTCAGGGTAACCAATTGGCTGACACCACAGCTAAAAGAGCAGCATTTGAACCAGCCCCAATCCAGGAAATGACCATAAAACCCAAAATGCTTAAAAACATGTGATAAGGTTTGGCTGTGTCCCACCCAAATCTTATCTGAAATTGTAGCTCCCGTAACTCACATGTTGTGGGAGGGACCCAGTGGGAGATAATTGAATCATGGGGGCAGAGTCTCCCACGCTGTTCTCATGGTAGTGAGTAAGTCTCATGAGATCTGATGACTTTATAAGGGAACCCCTTTTGCTTGGCTCTCACTCTCTCTTGTCTGCTGTCATGTAAGATGTGCCTTACCCCTTGCACCATGATTGTGAGGCCTCCCCAGCCACGTGAAACTGTGAGTCTATTAAACCTCTTTTTCTTGATAAATTACCCAGTCTTGGGTATGTCTTTATCAGTCGTGTGGAAACGGAGTAATACAGTAAATTGGTACCAGTAGAGTGAGGTGTTGTTGTAAATATACCCAAAAATGTGGAAGTAACTTTGGAACTGGGTAACAGGCAGAGGTTGGAACAGTTTCGGGGGGTCAGAAGAAGACGGGAAAATGTGGGAAGTTTGGAACTGAGTAACAGGTAGAGGTTGGAACAGTTTAGGGGGTTCAGAAGAAGACGGGAAAATGTGGGAAGTTTGGAACTGAGTAACAGGTAGAGGTTGGAACAGTTTGCGGGGCTCAGAAGAAGACGGGAAAATGTGGGAAGTTTGGAACTGAGTAACAGGTAGAGGTTTGAACAGTTTGCGGGGCTCAGAAGAAGACGGGAAAATGTGGGAAGTTTGGAACTGAGTAACAGGTAGAGGTTGGAACAGTTTGGGGGGCTCAGAAGAAGACGGGAAAATGTGGGAAGTTTGGAACTGAGTAACAGGTAGAGGTTGGAACAGTTTGGGGGGCTCAGAAGAAGACGGGAAAATGTGGGAAGTTTGGAACTGAGTAACAGGTAGAGGTTGGAACAGTTTGGGGGGCTCAGAAGAAGACGGGAAAATGTGGGAAGTTTGGAACTCCCTAGAGACTTGTTGAATGGATTTGACCAAAATGCTGATAATGTGGACAATGAAATCCAGGCTGAGGTGGTCTCAGATGGAGATAAGGAACTTGTTGGGAACTAGAATAAAGGTGACTCTTGCTATGTTTTAGCAAAGAGACTGGTGGCATTTTGCCCTTGCCCTGGACATCTGTGAAACTCGAACTTGAGGGAGATGATTTAGGTATCTGGCAGGAAATTTCTAAGCAAAGAAAAGCATTCAAGAAGTGGCTTGGGTGCTGTTAAAAGGATTAAGTTTTTGAAGAAAAACAGGGTGTAAAAGTTCAGAAAATTTGTAGTCTGACGATGAGATAGAAAAGGAAAACCCGGCTGGGCGCGGTAACTCACGCCCGTAATCCCAGCACTTTGGGAGGCCAAGGTGGGCGGATCATGAGGTCAGGAGATCAAGACCACGGTGAAACCCTGTCTCTACTAAGAAATACAAAAAATTAGCTAGGCGCGGTGGCAGGCGCCTGTAGTCCCAGCTACTTGGGAGGCTGAGGCAGGAGAATGGCGTGAACTCGGGAGGCGGAGCTTCCAGTGAGCCAAGATCACGCCACTGCATTCTAGCCTGGGTGACAGAGCGAGACTCCGTCTCAAAAAAAAAAAAAAAAAAAAAAAGGAAAACCCATTTTCTGTGGAGAAATTCAAGCCAGTTGCAGAAATTTGCATAAGTAATAAGGAGTCAAATTTTCTGTTTGTTTGTTTTTTGAGACGGAGTCTCCCTCTGTCACCCAGGCTGGAATGCAGTGGCCATGATCTCGGCTCGCCGCAACCTCCCCTCCTGGGTTCAAGTGATTCTCCTGCCTCAGCCTCCTGAGTGGCTGGGATTACAGGTGCCCGACTCCACTCCCAGCTAATTGTTGTATTTTTAGTGGAGACGGGGTTTCACCATGTTGGCCACGATGGTCTTGAACACCTGACCTCAAGTGATCTGCCTGCCTCGGCCTCCCAAAGTGCTGGAATTACAGGCGTGAGCAAGGAGCCAAACGTTAGTCATCAAGACAATGAGAAAATGTCTCTAGGGCATGTCAGAGACATTCGTGGCAGCCCCTCCCATCACAGGCCTGGAGGCCTAGTAGGAAAAAATGTGTTTTTTTTGTGCCTGGCCCAGGGCCCCCGTGCTGTGTGCAGTCTAGGTAAGGACTTGGTGCCCTGTGTCCCAGCCACTCCAGCTGTGCCTAAAAGGGGCCAAGGTGCAGCTTGGGTTGTGGCTTCAAAGAATGCAAGCCCTAAGCCCTGGCAGCTTCCATGGGATGTGGAGCCTCTGGGTGCACAGAGGTCAAGAATTGAGGTTTGGGAACCTCTGCCTAGATTTCAGAGGATGTATGGAAATGCCTGGATGTCCAGGCAGGAGTTTGCTGCAAGGGTAGGGTCCTCATAGAGAACCTCTGCTAGGGCAGTGCAGAAGAAAAATGTGAGGTTTAAGCCCCCACACAGAGTCCTCACTAGGGCACTGCCTAGTGGAGTTGTGAGAAAAAGGCCAGTATCCTCTAGACCCCAGACTGGTAGATCCATCAACAGCTTGCTCTGTGGCCCTGGAAGAGCCACAGACACTCAACTCCAGCCCATGAAAGCAGCCAAGAGTGGGGTATACCCTGCAAAGCCACAGGGCAGAGCCCAAGGCCATGGAAGCCCACTTCTGCATCAGTGTGACCTGGATGTGAGACATGGTGTCAAAGGAGATCGTTTTGGAACTTCAAGGTTTAATGACTGCCCCACTGGATTTCAGACTTGCATGGGCCTTTAGTCCCTTCGTTTTGGCTAATTTCTGTAATTTCGAATGGCTGTATTTACCCAATCACTACACCCCCACTGTATCTAGGAAGTAACTAACTTACTTTTGATTTTACAGACTCATAGGCAGAAGGGACTTGCTGTGTCTCAGATGACACTTTGGACTGTGGACTTTTGAGTTAATGCTAAAAGGACTTTGGGGGAGTGTTGGGAAGGCATTATTGCTTCTGAAATATGAGGACATGAGATTTGGGAGGGGCCAGGGATGGAATGGTATTGTTTGGCTGTGTCCCCACCCAAATCTCATCTTGAATTATAGCTCTCATAATTTCCATATGTTTTGGGAGGGATCTGGAGATAACTGAATCATGGGGGCAGTTTTTCCCCATACTTTTCTCCTGGTAGTGAATAAATCTCCCAAGAGCTGATGGTTTTAGAACGGGAAAGCCTTTCATGTGGCTCTCATTCTCTCTTACCTGCTACCATGTGACTGGAGAAGCCTCATAAAACATGCAAACAGTGCAGATTTCAACAATCCTGAACCAGCAAACAGATGGTCAAGCAATCTGCAAACCCTGTGGCACATCTTTATCTGTTAGGTCCTCGTGTCCAGGTGCATGCTGATGAGAATACTTTCCACCAAATCCGGGCTGCCCTCCTAGAGTGATGGGAAAGCAAAGGGGTTACGTATGGCACAACCTGCAGTTCCGTTCACCAGGTAAAGGTGTGAGTAAAATGCTAGAAACAGAAAGCCACTGAAGAGTTGCCTATAGAGTCCAAACTCACGTAGAAAAGGCCTTGTCCCTCAAGGCTTTCATTGTCAGCAACAGATCTGGTATTGAGATTGCCAAGAATGATTACTCAACCATTAATTTTGCAGAGTAAGAGGAACCAATTTTTAAAATGAGGCTGGGTGTATGGCAGCTCTGAGCATGCCCACATTTAGTATGAAAATGAATGGCACCCCATTCTAGGAGACCTCTGCCTTTTCCCTAGAAAACCACATGATTATGAAAATGGATGGCACCCCCATTCTAGGAGACCTTTGCCTTTTCCCTAGAAAACCACATGATTCTTCCACCCCCTAATTAGAAGAGCACATAAAGTTAGAAACCCAAATTCCTTTGGGCACGACTTCTGTCCTAAGTGTGTGCTTTCGCTTTGCAATAAAAGCTTCTGTCTTTTCACTTCATTGACTCGGTCCTGAATTCTTTCTCACCATGGTGCCAAAAACCCCGGACACCAGCTGTGGCTGGCATCTCACAGGCATTGGTAGACCTTCTTGAACCCTCCAGCAATAGGTGAGGGACAGGAAGATGGCAGGGAGGGAGGCCAGGATGTCCTCAGGGGAGTCCAAGTAGGAACGCCCACTGCTGGGAAGGGGGCCTGTTGTCCAGTTGGTCACCCCTGAGCTGTCCTGGGAGATGGACATGTCTGTTCAGCTTCAGCCTGGCCAGGCTCGCGCACTGAGTGCTGCTTTCTTTGCTGTCTTGGCCCCCGGGTGGTCGTCATCATATTTCATCCTCTATGGAGGACATTTCCTCAAGTCCAGCGCTGGGTGGCCTGGGATAGGCCTAGGACGTCCATCCAGTTGGCTATAGCACCCCTCAAGAGCCTATGGGCCCAGCAATGGTCTGAGGGGCACTTCAAGGTGTGTCCAGCACAAGTCCTGTGCAGTGTGACACCCCACCAGGTGACCTCAGGGTGTATGCCTGCTGCCTGGACCCTGAGGGCAAGCATGCGAAATGACAACTCTCTCTTTGGGAACAAAAGGAGAAGCAGTTTTGGCATGACTTAGTTCCCAAGCTTAATTTTCCGTTTGGCATTGTGAGTTTGGGGTCTTGAGATTCTATTTTCCTTCCACAGCTTCTTTCTCTTTCCTCTTCCTTGTCTCTTCAGTTATAATTTTTTTATTGTTAATATTAACTGTCAGGAATTTGTTTCCAGAACTTGGCTGATTACATGGTCAGTGATTTCTAGGGCAGCAGGAGAAATATTTTAAAAGCTACTTTTAAGAAGCGTTATTTTATTGGAGACGGTGTATTAGTTCATTCTCACGCTGCTGTGAAGAAACACCTGAGAAGAGGTAATTCATAAAGGAAAGAGGTTTAAGTGACTCTTAAGAGGTTTAAGCTCCACATTGCTGGGGAGGCCTCAGGAAACGTACAATCAAGGCAGAAGGCAGGTCCCCTCTCCACAGGGCGGCAGGATGGAATGAATGCAAGCAGGGGAAATGCAGACACAAAACCATCAGATCCCATGAGACTCACTCACTATCACAAGAACAGCGTGGGGGAAAACCACGCCCATGATCCAGCCACCTCCACTCGGTCCTGCTCTTGGACCGGGGATTACAATTCAAGATGAGATTTCGGGTGGGGACACAGCCAAACCATGTCAGATGGGTCACTGGTCTCAAAGTCCTGGCTGCAAGAAATCCTTCCTCCTCATCCTCCCATATTTCTGGGCAGGCACGAGCCACCATAAGCTACTTTAAAAAACAAAAACAAAAACAAAAACAAAAAAAGCTTGGCAGTGTTGGCAGGAAAGTTAAGGGATTCCTTGGGGGCAGGGTTGGCAGGTAAGTAGAGGAATTCCGAGGCTTACGTTTCCCCCAGGGCTGTTGCCTGCCAGGGGTTTGATGTGCCTGCCCTGAGGGCAGCCTGAGGCCTGACACCACCACCCAAAGCCTGGACTCTGGGAGTGTGGCACGAACTCAGGCAAACCCTCCCTTCAGAGAAAAGTGGGTAGAGGTGGGTGCCTGCTCCCACCTTACCTGTGGATGGGAAGAGGGCTGCATCCCTCAAGCCAGAAGCCTGAAGCTGGCACCGGGTGCCTGTCTCAGCCTGGGTGGAATGGTGTTCCTGAGAATTCCCAGCGGTCTGGGGGAGGATCCGCACTTCCTCTCAGTGGGAGGTCCGAGTTACTTTGCTGGTTGAAGAAAAAAGGAAGCGCCAGGCCCTCGCTTCCGCTTCGTGAAAGGGGTGGGTGAGCAGGTCAAGGTGGGCTGTGGAATTCTTCTGTGTGCACATTGAATTTAGAACTTTAGTTTTGACCCATGCAGAAGTGAATATGCATGCTCTGAGAACTCATGAGAAAATCACCAGAGAAAATGAGCCTTGAGCAGAGTCCCAAGAAACCACAAACAAAACATCGGGTGCACAGCGGCTGCCGGTCCTGAGATGATGAGACACAGAATACGAATACGTCTGTGTTTAAAGGAATGAAAAGCAGTAAGGAGGAGAAAGCATCAGAACTGTTAGCAAGTACAGAACAGAAGCCAGTGAAACTCCCAGAAATGAAAATCCGGATAACTAACATTAGAAACAGGATGAATTGGCTAAAAAGGTTAGACATAGCAAAGAGCTGCAGTGATAAGAGGGCTGGACTGAATGATCCCACTTACGTGAAGTTCAAAGGCAAAGCCAAATGTGACCTAGAGACACAGACGTGCAGTAGAACCGTGAGGAAGGGCAAGGGACGGTTAACATGAGAGTCTCATGAGATTGTGATGATCTCCTGGGGAACCAGCATGCAGTGGGAAGGCCCTGGTGACACCTGAGGCCAGTGGGGCATTCTGGACTCGAAGGGTGTTGAGCAGCGGCCCTGGCCTCCACCCACCAGATGCCAGTGGTGGCCCCTCCCTGTGGTGATGACCCAGGCTGTCTGTGGACTTTGCAAGTTCCCCCGGGAGGAAGAAAATTGCCCCCAGACGACAGCCATTGAATTAGAGGTTAAGAGTGTTTCAATTGCTTATACTGTCTTTCTTAGGGTGGGCAGTGCATATGTAGGTATTAACTTTTTATTATTTAAAATGTCTACATATGCACCCTTTATTTTATGATACTTTTTCAGGAATAAAATAATAATATACATTCTCTGGCCTAGTAACAGAATCCTACTAGATAAATGAATATGGACAATAGTTTTCCTGGGAGCTTATAGCAGGGCTTCTCAATGTTGTTATTTAACTCCGTATTGAAAAATGTTGGCCAGGCACAGTGGCTCACATCTGTAATCCCAACACTTTGGGAGGCTGAAGAGGGCAGATCACTTGAGGTTAGAAGTTCAAGACCAGCCTGGCCAACATGGCAAAACCCTGTCTCTACTAAAAGTACAAGAATTAGCCAGCATGATGGTGTGTGCCTGTAATCCCAGCTACTTGGGAGGCTGAGGCAGGAGAATTGCTTGAACCAAGAGGCAGAGGTTGCAGTGAACCGAGATTGCACCACTGCACTCCAGCCTGGGAGACAGAGCAAGATTCTGTCTCACAAAAGAAAAAGGAAAAAGAATAAGAAAAAAGAAAACTATGTAGGAAGAACAACTTTCCAAAAACAGCTTTATCTAGTGTGGAGACACACTTTTGTAGTCCCAACTACTCAGGAGGCTGAGGCAGGAGGACCACTTGACCTTGGGGGTTTGAGGCCAGCCTGGGCAACATAGACCTTGTTTCTGAAAAATAAACAACAAGGCAGGCACGGTGGCTCACGCCTGTAATCCCAGCACTTTGGGAGGCTAAGGTGGGTGGATCATGAGGTCAGGAGTTCGAGACAGACTGGCCAATATGGTGAAACCCTGTCTCCACTAAAAGTACAAAAATTAGCCGGGTGTGGTAGTGTGCGCCTGGAGTCCCAGCTACTTAGGAGGCTGAGGCAGGAGAATCGCTTGAACCCAGGAGGCAGAGGTTGCAGTGAGCCAAGATCATGCCATTGCACTCCAGCCTGGGCGATAGAGTGAAACTCTGTCCCCCCGCCCCCCCCCCCCCCGCCCCAAAAAAAAAGGGAAGTATATTAGGAAGAACGCTGCAAAAGAGTGCAGCGTGGCGCCTGAGAGAGGACTGAGCGCCCAGTGGTGGATTTTCCTTAGGAGCATTTATGGACCTTAAGGTTGGAGCTTAGGGTTGTAAACTGAGTTTCAGCATAGTATTCCAGAGATGTTTACAAATTTACTTATAAAAGTTGAAAGAGGCCTGGAATTGAAGCGGTGTCATTTGTCTGGGGTAATACCCGAGGTTTACAACGAGTGAGTTTAAGAGCGGCAGTTTTATAGGCAAAAGAGAAGAGTTCCCTTATGCAGAGTGAGGGGGTTTCTGAGAGGATTTCCCGCTTCGCAACGAGATGGTTTTATAGATGAGCTTGAGAAGGCGGTGTCTGATTTACACAGGCCACAGAGGATTGGCTGGACCAGGTGTGTCGTTTACGCAGCACTGGAAGAAGCCGGCCAACTCATCCTTTTATTATGCAAATCTTTTTATGCAAATAGGGTCTCTACCTAGGGGCACCACCTTGCTTGCTTTTTTACTGCACATGTGACGACAAAGAAAAGGAAAGGGGGGAAAGAAGTTCCAGGGCCCGTGCTGGGAAAGGGATGGGGGGACCAGGGGAAGACTCAGGGTGCGATGGCGGCGGGGGGACCAGGGGAAGACTCAGGGTGCGATGGCGCGGGGGGACCAGGGGAAGACTCAGGGTGCGATGGCGGCGCAAATTCCAGTTGTGGCACCACTTCCACTCCCGGAACAGTCCGAGCAGCAAGAAGAGGCCGGCCAGCCCTTCCCACGCCGGCAGCAGCCAGTAAGAAGAAAGCAGCATCCGCCTCCAGCTCTGTGCAGGGTATCAGCGTGGAAGCCAGGAGTGAGAATAAAGTGGTGCCGTCTGAGTTTAGCACAGGACCTGTGGAAAAAGCTGCCAAACCTTTGCCATTTAAGGATCCCAACTTTGTGCACTCTGGCCACGGTGGCGCAGCAGCTGCCAAGAACACGACCTGGAAGAACCTGAAACAAATCCTCGCTTCCCAAAGGGCACTGCCGTGGCAACCGAACGATCCCAACTACTTCAGTACTGATGCTCCTCCACCCTTTAAGCCAGCTAAGAAGAATTCTGATGTTCCGGGTCTGCCTGCCAACCACACAGACCCCCGAGCAAACTGCGGCTCGGCACCATTGAAGAGTTTTCCTACATTCGGAGGCTGCCCTCTGAGGTCACCACCGGCCACCTGGCCCTGAGGAAGGCCTCGAGCATCCTTCCCTGAGCCCGAGAAAGGGAGATGAAGTGGAAAGCTGTTTCAAAAACAGACTCTGGACTCGTGATTTTGTTTCATGGAAACAAATCGTTCTGCTGTCAATCTGAAAATGCCAGTGCCGTGCCTTGGAAAGAATGTTTGGATTTAAGGGTTTTTTTGAGTGTGTGTTTTCCCTCCAAGTGTGATATTTCCCGCTGAATTAAATTATACGTCAATTGTTGCCTCAAGTAAAGGTGTTTGACAAGAAAATACAATAAAACTATTCATTTTAAAAAAAGAAAAAAGAAAAGGGAAGGGGAACTTGCATGTTGAACATACCTGGCTTCCAGCTATCCCTTTTCTATCGGCACAGCTGCCAGCATTCGCCTATGCAGGCTTCCAGCTGGCTTCTCCATGTCTGCAGCTCGATTTTACAGGCTGCTCTTTGTTGGAAAAGAAATAATTTTGGGGCAGCTTTTTGTTAAAAGGAAAGCCTTACTGAGGACTCTCTTACCCTAACTGCCTAAATGATTTCTTTTTAGTCCCTGTATCAGAATCAGATGCTGTCTTTAGATACTAGGGAAGTTCGATTACTTCTGAATTCTCCATATAATGAGTTTTGCCTCCAGATGGCCTGTTTGATGGTCACCAGGCGGTCTTTGCTCCCTTCTGAATTGCTCAGGTAAGAAGATTTGTCTCTGGAGCCTGTTCAACGGTCACCAGGTGATTTTCGCCCTCCTCACAGCCTGGGCAACATAGTGAGACCCCCATCTCTACAAAAAATACAAAATAGGCCGGGCATGGCAGCGCACACCTGTGGTCCCAGCTACTCAGAGGGGCTAAGACAGGAGGATCGCTTGAACCCAGGAGGTCTAGGTTGTAATGAACCGTGATTGCACCTCTGCACTCCAGCCTGGGAGATGGAGTCTCAAAAAAAAAAAAAAGTTTTTCCGTGTGTTACGAATGTGCTCTCCAGCTTCAGTGTGACTGTTCGTTGGAGACTTGGGTATCCAAATTGTTTTTCAGATGTAAATGTTAGTGGCTCTCATGCATGGCAAGTTTATGGTCCGCTCTTTAAGTTCTATGGGGTTATCTTCACATCTGTGGCACAAGACTGGTTAGTTTTACATTTGAGAAAAGTGCGTCTGGGGAAGTGCCGCTGCCATCCATCCCACAGCAGGCAAGCAGCCTCCTCCACACTCTCCTCTTCCTCTTCTCAGGCCTGGTCCTCTCCTTTTGCCATCTTTTCTTCCCTCACCCCATCTTTATTGTATCTGTCTGTCTCTAAACTAAACAATATTTTAATCGGTTGCATTTTGTTTTTACGTTGCCTGTTTTTAATATTCATGACGTTCCCTTCCTCTCCCACTTCCTGTCTTCTCCGCATTAAGTTCATCCTCTTTGTACTTTTACCCAAGTGCTTCCCCCACCCCGTTCTCCCCCACCCCACCCCACTTCAGGCAATTCTGAGTGGTGCAGAGGTGTCACGTCCATCTCCTGGGACTGTATAAGTCTGCCTCACTTTCTTTTGAAGGAAGCAGTTGGAAGTTCATTCTTTCTTTTTTTTTTTTTTGAGATGGAGTCTCGCTCTGTCACCCAGGCTGGGGTGCAGTGGCACCATCTGGGCTCACTGCAACCTCTGCCTCTCGAGTTCAAGCGGTTCTTCTGCCTCAGCTTCCCAAGTAGCTGGGATTACAGGCATGCGCCACCACACCTGGATTTTTTTTTTCTTTGTATTTATAGTAGAGACGGGGTTTCACCATGTTGGTCAGGCTGGTCTCGAACTCCTGACCTCGTGATCCACCCGCCTCAGTCTCCCAAAGTGCTGGGATTACAGGCGTGAGCCACTGCACCCAGCCTACTTCTGTTAAATATTATATAAGGGTCCAGGATTTCACGTGTGGGCATCTTTGGGAAGGACTGTATTAGTTCGTTTTCATGCTGCTGATAAAGATGTACCTGAAACTAGGAACAACAACAACAAAAAAGGCTTAGTTAGACTTACATTTCCACATAGCTGGGCAGGTCTCAGAAACAGGGAAGGAGGTGAAAGGCACTTCTTACATGGTGGCAGCAAGAGAAAATGAGGAAGAAGCAAAAGCAGAAGCCCCTGATAAACCCATCAGATCTCAAAAGCCTCATTCACTGTCATGAGACTAGCACAGGAAAGACCAGCCTCCATGATTCAATCACCTCCTGCTGGGTCCTTCCCACAACATGTGGGAATTCTGGGAGATACAATCCGAGATTTCAGTGGGGACACAGCCAAGCCATATCATTCTTCCCTGGCCCCTCCAAATCTCATATCCTCACATTTCAAAACCAATCATGCCTTCCCAACAGTCCCCCAGAGTCTGAACTCATTTCAGCGTTAACCCAAAAGTCTGTACTCCAAAGTCTCATCGGAGACACGGCAAGTCCCTTCTGCCTATGAGCCTGTAAAATCAAAAGAAGCTAGTCACTTCCTCGATACAATGGGGTACAGGTATTGGGTAAATACAGCCATTCCAAATGGGAGAAACTGGCCAAAACAAAGGGGTTACAGGGCCCATGCAAGTCCGAAGTCCAGCTGGGCAGTCAAATTTTAAAGCTCCAAAATGATCTCCTTTGACTCCAAGTCTCACATCCAGTCACAATGATGCAAGAGGTGGGTTCCCATAGCCTTGGGCAGCTCTGTCCCTGTGGCTTTGCAGGGTACAGCCTCTCTCCAGGCTGCTTTCATGGGCTGGCGTTGAGTGTCTGCTAAACGCCATGTTTAGTTTTCCAGGTGCACGGTACAAACTGTCAGTGGATCTACCATTCCGGGGTCTGGAGGACTGTGGCCCTCTTCTCACAGTTCCACTAGGCAGTGCCCGAGTAGGGACTCTGTGTGGGGGCCCTGATCCCACATTTCCCTTCTGCACTGCCCTAGCAGAGGTTCTCCATGAGGACCCTGCCCCTGTAGCAGACTTCTGTCTGGGCATCCGGGCATTTCCATACATCTTTTGAAATGTAGGCAGAGGTTCCCAAACTTCAGTTCTTGACTTTTGTGTGCTCACAGGCTCAACACCACATGGAAACTGCCAAGGTTTGTGGCTTCCAGCCTCTGAAGTCACAGCCCAAGCTGTATGTTGGCCCCTTTCTGCCACAGCTGGAGTGGCTGGGACACGGGACACAAGTCCCTAGGCCTGCACACAGCAAGGAGACCCTGGGCCCAGCCCTCAAAGCCATTTTTTCCTCCTAGGCTTCTGGGTCTGTGATGGGAGGGGCCACCATGAAGACCTATGACATGCCCTGGAGACATTTTCCCCATTGTCTTGAGGACTAACATTTGGCTCCTCATTACTTATGTAGATTTCTGCAGCCAGCTTGAATATCTCCTCAAACAAATGGATTTTTTCTTTTCTACTTCATTGTCAGGCTGCAAGTTTTCTGAACTTTTGTGCTCTGTTTCCCTTTTAAAACAAAATGCTTTTAACAGCACCTGTCACTTTTTGAATGCTTTGCTGCTTGGAAATTTCTTCCACCAGATACCCGAAATCATCTCTCTTGAGTTAAAAGTTCCACAATTCTCTAGGGCAGGGGCAAAATGCCACCAGTCTCTTTGCTAAAACATAACAAGAGTCACCTTTGCTCCAGTTCCCTACAAATTCCTCATCTTCATCTGAAATCACCTCTGCCTGAATTTTATTCTCCCTTCTACCTTCAGAATTACCCAGGGCTCCTGGATAGTAAGGGCAGTGGGAACCACTGGAGCCAGGGAATTGATTCCTGGGACCCGTTAGTCCACTTGGGAGACTGGTTCTGGACCCAGTGACCTACGTCTCCGGGAACAGTTTGACTTCCAGTGGTTTCCACCACAGGCTGGACACGCTTGAGGTGGCTGCTGCTTGACGTCTGGGCAATCCCTTTTGAAGTGCCTTGGTTTGCCACATTGGTAGCAATTAGCAGATGCACTTTGAGGGTTCTGGATTTTATAGGCCTGTAATGCAGCCACTAAAACCTCTGTTTTTGTCTTATAGTTCCTCTCCTTCTCCTGGGCCTCCTCCAGGGTTTTATTGTAAAGGCTGAAGTAGCCACTTTGAAGAGGTTCTTTAGAAGAGGTTCTATTTGAACCTGTGGCCAGTTTTTGCAATTTTCTTTTGATATTAGGGGCTGCCTGAGTAATAAATTTGTTTTTTAACATTAACTGTCTGTTAACAGAATCAGGAGGCAGGGAGGTGTTTTATAAGCCTTTTCGTATGCACATCAGAAAGCATTTTTCCCCCCCTGCTCATTTATAGAATTGTTGGGATTCCAATTGGAATTTTCAAGGGGTACTGCCTCCCTCCCTACTGGGAATGGAGGTTTTGCTATCTGCTCACCCTTCTTTCTTTTAGACTTCTTCCTTTAAGACTTTTAGACTAGCTATAGGAGATGTGGTTATCTCCAAATGTGTCTGCTGCCTGTAAGACTGCTTCCCTCCCCGCCAACCAACAGTTAGGTTTTGGCTTAAAAGTAGCATAGCATCTTTTTAAGTTAGATTAAACACTTGGATTAAATTTTGGAAAGCCTCTATATATTAATTAGGGTTATTAGAGAACCTCCCCAGGTCCCCCTTTATTTGTTTAAGGTCCTGCAATGAGCAGGAAACTTGAACCCAGTAGCACCATTGGGCATTTCCTGCAGGGGCAACAGCAAAGTTGGGAGTTTCTTGAGGGGCACTACCAGAGGAACTAATGATCTGGCTATTGTGGGGCAGGTAGGGCACCCAGAAGTTGTGTTTGAGGGTTCCCCAAGGGTTTGTTTTCTTGACTCTGGGGAACCATCCTTTGCAGGCTTGCCTGACGTGGCTGCCAAGAGGGTAGGGTTAACTGTACAATGCTTATAAAGATTTAGGTTATCTTGCAAGGCAAAGAAAACCTGTACACTGGGAACCTTGGACCATTTGCCCTTTTGCCTACAGAAAAGTTTTAGTTGCTGATAGTATAGAAATCAAGACTTTCCTTGGGCCAGGTTTGTTTGTTCCTAAGATGGTAACAAGGCCACACCCTGTGTAACAGAATATACGCCACTTTCTCTTTAGAGTCTTAGGGTTAAATGAGTTCCAGTGATTTAGAATGCACTCAAGGGGAGTACAGAATGCAGATGGTTTGTTACCCATCTAGAAAGAGTGGCAGACAAGGCATTCCTTAGTCCCGTTCCTCCCTTTGGCGTGACCAAGGGTGGAAGGAAATAGAGAAAAGGCATTGCCCTTTTGCCCTTCTCTTTCCTCCTCTCCTCTGGGTCCTGGCAACCACTATAGGTGCCACCCCATGGATACAAGTGTGACCTTTACTCATGGATCCGGAGGAGATAGTAGGCAGGACTAGTCACACTTACCTGTGCAAGACCCTAGCTTTCCGCCCTGTTGGATTCTTAGACCCACTCAGCCCAAAGCCTCCCAAGGTATCCAATAGGCCTGGGAGAGATTATGTAGTAGCTGGACTTGGGCAAGACTCTTTAATGGAGAAAGTGTTTTAATGCCCTATTTGGCTTCCCTTGCTATGTCCCCAGTGAAAAACTGGAATCCCACAGAATGGGACTGATTAACCTCAAATGCAAAATTCTTTTTTGTTTAAATCCCAATGTCGTTGAATGCAGAACAGGCGCCTTAAAAGAACATGAGAACTGAATGGCTGCCCTTCCTTTGATGGGGACGGTATTGAAGCTAAAACCTGTTTTATTAGGATAGCTTCCTTCTGGCAGTTGAAAGTGGAGTTTTTTTGTTTACAAATAGGACATGTTGCCTGATCACTGACAGAGGGATGTAAAAGGAAAAATAATTAGGAAACTAGAAGTATGGCGAACAGGGCGGACAGGGCTCCCCACGGAGGAAAATCCTATTCCACTAGGTGGCGCCGTAGGGTTGCAAATATTAGGTACAAACTCTTGACTCCAAATTCTTTTCAGGCAAAAGTTAGAGAGGTTTGGGGTTTGACAGGATGTCTCCACAGCAGGCTCCCCACCCCCCATGCGACCCGCATAAGGACATTACCTTGTCTTATAAAGGAACTGTTTAAAGTTATTGAACAATGCTGAACTTTTATATCCCCACCCCCCATGCGACCCGCATAAGAACATTACCTTGTCTTATAAAGGAACTGTTTAAAGTTATTGAACAATGCTGAACTTTTATATGAGGGAAAAAAGAACCAAATAGAGAAGAGGATATTAACTCAGGTTGAAATATCCTCCCATATGTTACTATGAATATTTATTATTGAGGGACAGAAGGGACCTTACTAGGTAAAAATTTAGACTAAAATATTGAATTCCCTGTTTCTAGGAAGTTACAAAAACAATAACGTTTTGAATTACATTCCTGATTACTAAGACGCTGACTAACTTTACCCAGCAAGATCTCAGCGTTCTGTGCTTCTCAATATCCCACCCTTTCCCCTTTAAATTTGGAGCCCTTCAAAGTCCTAGAACCCAGGACCCAGGTCATTTAGACCTTTATCAGCTGGTCCACATGTTGGTCTCAGAAGCTACAGCGAAAGAACAGCTAGAAAAAGCACCACGGTCAGACCCTGTAACAGATTTCACCCCTGAATGCCCAGTATAGCCACAACAACCAGCCCCCACCAAATCCAGAAGACAGGCGTAAAGATGCATGGGAACGAGCAATGACTGTTAAATACTATTCCTTCAGTGTTCTAAAGGGTTGTGGATTGGAAAAAAATCCAGCAATGCTGCCAGAACCCAAATGCATTCGTTTTAGATTGTTTCACATGTTTTGATAAAACTTTTAGACAGTATTGTGGGATGTCAGCTGATTGCTTTGAAAACAATAAAAATGATACATTATTAAATGCAAATTTATGAAACAGACTAGATGATGATTTAGCCATGCTTGTAAAATGCCACATATGATAAATTGGGTCATAGCTAGAACTAATGAACTAGTTAACTTAGCTGACCAATTATCCCACACTGTGATAAAAAAGGAAAAACAGAAGATTGCTAGATTTATGCATGTACAGCTAAAGCAATTAACTTCTAAACCTATCAGCCCCAGAAAGATTTTTAAGCTCTCTAGATCTGAGAACCCTTCCCTCCCAGTCTGTTGCTGCTGTGAAAGTCCAGGACCCCTTAAAAGGGATTGCCTTAGGCTGAAATGAAAGAAAAGGCAGGAAAATGCAACTCAGGAAGACTAGGGGTGCTCTGAGGAAGTACAGGAGTTTTATGTCTCCAAATATTCTAGCCTGACAAAAAAAAATTGGGGGAGATTAATATAATAACCATGAGCTGACAACTGCCTTTATTGACACAGGCATGACTATATCTCTGATAAATCCCAGCTTATTTAGAAACCCCATTCCTCGGAGTAATAAAAAAGTTAACATGGTGAGTATGTCTAATAAAACAATCTTATGTTTTAAGTACAAACCTGTACCTTCCCGTTTCATTGGGTTCCACTCCCCCACCACAGGCTCTAAGTGTGACACGCTCAGTAGGACCCACATGTTTCTTATACGCCCTATGGCCCTTGTCAATCTTTTGGGCCATGACCTCCTCAACATCCATAATGCTTTTTTCATCATATATCTTTTTCATCCATATACTTTTTCATCACAAGGTGAACTCTTTTTAAGAATTGGAGCCAGAGGACCAAAAATACCACATTAAAAAAATGTCCTGACAGTGTACCACAATTTACTACCAGTAATGTCAAAACATCATCTTGTGACCAGGAAAATGAAATGGAGAGAGAGGAAGAAATATTAAGGGAGAAGAGAAGACGTTGGAATAAAGAGTAGGAAATGATAAACCTCCTCTTAGCTTCCCCGATTTTCCTGTTAACACCAGAAGCAGAACACTTGCTCAACGACGTCCCTTCCACTCACGGTCTAGTCAAATACAGACACAGAGGAAATCTTCTCAGCCACTCCAGTAAAGGTAGAGATAAACCCGAGAGACCAAGAAACCCCTGCTCAACCTCCAACAGTATCCTCTAGGATACTACAGAGGAAGCCATAGACGGAATCGCCCCTATCATATAAGATTGTCTGAAAAGGGGACTCACTGTTCCCTGCACGAGCCCTATATTCCCTGTAAAGAAACCAAGTGGGAGAGGACAGAGATTTGTACAGGACCTGAGGGCAATCAACAATATCGTAATACCCAGACACCCAGTAGTCCCAACCCACATGTCCTATCAGCTATACCCATTACCAGCCAGTATTTCTCAGCTGCAGATCTCTGCCGTGCCTTCTTTAGTATTCCTGTAGATCCAGACAGCCGGTATTTGTTTACCTTTACTTGGAAAGAAGGGCAATATATGTGGACTGTAATGCCTCAGGGGCATACAGAAAGTCCCACTTACTTTTCCCAAATATTAAAAGCTGATTTAGAGCCAGGCATGGTGGCTTATGCCTGTAATCCCAGCACTTTGGGAGGCTGAGGCGGGCGGATCACCTGAGGTTGGGAGTTCAAGACCAGCCTGACTAACATGGAGGAACCCCATCTCTACTAAAAATACAAAATTAGCTGGGTGTGGTGGCACATGCCTGTAATCCCAGCTACTAGGGAGGCTGAGGCAAGAGATTCGTTTGAACCTGAGAGGTGGAGGTTGCTGTGAGTCGAGATTGTGCCATTGCACTCCAGCCTGGGCAACAAGAGCAAAACTCTATCTCAAAAAAAAAAAAAAAAAAAGAAACAAACTGATTTAGAGGATTTAATTTTTCCCCAGGGCTCAACACTCATTCGGTATGTAGATGACCTTCTTCTTTGTTCAGACACACCATCTTCCTCCCATGAAGATAGTCTATATTTACTCGAACAGCCACCAAGAGACACAAAGCGTCCAAAGACAAACTTCAGCTATGCTTGCTGCAAGTTAAGTATTTGGGGGCATATTATCTCAGTCAAAGGACTGAGTATTAACCCTGACAGAGTGAGAGGAATTTTAGCTTTCCCAATGCCTGTCACTAATAAACAATTTAGAGGATTTTGGGTCCTGAATGGCTATTGTAGAAACTGGATACGAAATTCTTTATGGCTCAATCTCTGTAGGCATACTTAAAAAATAAACAACCCCATCCTGTCTTGTGGAGTCCTGAGGGACAATCAGCTGTACAACAAATAAAGGAAATTCTAACTAACGCCCCAGCCTTAGGGCACCAAACTACAAACTGCCTTTCTCCCTCTTCATATATGAAACTGGAGGTACTGCCTCCAGGGTACTGATCCAGAAGCATGGTGATCATCAGAGACTTCTAGGCTATTACAGCCAACACCTGGACCCGGTGGTGCGAGGGTTGCCTCCTTGTGTGAGAGCAATAGCAACCATGGCCCTTCCGTACAAGTCTGTTGGAGAAATAATTATGGGATCCCCCCTTACCATTTCTGTGCCACATTCTCTTGAGACCCTTCTAAACTCTCATCATACTCAACGTGTGTCTGTCAACCGGTAAGCTTCTTATCAAATTTTGCTTGTACCATCTTCCAATATTACTACTTCCCAGTATAATCTTAATCCAGCCACTCTCTTGCCAGGCCCTTCCGACAAGACTCCTCGTGACTGTGTTCTGATGACTGACTGACTTCTCACCTCCAGGACAGACCTACAAGAGATGCCACTGGATAATGCGAAACTAGAATGGTATACAGATGGCTCTTATTTAAGAGGAGAGGATGGAAATTTTGGAGCAGGATATGCTGTGGTTTCCTTACTAAAGGTAATTAGAGCTGGTCCTCTTCCCCAAGCCAGATCATCTCAAGTGGCCGAGTTGATTGCCCTGACCCAAGCTTGTCAACTGGCAAAATACAAGGCTGCAAACATTTACACTGACAGCTGCTATGCTTTTGGGGTTTGCATGACTTTGGATGCTATGGAAAGACAGAGGATATTTAGCCTCCTCAGGCCAACCCATAAAAAATGTATGGTAAGTATCAGAGCTGTTAGAAGCTATTCTAAAACCCAAATGTTTGGCAGTTATAAAAATCCCAGTCACTCAAAATTAGACACCACAGAAAGGGTAACAATCGGCTGATGCCACAGCTAAAAGAGCAGCTCCCGAGCCACCAGCCCCGATCCAGGAAACAGCCATAAAACCCGAAACACTTAGAAACATGGTGAAAGAAACCCAGAGCATAGCTCCTACAAAGAGAAATCTGCTTGGAAACGGTCAGGGAGATACTTTTCTCCCGAAACTGAAATATGGTATGGACCTAATAACCCATTATTCCAGTGGGATGCCAGATGCCCCTTATGGAATATGTCCATAATCTAACCCATTGTAATCCAGATAAAATGATATCCCGCTATAAACGGTATTACTGGAAACCGCCCTTCACTGTGGTAAAAAGAACATTACTGGAAACCACCCTTCACTGTGGTATAAACAGTATTACTGGAAACCGCCCTTCACTGTGGTATAAACGGTATTACTGGAAACCGCCCTTCACTGTGGTATAAACGATATTACTGGAAACCGCCCTTCACTGTGGTACAAACAACATTACTGGAAACCGCCCTTCACTGTGGTATAAACGGTATTACTGGAAACCGCCCTTCACTGTGGTAAAAAGAACATTACTGGAAACCACCCTTCACTGTGGTATAAACAACATTACTGGAAACCGCCCTTCGCTGTGGTATAAACGGTATTACTGGAAACCGCCCTTCACTGTGGTATAAACAACATTACTGGAAACCGCCCTTCGCTGTGGTATAAACGGTATTACTGGAAACCGCCCTTCACTGTGGTATAAACAATATTACTGGAAACCGTCCTTCACTGTGGTACAAACAACATTACTGGAAACCGCCCTTCGCTGTGGTATAAACGGTATTACTGGAAACCGCCCTTCGCTGTGATATAAACGGTATTACTGGAAACCGCCCTTCGCTGTGGTATAAACATTACTGGAAACCGCCCTTCACACTGGTATAAACGGTATTACTGGAAACCGCCCTTCACTGTGGTATAAACAATATTACTGGAAACCGTCCTTCACTGTGGTATAAACAATATTACTGGAAACCGTCCTTCACTGTGGTATAAACAATATTACTGGAAACCGCCCTTCGCTGTGGTATAAACGATATTACTGGAAACCGCCCTTCGCTGTGATATAAACGGTATTACTGGAAACAGCCCTTCGCTGTGGTATAAACATTACTGGAAACCGCCCTTCACACTGGTATAAACGGTATTACTGGAAACCGCCCTTCACTGTGGTATAAACAATATTACTGGAAACCGCCCTTCGCTGTGGTATAAACATTACTGGAAACCGCCCTTCACACTGGTATAAACGGTATTACTGGAAACCGCCCTTCACTGTGGTATAAACAATATTACTGGAAACCGCCCTTCGCTGTGGTATAAACGGTATTACTGGAAACCGCCCTTCACTGTGGTATAAACGGTATTACTGGAAACCGTCCTTCACTGTGGTATAAACGGTATTACTGGAAACCGCCCTTCACTGTGGTATAAACGGTATTACTGGAAACCGCCCTTCGCTGTGGTATAAACGGTATTACTGGAAACCGCCCTTCGCTGTGGTATAAACGGTATTACTGGAAACCGCCCTTCGCTGTGATATAAACGGTATTACTGGAAACCGCCCTTTGCTGTGGTATAAACGGTATTACTGGAAACCGCCCTTCGCTGTGGTATAAACGGTATTACTGGAAACCGCCCTTCACTGTGGTACAAACATTACTGGAAACCACCCTTCACTGTGGTACAAACATTACTGGAAACCGCCCTTCACTGTGGTATAAACGGTATTACTGGAAACCGCCCTTCACTGTGGTATAAACAACATTACTGGAAACCGCCCTTCACTGTGGTATAAACGGTATTACTGGAAACCGCCCTTCACTGTGGTATAAACGGTATTACTGGAAACCGCCCTTCACTGTGGTACAAACAACATTACTGGAAACCGCCCTTCACTGTGGTATAAACAACATTACTGGAAACCGCCCTTCACTGTGGTATAAACAACATTACTGGAAACCGCCCTTCACTGTGGTACAAACAACATTACTGGAAACCGCCCTTCACTGTGGTATAAACAACATTACTGGAAACCGCCCTTCACTGTGGTACAAACAACATTACTGGAAACCGCCCTTCACTGTGGTACAAACATTACTGGAAACCGCCCTTCACTGTGGTACAAACATTACTGGAAACCGCCCTTCACACTGGTATAAACGGTATTACTGGAAACCGTCCTTCGCTGTGGTATAAACGGTATTACTGGAAACCGCCCTTCACTGTGCTATAAACGGTATTACTGGAAACCGCCCTTCACTGTGGTATAAACGGTATTACTGGAAACCGCCCTTCACTGTGGTATAAACGGTATTACTGGAAACCGCCCTTCACTGTGGTATAAACGGTATTACTGGAAACCGCCCTTCACTGTGGTATAAACGGTATTACTGGAAACCGCCCTTCACTGTGGTATAAACGGTATTACTGGAAACCGCCCTTCACTGTGGTATAAACGGTATTACTGGAAACCGCCCTTCACTGTGGTATAAACGGTATTACTGGAAACCGCCCTTCACTGTGGTACAAACAACATCACTGGAAACCGCCCTTCACTGTGGTACAAACGGTATTACTGGAAACCGCCCTTCGCTGGGGCACAAAAGTTTTACTCCTGATGTGTTATTTGTCCCAAATATAAAGGAAAGCCGCCCAGGGTCATTTTCCCCTTCCAGCTGGACCTTTTGAGGTATGGCAGTTTGATTTTATTTGGCTGCTATCACCTCAATATTACAAGTATGTTTTAGTAATGCTCTGTGTGTTTTCCCATTGGGTTAAAAAGCTTTCTCTGCAGGCAAGCAACAGCCGTAGCAGTTGGAAAATCCTACGAGAAAAAAATATCCCACTGTGGCAAGTTCCTTGTGAACTTCACAGCAACAGGGGAACTCACTTTACTGGCCAGGTTATTCAAAATATTTGTAAAATTTGGCCCATATTTTAACATTTCCATTGTGCCTACCATCCCCAATCCTCAGGCCTAGTGGAGAGGCACAACTGGCTAAATTCGCCTCCAGCATTTCACCTCCCCTGGACCAAAGCACTCCCCCTAGTGCTGCTTAAACTCCAATCCACCCCTTTTGGAAAACACCTGTGTCCTTAAGAAATAATAATGGAGGCCCACGTGTATGGGAACAAACATAACCCAACTTTTCTCAAGGGAGATATATTGCAGTATTGTGAGGGACTTATCGCCTTAAAGAAAAGCCAAGATTTGGTAAAGAATTCCTTTCATAGTGTGCTCCATGAAGATAGGGTGCCTGGTCACAGTCTGCAACCCAGAGATTTTGTCTATTGGAAAAGCCATCTAATACAGAATTCCCTTCCCTCAGTGGAAGAGCCCATACCAGGTACTATTGACTAATCTACGTCCCATAAAATTAGAGGGTGTAGACTCATGGATTCACATCTGTCATCTTAAGGCCCAACCTCCTGAGTGGACTGTAACTCCCACCAAAGACCTTTGCCTCCATTTCACTAAACACTGACCTTCAACCCAGGATGAGAAGCAGACAGCAGCTGTTGTGGACTGCTTAAACCCAAGACACAGGACCAGGCCTGTACACAAAGAAATGCCTATGTTTACTGTACAATAACCATTACAATTATTGTCCTAGATATACCGTCATCTGCTGTCTAATAAAGAACAAGGCACTTGCCTTGTCTGATTTAACACCCTTTAGTAACTAAGATTAATTTCAAAACCTTGTTATTAATCATGTATCCCTTCACCTTCTTGCCACTGCCGCCCACGAAACAAACCGATTTCTACAACGGGCTCAGGATTCTGCAGACAGATTACATAACACCTGCTGGATATGTGGACTCACGCCTCTTTCCGGTGGCTCCAGCCTCCCATAGTGGGTATCCTCCTTCCAAGGTCAGGACTGGATAGAATACCAAAAATTTATTACATCACAAACACAGTCTGGTATTCCTTGTGCTGGCATAACAAAAGACAATATATATAGTCGGCCCATTAAAAAAACTCTTGGCCAGGCGCAGTGTCTCACGCCTGTAATCCCAGCACTTTAGGAGGCCGAGGCAGGTGGATCATTTGAGATCAGGAGTTTCACACCAGGCCTGGCAAACGTGGTGAAACCCCGACTCTACTAAAAATACAAAAATTAGCCAGGTGTGGTGGCATACGCCTGTAATCCCAGCTACTTGGCAGGCTGAGGCAGAAGAATTGCTTGAACCCGGGAGTTGGAGGTTGCAGTGAGCCAAGATCATGCCACTGCACTCCAGCCTGGGCGATGGAGTGAGACTCCATGTCAAAATAAATGAATAAATAAAAACACTTTTAAGAACAAGGGACATGGGAAAAGTTTTTCAATGGAAAGGACCAGCTCATTAGCTCTCACTTTAGCATTTCCCCAATTAAAAGTGGTGACCATGCCCCAAACAATGGCCTTTTCAAAATGGAATAATGCAAACTTGGGATGGATTTATCTGGTTCACCCCTTCGTTTGGCCAACCCAGCCAAAATGCTCCTTTTTGCTGGTAGCAAAGAAATCCCACCCAAGACCTGTGGCCAAACAGTAGGAAGAGATATGTGGTGGACAGCAGGAGAAATGTTGTGACTACATTACCATATTACGAGACACTGCCTAGCATACCACCGACTGGGTGCAGCAACCAAGTATTTACTGGCTAGCTCCAAATGGGACATATTGGCTATCTGGCACTAATTTATGGCCGTGGTCACCTCCAGGGTGGTTGAGACGATGCTCCCTAGGTTATGCTTGGGCACAAGGATGAGTAATGCAGACCCTGCCAAAAACAGCAAACCTTTTTCATTTACAATCTCATTGGACACATTCAGTATTCCAACAGTATGATCATTTAACTTCAAGCTTTGTACCACAGATCGCTATTGAAGATGTTATATGGGATACAGAAGCCTTAACAAATTGCACCCAAAAGGCCCTAAACGATGGGGTCATGCTTATGAGGAAAGCTGTGCTGCAAAATCATATGGCTTTAGATATGTTAACAGCAGCACAAGGGGGCACATGCACCATCATAACAATGGAATGTTGTGTGTATATTCCAGATATCGAAGAACATAACCCGGCTTATGACTGATGTGAAAACCCAGATAATCAACCTGTCAGATCCAAAACCCTCACTGATTGGTTGAGCAGTTGGTTTGGATTCTGGGGAACTTGGTACTTATAAGAATAATTTCTGATCTGTCCTGTTTTTGCTTATAATGTTGTTACGGTATATGTTTGCAAATAAGCCCACGTGTAGCTGAAAGGGCTAGGATAATGATTGCCCAGAGAATTGCTGTAGTTGAGGAGGTAGTAATATAGCCTGACCCAGCTTCCAGTTTTGCCCTCCTTTTGTTGCTATAGGTCTGGCCTAGGTCCCTATACATTTTTCTTTTTTTCCTCTTTCTTTTTTCCTTTTCTCTCTGTTTTTTATCTTCGTGGGACGTGACCTCCTAGGAATGAGCATTCCTAGTGATGTAGGACCTGAACTTCTAGGAATAAACCATCCTAGCAACGACAAACCAGCAGGTGGGAAAAAAGAAGCAACAACCTGAGGCCAGAAACCCAATTCGTTTTTAAAATGCTTTTCTCCAAAAGATTTTAAAGAAAAAAAGGGGGGAAATGTGAAAGGAAATTAAATTTTGGGACCCCAAACTCATTTAGCCAAAGGGAAAAGTCAAGCTGGGAACTGGGTCACGCAAACCTACCTGCCTCCCCCCCTTTCGCTTCCTAAATAAGATGGCTACAAGATGAAAGGCTACACGCCTCCCCCATATTTTGCCCACAAAGAGATTCCTGGTGAGCTGTTCAAATTTCACCATGGTGGCCGGGCGCTGTGGCTCACGCCTGTAATCCCAGCACTTTGGCAGGCCGGGGCGGGTGGATCACTTGAGATCAGGAGTTTGAGACCAGCTTGGCCAACATGGGGAAACCCCGTCTCTACTAAAAACACAAATATTAGCAGGGTGTGGTGGCACTCACCTGGAATCCCAGCTACTCAGGAGGCTGAGGCAGGAGAACTGTTTGAACCCGGAAGGTGGAGGTTGCAGTGAGCGGACATCACGCCCTCCAGCCTGGGCGACAGAGGGAGACTCCATTTCAAAAAAATAAAAACAAAAATAAAACGTAACCATGGCAATGCAAATTGATAGCTTATTTTTACAGGTGCAGTCACCCTAGCCCATCTGATTGTTCCCCTACCCCACTTTGTCTGCGTTATCTTACGTAAAATGCAGATTCCCCACATTTCTCCTCTGCCCCCTTTTGTTTGTGAAAAATCTATGCTTCTCAATACTCCGCCCTTTCCCCTTTAAATCTGAAGCCCTCAAAATCTTATCTTTGGAGAAAGGCATAGACGTGTCTCCTGGGTGCATCCTTAACTTTGGCAAATCTCCTAAAATGATTAGAGGCTTGTCTTGTCGTTTTCTTCCATTGACAATATATACACACATACATACAATAGATACACAATACACGTACATACATACATACGCACACATACACATGCACACCTCCACACGCGCCCACACATACACGCAGACGTGTCTCACACCACAGCAGACGCCTCGGGACGTCACGGCCCACACATCCCCAACGCTGCGGTCGCGCTCACTTCTCTGTCCACACCCGCGGGGAGCAGCTTCCCCGCTAGGCCACGCTGACTCCGGGGAAGCGGGCGGGGCGAAACCACTTCTGGGGAGGACGCCCAATCTGGGGTTTTTCTCTGGGTGCCCGGGGAGGAGGCGGCGCAGGAGCAAAGACCTGGAGGGCCCAGGGGCGGAAACATGGACGCCTCGCAGCCTCCCGCCGACAGCGGCCCTGCCCAGGTCTCCAGGCTTCGATGCCTTCGTTGCTTTGTGCAGAGAACCCGACTACGTCAGTTCCCAGCATTTAAACAAAACGCGTTCCCTAGCTCCGCAGTGCCAGGAAACCGAGCGGTTCCCGCGCTTCCCCGCGGCGCACACCCTCCGCGCCGCCCGTGAGGCCTCCCCACGCCCCGCTCCCGCTGGCCCCGCCTCGCGCCCCGCCCCCTTTGCCGCCCGCCCCCTGTCTCCCGTCTAGCACTTGTCGCCCCGCCCCACGCCGTCCCCCGCCCGCACACTGCCCACCTGCGGTTGTCTTCACGCCCCCCGACACGCCGCCCGCCTAGCTCCGGTAGTCGCCCACCTCACGCAGTCCTTCTCGCTTCAGTCTTCGCCCCGCCCATTCACCGCCCGCCTCGCGTCCGTCTTCGCCCCGCCCACCTGCCGCCCGCCTCCGGCCTTCGCCCCGCCCACCTACCGCCAGCCTCCGGCCTTCGCCCCTCCGCCGCCGTAGCCCCGCCCGCCATGTACCCAGTCTTCACCCCGCCCCGGGCTGTGGCCCCGCCCACACGCCGTCTACTTCGCGTCTGTCCTCGCCCTGCCCTGCGCCATCGCCCCGCCCACACGCCGCCTGCCCGGCGTATGTCTTCCTTGCGCTCCGCGCCGTCGCCCCGCCCACACGCCGCCTGCCCGGCGTAGGTCGTCCTTGCGCTCCGCGCCGTCGCCCCGCCCACACGCCGCCAGCCTCGCGTCTGTCGTCGCTCCGCGCCTGCGCCCGTTGTCTCCCTGGTTGCGCCGGGTCTTCGCGCCGCGCCATGTGGGCTGTGGCGGGCGGGCTGTGGGGCTCCCGCGCGGGTCTCCGGGGCCTGCTCCGTAGCCGGGATGCTGCACTCCTTCCGGGCTGCGCGCGGGGAGTGCACGGCTCTGCTGTCTTCTGCAAGAACTGGCTCAAGAAATTTGCCTCGAAAACCAAGTAATGCGGCGGGGTTTGGTGTCCTCGGGCGCGGTGTTCCCTGGGGGGCGGTGTCCCCGGGTTGCGGTGTCCGCCCACCTGCGTTCTTGCGCCCACGCGGCTTGGGTCGCCAGTTCCTGACTCCTGGGGTCTGCAGCAGTTCAGCTCTCACTGTCAACATTCGCAGTTTTTCTGTTCGTGGACGTGTGTCGGGTTAAAAAAACAAAGTGACAATGTGTGTTTATTTTTATTCTTGTCACCGGACGTATTTTTCAGGAGATTAGTTTCAGGAAATGAGGAAAAATGAAAAAATATAAGAATTTCGTTGCTAATGTTGACTTTCTGTGTGGAGTTAATTTGAAGACTAAAGCTTGTCATGGTAATTAGTATGTTTAAATGATGAAAGATAAGTACAATAAAATATAATGACTTTTCACGCTGCTTTTAGTTCTTCTAAGTATGGTAGATGGGTGTATGTTTTCTACTTTAATACACTACTTTTAAGACAGTTTTAGACCCTGCAGAAAAATTGCAAAAATAGTACCGAGATCATGTGTCCTGGCACCCAGCTCCCCCTGTATTAACGTCGGACTTTAGCTTCTCCAGCCGATATTGATAGATTGTTGCTAACTGAAGCCTGTACTTTATTCACTTTTCCTTGGTTCTGCGTGCCGTCCCTTGCTGTCCCAGGTCCTCACCCAAGGTCCACGTTACATTGAATTGTCTTGTTTCCTTAGGCTGGAGTAGTGTCCCAGATTGTCCCTGTTTTTGATGGCTGTGCCAGTTTGGAGGGGTACTGGTCAGGTGCTTTGCAGGATGCCCCTCTGTTGGAATGTGCCTGTTTTTTTTAATGCTTAGATGTGGATTATGGATTTTGGGGAGGAAGACTAGAGGTAAAGGCCATTCTCATCGCACCGTATCCAGGGTCCACGTTGGCCGTGATCCCCTGCGTGAGGTGCTTGCCAGGTTTCTCTACCTTAAAGTTACTCTTTTTGCCCCCTTACTGTACTCTAGGAGAAAGTCGCTGTGTGCAGCCCATGCCTAAGGAGTGGGGAATTTTGTCCTAAGTGATTTGCATTCTGCAGAGAGGATGTGTCTCTTCACCCCATTTATTAATTAATTCATATCACCAAGAACTCGTGGGTTATAATCCTGTGTTACTTAGTTTTGTTCAAATGTTTCCAGCTCTGGCCCTTAGCAGCTCTCTAAGCTCCTATGTGCTGTTACCATACCCTTGTCATTATGGCATTTTGCTGGGTTTTTGTGTGTGTTAAAACACTTACCTGCTTTCTGGCACTACAAGATGCTCCAGGCTCATCTTGTGTGTTTCCTACCGCAGCCCTAAAATCAGCCATTTCTCCAAGGAGCCCTCGTTCCTTTTATTGGAGAGAGAGATTAGAAACCATGGGTGCTGGGTGTGTTCATTGCTTCTGGGGTGTCTGTCTTTAGGCCATCTCATCTGATGAAAGGATATATGTGTTCCTGTTCACCCTCGTGTAAATATGCACCTATAAACATTTTTATGTATATCTGTCTCCAACTCCAGAACCTACTGTGTGTATCATTCTAGCCTCCCCTCCTTGCTTATCTGTAAGTCCCACTCCAGTAGTGAGCGTGGCTGCCACCTTTCATTTGCTTAATTGTTCAGTCTCAGTCTATGCCTGTGACAGCATCCGAATCCTTTACCTGAACTTCCATGGGAAACGTCTTGATCAATTAGAGTACAGTGTTTCTGTGCAGTTTGGTGGGTGTCTTTCCCTCAAACCTTGGGACTAGAAGTAGAATTTAGGTGAGAATATGAGGTTGAATTAAAACCATCTTCAGCCTCTTGCCCACAACCCATGTTGTTGTCAATTAAATACTGAAATTTTTTAAGATGGACAGTAACGTAACGTCTAAGTTTAGCCCCTTACAAACAGTTATGGTATCATAACCTCTTAAATTAGCTTATGTAACTTTTTGACTTTGCCATCACTAACATAATGCTTATTTTCTCCCCAAAGAAAAAAGTTTTGGTATGAAGGTCCTTCCTTGGGCTCTCACTTGGTGAGTATAAACCATGAGCCACTTTATAATCTTGATGGGAGTGAAGGTTTAAAAGTTGGCAAAATTCTCACCTGGAGGTCTTTCCGTTTCTGTATTGGAGGGGACAGTGTCTGTGTGGATGCGACTGGATGCCATTGGCAACATGGAGTTTTTACCTTTTCAAAAAAAAAAAAAGTACCGACATTAATGTTCTCCAGAAAGTCGTATCTTTTATCAAATTATAATATGGTAGTATCCATTTAGTTTTTAGTGTGTGTACCATAAAAGTTTATGCAATATATGGCTCCCATTCTGAAAAATAAATACATCACTTATACTAAAAATTACTGAATTATTCCCTTTGGCAGGGTGAACTTTATGGTATGTGAATTATATCTCGACAAAAACTTTTTTTGAGAAAATATTTACTTGCAGTACTTTTAATCTTGGAGGGTTACCAGGTAAAAATCTAAAAGGATCCCGGTTTATCCAACTTTATGTTAATGAAAGCTGAGGCAGCTAAGAGTGATAGCCGCTCATCCAGCTGAGAGGCTGCCTGTCCAGCCCTTCCCAGCCCCTGTCGTGTGAGTTGGTGAGTTTGGAGTTGTAACGCTGACCTTGGGGTGTGCTCTTCTTCTTGATGGAGACTTACAAACCATCCAAGTTGGAATTCCTCATGAAGACCACCTCAAAGAAAACCAGGAAGGAAGACCACGTGCGCATGAGGGCCCTGAACGGTCTCCTCTATAAGGCACTGACAGACCTGCTGTGCACCCCGGAAGTGAGTCAGGAGCTGTATGACCTTAACGTGGAGCTTTCCAAGGTAGGCTACGTGGCTAAAGAGAAGAAATGGGTTGAGACAGCAGGCCTGGCACTCACTTTACCTGGCCCAGTCTTGCCTGACAATTGAAAAAAGACGCTTTAGGCTGGGCGCGGTGGCGCACGCCTGTAATCCCAGCACTTTGGGAGGCCTAGACGGGTGGATCATAGGTCAGGAGATTAAGACCATCCTGGCTAATACAGTAAAGCCCCGTCTCTACTGAGAATACAAAAAATTAGCCCGGCGTGGTGGCAGCACCTGTAGTCCCAGTTACTCGGGAGGCTGAGGCTTGAACCCGGGAGGCGGAGGTTGCCGTGAGCCGAGACCGCGCCACTGCACTCCAGCCTGGGCGACAGAGCGAGACTCCGTCTCAAAAAAAAAAAAAAGCCACTTGAGCACTTACAAAGTCTTAGTTCTGGGTTGCAGAGGTGATACTCAGTCTGGTCATTGGAGCCCTGAAGACAGGTGGTGGGTGTCTGCTGTGCAGAGGCAGATGTCTCACTGGAAGGCGGGAGTCCTGTGACCCATCAGCACCTGGCATGTTGTCAGATAGTAGAAGGTCTAAGCCTGCCTTGGGAAGAGGATGCGTCTGCCTGTACCTCAGTACAGAGGTACAGGCGATGACTTCCTCTGGCCCACTCTGAGTTGTGAGGAGAAAAGGCAGCATCAAGCATTTTTGATTAGCGTCCCAGGGCAAGTGGCTGTGAGGCAAGCGTGGGGTCAGGATTCCGGTTTGGTTCTGCAAACCAGGTGGTTTGGTTTGCAGGACCTGGTGAAGCGGGGAGGGAGGTTTTGGGTTCTGGGGCCCTACTTCACATGGGGGCGTGTGCGGCAGCAGGTGGTGGCCTCCAGCAATGTGCCAGAGCCCTGGCTTGGGTGGGAGGGGCGTCCGCAGCTGTGGTTTTCATCTCCTTGTTGTTTGTCTTGAAAACCCATGAAAACTAAAGAGTGACCTGTGCGGGGTGGGGTCTCAGGTTTCCCTGACTCCAGACTTCTCAGCCTGCCGAGTGTACTGGAAGACAACGCTGTCTGCCGAGCAGAACGCACACATGGAGGCTGTCCTGCAGAGAAGTGCCGCGTCCATGAGGTGACGACCTTTGCTTTCTGAATGTACTTGCTTTTTGCTCACACCCTCCGTGTCTCAGCTGTTTCTCTTGTAGGTGAACTTTAACTTTTCGTTGAGTATTTTTTCTTTTAAAGAAAATTTTGGAAGCATTTTCTTGAAGTTCATAGTATAATTTCTTTTCTCATATAAGCTGTAATGTAGGTTAGCATTTCTCAAAGTGTGCCAGGATCCCTAGGGATCTGGAGATCCTGTCAGGGAGTTCATTAGGGTGAGACGTTGTTTCACCTCTCCTGCTGTGTTGACATTTGCCCTGAGGATGCAGGAACCGTGAGGGAAGACTGCTGGTGCCATGCCGCCAGCCAGGGCAGTGGGGCGCCACGCCACAAGCCTAGAGTAAAAGACGATGTCACTTTTACTTAAGAATATCCCAGATGAGACTCGACACGGTGCCTCTCACCTGTAATCCCCGCAGCTCGGGATGCCGAGGCGGGAGGATCCCTTGAGGCCAGGAGTTCAGGACCATTTTGGGCAAGATGGCGAGACCCCGTTCCTACAAAAAATTAAAAAGTTAACCAGGCACAGTGGCAGCACACACATGTAGTCCCACCTACTCGGGAGGCTGAGGTGGGAAGTATCCCCTGGATTCCTGTCACCCCAGGAATTTGTGGTGGCAGGAGGATCACTGGAGCCCAGGAGGTGGAGGTTGCAGTGAGCCATGAGAAGGTACCTGCTTTCCAGCCTGGACAGTGGAGCAAGACCCTGTTTCTCCAAGAAAAATTAAAATCCGAGACAGTTTGTAAAACATTATTAATTGTATTAAATCTTGACCCTTGAGCATGTCTTTTAAATATTTTTTGTAATGGGAAGTACATGTAAGTGACTTGCTGTCTGGAGAGTGCTGAACAGAAAAGCGTAGTGAGCACACCGTTCAGTTTGGGTGTCTGTCAGACATTCCTTCAGAAATGAGTGAGTGAACCCACCACTCCAGAGCCAACAACGGACCATATCTGTTGCCAGTGATACAGTTGAAGCTTTCAAGTGAAGATCAGAATTTTAGGGAACTTGTATTCACCACTGTGAGCCTGACAACGTCTAGGTACTTGAGACTCCTCTGATGAGATTGGCAGCCACCGACCTTAACAAACGTGCTGTCGTGTGGTAAACCGTGTCAACGCTTTTAAAATCTGCATAACTAGGTGAACTGTTGTTTTCCAAATGACCAGTGCACGAGGTTACAAAACCGCACGCGGAGAGGTAGATTCACAGTGTGAGCCCGATGGTGAGTTTTAATGTAGCAGAGCGCGACAGGTTCGTTGGTGTGGTTTCAGATTCCTCATTGCAGCTGTTTATATATTTATTTATTTCAGATGGAGTCTTGCTGTGTTGCCCAGGCTGGAGGGCAGTGGAGTGATAGTGGCTCACTGCAACCTCTGCCTCCTGGGTTCAAGCGATTCTCATGCCTCAGCCTCCTGAGTAGCTGGGATTACAGACGCCCACCACCATGCCCAGCTAATCTTTGTGTTTTTAGTAGAGATGAGGTTTCACTATGTTGGCCAGGCTGGAACAACTGACCTTTAATAAAGTACTTTTGTTGAATTTTTGTGACAAAGAAGATCCATACTTTTCTCAGAGCTGTTAAATTCTCTCTTTCCCAACACATATCTGGGAGGCCTGATTTTTTTTTTTTGTTTTGCTTTTTTTGAGACAGGATCTCATTCTGTCTCCAGGCTGGAGTGCAGGGGCACAGTCTTGGCTCACTGCAGCCTCAACCTCCCAGGCTCAAGTGATCATCCTGCCTCAGCCTCCCATACAGCGGGAGCACAGGTGCGCGCCACCGTGCTTGGCTCATTTTGTATTTTTTGTAGAGATGGGCTCTCCCTATGTTGCCTAGGCTGGTCTCCAACTCCTGGGCTTAAGCGATCCTCTGGCCTGAGCTTCCCAAAGTGCTGAGATTACAGGCATGAGCTACTGTGCTGGCTCTTCTTGTATTTCAGTGAGAGGAGGGACAGAGTGCAGAAGCAGCAATGAGATCCCAGCTGTCTTCCGTGAAGCTGGCCTTGGAGAATGTGCAAATATGTAAACAATGCCATGCTTCTCATTGATTTTGTGGGGGGAATATATACTTTCTGTTTTTGTTAAAAATGTCTATGTAAGCATTTAGTGGGTTTTTAAGCGACTTTAAAAGGACATAGCTTTTAGATTTCTCAGTTTTAGTTTCTAGTATGGTAAATATTGGTAGATAGAACCCACATAGCTAACGGCTCTTTGGGATCTTCAGTAATTTTTAAGACTGTAAAGGATCCTGGGACCAACAATTTTGGGAATTGCTGAGCTGGGTGATGATAAAGAAATTATTCAGTTTCCTCCTCAGTTTAAAAAGTGCAGAAATCCGGCTCACTGACCAGCAATCTCAGAACTGGAATTCCTCCTTTCTGCCTCCCTTCTCATTATGCCCCATGTTTAGGGTGGGGACAGACGTAGACAAGGTGGCCACGTGTGGGCTTCGTTCCAGGCACCCTGCCTGGCTTCCCTGCATCGTTACCATGCATGATGATGCCCAGGGCTCTGTGAAACTGCATATCAGAGAACGTTCATTTCATTTCTTACTGTTTAACAAAACCAAGAAAATGGAGATTATTGACAAGTGTTGAGACAGCATTGTTTTCCGATTTTTACGTATCAGAAAATTCAGTTGAGCTGAATGTCGCTCTTCCCAACTCCTGTGGGTCACCCAAGATTTAGGGTCAAGGTTTTCCATAGCTGTGTACCAAAGGTCTGTGGTCACGGCTTTCACTGGTTATATGTGCCGTGCCTACATTGGCCTTAGGTCTGTATTATGTAATGTGCGTGATACAAATATCACTTCTGTGTCTAATATCTGGGAACCTGAGGGTCGTGTCGTGCCAGGGCGTGTCCACTGAGCGTGGGAGGACAGGCTGTTAGTGCACAGACGCTGGAGCCCACGGCCATGGTGATGAGTTCAGGTCGGGTGATTATACAGATCTCACAAGTTGCATTGAGAAAAGTAAAGGAAATTGCAGTTAGGATGCATTTTGCATCCTTTTGTGATGTGGTAGTTGTGGCTGAAGATGACTCTTCTGGGCTGCCGTTTTCATTTCTGAGTAATACACTAAATCTCACTCCTGCCTCTTAGTGACATCTTGAATCTTGTGTTCAGCACCGTCACACCTCTCCACTGAGCGTCACGGCACAGCTGTGAGACTCTGTGCATTCTCTCTCCCAGGCACCTCCTGATGTCCCAGCAGACCGTGAGGAATGTGCCACCTATAGTGTTTGTTAAAGACAAGAAAAGTGCAGCTCTCGCTGAGGTAAGGTTTCAAAAAAACTTTTTAAACTTTTAAAATTTTTATTTCTTTTATTGGAGACAGGGTCTTGCTGTATTGTCCAGGCTAGTCTTCAACTCCTGGCCTGAAGTGATCCTTCTGCCTCGGCCTCCCAAAGTGGTGGGATTTATAGGTGTGAGCCACCGGGCCCAGGTAATAATTAACTTTTTATAACATAAATGCTTATATGAATAAAATTTTAAATTTAAATTTTAAATCCTGAAAAGATAATGCACAGTTAAAAAAGAGAAGACGCGGGGTGCAGTGGCTCAAGCCTGTAATCTCAGCACTTTGGGAGGCCGAGGCAGGTGGATCACGAGGTCAGGAGTTTGAGACTAGCCTGGCCAATTCAGCAAAACCCCGTCTCTACTAAAAATCCAAAAAATTAGCCGGTCATAGTGGCGCGTGCCGTAGTCTCAGCTGCTCGGGAGGCCGAAGCAGAAGAGTCGATTGAACTGGGGAGGCGGAGGTTGCAGTGAGCCGAGATTGCACCACTGCACTCCAGCCTGGGCGACAGAGTGAGAGACTCCGTGTCAAAAAAAAAAAAAAAAAAAAAAAAGGGGAAGAAACCATTGAGAAGGGAACAAATGAAAAGTCATGAAAGAAGGGTGCAAATGAAGAGGCTTTCCCTTGCTCCTGTGCCCCTGTTCCCAGCCCAGGTCCCCAGAGGTAATTGCTGTTTCTGGTTTTAATTTTTTAGTGCTTATCACTGTAGCTCTAACTAGAGTATAAATTTCACACGGCCAGAGTTTCCCTCCCACGCCTGTCTCTCCCTCCCACCTCTCAGCATGGATCAGTCCACTCTCGTTTCACACCATCAGGGCTTATGAGACTTAGGTCTGTCCTATAACTGTAAGTGCTTTTATCATTTTCCTTGCTTTAGAGATGGTTTAGCTATAAAGATTAAAAACACGTAAATATATACTTCCCTGGGTGGTGGTTATCTGGTAGTTATTAAGGTATGTTATACCTTCAAAAACTCCGTCAAAAATCAGCGAGTAGCGTTTGCAGTGTTATAGGTAACTGTTATTCAGTATAGGACAGACAGTATTTGGATCCCCAGAAGAAAAAGATGCAGTTTGACATTTTTGGTTTTTATTAATCAGTGTATAGGTAACACTAAAAACTTTGTACAAGTAATAAGCTTGACAGATACGTGATTTCCCTTGCTAGCAAAAGAAGCGAAGGAGTGACGTTATAGTCCCTGCTGTAAGGAATCAAGGACAGTGCTGCGAGGGCATCAGCAAGGCATTCCCTGGGGAGGACGTGCCAGTCTCTGAGCTCAGCACCGCAGGCTCCTGTCTCTGGGAGGGAGGTCCCATCAGGTGTTGCGGGTTCACTTCCAGAATAGTCACTGGACAGGGGAGGGTGTGTGCTGTGCTTGGAGCAGGATGAGGACACCCCCAGAGGCCGGGGACAGGCAGGCCAGGGTTCGGGTGGAATGCAGCGTCCAGCAGGGCTTGTGGGCCATTGCCATGGTGTGGATGGCATCCCATGAGTCTGGCTGAGGAGCAGTTTTCTCTTGTAGTTTAGGCTCCTGGCTTCGTGACTGTCCCCATCATCTTTTACCTTGTCTTGCTTGGAGGCTTTTCTCCCCCCAAGCACACAAATTCTGTGGCAAAACTGAAGCATTTTGCAAAACTACCTTGGAAACCAGATAATGGTTAGTTATTTAATTCAACTAATGCTTAACTGGTTTCTTCATAAATTTGACTAACATTTACAAGTCTAAAATGTAGTTTTTAAAAAGCCTCACTTTGTTATCAGAGAAAACGTGTTATGTAAAAGTAACAGTAAGGTATTTGAAAGCACAGACTACTGAACAGATCCTCGTATTTGGGAAGAGTCAATAGCAGAAATTGTGCAAAGTCTGATCAAAAGCTCTGCAGTTAACAACACTGGTGTTACATGGAGCCCGGCTGTAAGTACGGCGGTGGGGATGTGGCTAACTGGTTTACCCTCTGCGTTCCTCTGTAGCTTGACAAGTTACTGGCAGTCGCAGACTTTGGACCCCGGGATGAAAGAGATGACTTTGTACAAAATGATTTCAGGTGATGCATGTGGACGTATGTTTTGATTCCCTGGGGTGGATTCCTGGGTGTGGAATTGCCGTTTCCCCAGCAGCTGCACAGCTCCACGTCCCTAGTAGCCTGATGGACCCCGTGGCACTTGCCCGCAGGGCTGGCAGCCCATATTCATAGACCTGTGCTGTGGCCTGGCCACGTTTACACAGTGGGGGCCTCGGGCTACCAGAGGTGTCTGCTATAACTCCTTCAGTGAGGAGAGGGCCTCTTGTCCTCTTCATTCGTTCAACATGTTGTTATTGAGTGCCCCCGGTATGCCAGGCCCTGGTCTAGCATTTAGGATGCAGCTGTCTTTGGAACCTGCCTTTCACTAGGGGAAGCTGACGGGAAGCAGTAAACATCATAGATGGGTCAGTCGTGTGTGAGGAGGGAGGTAGAGGGAGGTGGGGCTTGGGAGAGCAGGTTGGGGGCACAGAAGTTTGGCCTGTGCATGTGCACACACATATACATCTTTTCCAAACTTGTAGTGCCTGACAGAGCCTGCGGGTGCTGGGATGTTTGTGGAGGGCCCCATTGCAAGCATGCAGCTGCTAGAGCAGGTCTTGCCTGTGGGCCTTAGACAGCAGCGTCAACATCGCCTGGGCACCTGCCAGAGTTAGGTTTAACCAGCCTGCCAGGCACATCCCTGAGCTGGAAGCAAAGCTCCATGCTGTAGCAGGCCTGGCCTGATTGGGTCAGCAAGGGGCAGTGTGGGGGTGGCAGGTCAGGGAGCTGAGCCCAGGGTTTGGAGACTTTCCAGAGTGGAGCCTTGGATGATACAGGGGCCGTGACATGGCCTTGATTAGGTGCTGTTCACCAAGAATAGACTCTTCATGAAGGCTAATAAGTGGCAGATCTGATAGACCTCACCTGTAATTCTACTAGTTTAACTGGCCCGAGGCCCTGGCCATGCTTAGAGAAAGCAGTTGCAAATGCATTTTTTTTATTTCTTGAGACAGAGTCTCAGTCTGTTGCCCAGGCTGGAGTACAGTGGCGTGATCTTGGCTCACTGCAACCTCTGCCTCTTGGGTTCAGGCGATTCTCCTGCCTCAGCCTCCCGAATAGCTGGGATTACAGGTGCCTGCTACCACGCCCAGCTAATTTTTGTATTTTTAGTGAAGACGGGGTTTCACCATGTTGGCCAGGCAGGTCTTGAACTCCTGACCTCGTGATCCGCCCACCTCAGCCTCCCAAAGTGCTGGGATTACAGATGTGAGCCACCGCGCCTGGCGCAAATGCATTTATTGCGTACAGGATGGTGCATCTAGACTGTGCTGGCCAAATGCTTCTGATGCTGGAGAACGTTGAAACCACAGCCCACCTTCCTTCACTCCTGTCTCCAGTTACCCTCAGACAGACGTTGGGAGGGTTCTCAGGCGAGCAGACGTAGGAAGTGTGATGTGCTGTTGTGGCGATGACACTGTGGATTGGGGGCTCCGTTTGTGCTTGGTGTGAAGGCTCCTCTTCTCCCTTCCCAGGGACGCCGATGCCCCACAATCCTGTGGCACCACAGAGCCGGCCACGAGCTCCAGCGTGTGTGGTATCAATCATGAGGCGCTCAACAAGCAGATTATGGAGTACAAAAGGAGGAAAGATAAAGGGCTCGGGGGCCTGGTGTGGCAGGGGCATGCGGCTGAGCTGACAACGCAGATGAAAAAGGGAAGGAAGAGGGCCAGGCCCCGCCTGGAGCAGGACAGCTCCCTCAAGAGTTACCTGTCGGGCGAGGACGTGGAAGATGACCCGGACCTCGTTGGTGCCCCGGAGTACGAATGCTACGCCCTGGACGCAGAGGAGTTGGAGGCAGAGAAAGGAGGTGGCACAACGGAGGATGGCCGCGGCTGCAATGCCAGCAGGGAGTAGATGGAGAGGCGTCAGCTCTGCCTGTCCCACGTTCGCAGGGAAAAGCATTGGCACGTGACGCAGCATGTGGCTTTGTTGAGGCAGTTGATGGAGTTAAAACCATCTGCTCTTCTGTTACGTCGACGTTTTCTAGCTTTTCCGTGTATCTAAACACAGTTTGCTACAGAAGTCACTGTTGTTTTTCCCATACACTGTGTGTAATGTAAAAAATAAATGGCCATCTTACCACAGATTCTCACAAAAAGAAAATGGTAAAATAGTGTCTCTGAGATGCTGGTGTGGCCACCTCCACCTGCAGAGCCCTGCCAGGTGCCAGTGAGTGCTTGGCCCGAGGGGTCAGGCCACAGCAGTGGCCGGGGTGAGAACTGAACCTGCAAACCTGGAGAGAGCAGAGGGTCCCCAGGGCCTCCCAACCCCCTGGAGCTGCTGAGTAGGCACTTGGACTTCGTCCGCGACTGGCCTCTTTAGCACGGCTTCGTGCAACGGGTTCCACCTTCTGGTTCAGGCCAAGGTTGGGCAGAAAGTGAGTTGGCGGGTTTAGTGGGGCTTCCTGGTGACCCTGGCTCTGGCCGTGGTTCCATCGCACCTGAAGTAGTAACACTTCCCCTGGTGCCTGTGGCCACCTAGTGTATTTTCTAATCCATCCCAATGTGCAGCAGACTTGGTCTTTGCCTTCTGAAGAGTGTGACTCATTTATACTGAATTCTTTGTGTCACCTCTGACACAGGGATTTATCAGAGGAGAAAACACAGATTCTATACCTCGTCAGCTACTATTTAGTTCGGCTTCCCTCTTAATGCCCCAGCCCCTGTCAGCTGTCAGGTTCTAAATTCAGAATTCTCTCGATTCTGTCAGGTTCTGCACTATGAGTCAGTGCCATCCCATCCACCGGCTTTCTGCCGGTGCAGCAGGGCTGTGAGAATCAAGATGGCACAGGGAAGGCATCTGTCCCAGCATTTGCACATGACAGGTGCCCATGGTGCAGGAGCAGAATCTGGAAGCAGCAGGGGCTTTAGGTGCTGTGCCCTGCCAGCCTCCTCCCCAAAAGGAGAAACGTCCTAGGGATGGCAGATCTGCAGCACTGAGCAGCCTGCCGTGCTGACCGCCGGATCCAGGCCACGTGCCGCAGACAGTGGCTGTGGGTGAGTGACGAGGCCACTACCCAGAAAGCTGCATGTGCACTGTGCGGAGGAACGACTGTAGGAGATGCTGCTGCAGGAAGCTGACTCCCTTGTCTTTCTTTTCATTTGTGCTCTGGGACTAAGCTGTTATAAGTCATCAAATGGCAGAAGCAAGATTTTTTTCAGATCTAGGAAATTATTTGTTTATACTCCACATCAGAATGGAGAGGCCACTGCCTAAGGCCAGTTAAACTAAGAAGGATGGATTTAAGACAATTTGTAAGGATAGATAAAATCCCACATGATGGTATGAGTAGGAGAGAGAGAAAAAAAGGGAGCCAGAAATTGGGCTACAAAGTGTCCACCACACATAAAGGCTCATGTTTCCATTACACCGTGAGCCAGATGTTTAGCTCTAGAGTTTCTGGTAGCCAGTTAAGAGGTGTCCAGTTAAGGGGTGTACGTGTCTGTGGTTAATCATCATGTAGGTCAGGATAATGAGGTGAAACTGCAGTGACCAACGGCACATCTCCCTGACTTCCAACAAGCAGTTTGCTGCTTACTCTTGCTGGGCGACCGTCATGGGCTGGGGTCAGGCCAAGGCCTTTTGTATCTGGTGTTACTGGAACGTGGCTGTGTGAATTCGTTTATGTGCAGGAGACCTCCCCATCCTGATGTGGGAAATGCATGGTGGTGATTTACGAGCAAAACATCCTAAAAAACGTTTTTGTATTTCCCTAGCGAGATAACTTCAGGTTACAAGGCTCTGGTACTTGACCATGATGACTCCATGAGAAAACAGCAGAATGCCAGCTCTACACGGCACTGCCGGGCGGGGAACAGGGTCAGTGCTTGTGCCAGCGCCCGAGGGGCCATGTCAGCAGGATGCCAGCTCTGCAGGTACCTTCACGGCACTGCCGGGCGGGGAACAGGGCCAGTGCTTGTGCCAGCGCCCGAGGGGCCATGTCAGCAGAATGCCAGCTCTGCAGGTACCTCCACGGCACTGCCGGGCAGGGAACAGGGTCAGTGCTGTGCCAGCGCCTGAGGGGACCATGTGAGGCCTCACATTGCAGCACCACCTGTGGACGTCAGGCCCTGGAGCACCCAAACTGAAATGAAGACTCAAAATGAAGACTGAGCCAGGCACGCGCATGGGAGGCTGCAGTGGGAGGATTACTTGTGTTGAGATGCTTGGGGCCAGCCTGGGAAACATAGCAAGACCCTGTCTCTTAAGAAAAAAAAGGAGATTGACTCAAATAATAATAATAATGTATTAAAAGTGTACAAATAGCTCTTATTCGAAGATCTCAACAAAGACAAACCTATAATCTCATTTACATTTATACCACTTCTGAAAAGTATACACAGGTCTGCAGCCCCTTATCTGAAATCCTGGGGGTCTGGGCAGCATGCTGTATCAAAAACATTAATATTTATGCAGGTAAATACTGAGTGGCTTAATTAAAGAAGGCCCTTGAGGAAAAGGAGACAATGCTAAGAAGAATGGTGGTAAAAGCTACTGCGTGCCAGTGTGTGCCGGGTGCCAGACACTGTTGGGCCTGTCTGTGCAGACTCACTCATCCTCACAGCCACCCTGTGAGGTGGGTACTGGCAACCCCATTCTATAGATGAAGTTGCCAGAGCTTGGAGGACTCAGGAACTTGGCCGAGGTGCTCAGGACTGGGACTGTCTGTCGTTATGATGAAGGTTCCACTGTTCTCCACGCACTCCTTGGGGTCTGAGGCTCTATGGCATGGAGGAGACTGGTCACCCACTTCTTCCTTGCTAACCGAAATCCAGCTGGGCAGCAAATGTTCACGGATCTGGTAGACACAAGGTCCTCCCTCAAAGCAAAGGCATCAGGGAACCTCCATTCTTTCTCTTTCTGAGAGAGGGTTTTTTGTTTTGAGACAGGTCTGTTGCCCAGGCTGGAGTGCAGTGGCGTGATCATGGCTCACTGCAGCCTCAACCTCCCAGGCTCATGCTATCCTCCCACCTCAGGCTCCTGAGTTCTTGCCAACACCGGGTGTAGAAATGGGCACTTTGGCCTGCGAGAAGCGACTGCCGCTTTTCCTGCCTCTCAATACTTGCTTCAAGGTGTGCCAGCGAGGTGTGAGACGGCAGAGAAAGCCGGGCGTGGTGCCAGCGAGGTGTGAGACGGCAGAGAAAGCCGGGCGTGGTGCCAGCGAGGTGTGAGACGGCAGAGAAAGCCGGGTGTGGTGCCAGCGAGGTGTGAGGCAGCAGAGAAAGCCAGGCCTGGTTCTAGTGAGGTGTGAGATGGCTTTTGCCGGGCCTGGTGCCAGTGAGGTGTGAGACGGCAGAGAAAGCTGGGCCTGGTGCCAGTGAGGTGTGAGACGGCAGAGAAAGCTGGGCCTGGTGCCAGCGAGGTGTGAGACAATCTCCTGCCCCTTTTCTTCTCTTGAGTGGGATGATGAGGGTCTTCGTTGTTAACGATAAGTTCACTTAGTCCTTTTGTTAGTTGCAGGCAAAGCATCCTGACAGATAAAATCACTGAGAATTCCCCAATTCAAATCCAGATGTGGCAAGATGAGTATCAGGTTAACTCTACTAGACATTAACACCTCAGTGGTAGTGAGTTTATCAGAGAACAGCCTGTCACCGTGGAAGACAGAGCCTGAGGCAGGTGCATAGGGGCCACAGCAGAGTAAAGACAGTCTGCCATGCAGTACTGCTTCACAGGTCCGGCACTGCTCTGAGTGCTTTGTGTTAACCCGCCTCCGCCCCCCAACTTGGGAAAGGTGTTAAACAAGGAGAGAACACCCTCCATGGTGTGTCCTTTGCATGCATCTGATGTGCCCAGGCTGTGTTTTATTGTTTTTAGCAACTTATTGTTACAAAACAGGTTGTTGCCATCAATTTGTCTCAGGTCCCTTCTAGCACATCTGACAGGGACTAGTGTCTAGAGCTGTGAGGACAGAGACCAGAAGGGACAAAAAGGAGTGGGCAGAGGGAGTGGAAGGTAGAGTTAGGCCCAGAGAGCGCCAGGCTGCTGCCCAGACCTCCACGCCTGTGCCAGATGTGGTATTGGCATCCCTAGCAGTCTCACAGAGTTGTTCTTAGTTTTCAAATAAGGAAACTGAGGCCCAGGGAGAGGTGAAGCGCCTGCAGGGAATCCAACCAGGCGTCGGCTCAGTGCCTCCTAGAAAGTGGAGTGTGGGCATGTTTCAGAGAAAACTGGCTTAGGCCTCCAGATTAGGGACACGGAAGCTCACCCCCTCCTGAATGGGCCCACTCGTGGGGATTTCCGCAGCTCCCTGGCTGACGTGCACGCACACTGAACACCCAGAAGTTTGGGAGGCACCGATCCAGTGAAGTCCTCAGATCAACCTTGTGAGCTTTTACAAGTACCTGATCCAGTGAAGTCCTCAGGTCAACCTCATGAGCTTTTACAAGTACCTGATCCAGTGAAGTCCTCAGATCAACCTTGTGAGCTTTTACAAGTACCTGTCAAGGTGAAACTGCTGATGAAACATGAAACGACTTCACAGGCTTTCAATCTGAGAAGCTCTCCTGAGTCACTGTCTCTTACCTTGTTAGTGTAGGTCAATGGATCTCAAACCTCAGGGCACATACCCTGGGGGCTCCTGAAACCCGACTGTCGGCCACTTCAAGCTTCTGGTTCACTGTTCCTTGGTAATGCAGATGGCCCAGTTAGCAACTCTACAAACATTAGAACATTTTGAGGTAGACAGGGGAACGTAATCACCCCTTGTAGGCCCCCAAAAGACTGGACTCAACATCCAGCACAATGCCTGTCAGCCTTGGCTACGCATCTGAAACACCTGCTGTTGGAAGACACCTGGGCCTGGAGACGGGCCAGAGCCCCCTTGGTGGTCTGAGGATGAGGCCAGCATTAGAACCTCTGCTCTACAGGTGACTTCCCTGGGTTGATTTTTTCCAGTGTTATGTTTAGTACAGAATCTCTAGCTCTAAGGGCCTGAGACCCTCTCGTAGGAATAGAAGTCCAGTTTTCTTCCCCACGCCATTTGTCCAGAAGGAAAACCTGGTTTTACATCAGAAACTTCAGGTACTTTGAAAATTTGCCAGCTGCCTTGAAGGAGAGAGGGCTTGAGTGTATTTTGGGGGAAGAATGAGGGGACAGAGGGGTAGGGAGACGGCCGGAGCTAGAGGAAGGACAGGCCGGTGCCGCCCAGGCCAGGGTAAGGGGAGCAGAGACCTTTTGGTTCCTGGCTTGTGACATGGGAAGGGAGGGAACTGGGGAGGATGGGTCATGATCAGTGTTTCCTGATTATAATTTTTTAAAATTTATTTTTATTTTTTATTTTATTTGAGACAGAGTCTCACTCTGTCACCCAGGCTGGAGTGAGTGGCGCAATCTCGGCTCACTGCAAGCTCCGCCTCCCAGGTTCACACCATTCTCCTGCCTCAGCCTCCCAAGTAGCTGGGACTACAGGCGCCGCCACCACGCCCGGCTAATTTTTTGTATTTTTTAGTAGAGACGGGGTTTCACTGTGTTAGCCAGGGTGGTTTCGATCTCCTGACTTCGTGATCGACTAGCCTCGGCCTCCCAGAGTGCTGGGATTACAGGCGTGAGCCACCATGCCCAGTCAATTTATTTTTACTTTTAATTATCATGGGCACATAGTAGGTGTATATATTTAGGGGTACATGAGATGTTTTGATACAGACATGTGAAAAAGCACATCATGGAGACTGGGGCACCCGTCCCCTCAAGCATTTATCCTTTGTGTCACAAACAATCCAGTTATATTTCTTTTAGTTATTTTTAAATATACAATTAAATTATTATTGACTGTAGTCACCCTTCTGTGCTGCTCCTCTACTGTGGACTCAAAGATCATAAATACATGTGGATGCTGGCAAGATACGGAAATAAATTCACTCTGTATTTCTTTTTTTTTTTTGAGACGGAGTCTCGCTCTGTCCCCCAGGCTGGAGTGCAGTGGCCTGATCTCAGCTCACTGCAAGCTCCGCCTCCCGGGTTCACGCCATTCTCCTGCCTCAGCCTCCCGAGTAGCTGGGACTACAGGCGCTGCCACCTCACCCGGCTAGTTTTTTGTATTTTTAGTAGAGACGGGGTTTCACCATGTTAGCCAGGATGGTCTCCATCTCCTGACCTTGTGATCCGCCCGCCTCGGCCTCCCAAAGTGCTGGGATTACAGGCGTGAGCCACCGCGCTCAGCCCTTCACTCTGTATTCCTAAAAATGATTTCATACTTTTTTTTTTTTTACAGAAGGAATACATATTGTTTGTTGAAAAATGTAAAACAGATACCAACAGAATGAAAGAAACAAAAGCCCCCTGTAGTCTCAGCTCCCAGAGACACCCACTGTTAAATTTTGGTGTAGTGTCAGGTGCAGTGGCACTGGAGTCTGGGATTTGAGGCTGCAAGCACAGCGATTGCACCCGTGAATAGTCGCTGCACTCCGTCCTGGGCCACGGCGATTGCACCCGTGAACAGTCGCTGCACTCCGTCCTGGGCCACGGCGATTGCACCCGTGAAGAGTCGCTGCACTCCGTCCTGGGCCACGGCGATTGCACCCGTGAACAGTCGCTGCACTCCGTCCTGGGCCACGGCGATTGCACCCGTGAAGAGTCGCTGCACTCCGTCCTGGGCCACGGCGATTGCACCCGTGAAGAGTCGCTGCACTCCGTCCTGGGCCACGGCGATTGCACCCGTGAAGAGTCGCTGCACTCCGTCCTGGGCCACGGCGATTGCACCCGTGAAGAGTCGCTGCACTCCGTCCTGGGCCACGGCGATTGCATCCGTGAACAGTCGCTGCACTCCGTCCTGGGCCACGGCGATTGTACCGTGAACAGTCGCTGCACTCCGTCCTGGGCCACGGCGATTGCACCCGTGAAGAGTCGCTGCACTCCGTCCTGGGCCACGGTGATTGCACCCGTGAAGAGTCACTGCACTCCGTCCTGGGCCACGGTGAGGCCCTGTCTCAAAAAAAAGATGGTAACAACGGAATGTTAACTGAGCATGAGGCCCCCATGCCCACATGGCAGCACACTTGGGAAGCCAGCCCTGATGTCAGTTCATCCTCAGGGCTCTTTGAGGTGTGCCATTTGCCCCAGGGATGTCCTTTATGGCAAAGGGTCTGTTGCAGAGGCACTTGTTATGTTTACCGGTCACCCTCAATCCCATGGCCTGGAGCAGCTCTTGGGCTTCCTTGAGCCTTCGTGGCCCTAATTTTGAGGAGTACAGCCGTTATTTTGTGGAACGTTCTTCAGTTCGGGTTTGTCTGGTGTTTCCTCATGATCACATTTAGGACTTGCTTTTTTTTTTTTCTTGAGACAGAGTCTTGCTCTGTCACCCAGGCTGGAGTGCAGTGGAGTGCAGTGGTGCCATCTCGGCTCACTGTGAGTTCCACCTCCCGGGTTCACGCCATTCTCCTGCCTCAGCTTCCCGAGTAGCTAGGACTACAGGCGCCACCACCACACCCAGTTAATTTTTTGTGTTTTTAGTAGAGACAGGGTTTCGCCGTGTTAGCCAGGATGGTCTCAATCTCCTGACCTCGTGATCCGCCCGTCTCAGCCTCCCAGGACTTGCTTTTTTTGGCAGGAACATCACAGCAGTGATGCTGTGCTGTCAGTGTTGGATTGTATGTATCTGGTGATGTCCACAATGTCAGTGATGCTGTGCTGTCAGTGTTGGGTTTTATGTATCTGGTGATGTCCACAATGTCAGTGATGCTGTGCTGTCAGTGTTGGGTTGTACGTTCCCGGTGATGTCCACAGTGTCAGTGATGCTGTGCTGTCAGTGTTGGGTTGTACGTTCCCGGTGATGTCCACAGTGTCAGTGATGCTGTGCTGTCAGTGTTGGGTTGTACATTCCCGGTGATGTCCACAATGTCAGTGATGCTGTGCTGTCAGTGTTGGGTTGTACGTTCCCGGTGATGTCCACAATGTCAGTGATGCTGTGCTGTCAGTGTTGGGTTGTATGTATCTGGTGATGTCCACAATGTCAGTGATGCTGTGCTCTCAGTGTTGGGTTGTACTGTTCCTGGAGATGTCCACAATGATGAGCTGAAGAAAGGGGTGTCTATTGGGCTTCTCCCTGTGAACTTACTCTTAAGTATTTATTTTTTGAAACAAATGAAAACAGAGACACAAGACACCAAAATCTCTGGGATACAATAAAAGCAGTGCTAAAAGGGACGTTTATACCATTAAATGCCTACATTAAACATACAGAAAGATCACAAATTAACCACCTAACATTGCACCTCAAGGAACTAGAAAAATAAGAACAAATCGAAGTCAAAGCTAGCGGAAGAAATAACAGATACGAGGGCAGAACTAAATGAAGTTGAGACCAAAAGAAAAATACAAAGATCAATGAAATGAAAAGTTGGTTTTTTGAAAAAGTAAGCAAAATTGACAAACTGATAGCTAGATTAAGGAAGAAATGAAGATGCAAATAAACAGTCAGAAGTAAAAATAGAGGCAGTACAACTAACACCACAGAAATGCAAAAGATCCTCAGAGACTACTGTGAATACCTCTACGTTCACAAACTAGAAACCCTAGAGGAAATGGGTAAGGCCTAGAAACATACAGACTCCTAAGGTTGAACCAGGAAGAAACAGAAATCCTGAACAGACCAATAGTGAGTGCTGAGCTTGAATCAGTAATAAAAAGAATCTCCCAACAACAAAAAAGCCCAGGGCTAGACAGAATCACAGCCAAGTTCTACTAGACATGCAAAGAATTGGTACCAATCCTACTGAAACTGTTCCAAAAAATCAAGGAGGAGGAAATCCTCCCTAACTCAGCCTACAAAGCCAGTATCACCCTGATACCAAAGCTAGGCACACAACCAAAACAACAACTACAGGCCAATATCCCTGATGAACGTAGGTGCAAAAATCCTGAACAAAACACTAGCAAACCAAATCCAACAGCACATCAAAAAGATAACACACCACAATCAAGTGAGTTTTATTTTTCAGGGATCTAAGGATGATTTAACATACACAAATGAATAAATGTGATTCACCACATACACAATTAAAAACCATGGCGGGGCACAGTGGCTCATGCCTGTAATCCCAGCAATTTGGGAGGCCGAGGCAGGTGGATCACCTGTGGTCAGGAGTATAAGACCAGCCTGGCCAATATGGGGAAGCCCCGTCTCTACTAAAAATGCAAAAATTAGCCAGGCATGGTGGCACATGTCTGTAATCCCAGCTACTCGGGAGGCTGAGGCAGGAGAATCGCTTGAACCCGGGAGGTGGAGGTTGCAGTGAGCCGAGATCATGCTACTGCACTCCAACCTGGGCAACAGAGCAAGACGCTGTCAAAACAAACAAACAAAAACCAAATGATCATTTCAAATGATGTGGAATTGCCCTTCATGATAAAAACCCTCAACAAAGTAGGCATTGAAGAAACATACCTCAAAATAATAAAAGCCATATACAACAAACCCATAGCCAACATCATACTGAATAGGGAAAAGTTGAAAACATTCTCCCTAAGAACTGGAACAAGACAGGGATGCCCATTTTGACCACTCTTATTGGACATAGTTTTGGAAGTTCTAGTTAGAGCAGCCAGGCAAGAAAAAGAAATAAAAGGCATCTAGCCAGGGACAGTGGTTCATGCCTGTCATCCAGCACTTCGAGAGGCTGAGGTGGGTGGATCGCTTGAGCCCAGGAGTTTGAGACCAACCTGGGCAACATGATGAAACCCTGTCAGTACAAAAAAATACAAAAATTAGTCGGGCATGGTGGCATGTGCCTGTAGTCCCAACTGCTCGGGTGGCTGAGGTGAGAAGGTCACTTGAGCCCTAGAGGTTGAGGCTGCAGTGAGCCGTGAGTGTGCCACTGCACTCCAGCCTGAATGACAAAGCAAGACCTTGTCTCAAAAACAAACACAATCCAAATTGGAAAAGAGAAAGTTAAATTATCTGTTTGCTGATGATACGATGTTATATCTAGAAAACCCTGAAGACTCCTCCAAAGGACTCCTAGATTTGATAAATTATTTCAGTAAAGTTTCAGGATGGAAAATGAATGAACAAAAACAAGTAGCATTTCTATACACCAATAATGATCAAACTGAGAACAAAATCAAGAACTCAATTCCATGTACAATAATTATAAACAAACAAAATCCTAGGAATACATTTGACTAAGGAGGTGAAAGACCTCTACAAGGAGAACTTCAAAACACTGATGAAAGAAATCATAGATGATGCAAACAAATGGAAAAAATCTCCTGCCCATGGCTTGGAAAAATCAGTATCATTAAAATGACCATACTGCCTAAAGCAATCTACAGATTCAATGCAATTCCTATCAAATTACCAATGACATTTTTCACAGAATTAGAAAAAAAAAATCCTAAAATTCATATGGGTCCATAAAAGAGCCCAAATAGCCAAAACATCCTAAGCAAAAAGAGCAAAGCGGGAGGCATCGCATTACCTGACTTCAAATTATACTACAAGGCTATAGTAACCAAAACAGCATGGTACTGGTATAGAAATAGAAACACAGGATCAATGGAACACAATAAAGAACCCAGATAAAGCCACATACCTACAACCAACTATCTTAGACAAAGTTGACAAAAATATATACTGGGGAAAGGACACTATTCAATAAATGATGCTGGAAAAGTTGGATAGCCATGTGTAGAAGAATGAAACTGGACCATATCTCTCACCATATGAAAAATTAACTCAAGATGTATTAAAGACAAATGTAAGACCT